>NC_086377.1:86299404-87499404 GCF_036588685.1 Mytilus trossulus | reverse complement strand
TTCAACCAAGGAGCCTGAAGAGGAGAGTCGAGAGACAATACCAACTTATTGTAACGAGGGTTTACACTTTCTGTCTATAATTTTATATATAAGTGTTGTAATTTATTCCAATGAAGGCCGTAATGGCCGAAACGTATGGGATTTTGTTTTTATTATATATATATTTATATCTTCTTTTGAACAGAAGATCTTTATCAACGTATTAAACTTTGTTTTAATTTAAGCATTAAGCGATTAACTTAAAAATAAAAACAATAATTTATTAATTGTTGATTTTATATCCCCAGTATATAAGTATGAGATTTTATATCCCCAGTATATAAGTATGAGTCATTGACTTGTCTATATATTCTTATAATTTGCATTCATCTCTGCTTCATTTTTTCTCTTATTTTAGGCCAAGAATTGGTATGAAGATGGCAGTTCACATCCTAATTTTGCAATGTTTTATTTGCAGAGAGGAGAAATTGTGACAGAAGGTATGGTATGACTGATAATAAATATAAAAAGAACGGATATGGATAAATGCAACAAAGACATACAGACTCACAACTGCAATACAATAAGAAATTAGGGAAACACATGAGGGAACTAACAGGCAAACAACCTGGATGGTCCTTAACAAAACAAAATCAATCAAGCCAAAGGGCACATCAAAATGTCCAAGTATTTAATTTAAAACTAATAGGTTTTATAACACACGGATTCACCAATGGCAAATAAAAACTAATATGTATTATTCAAACATTATATTTATACCAGTCAAACACTTTAACAATTTAATCTACATTTAAAATATATTACAGGACCATCTCACATGGCAGGATTTATAAAAGATCCAGTAGTTCTTAAAAAGGAGATGGCACTGAAAAAACAGTCAATTTTCATACTGCCTCAGATATATATTATACTTGGCACTTACGTTATATTGTTATACCTATAAAGTTTTTTTTATATTTAAATGGTTTATCTGCCTGTGGGAGAACACTTTATCCGAAAAATCATTACTGACAGCTATTTGTTCTACACAGAAGTAGCAGTTAAATTTCAACCCAAAATTTTGGAAAAATATTGACGGACGCAACTCCCTTAATTAAGGGAGCCTTTGGAAATGACAAAAAAAAGTCATTTATATTTCGAAAGGTTTGTGTTCCATATGAAAATCGGAAAGTTAAAACAATACTGTTAGTGATATAATCATTTTAAAGCAAGTTAAGCATACCACACTGCAAACAAATATACTTTTGCTGTAGCGAATTGTACGACCCATTTCTGTCAATAAAATGACGTTCGAATAATTACAGTTTAAACGTAGTCTAGTAAGCTTATTTTAAATCATTCTGTGTGCACGTGCTTGAAATGATTAAATGCCTATTTTTAAATCGTATCAGCAGAATGGACATAAACATACGGCGAATTGGCAGAACATGCAATTCTCTAATATAAATAACAACCTGCCGTATGGGTGGATTTTGCAAGTGATGGAATTATCAAGATGAAATAAAAGTTACCTTCTTCATCAATCAACCAGTGACATTGCATCCAATAGTAACAAATTACAGGGGAGATAATAACTCTTTAGTAAAATAGTTTAACATTGTTATATCCTACATTCAGAAAGTCGAGAAAGCTCAAACACAGAAATACAGCAACGAGCATAGCAAATGTCCAAAAAAGGCGATTCGATAGAAAACGATTGCTTTTACTTAAAAATCTTTTACAAAGCCTGCAGTTAAATTTGATCGTGTTCGTGTTATTTTCAATGAATTACTCATTCAATTAAGCTGACCTCTTTGCTGCTTTCTAACAAAGAGCTCATGATCATACAATGTGTTTGGTGGTATTTTTCAGTAGCAATTCCACTATTATCTAATATTTTTTTTTATTTTAGGTATATCACAATTCCTTTCATCGTATAAAACACGTGGTTTCATTAAAATATAACTTGCAAATACACTTGAGAAGCGCCTATCTCAACAAGACCACTACCCGATCAGAAATTCAGACGCATGAGAGGCATGACCAACCAGGAGAAGGAGCAGATCTAAATTACAACTATGATGTATAAATCAAGAAGGAATATTTTTAAAAAGTCTACCAGAAAGTCACTATTGATGGACAGGGTGTTACATAGACTTAAATTCAAATCTTGTATTTGTTATTTAGATGATGTTTTGATATGTTCTGAAACTTTTGATTAGCATATTTCTGATTTAAGTAAAGTAATTGACCGTTTTAGGGATCCAGGATTAAAACTTGGACATAAAGCTTAAATTATTCAACGACCCTGTGAGATCATAGGACATTTACTAATTAGTGAACTTGAATTTTCATTTTATTGCATAAAGGCAGATATTTGATTAATTGTTGTATTTTTTTTAAGACTGACACAATAAAGCATCCTGTTGATTCCTTTCAAGTAAAGCAATCAAAGAAAACAGCTGTGACTAAGAAGGACAAACAAACAATCTTGTTACACAGTTTCTATTCTGTAATCCGTTCAAATATTTACACCCAACGAAATCTTCACCGAAAGAAAAAAGTTAACAAGTTAGTAGACAAGATGCCAAATAATTTATGGTCTTTTTTTTATGTTGTAACAGAATATGTATGTAATACAGGTTACATAGATCCATATATTTTTTATGGAGTGATTTTCAGGTATATTAACTTCTATAACTATTTGCTTATTATATATACCTTTATATTCTTTCAGTTTACGTACAAATGGGAACAGAAAACAAGTTCACTGATGATCGACTGTTAGCCAAGCATGTGATTTCACACTTTTCTCCTGGAGTTGTGTGCCAATGGGAAGAATGTGTATACTGTTGTCCGAATGATCAATACAAACTGGAAATTCATGTGCTACAACATATATACTTGGAAAATATCCAACAGATATAGAATTAAAATAAGATGTATAATTACCAATATGACAACTACAGGTCATCATATGACCTTTACGATGAGCAAAAACCAAATCATAATGCAAGGCTGGAATTGAACAGTATATAACAACTCAAACAAGAAAACATACAGCATACTGGCATGAAGAGGTTAGGTGAAAAGCTGTGAGTTCAAAGCCAAAAACAATAGAAAAATATGGATATAAAGACTAAGTGCGCTCACATGTGATTTTATAGGTAAAAGAAAAAAGATAAAAATAACATCATAATTTTACCCAAATGAAAAAAAGAAAGAATCTTTGTATGGCATGAGGCTGATAGTTATGTGTCATTGTTGGATATTGTATTAGATATAGTACCATGCAAATTGTACCAATTTCCTTTAAATGATGCATACAAATTGATTTAATTTGTAAGAACAGTTTGCTTTTCATTCAATTGAAGAATGGGGGAGAGCACTTCCTTCAGGGCAGTTTTCAGAGACTTGTACAGATCTTCTCTTGTGTCCTCCAAATCTGGTGAGGTTATTACCATTTTAGCATAATGCAAAAATAATAAACCTTCTCTTTTGCACAGTTAAGATGAAGGCATGGTTATAAAAAAAACATAGATTCAGATGCTGGTGATGGTCTTTACTTTTCATCTAACAATGAATTTTTCCAAACAGAAACCATTCAAAACAAGATACTTCATTACCCAGAAGTGAAAAATTCTTAGCATCTTCCTGCTTGTAATGTTAATAATCTATGTCACAAAAGTTGCATGATTAACTTTCTATCAAATGATCACAACAGATTCCTAGGAAATAAAAAAATCGCTATTCGTATAGATTTTCAACCAGTCCCAAGGCCACTTCTTTAAGAAATCTAGTATTGTACTTGAATGAACTTAAAACCATTTACTACTTTTCAACAGGTAGACAAGAACCAAGAAATCATTAATAATGAAAATATGAATGATTCCAATGGAGAACCTAAAACAAAAACAAGGACATTTATTCCACGGTAGAAAATTCTGACAAAAGAATTGGCTTTGCAGACTATTCCAGGACAAAATGTGGAAAATATGTTCATAAAAGTAAATCTTTCACAGAACAGAAGTTTTATTATCCAGGTTTACGATGACGTGAAAGTTATTGCAATTATGAATGATTATGATGATTAAAGTGGAGAATTTAGGAGCTCTGAGTATGTTAAAACATCAAGGGATATTTTCGAAAATGGTAATTTTTATACTTGCACCTGTCGTATCTATTGCACCTTATTGGAATCCAGAGAAGACTCCAAGATGAAACAGAAGACTAAAGACTTTTGTGACATTGAATTAACTGCTTGTTTTGTGCACACTGCTGGACATGATTATAAAGTAAACATAGATTCAGATGCTGGTGGTGGTCTTTACTTTTCTTCTAACAGTGAACTTTTCCACACAGAAACCATTCAAAACAAGATACTTCATAACCCAGAAGTGAAAAATTCTTAGATGAATTTATGGAACCTCTTCCTGCTTGTAATGTTAATAATCCATGTCACAAAAGTTGCATGATAAACTTTCTATCAAATGATCACAACAGAATCCTTGGAAATGAAAATTTACACTATCCGTATAGATTTTCAACCAGTGCAAAGGCCACTTTGAGAAATCTGGTATTGTACTTGAATGAACTTAAAACCATTTACTCATCTTTTCAACAGGTAGACAAGAATCAAGAAATCATTCATAATGAAAATATGAATGATTCCAATGGAGAACCTAAATCAAAAACAAGGACATTTATTCCACGGAAGAACATTCCGACAAAAAAATGGTTTTGCAGACTATTCCAGGACAAAATGTGGAAAATATGTTCATAAAAGTAAACTTATATGATAACTTCAACAAAAAATTCTTTCACAGAACAGAAGTTTTATTATCCAGGTTTACGATGACGTGAAAGTTATTGCAATTATGAATGATTATGATTTTTGAACAAATGTGTTGCAGATATGGAAATAACTCAACCAGGAACATATAACCCAGCTAAGTATCGAAGAGCTTACTACTTTTCAGAAATTGGTGAACAACGGCGCCCTGTTAGAAAATTTACCATTGCTGGTGAGAAGAGAAAATACCCAGCATATGATGACCCACATCTTCCCCATGACAACTGATAAATACTTTTTTAAAACTCAAATTTCAGCAAGAGGTACTTCAATATTATTTTTATGGTTTTGTTCAAGTGATGGTCACTGTTATGGGTTTGGCATGACCAATGCAGAAGGCAGAAAACATCCCGCAGCTTCCCTTTACTCTCATTTGGTGCATCCACCAACAAATATCTTCTACGATTTTGCATTCAATCTACAGGAGTATTGCCTAAACAGAGAAAGTGGCTACTACCGATATGTTCGTTTCTTCCATGATATTTTCCATTGGTATTCTCATAAATGATCATGTGCCTACAGATCTTCAAGACTACAAGGATTCGACACAATAAACTCTGAAATATGTGAACAATTCAATAGCTTTATCCAGTGTATAAAGTCCTCAGTACGGCAAATGACCCAGGAACATTTTTGTTTTTATCTAGGTTTTTTTCATGAATGGAATGAGAGAAAAATATCAGAAACGAATTGCAGTGGCAGTTGCTAGAGCTCCATAACTACAAACAATATCCAATTAAGTCTTCAAAATGTAATACCAATTAATGTAAAAAGTCCTTTTATAACATTTTGTCATACATTTTTTTATTAAGTGTCCTTAAATTGATTAATTGATTGTCCTTAGTATTATAATTATAACTGTTATAACTATTTAAATTTATAAATCTCTGTTTATTATAAGTCAATAATGTAAAATGCGTTTTATAAGCACACCGATTTTTTCAAACACTTTCCTCGTCAACGTAATATTGAATCAAACTCTTAACGGTGGTAACTGTGTAAAATAAAGCGCTTCATTGATGAAATTTATTTTGAGTAGCGGAAATGGAAGTCTGTGATATTATTAGTAAACTGCGTTTTATAAGCACACCGATTTTTTCAAAACACTTTCCTCGTCAACGTAATATTGAATCAAACACTAAACGGTTGTATAACTGCAAAATAAATCGCTTCAATAATGAAATTTTTTTGAGAAGCGGAAACGGAAGTTCTTGTTTGAATTTCTGCGCGCCATCTTTGAAAATTTTCATCGCACCAAAGAAAACACTGTCTACGATAAACTCAATCGCAATGGATTTCATTTCAAAAGATCAAGTTTTTGAAATGGCAAAATCGTCTAAAATGTCAGTAGCAGCTAACGGTGTTTTCTTCTTCGTATTTTGGGAAGATAACCGATTTGGTGTGGTTGCCAAAAAACGACCTCGTAAACAAAGCTGTGTCGGAGCTCACGGAGAAAGTTTACGGCCAGAAATGTGAGGCCATGTATGACACAGATAGATATCATGTGACTGGTATTTCGAGGTATATTCCAAATAACTCACCTGTGCTAGTGTATTTATATTTTAGTGGGGGTAGTGGATGGGCTAGGATTTTGGAAATGATCGATAATCTTTTCTCAGAACCAGAGAAATCTGTTATCATGATGCAGAGGTGGATCAAGAAATTTTCAATAGAGGGGCCTGCTCCAGTCTTGTCCAAATAATTTTGATGTCTTTAAAGGCCATTATATTTTTACTTTGACACTATCACAGGAATGTTAAGGTATCATGCAGAACTGTCCGTTCGCAACCAAAACACTTTTGCACCCCACAAGTTGGCACCATGTGTCTCACTTTAGTTTGTGATAAAGACTTCAAATATACCGATAGAAATACGCTAAACCAATAACAATTTGGCGTGAACGTGAACTTGAATTGCGAACAGACTGCGTGCGAAAGTGTAAGGAGCTAGGCGAACATGATTAGGCACAAACAGACCAGGACACGCAGGAAGGCATCAAAGCAAAAGTTTAAAATGGCCTTCCAATATATGTACATGTTTACGACCTTGGATAGGCACTTTAACATATTCATTATCATATTAATTATCAATTGCTTTTTTGACTATGGTTGGCTTCTTTTTTAAAGTGAGTTTTATTCTGTACTCAATTTCATTCCCCATTTTTAAATATTTACATTTTGTATTTCTAGTCCAAAGAGAGAAACAAGGTCAACAGAATATAGATATGCCTTCAAGAAAGAAAGAAACAAGATAAAGGAGATCGAAATGTTGATTCTGCTCCACCAAAAAAGAAATCAAAAGAAGGTTGGGGCTTTTCTTTTTGTAATTTTACCCATCTGATTTACCAGTGTACACTTTTGAAGAAATATTATTATATTCAAGTGAAATTAAACGTACAGGTAATGTTAAAATATGTCATTATGGAAATTAGCTACTCAGTTTCAAAATAACAAGCTTTTCTTAACATTAACTTCATCAAAAACTACCTTGACCAAAAACTTTAACCTGAACGTCGCACTATCATTTATGTTCAGTGGACCATGAAATTGGGGTCAAAACTATAATTTGGCATTAATATTAAAAAAAATCATATCATAGGGAACATGTGTACTAATTTTCAAGTTGATTGGACTTCAACTTCTTCAAAAACTATCTTGACCAAAAACTTTAACCTGAAACGAACGAACGAACAGAGGCACAATGCCCCTCTACTATCGTAGGTGGGGCATAAAAAACAAGTGAATGCCAAATGTGGGGGTAGAATAAAGAAAATATATCAGTATATGTCTATTGATATTATAAGCTGATTGAATTTTGAACTTTTGAAAATAAAAGGTGTTCTTAAAAATCTCCATTTTCAAAGCCAAAACGGGCATCTGTGAGATACGTTCAGGGACGGATACGCCACTACACTAGTCTAACTGAACATCACAATGTACGGGGGCCTGCTCCTGTTACAAATATATACGACATTTTTTAATCATATACCTGTGTGCTATATCAAGTGATCATTGGAAGTAAAATCGGTTAGTATTTGTTCATTTTGTACTTGTTATGTATTGTTACGTCAACTCTTAAGCCCCCGCTATTAAATATTCATGTTTTTTTTTAAAGATGTTAAGATGTACTAGCTGGCGGAAAAGCAGACCATATTGATTTGCGAAAAATACCAATCTTAAAATGAATTTTCCCTCGCCTTATGGCTCGTGATATTTAACAATACCAGGGAGTAGAACTAAGGCTGTAGTTATTGAATATCAGCACTTTTCTTTTTTAATAAATAAGTACATTCTCATGAAAACAGTTCCAAACAGTTCAACATTGGACCAAAACCAGTTCAGATGAATAGGGGCGAAGAATTTTTTTAGATTGATTGATTGTTGGTTGCTTTGCGTCCAGTGGCAAATATTTCATGCATATTCAGGATGAGAACACAATACATACAATAGGTAGGTTGATACAATAGAGGCCATCTGGGATGATGGGCGGGGAAATTTGGACTGCCACTGGAAAATTAGGGTATCTTGGAGAGGGACAGAAATTTAACCTTGCAACAGGCCACATACGGACCCCTCAAAAGAGTTGTTGCAAGGGTTCTTAATGTGCAAAGAACGTGGCACTCTCTTTTTAACGAGGCATCGGATTTAACGTCCCCCTTCTGACCGGACGTGACTGCGAACTTGATACATCCCGCACAGCTAAACGGACGCCCCACGTCAGCAAACGTTTTACTGCCGGTCTGGAGAAGACAAAGTGACCATAGTTCTATACCCCAGTCACTCTTTTTTTTTTTTTAGAAAATAAAGGGATATTTAGTAATTGTACATTCGACAAAATCACACAAAATTGAAGTACCTAGTCAAGTTCTCAAACAAAGTGTACAGATGTTCTTAAAAACATTAGGTCAGAACAGATAAAAGCCAACAGTTAGATTGAAACCATGATTAAAAGGATTCACGCGCTTTATGAATGAGATGAGTTTAAATTTCCTAGAAAATCCATAACATCTCGTTTGATATCTTAGCAATATTTGGACTCGGACAGGGAGTTGTACATCTTGTATTATACCCAATTTTTATGGAATAGGATACAGTTTTCTTTTCATTGCGTATGACAAAGAGGTGTATCCTTTACACAAATCTATGATGAGTTCATTTGTAATCATACACAATTTTATGTTCATGTTTTCAATGTTAAATGTTTCTAGTTTGAGGTGTCGTTTACACGGTCAATTTATCTTGATCAGAAAGCAATTCAATACCATCCAACCCTTTCTTTGTTCATACATTTTTTATTCTGTTTTCAGTTTACGTTTTCTAGTATGCACCCTGATCTAAAGCTTTTTAAAATAGAAAATAAACCTTAATCATTTTTGATTGATTTTGTTAATAATTTATATATGTATGCTTGTTGTTTGTTATATTAGAAATGAACATCAAAGAGTTAAGGCCTGATTGGGCTTAGTAGCATTCTGTAGTACATTCCTGACATACACTCTTGAATGAACTGCTTCAATTATATATCCATTTTTGCAGTTTATATGTGTATTGTGTTGACATAAATGAGAACCATAGGAAACTATACCATGGTGTGAATTCATTCAGTAACAGAAGCTAACTTGCCGTGTTGTTAGGGAGGCCGGTGACTTAGTAAAGATTTAGAACAAGTTCTAATCTTTCCAAAAATGAATTGTGACTTTGAGCCCTGTGACGTTTTGTCCTACATTCGTGTGAGCATCTTTGAATAGTTTGCGTAGAACCACAAACGACACAACTTTATTACAATAGTATGGGTTTCCCGTTAAACAGATATAATTATAAACATCCAGATAGAAAAGTCAAGTGAGAAGTAAAAACAAAAAAAATACTGAACTTGAGGAAAATCCAAAATCAAAAGTCCAAACAAATCAAACGAATGGAACTGTCATATTCCTGACTTGGTTACAGACACTTTCTAATGTAGAAAATGGTGGATTGAACCTGGTTAAATAGCTAGCTAATCCTCTCACTTGTATGACAGTCGCATCAAATACCATTACATTGTCAACGATGCATGAACAAAACAAACATACTCAAACAGTAAAAATACCAAAAATAGGGGTACAGCAGTCAATATTGTGTTATCATCTTAATATCACTATAAAAACAACAAATGTAACGATGAAGCACAAAAAAGGCATACATTAATTTAACATTCTCATTTTGCTTTTCTTATACGACTTAATTTATCTATGTAAATTTAAGGATAGAAGATTTTCATTACTGGTGTAGAAATTGCATTTTGAAATTTGCACAGGTAGACATAAAAATGATTTTGTCGTATGACGGCATACATAAATATAGTCACGTAAAGTATAACAAAAAACAGACGTAACAGTAAAAGTAATAATAATAAATAAATAATGGTGTGGTTCAAAGTATGACGGAATATATAAGTACAGTTTCACGCTAAAAGTATATCATAAAAAAAACAGACTAAACAGAAAAAGTAGTATTATTGAATATAAAAGTTTTGTCATTCATAGTATGTCAAGATCCATAAGTAAAAGTCATATCAGTAAATGAAATTATTTTGCCGTTCAAAGTATGATGTTTTTCATAACCACAGAGTCACTTCATTTTTAAAAGATACTTTACACTTTTTCCCGTTTACCGTAAACGCATATCCCAAACATGTTTTGTTGAAGTTAATTATTTATTTGGTGCTACCAGCGACTACAGGTAACAACATTTTTGTCGATGGTAATAATGGTTTTAAATCATATGTCCTCCTCTAGCGATTAATATGTAAACTTGTTTCTTTTTGAATGGTTAAGATGAAGTTTTAATTTTTCCATATTATAAATGGGTTTAAAAATATAACTAGTCTACAAATAGAAACAATCATCATTCAATCTATCAGTTTGTGAATAAACTAATGCAGTTACAATATTACATTAATTAAGTGTCTAAGAATGTTACATCAGCACACTAATGAGTGTGGTGTTATATAATTAGTGGTTATATTTTTTTATAATTCACGAAATATTTTGCTAAACAAATTAGCTTCATCGGGCGTGTGCATGACCAAAATATCTTTGTAGTTTGTGCGCTACACAAAATTTGTGTAAAAGTTTTATCTACATATTTTTGCTGTTTATTGTACATATCAGTTATTAAATCTGAACAAATAGTTGTAGATACATAGAATAAAATTGTTTAACTTGTGGAACTTGTAAGCTGCAGTAAGTTGGCGAAACAGAAACTATATCCAACATCAGACTTTACAATCACCGTTCGTCTTTTACAAAAAGGAAAAAAAACTGTCCGATTACGAGACACCTCTTAAGAACAGGACCTACTTTTGATAATATCACCTTTCTAATAATTGAGGTAAACCAAAATTGGGGTAAAATTTACCTGGGAACAGTATATCTAATAGTTAATATATATGTTCCTGAATTTACTAAAAAAATATAATATTTGTAATAAAATTAATTTGGTTTCAGTTTAATTCACATACAATTGTCAATACATAATAGAAAATTATCTTGATCAAATGACCGAAATAAGGTAACATCAAATACAATTATCAAAAAAGATTTCAAATTTATACAGTAAATTGTAGAAAAATCATTATTTAAACCATTGGCAGGTTTGGTGTAACATTCTATACAACTATCTGTAGAATATGGTCGATATACTGTAACATCTTATTGTTTTAATATTATAATTGTCTGTATGTGGATCACGCCTCTATTGTGCTCTTTCCAATAAAATATTGAATTGAATTGAATTGAATTAAAAAAAAGGTACAATTTTCAAAAAAAATAGTTTTTATAGAAATTAAGTTGGTCCAAGTTTACCTCAGATACAATTGTCAATACATAATAGAACATTATCTTGATCAAATGACCGAAATAAGGTAACATCAAATACAATTATCAAAAAAGATTTGAAATTTACAGTAAAATGTAGAAAAATCATTGAAAACTGTTGGCAGGTTTGGTGTAACATTTATACAACTATCTGTAGAATATGGTCGATATACTGTAACATCTTTTTGAATTATCAAAAATATGTAAAATTATCTTAAAACTATATTATTCATAGAAATTAAGTTGGTTCAAGTTTACGTCAAATACAATTGTCATTATATATTAGAAAATTATCTTGATCAAATGACTTATTTAAGGTAACATCTAATACAATTATCAAAAATAATTTCAAATTCACAGTAAAATTTAGAACCAGATGCTCCACAGGGCGCAGCTTTATACGACCGTAGACGTTGAACCCTGAACGGTTGGGGCAAGTATGGAGACAACATTCAAGTGGATTCAGCTCTAAATTTCTTTTTGTTTAAGCTGCAGGTTGATCATCAACATCTTCTACATCATCAATTTCATTAAGATCAGACAATCTGCCAATTTCTATGACCTTCCCACATACGCTATCTGAAATCTCATATACTGGTAGTTCATCTTGGTTTACATCATTTTCATTACAATCTTTTCTAATTTCTTCCCATAAAAAATCTACAAAAAAACTTACAATATATTTTACCGCTGAAAATTTTTCATTTTTTTTACTTCAAATTTAATCAGACATTACTGAATCAAAAAATAAACTGTGATAAAGAGATATGTCTCACCTTTATGTATTTAGATAGTTTAATGCAAATTGTCAAGGAGATTTAGAAAAAAATTATCACAAAATTTCACTACAGGCCCGTAGATTGTAAAGGACATATGCCTGCCTGGCTACTTCATTTTGTAAGTAGTTTCCCCGAAACATTGTTTGTGAAGCGATATTCTTTTAGTTCAACCACTATCTTAATGATGAAATTTGTCAACAGATAACGTGTAAATTTAGTAAAACATATGACTGGCAAATCGAAATCTAACCGAAAATGTAAGTAAATGCCAGAAAGGATTCAATTTCAGAAGTGGATAAGGCTATTTCCAGTTTCAGATAATTTATGGATGGAAATTGACAAATAAAACTAAACATAAAACAAATAGTGACCTACTGCCTCACTTTCTTCCAGCAGGCTTTTTTTTAAGCTAATCACAAGACCAAAATACAGCTACTAAATTTAAACTCGGGAATTGAAAACAAAAGTACAAGTGTACGAAAAAGAAAGAACAGGAAATATTTTTATAAAAGAAACTCAAAGATTCAAAAAGTCCAAGAAATTTTATGTCAAAATCTAACTAGAGGCTCTTAAGAGACTGTGTCACTCACCTGTATCTACTGTGGTTTTGGAAATCATGTAAAATAAGGTTAACATTATAATAAATAGTATTAGATACCATAATAATGATTAATGCCAAGTTTGGTTTAGTTTGGCCCAGTAAAATTAAAATCAGAAGATTTTTTAAAAAGTTTACAAATATTACCAATAAATTGCAGAAAATGACTTTATAGGATAAGAATTCCAATAAGATGTCAATTGACGATTTTGGTCATGTTGAATTAAAAAAACTGCAAAATGTCCTTAAAACGAGATACAGTACTTGCAACCTTAGGCGTTACTGTTTGACGTGAACCTGACTGATCGGTTTAGTTTAATCATATTTATTTATAGTGGATTGGGAAACAAGTTTTGCAACTTATATTAATCCCTTTCCACTTCGCGGGTGCGAGTGCTGCCTTGTAGCGGCATTAACCTACTCTTTTTGAAATCTACAAGGGTGTCTTTAACGTGCAAGAGATATGGCTCTCTCTTAACACGGGTCAGTCATTTATCGTCCCCTTCCGACGGACTATTATCGTTTCCTCAAGACCATACTCGCAAATTGTGTCAAGGGAGAGCCGAAAATTGAGTTCCTTAAATTTTCATCCCGAACGGGAATCAAGCCAGGAACCTTTGTGTCTGATGAACGGACCACTTCGCCACGGCTACAGCTTTATTAGATACAGGTTCCACAGTAAGCACTGTCAGCGAGTCATTTCATCGAAAATACTTACCTGATCATACTATACAGACACTTAACCGTATTTTACACATTGAATATGCTGATGGAGAGAACTTACCGTATCATGGTTATATCACTGTCGACTTAGAATTACCTGGAGCATCACCATCAGATTTACCACAACCTTGCTTACAACTGGTAGTTCCTGATAGCAACTACAACAAGGCTGTACCTTTGCTACTTGGTACCAACGTATTGCATAGAGCTATGGATGATGTGAAACAACGTTTTGGTCATCGGTTTTTGCAGAACGCCAACTTGATCACTCCATGGTATATGACGTTTAGATGCCTTTTACTTAGAGAGCAACAACTCAACAAAAGAAACAACAGGTTAGCATTGATTAAATGTGCAGAGGGAAAGACTGTTCGCATTCCACCTAATAAAGATGTCATGCTTCAAGGCTATATGGACCATGAGTTGCCGTACCATCCTGTATGTGGAATACTTCAACCAACACATAAAGCAGCAGTACGTGAAGACTTAGACATAGCTCCAACACTTGTCAACTACCAATACAGAGATAACAGATTAGTACCTGTACATATCAGTAATGGTACAACGAGAACCACAACAGTTTCACCTAATGCCATCCTTTGTGAGCTGCAACCTGTCTCAATTGCTGATATAGAAACACCAGATTGTACAGATTATGATGTTTTAAACGATGTACACTTACCAACAGACGTACTCAGTGATGAACAGTTAGAGAAAGGTAAACAACTACTTAGACAGTATAGAGATGTTTTTAGTATGTCAGACACCGATATTGGTCATACAGATGCAGAACAAAAGGCAGTAAAACTTTGTGACTTTGACCCACGACCTCAGCATATGAGACTAGTTACATACGATGCAAAAAAGAACTTGTGAACGAATTCAAATATTATGACCTATATGAAGGTAAATCTTCACTGTGGGAAAGTCTCCTCAATTCCATCATTACATATGACAATAAAGATCTTGATGAGGAACGTCAAATTATGCTTCAAAACTTAACTTGGACTTTTTTTTGTTAAAATCAATCGGGCCCAGGACCAATACAGTATATCTTATCATAATCCTTCGTTTTTAAATCAATTTCCTATGTGCATACATTTAGAGTAATTAAGAGCCAGTAAACTCAGTGTATGATTAATATTTCTGGTTATGAAATACATTCTTCTGCATTTATTTCCATATTTTTCTAGACAAGTTTTGATAAATAAAATATTTTACTTTAAAGTTAACATAGCCAAAGTTTTATTACATTCTATTACAGTTTGTTTTGGGTCATCAAAATATATAGGACTTGGCAAAATTGCTGAAACTATTATCCTTAAAGAAGGAAAAACATTGCAAATAGAATCAATTAAATTATTATAATATTGAATAATCAATTTACTGGATAAACCATTCCCAACATAATTTGTGCCTACATGCAATAAGAAATGTGTGTATTTTCTAAGCAATAAAACTATAAAACATTTGGATTTTGAAGACAAACATCAAGCCTTATTTGATGCTGATGGTGTTCAACTATCTTTTTTGGGGATATTTTCACCGATACAATTCAAACTGCAATTAAAAAAAAAGAGCTTTCGGTGGGCCTGTGTTACCTTTCCACGTCAGTTTTAATCTAGCGGCGTACTACAGTACATGATATATAAGGCATGAGGAATGTCCATCCTCTTCTATTAACTTATCCTGTCTTAAATAAAGGCAACAGTAGTTGTTCAAAACTCGTAAATCCATAGAAAAAAACCAAAATGGGGGGAACAAGCTGAAACCGAGGGACACACATCAAATGTAACAGAACAACGACACGACACTGAAATGCAACACACACAGAAACGGACCGAGCTTCAGACAAAATCCAACGAGAATATCATATATAACATCAAAACCAAATACATTGATTGATTGGTGGTTGCTTAACGTCCAGTGGCAAATATTTCATGCATATTCAGGACGAGAACAAGTTTACAATAAATACAATGTAGGTTGATACGATAGAGGCCATCTGGGAAATTTGGACTCCCACTCTAAAATGAGGGTATCTTGAAGGGGGGACAGAAATTTTGCCTTGCAACAGGCCACCTACGGACCCCTTAAAAGAAGAGTTGTTGCAAGCGTTCTTCATGTGCAATGAGCGTGGCACTCTCTTTAAACGAGGATCGTCCCCCTTCTGATACATTCCGCACAGCCAAACACTTCGGCAAGCATTGCACTTCCGGTCGTGAGAAGACCAAGTGATCATATTTATATACCCCAGTCAACCTTGCGGGATAAACCAAATACATAAATTTGGGATAGACAAGTACCGTGACACGTCTTATCGCAATGTGAATATACACTCAAAAATGAGAGAAAACAAACGAAGCAACGTTAAAATGTAGCAAACGCAGAAAACGAACAATAATATAACAATGGCCATCTTCCTCACTTGGTACAGAACATTTTTTAAGGAAAAAAAGGTGGGTTGAACCTGGTTTTGTGGCATGTCAAACCTCGCACTTTAATGGAAATGTTAAATAGCAATGATAAATATAACATTGAAATAACAACATAATGTAATACAAATAAATAGAACATATTAGACAAAAAAACACATGATTAATAGATACAATAAACATCAGGTTTAAAATTCAATACTCAAAAAACGCGCCTCGTCCACACAAGACTTACCAGTGACGCCGAGATATAGAAGATCGAAAGTGAAAACAAAACAAAGCTGTACAGCACTGAAGATCAAAAGTTGAAAAAGGTGTCAAATACGGCTAACATGGTATATGGTAAATATTTCAAGACATTTTCGTGTATCTTCAAACATTGATCAACAAGTATCTGTGGCTTTTCCTCCTGGGCAAAGTAAAAAAAAATGGTTCCTTGCATATATAGCAATATTTATCAGCCATGCTGATAATTTGATTGTATTATTTGATTTCAAATGATGTGGCCTGATGTGTAGAATATTCCTGCAAAATTTCTTTGGAAAATCTCAAGTATTAAAAAAGTTATGTTAAAAAAAGACGCCAAAATTGTCAGGAGTGCAACACTTTTTTGTGACATTTTGAAAAAATACTTTTTTTTCAAGACACAGCAAATTGTTTTATGGAGTGATATGCCATAAATTCTTATTTCTTTGAAAACTGTTATATCTTAGCAATGAATTAAGCTCAAAATGAAGCTTTTCCATTGAACCATATTGATACAGATGTGTTTTGAAAAAAAGTTGTGCCATGTCAGGAGTGCAACACAAAAATTAGTATTACTGAGGAATAGAATGAATTTTGAACAAATGACTCACACCTAAACATAAACAAAGGTCAATACTGTGAAACAAATATGTCCTTTTTAGAATAAATAGTTTATTTACCTGATTATTGATATAAATAATGTGTCAGAGTCAAGTAAATAAGGCCTCCCTATGAGTGTCAGGAGTGCAACTTTGAAGTTTAAAGACTCACACTTAAAAAATGCAAAAGCAAATATATGGTTCTGCTTTATTTTTCAAAAGATACTATACTAGATACAAGATTGCACCCAAAGAGAAGTCTGATAGACAAGGAACTTTTCTTTTAGAAATATTTCTTTGATGTCAGGAGTGCAACACTTTTAAAATACCATTTTCTTGGACTTACATTTTAAGATAATTTCACCTACTAGTGACTTATATGCATCTAAACATGTTTTCTAACTATTTAGGTTACATGTTTGAGGTTTAATAAATGCTTAAAGGTAGGTTTCAAAGCTGGACTTAGATCCAAGAATTGTTTTTTGTCCAAGAATTGTTTTTTGTCACAGACAAACATATTTTTATGCTAAATATTCATATAATTTTCAAATTATGGAAGGTTATTGTCTTAAACTTTGTCATTTGATTAGGAAATAACCATATTTCATTTTACAAGTTTTAGAATGGTTTTATGTAACACTTATTAAATTATTATAATTGATATAACAAACTATTAATTGTGTTGCACTCCTGACATGGATTTACCATAACAAACCATTTATCACATTTTGAGTTCAATTTTAAGACCCAACCTTTCAATGAATGAGAGATTGGAAAGATGGTTGTGAAACTAAGCTTTAGAGTAACATCAGACAGTCTAAGTGCATACAAAGTCAACAACAACTTCAACTTTGAGGAGTAGAAAATTGAGAAAAACAATGAATTAAGATCCTAATCTGAAGGTTAATCTAGACAAATATAAACAAAGAAAGAATAAAGAAAACAAAACAATGTAACACTTAATTCAAAAGACTTTGACCAGAATTAAAAACACATATGAGAAAAGGAAAACAAAACAGAGAAAGTGGTAACAAAAGAGAAGAAGAAACTTGACACAAGCTGAAAAGGTTGCAAACCAACAGAAAATTGTCCAGTCATGTAGCAAAAGTACAGATGGACTAACAATACCTAAAAAAATCAGAAAGAGAAGTCAAAGAAAAAGACATTATCTGCTTGACCATTCCAAATCTTGTGCTAAAACAATTGAGCACATCATATCCACAGCTTCACCAAGGTGGTTGTCAGAGTTAATGAGAACTGATGGCAGCAAGAACAAGAGTACAAGAAATTGATGAGTTTTAAAATGTTGAAGTATAATCAAAGATGAGGAACCCCTTAAATATCTGAAAACTGTTGAAAAGAAAATGACATTTTCAAAGAGTTCCTTTTAAGTTTCTTAGTCTAAGTTTTTTAGGTAGCCTCTATTCTTTTTGAAAATGCCAGTTTCTTTTCAAGTTTCCAAATCTATTAAGGATCTCTCAACTTTGTATCCACTTCAGCACCCATCAACTTCTAGCACACTTCCATCAGTACTTTAGTTCTTTCTAACTACCTTGGTTTAGCTGTGGCTATGATGTATTCAATTGTTTTATAGGGCAAGATTTGTGTTTGTCAGGACAAATTTTTCCTAAACTAAGTCTTCTCTTTCTGTTTCTCTAGATGGTGTATCTTAACCTGTACTTTTACTTATCAACTGGATATTTTTCTGTGGGTTTGGATTTTTTTTGGATTGTGTAAATTTATTTTTCTCTTCTGTTGTCAATCTCTCTATTTTTTCTTCCATTTATTATAACTATGTTTTTTTATTTCAGGTTAAAGTTTTTGTATTTAAATTAAGTTTTACATTTCTTGTGCTTTCTTGGTTATATAATGTCTAGTGTGTCCTTGAGGTGGATCTTCTTTCAGATTTTTTTTCTCAATTTTCTACTCATCAAGGTTATAGTCGATGTGGACTTTGATGGTGTGTTTTGGTCCCTTAGTCTGTCTGATTTTATTCTCAAGTAAGTTTAGTAAGTTTAGTTTCATCAACTATCTTTCCCATCTTTTATTTGTTTTAAGGTTGGATAAGCAAGATGAACTCAAAATTTGAGAAACTTTCTAAGATAAAAATATTGAATATATGCAAACACTTTTTGTTGGGGTAAATTCATGTCAGGAGTTCATAAAAATTAACTGTTTGTCATTACAGTTATAATAATTTAATTAGTATTTCATGAAACCATTATAAAACTTTTGAAACTGAAATATGGTTATTTCTCTTAAAAATGCACAGTTTATGAGAATCAGCTTCCTAAATTATATAAAAATTCAAGATTTTTTTATTTTGACAAATATACTTAAAACTAATAAATCTATAAGTCCTGCTTTGAAATTCTAAAAGAACATGTTTGTTATACAGGATTGCTATTTGTTTATATTTAGGTGTGAGCCATTTAAGCAAAATTCATCTTTTCCTCAGTAACATTATTTTTTGTGTTGCACTCCTGACATGGCACGACTCTTTTTCAAAACACATCTGTATCAAAAAGGTTCAATGGATAAGCTTCATTCTGATCTGAAATCATCCCTAAGACATACTAGTTCTAATATACATAAGAATCTATGGCACATGTCATGATATTACAAGTTGCTGTGTCTTTCAAATAAAACATTTTTTTTCAAATGTCAAGAAAAAGTGTTGCACTCCTGACAATTTTGGCATTTTTTTTTAATGTAATTTGTCTAATGCTCGAAATTTTACATAGATATTTAGCAGGATTAATCTACACATCAAGCCACAACACTCAGCCCATTTTGACATTGCAATCACTGTTATTTAAAAAAAATAGTAGCGAAATGTGATGAGATGTGAATTTATTTATACAATAAGTGATATGTATGATATAGCTAATAAAAATATTGTTTAAATGAAAATAAAATGTCAAATCTGAAAGGCACAAATGTATATAAACACTTAATCTAGAAATCATGGTATGTTTTGATAATGGATAAACTATTTTGTTATGATATATATTGAATGTCAGGATTGCAACAAGATAGGATAAAATAATTTAAAAAACAATAAGAGTTCAGAAAAAATTTGAAGATTGCAGATTTCTTTTTAAGCTGTCAAACAACAATTCTGATGGATATTTAATGGAATTTAGCTCATAGTTTGGTAACTTACCCTCAATTGTATAAGAATGTGTCAGAAAATCCAATTTAAATATGGTCTGAAGTGCATAAGATGCATAAGGTAAAACAGAAATTACATTCAAATGACAAATTTAGGTCCTTATAAACCATCAATGATTAAAAAAATTAAAAAATCATGAGCATTTTTTTCTAGTTTCTGTATTTTAGTTTGGTGTATAATATGTCAGGAGTGCAACAAAAACAGGGGAAATTGGATGTATTTTCCGTTAGATACATCTTTTTTCTTAAAAGATTTATCTATCAATTTTTTTGTCATTGAATTTAAAAAAGGGTAAATTTTGATAAGGAGAAGGTTGTTTATCAACTAATTGATGAATTATTTTTTAATTAAAACTTTTTTAATCAACTTTAAATGAATTGATACAAAAAATAGCCAAAAACATTAAAAAAAATTATAATCAAAGATGAGATTATTAATTTTTGCATTAAAAGTAATGCTTGGATTTCTGCAATCAAATGGGGTGAAAAAAATATGAAAATTTGGTAGAATTTGTTTGAAATCATATTCCCAAAAGGTATACTTGATTTAATTTTTTTCAATTGGTTTATGTCAATAAAGTTACAGAACTTTTTTGTTTCTTTATACTTTTTAATATCCTTTTGGATTTATTAACTTAAATGTATATGTATCAAGATACTGTAAAAGACAATGGACTAAAACTATGTTGAAATTTGACAAAAAAAAAAAAATTTGGACCATTTTTTTTTTACTTTGCCCTCCTACCTAATTTGTGACTTACTGTCCAAAGACTTTGTTTTTTTTTAATTCAGATCAGCTGTAGAAATGAACTAGTTGTTGTTACAACACTTTTGAATATGGTTTTATATTTAACAATTGTTTAGAGTTATTATGTCATTAATTGAAAGTTCATTTCAAACAAACAGATGTTTCCTTCCTTATTAATGTTTTTGAAAATGAGTCATTGCTGGATCTCTTCATACTGTAAACGACAAGTTTATTTTCCATTACGTTTTGAAAACAATTGGTGCAAATTACGAATAGGTCAAGGATAACGTTATCAACTATTGTTCAGTTGTCAAAAGCAACCTCACTTTCACATGCACGGAAAGTAAATTTCATGATGTTGATGTTTTTTTCTTAAAGTTAACTTATTGTAACGAGTCAAAGCAAAGATAGTTTCTTATTAGCAACTTTTTAACGCTTTGTGAGTGTATCTCTAAGTAACGTCTTTATTGTTGATCGTGTTAAATTCATGAGGACTGCAAGTTAGAAGACATGAAGTGACAATTACTTTTTACATCACACAGGTAATGGAAAATAGTTTTGTCGTTTTCAGTATGTAAAAGATCCTGAAAGCAGTGTCGGAAGAGTATTGTAGCAGAAACAATTTTGCCCAAGATTCGGGGATGCGGACCACATTTATTTCTAGTTTGTATTAAAACTGATGTGTACGGTAAACGACTGATGTCAAATGTGATGCGCTATAATATATCTAAGTAAATGAAAACCAAAAACTGAAAACAATATATATTTTAATCATCAAAGTACAACAATTATCATCTTAAGCCAAAGGTAATCAGAAATGGAGCATTCAATATCTTCAAATTATTCGTACTTAGAAAGCATGTAGCAAATGCACTAAAGTACTATGGAGGCATGTATGTTATCGAGTTGTGTCCCTTTACCAATATGGCGCAAAATTTTGAAGACGATTCCAAAGACGAAAAACTGACCCATATATGTCTTTAATGGTCTAATTCGGTAATATTTATGCTTAAACAGTGCCACTTATATATGAAGTATGTCCAGAAAAAACTTTTATAGCGTAGCCCGTGGTTTAACGACCGGAATCTTCACCGACTGGTCGAAGTGTGAACTCAGTGTTCACCGATTTCGCCATGCCGTGTATAAAGGCTTCAAAACTATAGACGAAGCCATTCAATTTCTTATTGCTGGTAATACTTATCAATCATGCAATGTCATCCCAGTATATGATGAAACAACCGTACTTAATCTCCCACAGATTTTTGACATGCCTGTCCCAATGACACTAACTGTACAATATATCTATGTGACCCTTCATTCACCATCTCAGTTCAACAAACACCATCTCAAAGTCTTAACTAATGAAGACATTGAACCGATATATGATTGTGACAATACTGATCCAAAGCAATTGCTATCAGAAAACAAAAACACAACCCCTTCAGACACCACATGTATCAGAATCCAAACAGTCTGAACCTTCAGTCACAACTCGTAACAAAAAAAAAAAACTTGAAATCTGAGTGCTCACAGTCGTGTAAAAAAGATCAGAATGATCATATGATGGAATGTAGCAAATGTCACAAATGGACACATTATGAATGTACGAAACTACGAATTTATCAACTGTACACACTCGTTAACACTTCTAGGAAGTATACATGTGAAGTTTGTGCTGAAGTGCCAACATGCTTCAAGGAAAAATGGGAAAATGTAAACATTCTTCCACAAGCTTCCGAATCATCCCCTGAAGTTCTTCAAATTGCCACACGTATTGAGCAAAGTGTTGTAACAGCTATAACTAACATCCATCAATCAAATCAAGATGAAATTATTAACACGTTAAAGAAAGAGCTCGAAGACAGAAATGAAATCAAAAGTTTTTGTGACAAATTAGATAAAATGTCAAATTCTCAAGCTCAAGAGAAATCTCAACTTTATGAAAACTATAGCCAGCTTTCAAACAAACTTGATAAAATTTCAAAAGACAGTGATGCTATATCCAAAAATCTTAATAACCTTGGTAAACTATTCACAGTCAACACCGACAAAGTGTCTCACTCATTTAAAGAACTGAATGAACAGAATTGTCAAGTCAATAGTAATCTTGAAATTACAAGTGAAATTCTGAGTAAGAACTCCACAATCAATGATACTGTCAGTAGAAACTTATCTAGCCTTTGTCAATCGGTGAAGTTACTTGAAACATCAATACCTCTTAGAGAAAGTCCACAGATGTCTCGCTCACGAAGAACACAAGATAGTTCAATCCTCAATTGTGATACTTCAAATCGTTACCAAGCTCTGTCTGACTACCAGGATTCACCAGACGCAGAACAGGAAAAAATTGAAAGTAAATCAAAGAAGTCCGCAAACTATAAAATACTATTAATGGGCAATTCCCATGTAAAGTACATAAATACAGACTACTTCTTAAAAGATTGTATTGTTCACAAGCTTACAGTGTCAACTTTTGAAGAAGCAAATGAGAAAAATTC
This sequence comes from Mytilus trossulus, assembly GCF_036588685.1. Classification (NCBI taxonomy): domain Eukaryota; kingdom Metazoa; phylum Mollusca; class Bivalvia; order Mytilida; family Mytilidae; genus Mytilus; species Mytilus trossulus. Next base: position 87,475,917 of record NC_086377.1, on the reverse strand, counting down.
AAAACTATGATACAGATTATGAATGTGTTTTTAGCTCACCTGTCCCGAAGGGACAAGTGAGCTTATGCCATCACTTGGAGTCCGTCGTCGTCCGTCGTCTGTCGTCGTTTGTCGTCGTAAACTATTTCAAGAATCTTCTCCTCTGAAACTACTGGGCCAAATACTTTCAAACTTTAACTGAATGTTCCTTAGGGTATCTAATTTATAAATTGTATCCAAAGTTTTGATCTATCAACAAACATGGTCGCCATTGCTAAAAATAGAACATAGGGGTCAAATGCAGTTTTTGGCTTATAACTCAAAAACCAAAGCATTTAGAGCAAATCTGACAGGGGTATTATTGTTTATCAGTTCAAGATCTATCTGCCCTGAAATTTTCAGATGAATCAGACAACCTGTTGTTGGGTTGCTGCACCAGAATTGATAATTTTAAGGAAATTTTGCTGTTTTTGTTTATTATCTTGATTATAATTATAGATGGAAATAAACTGTAAACAGCAATAATGTTCAGCAAAGTAAGATCTTCAATTAAGTCAATTTGACCAAAATTGTCAATTGACCCCTTAAGGAGTTATTGCCCTTTAAAGACCTTTTTCACAATTTGTCATCATGTTGACTTACTTTTAAAAAATCTTCTCCTTAGAAACTGCTGTATCAATTTCAGGCAAACTTAGGCTAAATGAGTTTCAGAGTATCTAGTATAAATTTTAAATTTTATTTCCTTGTATGTCAAGAAACATAGCTCCTATGGCTAAAATAGAACACAGGAGAAAATAATTTTTTTTTTTTGGCTTTTGAAGAAAGTAGGACGATCCAAAAAACATTTAAATAAATTGAAAAGCCAAAATAATCATTGATGAGAGATTTAACCAAAAGAATTAAGGTGAGCGATTCAGGCTCTTGAGAGCCTCTTGTTATTCATTTCTTTACAAATGATTTGCGCAATAATACACCTGAAGATTGTATACAACTTTGTTCAGATTTAATTGATGTGATAAAGTCTTATTGTACCTTTGCTAAAATTACAATCTCCTTGCCATTTGCTTGTCTCAAAGATCAAACTCTTAATGATGAGGTTATGAAATGTAATGTACTTTTACAGTATACATATCTAAACAGTTTAGATATCTTAATTTGTGACAATCATATTTTAGGTAGTAGAGGAACTCCTGTTAAAAAGTTCCTAGCCAATGATGGCCTTCACTTGAATAAACAAGGTATGAATGTATTTGTATCAAACATAAAATATCAATCAAGAAAGCAAATGGGCTTGAAAAAATCCAACATCACAATCAACAGAAAAGGGAAACAACTACCAAAAAAAGAACAACCCCCAAATAGGCACACAAGGTACTGATTTTGTAAACCAGAATTCCTGGCATGGTACAGGTAATATGAATTTTAACTCTTAACAAAACAGAACAAAATTTAGAACAACATTCCCCACACCCCCTTTTATGTATCCTATGTACACAGGTTTCAATCCTAGTATGTTTGGCTATATGCCAAGTTTGTCACAACAAACAGGTAGAAGATAAAAAAAACAAAAACAAAACTTATTACTCAGTGGTAACTACATGTAATATGTACTCGTAAATCATCTTAATTTTTTTCAAAGCTATTAAAGCAAGTATTATTTGCTAATGATGATTATAGATAACATTTTTTATTTTATTTTTATGTACATGTATGTGGCACAAGAATGTTTTGATCCTCTATTATACATGTATACATATACTCTTATTTAAGTCAAGAGTCAATATTTGTGTTTGTTTAGCTTTTTATTGGCCAATGAGGCCTACATTTATACATGTAATTATAAACTTTGCATATATGTATATTATAAACATGCATATATTGATCCTTTGGTACAATTTACAATAGACCAAATTTTTTGTATTTTTGTATACACATTTTGTAAACATGGTGAAACAGTACAGTATGTAACAAATGCAATCATACAAAATGTCTCAATAATTTAAAAGCTTTCAGAAATTAATTTTCTGTTGCTACTACTATAAAATTATTGGAGTCATTGAGTTATCTCTCCTTGATCATATTAATGTCATCTATGATCTAATAAGTAAAATTAAATTTATTTTTTTACACTATTTGCTGTAAAACTTGTTACATTACTGTACAACAAATTTATATCTATGGGTATCTCAGTTTTTTTCGTCTTTTTTATGTCTAATTATTTTTTCCTTCTGTGTAATGGTTATCAAAAACAGTTTACATGTAAGCTGTTGGAATATTAATGGTTTTAAACTAAAAGGATACAACAAGTTCAGTGATTCAGATTTTATTAGTGAATTCAACAAAAAAGATATTTTTTGTTTACTTAAAACCCATTGCTCTCTTGAAGATGCATTAGAAATACCAGATTTTAAAGCTGTGCATCTTATTCGGCCCATGTCTGCACGCACAAGAAAACGCTCTGGTGGTATTTCTGTATATGTAAGGTCTACACTGAGACCTGGAATAAAATTCTTAAAACACAAAACAAATGACTACATTTGGCTTAAACTTCGTAAGCAATTTTTTGGCTTACCTGAAGATTTATATCTATGTTTTGTATATAATCCCCCTGCCAATTCAACATATTCTCAATCTCTAACCTATGATATTCTTGAATATGTGGAAAATGATATAGTAAGTTATTCCAAACTGGGAAATATTTTAATTGCTGGTGATGTAAATGCTAGAACAGGGTCCAAACAATTAGACTTTATTCAAAACGATATTTTAGATACTAATATCTCATCTTTATTTGAAGAATATAACCCTGATTTTGATATACCAGTCCGTCATAGCCAAGATAGCATTTTATCCACAAGGGGCAAGACACTTAACGACTTGTGTGTGTAGACAGGGATCCGTATCTTAAATGGTAGAACCCCTGGTGATTATATAGGTCAGCTTACTTGCCACATCCCTATGGGTAGTAGTGTGGTAGACTATTATTTATCCTCCGAAAGTCTTTTAAGTAATATACTATTTTTTAAGGTTCATGATTTTAAAGCCGACATCTCTGACACTGCCAGGTATCCACAATGTTAAAAGTTAACTGTATATTTAATGCAGTGCAAAAAGATGTTTACTCTATACCAAACCAATATATATGGGAAGAAAATTCTGCAGAGAAATTCCAAAATGCTCTAGTTTCACCATTAGTTCAAGAAAAAATAAAAACATTTAATAAAACAAATTATACTGGTGACTCAAATATTATGATACAAGATCTGAATAATATCCGTTATGAGGCAGCTAATATTTCTATTAAGAAAAAGATTATAAAAAAGGTTAATAGTACTGCTAAAGTGAAGAAAAGTCAACAGTCAAAATGATTTGACCTTCCCCTTATAAATACGAAAAAACAGTTATGCGATAAAGAAAAGCTTTTTAAAAAATATAACAAAGATCCTTATATTAGATCCTCATTCTTTGCTTTACTGAAAAAATACAGAAAAGCAAGAAAAACTAAATATAGAGAATTCCGTGCTGATCTTATAGATCAACTTGATAATTTGCGTGAGGAAAACCCAAAAAGTTATTGGACTTTATTAGAATCACTTAAAAATTCAGACAAAAAAAACGAAAAATCATCAAATATAACAAGCACGGAGTGGGCTGAATATTTTAAAGATCTTAACAAAAAACCAGTAACTCCTTCTCCTAATATAATAGAATTTTTACATAATTTAGAAAATGCTAAAGTTTTTACTGAGTTAGACATCCTTATCACAGATAAAGAAATTTCTGATGCAATTCATACTTTAAAGAATAAAAAATCATGTGGCCCAGACAGTATTTCAAATGAAATGATAAAAAACAGTCAAAGTTTTATAATTAAAAGTTTAAATCATGTTTTTAATAAAATACTTTCAACTGGAAACTATCCTCAGATATGGGCTAATGGTTTTATAACTGCCTTATTTAAAAATGGTTCAAAGGATGATCCATCAAATTATCGTGGACTAACTGTGACTAGTTGTCTCAGTAAAGTACTTACAAAAATTCTTACTAAAAGATTAGAAAAATTTTGTATTAAAAGAAATATCATTTGTCCTGAGCAAATTGGTTTCTGCAAAGGCAAGCGTACTTCAGATCATATGTTTGTCATGAAATTTCTTATTGATAAATATACTCAGACAGGTTTAAAACATTTATATACCTGCTTTATTGATTTTAAAAAAGCCTTTGATAAAGTTTGGCATGAAGGCTTATTTTATAAATTAAGAAAACTTGGTGTTAGTGATCTATTTTATAATGTTGTTAAAGATATATATAGTAAAACTTTATTGTCAGTGAAAATTGACCCTAATCATGTAACTGACACTTTTTCATCTTTTATAGGAGTAAGACAGGGAGATAATTTAAGTCCCATCTTGTACAACATTTTTGTTAATGATATTCCAGATATATTTGATGAGGATTGCTTTCCAGTTAAACTAAATAATACAAAACTTAATTGTCTGATGTATGCAGATGATCTAATTTTGCTTTCTGAAACTCCTAGGGGTCTACAAGAATGTCTTGATAAACTACAGATTTATTGCAATAATTTGGGACTGGAAGTTAATATTACTAAATCCAAAGTCATGATTTTTAGCAATTCTGGTAGACTTCTTTCTACTCAATTTCATTTAAATAATCCCCACCTAACGAACACAAAAAATTATACCTACTTGGGTGTTAAATTTAGTATTAATGGCAAATTTACAGATGCCCAGCATGAAATGTATAATAAAGGGTTAAAGGCCTTATTTAAACTTAAAAAATGTTTCTCAGGTCATAAACCAAAAAAAAAAACTCTCATTCATGTTTTTGACCATACAGTTAAGGGCATATCCAACAGTTTCAGGGGAGGTAATAACAAACGTAACCGTCGTCTATTGTTTCCCGTAATTTCAACGTGTTTCAACGACGTCATAATGGCCGTCTGGAAATGGCGGTTTCTTTCCTCAAAAGAAAGGGCACGACGGGAATCGTCAAAAAACTCTTACAGAATATTAACAGAACTAGAAATCAAAACTTAAAAGGTCTTTTTGTCCTCTTGGTCTAATATAAAAGACCTGCAATTATCTTGATCTTTACTAAACTATACTCAAGTACTTAAGTTTCCGTTTTATTAAGATTATCTACAATACAGAAAAAAACGAGAGCAAATCAGTATTGATTTATTATTGCATTAGAATGCAACACAAATTGTATGATTAGTTCTTTACCAAACTTTTCCGAGATTTTGTTATTCAGGATAGAAAACTCAAAGTTTGGTTTTACTTGTGGAAGATAAACAAGCATGAAAAAGGTTTCTTGAGAAAATAAAACACGGCCGCGTAATTTAACATTTACCATGCATCTAGCTTAATTTGCGTTGAAGTGCTAATATATATATGCAGTAGCACTTTAAATGAATACGAATTTGACATTTTTTGATAATTGTATAAGATGTAACCTTCATCGGTCAATTGATCAAAATAATTTTATAATATGTATTGACATTTGATGTTACCTAAAATCGGTCATTTGATCAAGACAAATTTATAATATGTATTGATAATTGTATATGATGTTACCTTAAATCGGTCATTTGATCAAGACAAATTTATTATATGTATTGATAATTGTATTTGATGTTACCTTTAACCGGTCATATGATCAAGATGTTTTCTAAGATGTATTGACAATTGTATTTGAAGTCAACTTGGACCAACGAAACCTTTATTATAGAAATGTAATATTTTTCAGTAATTGTATAATAAGTGTACATAATGTAACAGCAAACCTGTTTTTGGTATATTGATCATTCTCATGCATTTTACTGTAAATTTGACATTTTTTTGGATAATTGTATATGATGTTAACTTAAATCGGTCAATTGATCAATACAAATTTATTATGTGTATTGATAATTGTATTGATGTTAACTTAAATCGGTCATATGATCAAGATGTTTTCTAAGATGTATTGACAATTGTATTTGAAGTCAACTTCAACCAACGAAACCTTTATTATAAAAATGTAATATTTTTCAGTAATTGTATAATAATTGTACGTAATGTAACAGTAAATCGTTTTTGGTATATTGATTATTTTCATGCATTTTACTGTAAATTTGACATTTATAATTGTATTTGATGTAACCTTCATCGGTCAATTGATCAAGGTTATTTTATATGTATTGACATTTGATGTTACCTAAAATCAGTCATTTGATAAAGACAAATTTATAATATGCATTGATAATTGTATTTGATGTTACCTTAAATCGGTCATTTGATCATGACAAATTTATTATATGTATTGATAAATGTATTTGATGTTACCTTTAATCGGTCATATGATCAAGATGTTTTCTGAGATGTATTGACAATTATATTTGAAGTCAATTTAAACCAACGAAACCTTCATTATAAAATTGTAATATTTTTTCAGAAACCTTCATTATAAAATTGTAATATTTTTCAGTAATTGTATAAAAGCTGTACATATTGTATTTTCATGCATTTAAGTGTAAAATAGACATTTTTTGATAACTGCATTTGATGTAACCTTCATCGGTCAATTGATCAAGATCATTTTATAATATGTTTTGACATTTGATGTTACCTAAAATCGGTTATTTGAGCAAGACAAATTTATAATATGTATTGATAATTGTATTTGATGTTACCTTAAATCGGTCATTTGATCAAGTTGTTTTCTGAGATGTATTGAAAATTATATTTGAAGTCAATTTAAACCAACGAAACCTTCATTATAAAATTGTAATATTTTTCAGTAATTGTATAATAATTGTACATAATGTAACAGCAAACCTGTTTTTGGTATTGATCATTTTCATGCATTTTACTGTAAATTTGACATTTTTTTGGATACTTGTTTATGATGTTAACTTAAATCGGTCAATTGATCAATACAAATTTATTATATACTGAGTGTCAATGAAAACGCAACACTTTTGTTTTTATAAAAAAAATCTTATAATTTTTATTTTATTTATATAAGAATTTTGTACAGTTGGTTTAAAATGACTTTAAGACAATTAACGACAACTTTACGGTTGAGTGATTTTTGGAACAAATGCGAAGTAAGGATTATTTTGAACGGACATAAACCGAGTTCACCGCTTTTCAACATACGCAACATTTTCACGATTTTGTCATTTAAAGCTTGGCTAATGTCATGAATTTTCCCGCCCTTATTTTTGAGGAAACTGCAATAAACATCTGAGTAAATGCCAGAACTTTCTGACAACCAGCGACATGCAGTTTTGGGCATGATCCAATGAAGCCTTTCACTGCATACAATTACGAGAAGACTGAAGTTGTAGCCTCTACAATAACCCAAATTATCCACAAATTCAACCAAAATGGATCATTTAATGATAAGCGACATCCCGTGTTCAAAAAAGCAAGAAACGCTCAGCTAGACCGATACATGTGGTCTTAAACATATTCGATATTGACTGTGATGGGTGTACAAAGGTCACGAGAGTTCAATGGTGGTCACAGTAGATCCTTTGGAGCAACTTTAGTAAAGCACCATTTGCGCAGAAATTGTTAAAGAGCACCAAAGTCTTTCCTTAGTGACATCTAAACGGCCGTAAGACGTAAATATCGAATTCTGTAGACCAAAAATCATTCATTGTGTACCAAAAATCGTCGGTGGTGGTTACATAGACATTTGGCACCCATCTTGACAAAAAGTCATGTGTTTCGCCCGATTTATGTCCGATCGAGCAAATTTCGCATCAGGTTGGACATGGTTTAGCCGATGAAAACCACCACCAATATCATAAAGTCAGCTTGAGTTTGATATGCGGGACAAGTGGAACAATATTCCTCGAGATCACATTAAACGTTCGGGATGATTAATTCCACGGCGCTGACGAGATTGCGCTGCACAACGGGGTTGTAACATGTTTTGTTAGGACTGTGAGTTGATGATTCGACATTGAATGTTTCGTTTACCTATAGCGTCTGAAAGATGACAATGAACCATTTTTGTTTGATATTGATCTATTGTTAGGATTGTTAATTTTCAAAAACAATTTATTTTGAATGATTATCATTTCTAATATAAATTTTATTTTTTAAAAACCAAGTGTTGCGTTTTCATTAGCACTCAGTATATGTATTGATAATTTTATTTGATGTAACCTTACATCGGTCACATAATCAACATGTTTTCTTAGATGTATTGACAATTATATTTGAAGTCAACTTGAACCAACGAAACCTTTATTATAAAATTGTAATATCTTTCGGTAATTGTATAATTATTGTACATAATGTTAAAGTGAACCTTTTGTTTTGGTATATTGATTATTTTCATGCATTTTAGTGTAAATTAGACATTTTTTTATAATTGTATTTGATGTAACCTTCATCGGTAAATTGATCAAGATCTTTTAAAATATGTTTTGACATTTGATGTATTTGATCAAGACAAATTTATAATATGTATTGATAATTGTATTTGATGTTACCTTAAATCGGTCATTTGATCAAGACAAATTTATTATATGTATTGATAAATGTATTTGATGTTACCTTTAATCGGTCATATGATTTAGATGTATTGACAATTATATTTGAAGTCAATTTAAACCAACGATACCTTCATTATAAAATTGTAATATTTTTCAGTAATTGTATAATAGCTGTACATATTGTAACAGTAAACCTTTTTTTGGTGTATAGATCATTTTCATGCATTTTAGTGTAAATTAGACATTTTTTGATAACTGCATTTGATGTAACCTTCATCGGTCAATTGATCAAGATCATTTTATATGTTTTGACATTTGATGTTACCTAAAATCGGTCATTTGAGCAAGACAAATTTATAATATGTATTGATAATTCTATTTGATGTTACCTTAAATCGGTCATTTGATCAAGACAAATTTATTACATGTATTGATACATGTATTTGATGTTACCCTTAATCGGTCATATGATCAAGATGTTTTCTAAGATGTATTGAAATTTATATTTGAAGTCAACTTGAACCAACGAAACCTTTATTATGAAAATGTAATATTTTTCAGTAATTGTATAATAATTGTACATAATGTAACAGCAAACCTGTTTTTAGCATATTGATCATTTTCATGAATTTTAGAGTAAATTTGACATTGTTTGATAATTGTATAAGATGTAACCTTCATCGGTCAATTGATCAAAATAATTTTATATGTATTGACATTTGATGTTACCTAAAATTGGTCATTTGATCAAGACAAATTTATTATATGTATTGATAATTGTATTTGATGTAACCTTAAATCGGTCATTTGATCAAGACAAATTTATTATATGTATTGATAATTGTATATGATGTTACCTTTAATTGGTCATATGATCAAGATGTTTTCTAAGATGTATTGACAATTGTATTTGAAGTCAACTTGAACCAACGAAACCTTTATTATGAAAATGTAATATTTTTCAGTAATTGTATAATAATTATACATAATGTAACAGCAAACCTGTTTTTGGTATATCGATCATTTTCATGCATTTTACTGTAAATTTGACATTTTTTTTGGATAATGGTTTATGATGTTAACTTAAATCGGTCAATTGATCAATACACATTTATTATATGTATTGATAATTGTATTTGATGTAACCTTACATCGGTCATTTGATCAAGACAAATTTATTACATGTATTGATAATTGTATTTGATGTTAACTTAAATCGGTCATATCATCAAGATGTGTTCTAAGATGTATTGACAATTATATTTGAAGTCAACTTGAACCAACGAAACCTTCATTATAAAATTGTAATATCTTTCAGTAATTGTATAATAATTGTACATAATGTAACAGTAAACCTTTTTTTGGTATATTGATCATTTTCATGCATTTAAGTGTAAATTAGACATTTTTTGATAATTGCATTTGATGCAACCTTCATCGGTCAATTGATCAAGATCATTTTATAATATTTTTTGACATCTGATGTTACCTAAAATCGGTCATTTGATCAAGACAAATTTATATGTATTGATAATTGTATTTCATGTTACCTTTAATCGGTCAGATGATCAAGATGTTTTTTAAGATGTATTTAAAATTATATTTGAAGTCAACTTGAACCAACGAAACCTTTATCATAAAAATGTAATATTTTTCAGTAATTGTATAATAATTGTACATAATGTAACAGCAAACCTGTTTTTGGTATTTTGATCATTTTCATGCATTTTACTGTAAATTTGACATTTTTTTGGATAATTGTTTATGATGTTAACTTAAATCGGTCAATTGATCAATACAAATTTATTATATGTATTGATAATTGTATTTGATGTTACCTTTAATCGGTCATATGATCAAGATGTTTTCTTAGATGTATTGACAATTGTATTTGAAGTCAACTTGAACCAACGAAACCTTTATTATGAAAATGTAATATTTTTCAGTAATTGTATAATAATTGTACATAATTTAACAGCAAACCTGTTTTTGGTATAATGATCATTTTCATGCATTTTACTGTAAATTTGACATTTTTTTTGGATACTTGTTTATGATGTTAACTTAAATCGCTCAATTGATCAATACAAATTTATTATATGTATTGGTAATTGTATTTGAAGTTACCTTAAATCGGTCATTTGACCAAGACAAATTTATTACATGTATTGATAATTGTATTTGATGTTAACTTAAATCGGTCATATGATCAAGATGTTTTCTAAGATGAATTGACATTTATATTTGAAGTCAACTTGAACCAACGAAACCTTCATTATAAAATTGTAATATCTTTCAGTAATTGTATAATAATTGTACATAATGTAACAGTAAACCTGTTTTTAGTATATTGATCTTTTCATGCATTTTAGTGTAAATTTGACATTGTTTGATAATTGTATAAGATGTAACCTTCATCGGTCAATTGATCAAAATAATTTTATAATATGTATTGACATTTGATGTTACCTAAAATTGGTCATTTGATCAAGACAAATTTATTATATGTATTGATAATTGTATTTGATGTTACCTTTAATCGGTCAGATGATCAAGATGTTTTTTAAGATGTATTGAAAATTGTATATGATGTTACCTTTAATTGGTCTATGATCAAGGTGTTTTCTAAGATGTATTGACAATTGTATTTGAAGTCAACTTGAACCAACGAAACCTTTATTATAAAAATGTAATATTTTTCAGTAATTGTATAATAATTGTACATAATTTAACAGCAAACCTGTTTTTGGTATAATGATCATTTTCATGCATTTTACTGTAAATTTGACATTTTTTTGGGATAATTGTTTATGATGTTAACTTAAATCGGTCAATTGATCAATACAAATTTATTACATGTATTGATAATTGTAATTGATGTTAACTTAAATCGGTCATATGATCAAGATGTTTTCTAAGATGTATTGACAATTGTATTTGAAGTCAACTTGAACCAACGAAACCTTCATTATAAAATTGTAATATCTTTCGGTAATTGTATAATTATTGTACATAATGTAACAGTGAACCTTTTGTTTTGGTATATTGATCATTTTCATGCATTTTAGTGTAAATTAGACATTTTTTGATAATTGTATTCGATGTAACCTTCATCGGTCAATTGATCAAGATCTTTTCAAATATGTTTTGACAATTGATGTATTTGATCAAGACAAATTTATAATATGTATTGATAATTGTATTTGATGTTACCTTAAATTGGTCATTTGATCAAGACAAATTTATTATATGTATTGATAAATGTATTTGATGTTACCTTTAATCGGTCATATGATCAAGATGTTTTCTTAGATGTATTGACAATTATATTTGAAGTCAATTTAAACCAACGAAATTTTCATTATAAAATTGTAATATTTTTCAGTTATTTTATAATAGCTGTACATATTGTAACAGTAAACCTTTTTTTGGTGTATAGATCATTTTCATGCATTTAAGTGTAAATTAGACATTTTTTGATAACTGCATTTGATGTAACCTTCATCGGTCAATTGATCAAGATCATTTTATAATATGTTTTGACTTTCGATGTTACCTAAAATCGGTCATTTCAGCAAGACAAATTTATAATATGTATTGATAATTGTATTTGATGTTACCTTAAATCGGTCATTTGATCAAGACAAATTTATTATATGTATTGATACATGTATTTGATGTTACCCCTAATCGGTCATATGATCAAGATGTTTTCTAAGATGTATTGAAAATTATATTTGAAGTCAACTTGAACCAACGAAACCTTTATTATGAAAATGTAATATTTTTCAGTAATTGTATAATAATTGTACATAATGTAACAGCAAACCTGTTTTTAGCATATTGATCATTTTCATGCATTTTAGTGTAAATTTGACATTGTTTGATAATTGTATAAGATGTAACCTTCATCGTTCAATTGATCAAAATAATTTTATATGTATTGACATTTGATGTTACCTAAAATCGGTCATTTGATCAAGACAAATTTATTATATGTATTGATAATTGTATTTGATGTTAACTTAAATCGGTCATTTGATCAAGACAAATTTATTATATGTATTGATAATTGTATTTGATGTTACCTTTGATTGGTCATATAATCAAGATGTTTTCCAAGATGTATTGACAATTGTATTTGAAGTCAACTTGTACCAACGAAACCTTCATTATAAAATTGTAATATCTTTCGGTAAGTGTATAATTATTGTACATAATGTAACAGTGAACCTTTTGTTTTGGTATATTGATCATTTTCATGCATTTTAGTGTAAATTTGACATTTTTAGCTCACCTGGCCCAAAGGGCCAAGTGAGCTTTTCTCATCACTTTGCGTCCGGCGTCCGTCGTCGTCGTCCGTCGTCGTCCGTCGTCGTCGTCCGGCGTTAACTTTTACAAAAATCTTCTCCTCTGAAACTACTGGGCCAAATTAAACCAAACTTGGCCACAATCATCATTGGGGTATCTAGTTTAAAAATTGTGTCCGGTGACCCGGTCAACCAACCAAGATGGCCGCCATGGCTAAAAATAGAACATAGGAATAAAATGCAGTTTTTGGCTTATAACTCAAAAACCAAAGCATTTAGAGCAATTCTGACATGGGGTCAAATTGTTTATAAGATCAAGATCTATCTGCTCTGAAAATTTCAGATGAATCGAACAACCTGTTGTTGGGTTGCTACCCCTAAATTGGTAATTTTAAGGAAATATTGCTGTTTTTGGTTATTATCTTGAATAATATTATAGATAGAGATAAACTGTAAACAGCAATAATGTTCAGCAAAATAAGATTTACAAATAAGTCAACATGACCGAAATGGTCAAATGACCCCTTTAGGAGTTATTGCCCTTTATAGTCAATTTTTAACCATTTTTCGTAAATCTTATTAATCTTTTATAAAAATCTTCTCCTCTGAAACTACTGGGCCAAATTAAACCAAACTTGGCCACAATCATCATTGGGGTATCTAGTTTAAAAATTGTGTCCGGTGACCCGGTCAACCAACCAAGATGGCCGCCATGGCTAAAAATAGAACATAGGGGTAAAATGCAGTTTTTGGCTTATAACTCAAAAACCAAAGCATTTAGAGCAATTCTGACATGGGGTCAATTTGTTTATAAGGTCAAGATCTATCTGCTCTGAAAATTTCAGATGAATAGAACAACCTGTTGTTGGGTTGCTACCCCTAAATTGGTAATTTTAAGGAAATTTTGCTGTTTTTGGTTATTATCTTGAATAATATTATAGATAGAGATAAACTGTAAACAGCAATAATGTTCAGCAAAATAAGATTTACAAATAAGTCAACATGACCGAAATGGTCAAATGACCCCTTTAGGAGTTATTGCCCTTTATAGTCAATTTTTAACCATTTTTCGTAAATCTTATTAATCTTTTATAAAAATCTTCTCCTCTGAAACTACTGGGCCAAATTAAACCAAACTTGGCCACAATCATCATTGGGGTATCTAGTTTAAAAATTGTGTCCGGTGACCCGGTCAACCAACCAAGATGGCCGCCATGGCTAAAAATAGAACATAGGGGTAAAATGCAGTTTTTGGCTTATAACTCAAAAACCAAAGCATTTAGAGCAATTCTGACATGGGGTCAATTTGTTTATAAGGTCAAGATCTATCTGCTCTGAAAATTTCAGATGAATAGAACAACCTGTTGTTGGGTTGCTACCCCTAAATTGGTAATTTTAAGGAAATTTTGCTGTTTTTGGTTATTATCTTGAATAATATTATAGATAGAGATAAACTGTAAACAGCAATAATGTTCAGCAAAATAAGATTTACAAATAAGTCAACATGACCGAAATGGTCAAATGACCCCTTTAGGAGTTATTGCCCTTTATAGTAAATTTTTAACCATTTTTCGTAAATCTTATTAATCTTTTATAAAAATCTTCTCCTCTGAAACTACTGGGCCAAATTTAACCAAACTTGGCCACAATCATCATTGGGGTATCTAGTTTAAAAATTGTGTCCGTTGACCCGTCAAACCAACCAAGATGGCCGCCATGGCTAAAAATAGAACATTGGGTAAAATGCAGTTTTTGGCTTATAACTCAAAAACAAAAGCATTAAGAGCAAAACTGGCATGGGGTTAAATTGTTTATCATGTCATGATCTATCTGCCCTGAAAATTTCAGACAAATCGATAGTCAATTTTTTAACAATTTTCATAAAATTTGTAAATTTTTACTAACACTTTCAACTGAAACTACTGGGCCAATCATTATAGATGGTGATATATGTACGCAGCAAGAATGTTCAGTAAAGTTAGATGATTAGATCTACAAGCACATCACCATCACCAAAACACAATTTTGTCACGAATCCATCTGTGTCCTTTGTTGAATATTCACATATACCAAGGTGAGCGACACAGGCTCTTTAGAGCCTCTAGTTTTGGATAATTGTTTATGATGTTACCTTAAATCGGTCATTTGATCAAGACAAATTTATTACATGTATTGATAATTGTATTTGATGTTAACTTAAATCGGTCATTTGATCAAGACAAATTTATTTCATGTTTTGATAATTGTATTTGATGTTAACTTAAATCGGTCATTTGATCAAGACAAATTTATTATATGTATTGATAATTGTATTTGCTGTTACCTTTAATTGGTCATATGATCAAGATGTTTTCTAAGATGTATTGACAATTGTATTTGAAGTCAACTTGAACCAACGAAACTTTTATTATAAAAATGTAATATTTTTCAGTAATTGTATAATAATTGTACATAATGTAACAGTAAACCTGTTTTTAGTATGTTGATCATTTTCATGCTTTTTAGTGTAAATTTGACATTTTTTGATAATTGTTTAAGATGTAACCTTCATCGGTCAATTGATTAAAATAATTTTATAATATGTATTGGAATTTGATGTTACCTAAAATTGGTCATTTGATCAAGACAAATTTATTATATGTATTGATAATTGTATTTGATGTAACCTTAAAATAGTCATTTGATCAAGACAAATTTAGTACATGTATTGATAATTGTATTTGATGTTACCTTTAATCGGTCATATGATCAAGATGTTTTCTAAGATGTATTGACAATTGTATTTGAATCAACTTGAACCAACAGAACCTTTATTATGAAAATGTAATATTTTTCAGTAATTGTATAATAATTATACATAATGTAACAGCAAACCTGTTTTTGGTATATTGATCATTTTCATGCATTTTACTGTAAATTTGACATTTTTTTGGACAATTGTTTATGATGTTAACTTAAATCGGTCAATTGATCAATACAAATTTATTACATGTATTGATAATTGTATTTGATGTTAACTTAAATCGGTCATATCATCAAGATGTGTTCTAAGATGTATTGACAATTATATTTGAAGTCAACTTGAACCAACGAAACCTTCTTTATAAAATTGTAATATTTTTCAGTAATTGTATAATAGCTGTACATAATGTAACAGTAAACCTTTTTTTGGTATATTGATCATTTTCATGCATTTAAGTGTAAATTAGACATTTTTTGATAATTGCATTTGATGTAACCTTCATCGGTCAATTGATCAAGATCATTTTATAATATTTTTTGACATTTGATGTTACCTAAAATCAGTCATTTGATCAAGACAAATTTATTATATGTATTGATAATTGTATTTGATGTAACCTTAAATCGGTCATTTGATCAAGACAAATTTAGTACATGTATTGATAATTGTAAAAAAATGATGTTAACTCAAATCGGTCATATGATCAAGATGTTTTCTAAGATGTATTGACAATTATATTTGAAGTCAACTTGAACCAACGAAACCTTCATTATAGAAATGTAATATTTTTCAGTAATTGTATAATAATTGTACATAATGTAACAGCAAACCTGTTTTTAGTATATTGATCATTTTCATGCATTTTAGTGTAAATTTGACATTGTTTGATAATTGTATAAGATGTAACCTTCATCGGTCAATTGATCAAAATAATTTTATATGTATTGACATTTCATGTTACCTAAAATCGGTCATTTGATCAAGACAAATTTATTATATGTATTGATAATTGTATTTGATGTTAACTTAAATCGGTCATTTGATCAAGACAAATTTATTATATGTATTGATAATTGTATTTGATGTTACCTTTAATTGGTCATATGATCAAGATGTTTTCTAAGATGTATTGACAATTGTATTTGAAGTCAACTTGAACCAACGAAACCTTTATTATAAAAATGTAATATTTTTCAGTAATTGTATAATAATTGTACATAATTTAACAGCAAACCTGTTTTTGGTATAATGATCATTTTCATGCATTTTACTGTAAATTTTACATTTTTTTTTTGGATAATTGTTTATAATGTTAACTTAAATCGGTCAATTGATCAATACAAATTTATTATATGTATTGATAATTGTATTTGAAGTTACCTTAAATCAGTCATTTGATCAAGACAAATTTATTACATGTATTGATAATTGTATTTGATGTTAACTTAAATCGGTAATATGATCAAGATGTTTTCTAAGATGAATTGACATTTATATTTGAAGTCAACTTGAACCAACGAAACCTTCATTATAAAATTGTAATATCTTTCAGTAATTGTATAATAATTGTACATAATGTAACAGTAAACCTGTTTTTAGTATGTTGATCATTTTCATGCATTTTAGTGTAAATTTGACATTTTTTGATAATTGTTTAAGATGTAACCTTCATCGGTCAATTGATCAAAATAATTTTATAATATGTATTGGAATTTGATGTTACCTAAAATTGGTCATTTGATCAAGACAAATTTATTATATGTATTGATAATTGTATTTGATGCAACCTTAAATCAGTCATTTGATCAAGACAAATTTAGTACATGTATTGATAATTGTATTTGATGTTAACTTAAATCGGTCATATGATCAAGATGTTTTCTAAGATGTATTGACAATTGTATTTGAAGTCAACTTGAACCAACGAAACCTTTATTATAAAAATGTAATATTTTTCAGTAATTGTATAATAATTGTACATAATATAACAGCAAACCTGTTTTTGGTATTTTTATCATTTTCATGCATTTTACTGTAAATTTGACATTTTTTTGGATAATTGTTTATGATGTTAACTTAAATCGGTCAATTGATCAAGACAAATGTATTATATGTATTGATAAATGTATTTGATGTTACCTTTAATCGGTCATATGATCAAGATGTTTTCTTAGATGTATTGACAATTATATTTGAAGTCAATTTCAACCAACGAAACATTTATTATAAAATTGTAATATTTTTCAGTAATTGTATAATAACTGTACATAATGTAACAGTAAACCTTTTTTTGGTATATAGATCATTTTCATGCATTTTAGTGTAAATTTGACATTTTTTGATAATCGCATTTGATGTAACCTTCATCGGTCAATTGATCAAGATCATTTTATAATATGATTTGACATTTGATGTTACCTAAAATCGGTCATTTGATAAAGACAAATTTATAATATGTATTGATAATTGTATTTGATGTTACCTAAAATCGGTCATTTGATCAAGACAAATTTATTACATGTATTGATAATTTTATTTGATGTTAACTTAAATCGGTCATATCATCAAGATGTGTTCTAAGATGTATTAACAATTATATTTGAAGTCAACTTGAACCAACGAAACCTTCATTATAAAATTGTAATATTTTTCAGTAATTGTATAATAGCTGTACATAATGTAACAGTAAACCTTTTTTTGGTATATTGATCATTTTCATGCATTTAAGTGTAAATTAGACATTTTTTGATAATTGCATTTGATGTAACCTTCATCGGTCAATTGATCAAGATCATTTTATAATATTTTTTGACATTTGATGTTACCTAAAATCGGTCATTTGATCAAGACAAATTTATATGTATTGATAATTGTATTTGATGTTACCTTTAATCGGTCATATGATCAAGATGTTTTCTAAGATGTATTGACAATTGTATTTGAATCAACTTGAACCAACGAAACCTTTATTATGAAAATGTAATATTTTTCAGTAATTGTATAATAATTATACATAATGTAACAGCAAACCTGTTTTTGGTATATTGATCATTTTCATGCATTTTACTGTAAATGTGACATTTTTTTGGACAATTGTTTATGATGTTAACTTAAATCGGTCAATTGATCAATATAAATTTATTATATGTATTGATAATTGTATTTGAAGTAACCTTACATCGGTTATTTGATCAAGACAAATTTATTACATGTATTGATAATTGTATTTGATGTTAACTTAAATCGGTCATATCATCAAGATGTGTTCTAAGATGTATTGACAATTATATTTGAAGTCAACTTGAACCAACGAAACCTTCTTTATAAAATTGTAATATTTTTCAGTAATTGTATAATAGCTGTACATAATGTAACAGTAAACCTTTTTTTGGTATATTGATCATCTTCATGCATTTAAGTGTAAATTAGACATTTTTTGATAATTGCATTTGATGTTACCTTCATCGGTCAATTGATCAAGATCAATTTATAATATTTTTTGACATTTGATGTTACCTAAAATCAGTCATTTGATCAAGACAAATTTATTATATGTATTGATAATTGTATTTGATGTAACCTTAAATCGGTCATTTGATCAAGACAAATTTAGTACATGTATTGATAATTGTAAAAAAATGATGTTAACTCAAATCGGTCATATGATCAAGATGTTTTCTAAGATGTATTGACAATTATATTTGAAGTCAACTTGAACCAACGAAACCTTCATTATAAAAATGTAATATTTTTCAGTAATTGTATAATAATTGTACACAATGTAACAGCAAACCTGTTTTTAGTATATTGATCATTTTCATGCATTTTAGTGTAAATTTGACATTGTTTGATAATTGTATAAGATGTAACCTTCATCGGTCAATTGATCAAAATAATTTTATATGTATTGACATTTCATGTTACCTAAAATCGGTCATTTGATCAAGACAAATTTATTATATGTATTGATAATGGTATTTGATGTTAACTTAAATCGGTCATTTGATCAAGACAAATTTATTATATGTATTGATAATTGTATTTGATGTTACCTTTAATTGGTCATATGATCAAGATGTTTTCTAAGATGTATTGACAATTGTATTTGAAGTCAACTTGAACCAACGAAACCTTTATTATAAAAATGTAATATTTTTCAGTAATTGTATAATAATTGTACATAATTTAACAGCAAACCTGTTTTTGGTATAATGATCATTTTCATGCATTTTACTGTAAATTTTACATTTTTTTTTGGATAATTGTTTATAATGTTAACTTAAATCGGTCAATTGATCAATACAAATTTATTATATGTATTGATAATTGTATTTGAAGTTACCTTAAATCAGTCATTTGATCAAGACAAATTTATTACATGTATTGATAATTGTATTTGATGTTAACTTAAATCGGTAATATGATCAAGATGTTTTCTAAGATGAATTGACATTTATATTTGAAGTCAACTTAAACCAACGAAACCTTCATTATAAAATTGTAATATCTTTCAGTAATTGTATAATAATTGTACATAATGTAACAGTAAACCTGTTTTTAGTATGTTGATCATTTTCATGCATTTTAGTGTAAATTTGACATTTTTTGATAATTGTTTAAGATGTAACCTTCATCGGTCAATTGATCAAAATAATTTTATAATATGTATTGGAATTTGATGTTACCTAAAATTGGTCATTTGATCAAGACAAATTTATTATATGTATTGATAATTGTATTTGATGCAACCTTAAATCAGTCATTTGATCAAGACAAATTTAGTACATGTATTGATAATTGTATTTGATGTTAACTTAAATCGGTCATATGATCAAGATGTTTTCTAAGATGTATTGACAATTGTATTTGAAGTCAACTTGAACCAACGAAACTTTTATTATAAAAATGTAATATTTTTCAGTAATTGTATAATAATTGTACATAATATAACAGCAAACCTGTTTTTGGTATTTTTATCATTTTCATGCATTTTACTGTAAATTTGACATTTTTTTGGATAATTGTTTATAATGTTAACTTAAATCGGTCAATTGATCAAGACAAATGTATTATATGTATTGATAAATGTATTTGATGTTACCTTTAATCGGTCATATGATCAAGATGTTTTCTTAGATGTATTGACAATTATATTTGAAGTCAATTTCAACCAACGAAACATTTATTATAAAATTGTAATATTTTTCAGTAATTGTATAATAACTGTACATAATGTAACAGTAAACCTTTTTTTGGTATATAGATCATTTTCATGCATTTTAGTGTAAATTTGACATTTTTTGATAATCGCATTTGATGTAACCTTCATCGGTCAATTGATCAAGATCATTTTATAATATGATTTGACATTTGATGTTACCTAAAATCGGTCATTTGATAAAGACAAATTTATAATATGTATTGATAATTGTATTTGATGTTACCTAAAATCGGTCATTTGATCAAGACAAATTTATTACATGTATTGATAATTTTATTTGATGTTAACTTAAATCGGTCATATCATCAAGATGTGTTCTAAGATGTATTAACAATTATATTTGAAGTCAACTTGAACCAACGAAACCTTCATTATAAAATTGTAATATTTTTCAGTAATTGTATAATAGCTGTACATAATGTAACAGTAAACCTTTTTTTGGTATATTGATCATTTTCATGCATTTAAGTGTAAATTAGACATTTTTTGATAATTGCATTTCATGTAACCTTCATCGGTCAATTGATCAAGATCATTTTATAATATTTTTTGACATTTGATGTTACCTAAAATCGGTCATTTGATCAAGACAAATTTATATGTATTGATAATTGTATTTGATGTTACCTTTAATCGGTCATATGATCAAGATGTTTTCTAAGATGTATTGACAATTGTATTTGAATCAACTTGAACCAACGAAACCTTTATTATGAAAATGTAATATTTTTCAGTAATTGTATAATAATTATACATAATGTAACAGCAAACCTGTTTTTGGTATATTGATCATTTTCATGCATTTTACTGTAAATGTGACATTTTTTTGGACAATTGTTTATGATGTTAACTTAAATCGGTCAATTGATCAAGACAAATGTATTATATGTATTGATAATTGTATTTGATGTTAACTTAAATCGGTCATATCATCAACATGTGTTCTAAGATGTATTGACAATTATATTTGAAGTCAACTTGAACCAACGAAACCTTCTTTATAAAATTGTAATATTTTTCAGTAATTGTATAATAGCTGTACATAATGTAACAGTAAACCTTTTTTTGGTATATTGATCATTTTCATGCATTTAAGTGTAAATTAGACATTTTTTGATAATTGCATTTGATGTAACCTTCATCGGTCAATTGATCAAGATCATTTTATAATATTTTTTGACATTTGATGTTACCTAAAATCAGTCATTTGATCAAGACAAATTTATTATATGTATTGATAATTGTATTTGATGTAACCTTAAATCGGTCATTTGATCAAGACAAATTTAGTACATGTATTGATAATTGTAAAAAAATGATGTTAACTCAAATCGGTCATATGATCAAGATGTTTTCTAAGATGTATTGACAATTATATTTGAAGTCAACTTGAACCAACGAAACCTTCATTATAAAAATGTAATATTTTTCAGTAATTGTATAATAATTGTACATAATGTAACAGCAAACCTGTTTTTAGTATATTGATCATTTTCATGCATTTTAGTGTAAATTTGACATTGTTTGATAATTGTATAAGATGTAACCTTCATCGGTCAATTGATCAAAATAATTTTATATGTATTGACATTTCATGTTACCTAAAATCGGTCATTTGATCAAGACAAATTTATTATATGTATTGATAATTGTATTTGATGTTAACTTAAATCGGTCATTTGATCAAGACAAATTTATTATATGTATTGATAATTGTATTTGATGTTACCTTTAATTGGTCATATGATCAAGATGTTTTCTAAGATGTATTGACAATTGTATTTGAAGTCAACTTGAACCAACGAAACCTTTATTATAAAAATGTAATATTTTTCAGTAATTGTATAATAATTGTACATAATTTAACAGCAAACCTATTTTTGGTATAATGATCATTTTCATGCATTTTACTGTAAATTTGACATTTTTTTATGATACTTGTTTATGATGTTAACTTAAATCGGTCAATTGATCAATACAAATTTATTATATGTATTGATAATTGTATTTGAAGTTACCTTAAATCAGTCATTTGATCAAGACAAATTTATTACATGTATTGATAATTGTATTTGATGTTAACTTAAATCAGTAATATGATCAAGATGTTTTCTAAGATGAATTGACATTTTTATTTGAAGTCAACTTGAACCAACGAAACCTTCATTATAAAATTGTAATATCTTTCAGTAATTGTATAATAATTGTACATAATGTAACAGTAAACCTGTTTTTAGTATGTTGATCCTTTTCATGCATTTTAGTGTAAATTTGACATTTTTTGATAATTGTTTAAGATGTAACCTTCATCGGTCAATTGATCAAAATAATTTTATAATATGTATTGGAATTTGATGTTACCTAAAATTGGTCATTTGATCAAGACAAATTTATTATATGTATTGATAATTGTATTTGATGTAACCTTAAATCGGTCATTTGATCAAGACAAATTTAGTACATGTATTGATAATTGTATTTGATGTTAACCCAAATCGGTCATATGATCAAGATGTTTTCTAAGATGTATTGACAATTGTTTTTGAAGTCAACTTGAACCAACGAAACCTTTATTATAAAAATGTAATATTTTTCAGTAATTGTATAATAATTGTACATAATATAACAGCAAACCTGTTTTTGGTATTTTTATCATTTTCATGCATTTTACTGTAAATTTGACATTTTTTTGGATAATTGTTTATGATGTTAACTTAAATCGGTCAATTGATCAGGACAAATGTATTATATGTATTGATAAATGTATTTGATGTTACCTTTAATCGGTCATATGATCAAGATGTTTTCTTAGATGTATTGACAATTATATTTGAAGTCAATTTCAACCAACGAAACCTTTATTATAAAATTGTAATATTTTTCAGTAATTGTATAATAACTGTACATAATGTAACAGTAAACCTTTTTTTGGTATATAGATCATTTTCATGCATTTTAGTGTAAATTTGACATTATTTGATAATCGCATTTGATGTAACCTTCATCGGTCAATTGATCAAGATCATTTTATAATATGATTTGACATTTGATGTTACCTAAAATCGGTCATTTGATAAAGACAAATTTATAATATGTATTGATAATTGTATTTGATGTTACCTAAAATCGGTCATTTGATCAAGACAAATTTATATGTATTGATAATTGTATTTGATGTTACCTTTAATCGGTGATATGATCAAGATGTTTTCTAAGATGTATTGAAAATTATATTTGAAGTCAACTTGAACCAACGAAACCTTTATTATAAAAATGTAATATTTTTCAGTAATTGTATAATAATTGTACATAAAGCAACAGCAAACCTGTTTTTAGTATATTGATCATTTTCATGCATTTTACTGTAAATTTGACATTTTTTTGGATAATTGTTTATGATGTTAACTTAAATCGGTCAATTGATCAAGACAAATGTATTATATGTATTGATAAATGTATTTGATGTTACCTTTAATCGGTCATATGATCAAGATGTTTTCTTAGATGTATTGACAATTATATTTGAAGTCAATTTCAACCAACGAAACCTTTATTATAAAATTGTAATATTTTTCAGTAATTGTATAATAACTGTACATAATGTAACAGTAAACCTTTTTTTGGTATATAGATCATTTTCATGCATTTTAGTGTAAATTTGACATTTTTTGATAATCGCATTTGATGTAACCTTCATCGGTCAATTGATCAAGATCATTTTATATGATTTGACATTTGATGTAACCTAAAATCGGTCATTTGATAAAGACAAATTTATAATATGTATTGATAATTGTATTTGATGTTACCTTAAATCGGTCATTTGTTCAAGACAAATTTATTACATGTATTGATAATTTTATTTGATGTTAACTTTAATCGGTCATATCATCAATATGTGTTCTAAGATGTATTGGCAATTATATTTGAAGTCAACTTGAACTAACGAAACCTTCATTATAAAATTGTAATATTTTTCAGTAATTGTATAATAGCTGTACATAATGTAACAGTAAACCTTTTTTTGGTATATTGATCATTTTCATGCATTTAAGTGTAAATTAGACATTTTTTGATAATTGCATTTGATGTAACCTTCATCGGTCAATTGATCAAGATCATTTTATAATATTTTTTGACATTTGATGTTACCTAAAATCGGTCATTTGATCAAGACAAATTTATATGTATTGATTATTGTATTTGATGTTACCTTTAATCGGTCATATGATGAAGATGTTTTCTAAGATGTATTGAAAATTATATTTGAAGTCAACTTGAACCAACGAAACCTTTATTATAAAAATGTAATATTTTTCAGTAATTGTATAATAATTGTACATAAAGCAACAGCAAACCTGTTTTTAGTATATTGATCGTTTTCATGCATTTTACTGTAAATTTGACATTTTTTTGGATAATTGTTTATGATGTTAACTTAAATCGGTCAATTGATCAAGACAAATGTATCATATGTATTGATAAATGTATTTGATGTTACCTTTAATCGGTCATATGATCAAGATGTTTTCTTAGATGTATTGACAATTATATTTGAAGTCAATTTCAACCAACGAAACCTTTATTATAAAATTGTAATATTTTTCAGTAATTGTATAATAACTCTACATAATGTAACAGTAAACCTTTTTTTGGTATATAGATCATTTTCATGCATTTTAGTGTAAATTTGACATTTTTTGATAATCGCATTTGATGTAACCTTCATCGGTCAATTGATCAAGATCATTTTATATGATTTGACATTTGATGTTAACCTAAAATCGGTCATTTGATAAAGACAAATTTATAATATGTATTGATAATTGTATTTGATGTTACCTTAAATCGGTCATTTGTTCAAGACAAATTTATTACATGTATTGATAATTTTATTTGATGTTAACTTTAATCGGTCATATCATCAATATGTGTTCTAAGATGTATTGACAATTATATTTGAAGTCAACTTGAACCAACGAAACCTTCATTATAAAATTGTAATATTTTTCAGTAATTGTATAATAGCTGTACATAATGTAACAGTAAACCTTTTTTTGGTATATTGATCATTTTCATGCATTTAAGTGTAAATTAGACATTTTTTGATAATTGCATTTGATGTAACCTTCATCGGTCAATTGATCAAGATCATTTTATAATATTTTTTGACATTTGATGTTACCTAAAATCGGTCATTTGATCAAGACAAATTTATTACATGTATTGATAATTGTATTTGATGTTACCTTTAATCGGTCATATCATCAAGATGTTTTCTAAGATGTATTGAAAATTATATTTGAAGTCAACTTGAACCAACGAAACCTTTATTATAAAAATGTAATATTTTTCAGTAATTGTATAATAATTGTACATAAAGCAACAGCAAACCTGTTTTTAGTATGTTGATCATTTTCATGCATTTTAGTGTAAATTTGACATTTTTTGATAATTGTTTAAGATGTAACCTTCATCGGTCAATTGATCAAAATAATTTTATAATATGTATTGGAATTTGATGTTACCTAAAATTGGTCATTTGATCAAGACAAATTTATTATATGTATTGATAATTGTATTTGATGTAACCTTAAATCGGTCATTTGATCAAGACAAATTTATTACATGTATTGATAATTGTATTTGATGTTAACTTAAATCGGTCATATGATCAAAATGTTTTCTAAGATGTATTGACAATTGTATTTGAAGTCAACTTGAACCAACGAAACCTTTATTATAAAAATGTAATATTTTTCAGTAATTGTATAATAATTGTACATAATGTAACAGCAAACCTGTTTTTAGTATATTGATCATTTTCATGCATTTTAGTGTAAATTTGACATTGTTTGATAATTGTATAAGATGTAACCTTCATCGGTCAATTGATCAAAATAATTTTATATGTATTGACATTTGATGTTACCTAAAATCGGTCATTTGATCAAGACAAATTTATTATATGTATTGATAATTGTATTTGATGTTAACTTAAATCGGTCATTTGATCAAGACAAATTTATTATATGTATTGATAATTGTATTTGATGTTACCTTTAATTGGTCATATGATCAAGATGTTTTCTAAGATGTATTGACAATTGTATTTGAAGTCAACTTGAACCAACGAAACCTTTATTATAAAAATGTAATATTTTTCAGTAATTGTATAATAATTGTACATAATTTAACAGCAAACCTGTTTTTGGTATAATGATCATTTTCATGCATTTTACTGCAAATTTGACATTTTTTTATGATACTTGTTTATGATGTTAACTTAAATCGGTCAATTGATCAATACAAATTTATTATATGTATTGATAATTGTATTTGAAGTTACCTTAAATCAGTCATTTGATCAAGACAAATTTATTACATGTATTGATAATTGTATTTGATGTTAACTTAAATCGGTAATATGATCAAGATGTTTTCTAAGATGAATTGACATTTTTATTTGAAGTCAACTTGAACCAACGAAACCTTCATTATAAAATTGTAATATCTTTCAGTAATTGTATAATAATTGTACATAATGTAACAGTAAACCTGTTTTTAGTATGTTGATCCTTTTCATGCATTTTAGTGTAAATTTGACATTTTTTGATAATTGTTTAAGATGTAACCTTCATCGGTCAATTGATCAAAATAATTTTATAATATGTATTGGAATTTGATGTTACCTAAAATTGGTCATTTGATCAAGACAAATTTATTATATGTATTGATAATTGTATTTGATGTAACCTTAAATCGGTCATTTGATCAAGACAAATTTAGTACATGTATTGATAATTGTATTTGATGTTAACTTAAATCGGTCATATGATCAAGATGTTTTCTAAGATGTATTGACAATTGTATTTGAAGTCAACTTGAACCAACGAAACCTTTATTATAAAAATGTAATATTTTTCAGTAATTGTATAATAATTGTACATAATGTAACAGCAAACCTGTTTTTGGTATTTTGATCATTTTCATGCATTTTACTGTAAATTTGACATTTTTTTGGATAATTGTTTATGATGTTAACTTAAATCGGTCAATTGATCAAGACAAATGTATTTGATGTTACCTTTAATCGGTCATATGATCAAGATGTTTTCTTAGATGTATTGACAATTATATTTGAAGTCAATTTCAACCAACGAAACCTTTATTATAAAATTGTAATTTTTTTCAGTAATTGTATAATAACTGTACATAATGTAACAGTAAACCTTTTTTTGGTATATAGATCATTTTCATGCATTTTAGTGTAAATTTGACATTATTTGATAATCGCATTTGATGTAACCTTCATCGGTCAATTGATCAAGATCATTTTATATGATTTGACATTTGATGTTACCTAAAATCGGTCATTTGATAAAGACAAATTTATAATATGTATTGATAATTGTATTTGATGTTACCTTAAATCGGTCATTTGTTCAAGACAAATTTATTGCATGTATTGATAATTTTATTTGATGTTAACTTTAATCGGTCATATCATCAATATGTGTTCTAAGATGTATTGACAATTATATTTGAAGTCAACTTGAACCAACGAAACCTTCATTATAAAATTGTAATATTTTTCAGTAATTGTATAATAGCTGTACATAATGTAACAGTAAACCTTTTTTTGGTATATTGATCATTTTCATGCATTTAAGTGTAAATTAGACATTTTTTGATAATTGCATTTGATGTAACCTTCATCGGTCAATTGATCAAGATCATTTTATAATATTTTGTGACATTTGATGTTACCTAAAATCGGTCATTTGATCAAGACAAATTTATATGTATTGATAATTGTATTTGATGTCACCTATAATCGGTCATATGATTAAGATGTTTTCTAAGATGTATTGAAAATTATATTTGAAGTCAACTTTAACCAACGAAACCTTTATTATAAAAATGTAATATTTTTCAGTAATTGTATAATAATTGTACATAATGTAACAGCAAACCTGTTTTTAGTATATTGATCATTTTCATGCATTTTAGTGTAAATTTGACATTGTTTGATAATTGTATAAGATGTAACCTTCATCGGTCAATTGATCAAAATAATTTTATATGTATTGACATTTGATGTAACCTAAAATCGGTCATTTGATCAAGACAAATTTATTATATGTATTGATAATTGTATTTGATGTTAACTTAAATCGGTCATTTGATCAAGACAAATTTATTATATGTATTGATAATTGTATTTGATGTTAACTTAAATCGGTCATTTGATCAAGACAAATTTATTATATGTATTGATAATTGTATTTGATGTTACCTTTAATTGGTCATATGATCAAGATGTTTTCTAAGATGTATTGACAATTGTATTTGAAGTCAACTTGAACCAACGAAACCTTTATTATAAAAATGTAATATTTTTCAGTAATTGTATAATAATTGTACATAATTTAACAGCAAACCTGTTTTTGGTATAATGATCATTTTCATGCATTTTACTGTAAATTTGACATTTTTTTATGATACTTGTTTATGATGTTAACTTAAATCGGTCAATTGATCAATACAAATTTATTATATGTATTGATAATTGTATTTGAAGTTACCTTAAATCAGTCATTTGATCAAGACAAATTTATTACATGTATTGATAATTGTATTTGATGTTAACTTAAATCGGTAATATGATCAAGATGTTTTCTAAGATGAATTGACATTTTTATTTGAAGTCAACTTGAACCAACGAAACCTTCATTATAAAATTGTAATATCTTTCAGTAATTGTATAATAATTGTACATAATGTAACAGTAAACCTGTTTTTAGTATGTTGATCCTTTTCATGCATTTTAGTGTAAATTTTACATTTTTTGATAATTGTTTAAGATGTAACCTTCATCGGTCAATTGATCAAAATAATTTTATAATATGTATTGGAATTTGATGTTACCTAAAATTGGTCATTTGATCAAGACAAATTTATTATATGTATTGATAATTGTATTTGATGTAACCTTAAATCGGTCATTTGATCAAGACAAATTTAGTACATGTATTGATAATTGTATTTGATGTTAACTTAAATCGGTCATATGATCAAGATGTTTTCTAAGATGTATTGACAATTGTATTTGAAGTCAACTTGAACCAACGAAACCTTTATTATAAAAATGTAATATTTTTTAGTAATTGTATAATAATTGTACATAATGTAACAGCAAACCTGTTTTTGGTATTTTGATCATTTTCATGCATTTTACTATAAATTTGACATTTTTTTGGATAATTGTTTATGATGTTAACTTAAATCGGTCAATTGATCAAGACAAATGTATTATATGTATTGATAAATGTATTTGATGTTACCTTTAATCGGTCATTTGATCAAGACAAATTTATTACATGTATTGATAATTGTATTTGATGTTAACTTAAATCGGTAATATGATCAAGATGTTTTCTAAGATGAATTGACATTTTTATTTGAAGTCAACTTGAACCAACGAAACCTTCATTATAAAATTGTAATATCTTTCAGTAATTGTATAATAATTGTACATAATGTAACAGTAAACCTGTTTTTAGTATGTTGATCCTTTTCATGCATTTTAGTGTAAATTTGACATTTTTGATAATTGTTAAAGATGTAACCTTCATCGGTCAATTGATCAAAATAATTTTATAATATGTATTGGAATTTGATGTTACCTAAAATTGGTCATTTGATCAAGACAAATTTATTATATGTATTGATAATTGTATGTGATGTAACCTTAAATCGGTCATTTGATCAAGACAAATTTAGTACATGTATTGATAATTGTATTTGATGTTAACTTGAATCGGTCATATGATCAAGATGTTTTCTAAGATGTATTGACAATTGTATTTGAAGTCAACTTGAACCAACGAAACCTTTATTATAAAAATGTAATATTTTTCAGTAATTGTATAATAATTGTACATAATGTAACAGCAAACCTGTTTTTGGTATTTTGATCATTTTCATGCATTTTACTGTAAATTTGACATTTTTTTTTGGATAATTGTTTATGATGTTAACTTAAATCGGTCAATTGATCAAGACAAATGTATTATATGTATTGATAAATGTATTTGATGTTACCTTTAATCGGTCATATGATCAAGATGTTTTCTTAGATGTATTGACAATTATATTTGAAGTCAATTTCAACCAACGAAACCTTTATTATAAAATTGTAATTTTTTTCAGTAATTGTATAATAACTGTACATAATGTAACAGTAAACCTTTTTTTGGTATATAGATCATTTTCATGCATTTTAGTGTAAATTTGACATTATTTGATAATCGCATTTGATGTAACCTTCATCGGTCAATTGATCAAGATCATTTTATAATATGATTTGACATTTGATGTTACCTAAAATCGGTCATTTGATAAAGACAAATTTATAATATGTATTGATAACTGTATTTAATGTTACCTTAAATCGGTCATTTGATCAAGACAAATTTATTACATGTATTGATTAATTTTATTTGATGTTAACTTAAATCGGTCATATGGTCAAGATGTTTTCTAAGATGTATTGACATTTATATTTGAAGTCAACTTGAACCAACGAAACCTTCATTATAAAATTGTAATATCTTTCAGTAATTGTATAATTATTGTACATAATAAAACAGTAAATCTTTTTTTTGGTATATAGATCATTTTCATGCATTTTAGTGTAAATTAGACATTTTTTGATAATTGTATTTGATGTAACCTTCATCGGTCAATTGATCAAGATCATTTTAAAATATGTTTTGACATTTGATGTATTTGATCAAGACAAATTTATTATATGTATTGATAATTGTATTGTATGTTACCTTAAATCGGTCATTTGATCAAGACAAATTTATTATATGTCTTGATAAATGTATTTGATATTACCTTTAATCGGTCATATGATCAAGATGTGTTCTTAGATGTATTGACAATTATATTTGAAGTCAACTTGAACCAACGAAACCTTCATTATAAAATTGTAATATCTTTCAGTAATTGTATAATTATTGTGCATAATGTAACAGTAAACCTTTTCTTTTGGTATATTGATCATTTTCATGCATTTTAGGGTAAATTAGACATTTTTTGATAATTGTATTTGATGTAACCTTATTGGTCAATTGATCAAGATCATTTTAAAATATGTTTTGACATTTGATGTATTTGATCAAGACAAATTTATAATATGTATTGATGATTGTATTTGATGTTACCTTAAATCGGTCATTTGATCAAGACAAATTTATTATATGTATTGATAATTGTATTTGATGTTACCTTTAATCGGTCATATGATCAAGATGTTTTCTAAGATGTATTTAAAATTATATTTGAAGTCAACTTGAACCAACGAAACCTTTATTATAAAAATGTAATATTTTTCAGTTATTGTATAATAATTGTACATAATGTAACAGCAAACCTGTTTTTGGTATTTTGATCATTTTCATGCATTTTACTGTAAATTTGACATTTTTGTGGATAATTGTTTATGATGTTAACTTAAATCGGTCAA
Organism: Mytilus trossulus; assembly: GCF_036588685.1. Classification (NCBI taxonomy): domain Eukaryota; kingdom Metazoa; phylum Mollusca; class Bivalvia; order Mytilida; family Mytilidae; genus Mytilus; species Mytilus trossulus. Next base: position 87,443,607 of record NC_086377.1, on the reverse strand, counting down.
TTGATCAAGACAAATGTATTATATGTATTGATAAATGTATTTGATGTTACCTTTAATCGGTCATATGATCAAGATGTTTTCTTAGATGTATTGACAATTATATTTGAAGTCAATTTCAACCAACGAAACCTTTATTATAAAATTGTAATATTTTTCAGTAATTGTATAATAACTGTACATAATGTAACAGTAAACCTTTTTTTGGTATATAGATCATTTTCATGCATTTTAGTGTAAATTTGACATTATTTGATAATCGCATTTGATGTAACCTTCATCGGTCAATTGATCAAGATCATTTTATAATATGATTTGACATTTGATGTTACCTAAAATCGGTCATTTGATAAAGACTAATTTATAATATGTATTGATAACTGTATTTGATGTTACCTTAAATCGGTCATTTGATCAAGACAAATTTATTACATGTATTGATTAATTTTATTTGATGTTAACTAAAATCGGTCATATGGTCAAGATGTTTTCTAAGATGTATTGACATTTATATTTGAAGTCAACTTGAACCAACGAAGCCTTCATTATAAAATTGTAATATCTTTCAGTAATTGTATAATTATTGTACATAATAAAACAGTAAATCTTTTTTTTGGTATATAGATCATTTTCATGCATTTTAGTGTAAATTAGACATTTTTTGATAATTGTATTTGATGTAACCTTCATCGGTCAATTGATCAAGATCATTTTAAAATATGTTTTGACATTTGATGTATTTGATCAAGACAAATTTATTATATGTATTGATAATTGTATTGTATGTTACCTTAAATCGGTCATTTGATCAATACAAATTTATTATATGTATTGATAATTGTATTTGAAGTTACCTTAAATCAGTCATTTGATCAAGACAAATTTATTACATGTATTGATATTTGTATTTGATGTTAACTTAAATCGGTCATATGATCAAGATGTGTTCTTAGATGTATTGACAATTATATTTGAAGTCAACTTGAACCAACGAAACCTTCATTATAAAATTGTAATATCTTTCAGTAATTGTATAATTATTGTGCATAATGTAACAGTAAACCTTTTCTTTTGGTATATTGATCATTTTCATGCATTTTAGGGTAAATTAGACATTTTTTGATAATTGTATTTGATGTAACCTTATTGGTCAATTGATCAAGATCATTTTAAAATATGTTTTGACATTTGATGTATTTAAACAAGACAAATTTATAATATGTATTGATGATTGTATTTGATGTTACCTTAAATCGGTCATTTCATCAAGACAAATTTATTATATGTATTGATAATTGTATTTGATGTTACCTTTAATCGGTCATATGATCAAGATGTTTTCTAAGATGTATTGAAAATTATATTTGAAGTCAACTTGAACCAACGAAACCTTTATTATAAAAATGTAATATTTTTCATTTATTGTATAATAATTGTACATAATGTAACAGCAAACCTGTTTTTAGCATTTTGATCATTTTCATGCATTTTAGTGTAAATTTGACATTGTTTGATAATTGTATAAGATGTAACCTTCATCGGTCAATTAATCAAAATAATTTTATATGTATTGACATTTGATGTTACCTAAAATCGATCATTTGATCAAAACAAATTTATTATATGTATTGATAATTGTATTTTATGTTAACTTAAATCGGTCAATTGATCAATACAAATTTATTATATGTATTGATAATTGTATTTGAAGTTACCTTAAATCAGTCATTTGATCAAGACAAATTTATTACATGTATTGATATTTGTATTTGATGTTAACTTAAATCGGTAATATGATCAAGATGTTTTCTAAGATGAATTGACATTTATATTTGAAGTCAACTTGAACCAACGAAACCTTCATTATAAAATTGTAATATCTTTCAGTAATTGTATAATAATTGTACATAATGTAACAGTAAACCTGTTTTTAGTATGTTGATCATTTTCATGCATTTTAGTGTAAATTTGACATTTTTTGATAATTGTTTAAGATGTAACCTTCATCGGTCAATTGATCAAAATAATTTTATAATATGTATTGGAATTTGATGTTACCTAAAATTGGTCATTTGATCAAGACAAATTTATTATATGTATTGATAATTGTATTTGATGTAACCTTAAATCGGTCATTTGATCAAGACAAATTTATTACATGTATTGATAATTGTATTTGATGTTAACTTAAATCGGTCATATGATCAAAATGTTTTCTAAGATGTATTGACAATTGTATTTGAAGTCAACTTGAACCAACGAAACCTTTATTATAAAAATGTAATATTTTTCAGTAATTGTATAATACTAGTACATAATGTAACAGTAAACCGTTTTTTAGTATTTTGATCATTTTCATGCATTTTACTGTAAATTTGACATTTTTTGGGATATTTGTATTTGATGTAACCTTAAATCGGTCATTTGATCAAGACAAATTTGTTACATGTATTGATAATTGTATTTGATGTTAACTTAAATCGGTCATATCATCAAGATGGGTTCTAAGATGTATTGACAATTATATTTGAAGTCAACTTGAACCAACGAAATCTTCATTATAAAATTGTTATATTTTTCAGTAATTGTATAATAGCTGTACATAATGTAACAGTAAATATTTTTTTGGTATATTGATCATTTTCATGCATTTAAGTGTAAATTAGACATTTTTTGATAATTGCATTTGATGTAACCTTCATCGGTCAATTGATCAAGATCATTTTATATGATTTGACATTTGATGTTACCTAAAATCGGTCATTTGATAAAGACAAATTTATAATATGTATTGATAATTGTATTTGATGTTACCTTAAATCGGTCATTTGTTCAAGACAAATTTATTACATGTATTGATAATTTTATTTGATGTTAACTTTAATCGGTCATATCATCAATATGTGTTCTAAGATGTATTGACAATTATATTTGAAGTCAACTTGAACCAACGAAACCTTCATTATAAAATTGTAATATTTTTCAGTAATTGTATAATAGCTGTACATAATGTAACAGTAAACCTTTTTTTGGTATATTGATCATTTTCATGCATTTAAGTGTAAATTAGACATTTTTTGATAATTGCATTTGATGTAACCTTCATCGGTCAATTGATCAAGATCATTTTATAATATTTTGTGACATTTGATGTTTCCTAAAATCGGTCATTTGATCAAGACAAATTTATATGTATTGATAATTGTATTTGATGTCACCTTTAATCGGTCATATGATTAAGATGTTTTCTAAGATGTATTGAAAATTATATTTGAAGTCAACTTGAACCAACGAAACCTTTATTATAAAAATGTAATATTTTTCAGTAATTGTATAATAATTGTACATAATGTAACAGCAAACCTGTTTTTAGTATATTGATCATTTTCATGCATTTTAGTGTAAATTTGACATTGTTTGATAATTGTATAAGATGTAACCTTCATCGGTCAATTGATCAAAATAATTTTATATGTATTGACATTTGATGTTACCTAAAATCGGTCATTTGATCAAGACAAATTTATTATATGTATTGATAATTGTATTTGATGTTAACTTAAATCGGTCATTTGATCAAGACAAATTTATTATATGTATTGATAATTGTATTTGATGTTACCTTTAATTGGTCATATGATCAAGATGTTTTCTAAGATGTATTGACAATTGTATTTGAAGTCAACTTGAACCAACGAAACCTTTATTATAAAAATGTAATATTTTTCAGTAATTGTATAATAATTGTACATAATTTAACAGCAAACCTGTTTTTGGTATAATGATCATTTTCATGCATTTTACTGTAAATTTGACATTTTTTTATGATACTTGTTTATGATGTTAACTTAAATCGGTCAATTGATCAATACAAATTTATTATATGTATTGATAATTGTATTTGAAGTTACCTTAAATCAGTCATTTGATCAAGACAAATTTATTACATGTATTGATAATTGTATTTGATGTTAACTTAATCGGTAATATGATCAAGATGTTTTCTAAGATGAATTGACATTTTTATTTGAAGTCAACTTGAACCAACGAAACCTTCATTATAAAATTGTAATATCTTTCAGTAATTGTATAATAATTGTACATAATGTAACAGTAAACCTGTTTTTAGTATGTTGATCCTTTTCATGCATTTTAGTGTAAATTTGACATTTTTTGATAATTGTTTAAGATGTAACCTTCATCGGTCAATTGATCAAAATAATTTTATAATATGTATTGGAATTTGATGTTACCTAAAATTGGTCATTTGATCAAGACAAATTTATTATATGTATTGATAATTGTATTTGATGTAACCTTAAATCGGTCATTTGATCAAGACAAATTTAGTACATGTATTGATAATTGTATTTGATGTTAACTTAAATCGGTCATATGATCAAGATGTTTTCTAAGATGTATTGACAATTGTATTTGAAGTCAACTTGAACCAACGAAACCTTTATTATAAAAATGTAATATTTTTCAGTAATTGTATAATAATTGTACATAATGTAACAGCAAACCTGTTTTTGGTATTTTGATCATTTTCATGCATTTTACTGTAAATTTGACATTTTTTTGGATAATTGTTTATGATGTTAACTTAAATCGGTCAATTGATCAAGACAAATGTATTTGATGTTACCTTTAATCGGTCATATGATCAAGATGTTTTCTTAGATGTATTGACAATTATATTTGAAGTCAATTTCAACCAACGAAACCTTTATTATAAAATTGTAATTTTTTTCAGTAATTGTATAATAACTGTACATAATGTAACAGTAAACCTTTTTTTGGTATATAGATCATTTTCATGCATTTTAGTGTAAATTTGACATTTTTTGATAATCGCATTTGATGTAACCTTCATCGGTCAATTGATCAAGATCATTTTATATGATTTGACATTTGATGTTACCTAAAATCGGTCATTTGATAAAGACAAATTTATAATATGTAATGATAATTGTATTTGATGTTACCTTAAATCGGTCATTTGTTCAAGACAAATTTATTACATGTATTGATAATTTTATTTGATGTTAACTTTAATCGGTCATATCATCAATATGTGTTCTAAGATGTATTGACAATTATATTTGAAGTCAACTTGAACCAACGAAACCTTCATTATAAAAATGTAATATTTTTCAGTAATTGTATAATAGCTGTACATAATGTAACAGTAAACCTTTTTTTGGTATATTGATCATTTTCATGCATTTAAGTGTAAATTAGACATTTTTTGATAATTGCATTTGATGTAACCTTCATCGGTCAATTGATCAAGATCATTTTATAATATTTTGTGACATTTGATGTTACCTAAAATCGGTCATTTGATCAAGACAAATTTATATGTATTGATAATTGTATTTGATGTCACCTATAATCGGTCATATGATTAAGATGTTTTCTAAGATGTATTGAAAATTATATTTGAAGTCAACTTTAACCAACGAAACCTTTATTATAAAAATGTAATATTTTTCAGTAATTGTATAATAATTGTACATAATGTAACAGCAAACCTGTTTTTAGTATATTGATCATTTTCATGCATTTTAGTGTAAATTTGACATTGTTTGATAATTGTATAAGATGTAACCTTCATCGGTCAATTGATCAAAATAATTTTATATGTATTGACATTTGATGTAACCTAAAATCGGTCATTTGATCAAGACAAATTTATTATATGTATTGATAATTGTATTTGATGTTAACTTAAATCGGTCATTTGATCAAGACAAATTTATTATATGTATTGATAATTGTATTTGATGTTAACTTAAATCGGTCATTTGATCAAGACAAATTTATTATATGTATTGATAATTGTATTTGATGTTACCTTTAATTGGTCATATGATCAAGATGTTTTCTAAGATGTATTGACAATTGTATTTGAAGTCAACTTGAACCAACGAAACCTTTATTATAAAAATGTAATATTTTTCAGTAATTGTATAATAATTGTACATAATTTAACAGCAAACCTGTTTTTGGTATAATGATCATTTTCATGCATTTTACTGTAAATTTGACATTTTTTTATGATACTTGTTTATGATGTTAACTTAAATCGGTCAATTGATCAATACAAATTTATTATATGTATTGATAATTGTATTTGAAGTTACCTTAAATCAGTCATTTGATCAAGACAAATTTATTACATGTATTGATAATTGTATTTGATGTTAACTTAAATCGGTAATATGATCAAGATGTTTTCTAAGATGAATTGACATTTTTATTTGAAGTCAACTTGAACCAACGAAACCTTCATTATAAAATTGTAATATCTTTCAGTAATTGTATAATAATTGTACATAATGTAACAGTAAACCTGTTTTTAGTATGTTGATCCTTTTCATGCATTTTAGTGTAAATTTGACATTTTTTGATAATTGTTTAAGATGTAACCTTCATCGGTCAATTGATCAAAATAATTTTATAATATGTATTGGAATTTGATGTTACCTAAAATTGGTCATTTGATCAAGACAAATTTATTATATGTATTGATAATTGTATTTGATGTAACCTTAAATCGGTCATTTGATCAAGACAAATTTAGTACATGTATTGATAATTGTATTTGATGTTAACTTAAATCGGTCATATGATCAAGATGTTTTCTAAGATGTATTGACAATTGTATTTGAAGTCAACTTGAACCAACGAAACCTTTATTATAAAAATGTAATATTTTTCAGTAATTGTATAATAATTGTACATAATGTAACAGCAAACCTGTTTTTGGTATTTTGATCATTTTCATGCATTTTACTATAAATTTGACATTTTTTTGGATAATTGTTTATGATGTTAACTTAAATCGGTCAATTGATCAAGACAAATGTATTATATGTATTGATAAATGTATTTGATGTTACCTTTAATCGGTCATATGATCAAGATGTTTTCTTAGATGTATTGACAATTATATTTGAAGTCAATTTCAACCAACGAAACCTTTATTATAAAATTGTAATTTTTTTCAGTAATTGTATAATAACTGTACATAATGTAACAGTAAACCTTTTTTTGGTATATAGATCATTTTCATGCATTTTAGTGTAAATTTGACATTATTTGATAATCGTATTTGATGTAACCTTCATCGGTCAATTGATCAAGATCATTTTATAATATGATTTGACATTTGATGTTACCTAAAATCGGTCATTTGATAAAGACAAATTTATAATATGTATTGATAACTGTATTTGATGTTACCTTAAATCGGTCATTTGATCAAGACAAATTTATTACATGTATTGATTAATTTTATTTGATGTTAACTTAAATCGGTCATATGGTCAAGATGTTTTCTAAGATGTATTGACATTTATATTTGAAGTCAACTTGAACCAACGAAGCCTTCATTATAAAATTGTAATATCTTTCAGTAATTGTATAATTATTGTACATAATAAAACAGTAAATCTTTTTTTTGGTATATAGATCATTTTCATGCATTTTAGTGTAAATTAGACATTTTTTGATAATTGTATTTGATGTAACCTTCATCGGTCAATTGATCAAGATCATTTTAAAATATGTTTTGACATTTGATGTATTTGATCAAGACAAATTTATTATATGTATTGATAATTGTATTGTATGTTACCTTAAATCGGTCATTTGATCAAGACAAATTTATTATATGTCTTGATAAATGTATTTGATATTACCTTTAATCGGTCATATGATCAAGATGTGTTCTTAGATGTATTGACAATTATATTTGAAGTCAACTTGAACCAACGAAACCTTCATTATAAAATTGTAATATTTTTCAGTTATTGTATAATAATTGTACATAATGTAACAGCAAACCTGTTTTTGGTATTTTGATCATTTTCATGCATTTTACTGTAAATTTGACATTTTTGTGGATAATTGTTTATGATGTTAACTTAAATCGGTCAATTGATCAAGACAAATGTATTATATGTATTGATAAATGTATTTGATGTTACCTTTAATCGGTCATATGATCAAGATGTTTTCTTAGATGTATTGACAATTATATTTGAAGTCAATTTCAACCAACGAAACCTTTATTATAAAATTATAATATTTTTCAGAAATTGTATAATAACTGTACATAATGTAACAGTAAACCTTTTTTTGGTATATAGATCATTTTCATGCATTTTAGTGTAAATTTGACATTATTTGATAATCGAATTTGATGTAACCTTCATCGGTCAATTGATCAAGATCATTTTATAATATGATTTGACATTTGATGTTACCTAAAATCGGTCATTTGATAAAGACTAATTTATAATATGTATTGATAACTGTATTTGATGTTACCTTAAATCGGTCATTTGATCAAGACAAATTTATTACATGTATTGATTAATTTTATTTGATGTTAACTTAAATCGGTCATATGGTCAAGATGTTTTCTAAGATGTATTGACATTTATATTTGAAGTCAACTTGAACCAACGAAGCCTTCATTATAAAATTGTAATATCTTTCAGTAATTGTATAATTATTGTACATAATAAAACAGTAAATCTTTTTTTTGGTATATAGATCATTTTCATGCATTTTAGTGTAAATTAGACATTTTTTGATAATTGTATTTGATGTAACCTTCATCGGTCAATTGATCAAGATCATTTTAAAATATGTTTTGACATTTGATGTATTTGATCAAGACAAATTTATTATATGTATTGATAATTGTATTGTATGTTACCTTAAATCGGTCATTTGATCAATACAAATTTATTATATGTATTGATAATTGTATTTGAAGTTACCTTAAATCAGTCATTTGATCAAGACAAATTTATTACATGTATTGATATTTGTATTTGATGTTAACTTAAATCGGTCATATGATCAAGATGTGTTCTTAGATGTATTGACAATTATATTTGAAGTCAACTTGAACCAACGAAACCTTCATTATAAAATTGTAATATCTTTCAGTAATTGTATAATTATTGTGCATAATGTAACAGTAAACCTTTTCTTTTGGTATATTGATCATTTTCATGCATTTTAGGGTAAATTAGACATTTTTTGATAATTGTATTTGATGTAACCTTATTGGTCAATTGATCAAGATCATTTTAAAATATGTTTTGACATTTGATGTATTTAAACAAGACAAATTTATAATATGTATTGATGATTGTATTTGATGTTACCTTAAATCGGTCATTTGATCAAGACAAATTTATTATATGTATTGATACTTGTATTTGATGTTACCTTTAATCGGTCATATGATCAAGATGTTTTCTAAGATGTATTGAAAATTATATTTGAAGTCAACTTGAACCAACGAAACCTTTATTATAAAAATGTAATATTTTTCATTTATTGTATAATAATTGTACATAATGTAACAGCAAACCTGTTTTTAGCATTTTGATCATTTTCATGCATTTTAGTGTAAATTTGACATTGTTTGATAATTGTATAAGATGTAACCTTCATCGGTCAATTAATCAAAATAATTTTATATGTATTGACATTTGATGTTACCTAAAATCGATCATTTGATCAAAACAAATTTATTATATGTATTGATAATTGTATTTTATGTTAACTTAAATCGGTCAATTGATCAATACAAATTTATTATATGTATTGATAATTGTATTTGAAGTTACCTTAAATCAGTCATTTGATCAAGACAAATTTATTACATGTATTGATATTTGTATTTGATGTTAACTTAAATCGGTAATATGATCAAGATGTTTTCTAAGATGAATTGACATTTATATTTGAAGTCAACTTGAACCAACGAAACCTTCATTATAAAATTGTAATATCTTTCAGTAATTGTATAATAATTGTACATAATGTAACAGTAAACCTGTTTTTAGTATGTTGATCATTTTCATGCATTTTAGTGTAAATTTGACATTTTTTGATAATTGTTTAAGATGTAACCTTCATCGGTCAATTGATCAAAATAATTTTATAATATGTATTGGAATTTGATGTTACCTAAAATTGGTCATTTGATCAAGACAAATTTATTATATGTATTGATAATTGTATTTGATGTAACCTTAAATCGGTCATTTGATCAAGACAAATTTATTACATGTATTGATAATTGTATTTGATGTTAACTTAAATCGGTCATATGATCAAAATGTTTTCTAAGATGTATTGACAATTGTATTTGAAGTCAACTTGAACCAACGAAACCTTTATTATAAAAATGTAATATTTTTCAGTAATTGTATAATACTAGTACATAATGTAACAGTAAACCGTTTTTTAGTATTTTGATCATTTTCATGCATTTTACTGTAAATTTGACATTTTTTGGGATATTTGTATTTGATGTAACCTTAAATCGGTCATTTGATCAAGACAAATTTGTTACATGTATTGATAATTGTATTTGATGTTAACTTAAATCGGTCATATCATCAAGATGTGTTCTAAGATGTATTGACAATTATATTTGAAGTCAACTTGAACCAACGAAATCTTCATTATAAAATTGTTATATTTTTCAGTAATTGTATAATAGCTGTACATAATGTAACAGTAAATATTTTTTTGGTATATTGATCATTTTCATGCATTTAAGTGTAAATTAGACATTTTTTGATAATTGCATTTGATGTAACCTTCATCGGTCAATTGATCAAGATCATTTTATAATATTTTTTGATATTTGATGTTACCTCAAATCGGTCATTTGATCAAGACAAATTTATATGTATTGATAATTGTATTTGATGTTACCTTTAATCGGTCATATGATCAAGATGTTTTCTAAATTGTATTGACAATTGTATTTGAAGTCAACTTGAACCAACGAAACCTTTATCATAAAAATGTAATATTTTTTAGTAATTCTGTAATAATTGTACATAATGTAACAGCAAACCTGTTTTTAGTGTATTGATCATTTTCATACATTTTAGTGTAAATTTGACATTTTTTGATAATTGTATTTGATGTTACCTTAAATCGGTCATTTGATCAAGACAAATTTATTACATGTATTGATAATTGTATTTGATGTTACCTTAAATCGGTCATTTCATCAAGACAAATTCATTATATGTATTGATAATTGTATTTGATGTAACCTTTAATCGGTCATATGATCAAGATGTTTTGACAATTGATGTTACCTAAAATTGGTCATTTGATGAAGACAAATTTATTATATGTATTGATAATTGTATTTGATGTTACCTTAAATCGGTCATTTGATCAAGACAAATTTATTATATGTATTGATAATTGTATTTGATGTAACCTTTAATCGGTCATATGATCAAGATGTTTTCTAAGATGAATTGACAATTATATTTGAAGTCAACTTGAACCAACGAAAATTTAATTATAAAAATGTTATATTTTTCAGTAATTGTATAATAATTGTACATAATGTAACAGCAAACCTGTTTTTGGTATATTGATCATTTTCATGCATTTTACTGTAAATTTGACATTTTTTGGGATATTTGTATTTGATGTTACCTTAAATCGGTCATTTGATCAAGACAAATTTGTTACATGTATTGATAATTGTATTTGATGTTAACTTAAATCGGTCATATGATCAAGATGTTTTCTAAGATGAATTGACAATTATATTTGAAGTCAACTTGAACCAACGAAACCTTCATTATAAAATTGTAATGTGTTTTAGTAATTGTATAATTGTCCATAATGTAACAGTAAACCATTTTTTGGTATATTGATCATTTCTATGCATTTTAGTGTAAATTTGACATTTTTAGATAATTGTATAAGATGAAACCTTCATCGGTCAATTGATCAAGATAAATTTATAATATGTATGGACATTTGATGTTACCTAAAATCGGTCATTTGATCAAGACAAATTTATTACATGTATTGATAATTGTATTTGATGTTAACTTAAATCAGTCATATGATCAAGATGTATTGAGAATTATATTCGAAGTCAACATGAACCAACGAAACCTTCATTATAAAATTGTAATATTTTTCAGTAATTGTATAATAATTGTACTTAATGTAACAGTAAACTTTTTTTTGGGTATATTGATCATTTTCATGCATTTTAGTGTAAATTAGACATTTTTTGATAATTGTATTTGATGTAACCTTCATCGGTCAATTGATCAAGATAATTTTATAATATATATTGACATTTGGTGTTACCTAAAATCGGTCATTTGATCAAGACAAATTTATTATATGTATTGATAATTGTATTTGATGTTACCTTAAATCGGTCATTTGATCAAGACAAAATTAAATGTATTGATAATTGTATTTGATGTAACCTTTAATCGGTTATATGATCAAGATGTTTTCTAAGATGTATTGACAAACCAAGACAGAGACGCAAACCTTAGTGAGACATTTTTTGATAATTGTATAAGAAAAGTGAGTGTAAAATTCACGGTAGATTTAGACTTTGACAGAAAATGGACGAATACATGTATAGAATATAATAAAATAGAATTAAAATTTGTTTCCTAAATGAAAGAGCCCATAAAGGGCATCAAATCAGATACAATTGATTTACATAATTGGTAACAACAACAGTACTAGTCGCATCTTAAAATATAGTTAGTTTTTAAAATTAGTCAGAATCAGAGCCAAAAACTACACCGCATAAATAATGTGAATAAAAGAATAAAATTACATCATTTGCATTCATTCTCAAATCATTCACTTAACTTGCATATAATATGAAACTAATTTTCGTCACTTTTTTTCGCAATTGCAAGCCATTGAAGATAGACTAAAAGAAGAATGATGTACTGTTAAGCAATTCTTTTTGATAATATTTCAAATTAGATGAAATCATTTTGTATTATCCCCGTATACCCGGGCGTTTTGACGTAAACGTAGCTACGCGCACATGTGTGGCGTGATATACATGAAATCAGTCATTTATAATTGGTTCTTCCTCCGATTTCATGTTTATTACATTAATTTTATGTTTAAGGCTCTTTAGTATATTTTATACTTTCGGCAGTTCAAGGCTTTCCTTTTTAGTGCAATAGAAGACAACATAATGTTTCAATTATAGCTTACAGTAGATAAATTGATACAATTGTAATCGTTCTTTTAGTCACCTCTGGCTTTTATTTTGCAGTAAACTAAGAAGGAGCGCCTAAAATGACAAATGGTATGTATATCACGCATCAAATGATTGTTCTTCCGATTGTGAAAATTAAATTTGTCCCATATTCTTAATGAAAAAATGCAATTAAAAGAAAAGTTGAATGCACGTATTATGCAGACAAAAGCATAACTCTGATATAAATAAACTTTTATTTGGTTTATGACACACATAATTTACAAAAAAAACATAATTTTTGTTTATATTCATAAGAGGCAAGAGTCAGTTTAGAGGCCCTGAAAACGAAATGGGGTGCTTCGGTACAGAGGATGAGCAAGAAAAGAGTATTTACTGGTATGAAAAAATAGGAACCAACAAAAACAGTGGTATGTTATTATTTCAATAAGACTTAATTGGAGAGTTGTCTCAATGTCAATGATACCACATTTTCTTTTTTATATGATCTAATCTTTTGAATTGATAAATCTATGAACGAACACACAGTTACAAATTTATACAACGGAACGGTAAATGATAAATTAACCGATTCTTTTTAACCAAAGTAACAAGAGTGAATATATATAAAAAAAATATACTAATTTTACAGGCACTTCATGTTAAGATTTTGGACGGAGAGATGAAGATGGTGCAGAGAGCTTTTAATGATGGTCTTGGTATAGATCGGGGTTACGTCAGGATTGACCGAAAAAAAAATCATAAAAAATCACTTCAGGATATTCATCATCTTCATGTACATGTAGCTTCCTTTGACAAAATTCTTCACCAAAATAATATTAAATCCTGAAAAAATAATGAAAACAAAAGCTAAATTAGAAATTTTTTGTTCAAAGACCATTGAGAATAAAAATCAAATTAAGGGTTCTGACGCAAGGCATTTTGCTATACAACTAACTAGCACAATATGTATCAACTGAACAACAGCATAATAAAATTTCTGAAGATACAATTAACCTTATTTGAGTATAAGTTAAAATAATCAACTTTGCATACAGCTCAGAGGAGAAAAGATCACCACGGCAGATACTACGGTTGTATACCCATACTTTTTATTTGGAGTATTAACACCAGTGAAGATAACCACAAGAAAACTGTATAGTTGCCACTTCAAATAGGAAATCCGGTTGGATAATAGACAATACAACTATACGATACCATGCTCAACAGAAAAGTGATGATAGATATGACTCATTTGCAAAGCAATACTCAACCATCAGTCGTCAAGCTAAGCGTCTATCACACAGGAAAAATATCTTCACAAAGAACTGTTATCAGGATAATCATCAGTTGTTCAATCTCATTTGGCAAGAATAACAGATTTCATTATCCCTGTTGATCAGATCTGGTGGCATTATGATGGTTAAAATGTATTCCATGACAGCATTGATGAACCAAACGTCAGACTGGAGGGTCCTCCACTGTCCAATTACCGTCGAACGTCACTGAAACTGATCTGCGCTCTACAGTGAGGTCGATGTTCCTTTTAGAAGCAATCAATTCAGCTAAATGAACATGCTTACACATTCCTGAAAAATAGTATAGATGTTAATGTTTGTGTCATTTTAGTCTTTTGTGGATAGTTGTCTCATTGGCAATCATACCACATCTTCTTAACTATAATTTCAATTATACAAACTATAAACAAAACCACTATAAATGAACATTGAGTAAAGATTTACTTACATTGGATTGCAATGTTTTAGAAAATTTGATGAGGCAAATGTTTATTTGCACTTGTATAACCTGATGACAGTTGATAATGCCTTGTTTGAAGACCAAAACAATCAAAACCGAGGAGACACATGAACCAAAAGACATTTACAACAACAGTAAAAAAATAAACAACACGAACTTTACAAAAAACCTGAAATAAAATTAAGGGTAAGCATTTCCGGGACCATATAGGGCATCCGAAATTAATAATCTTGATTTTAATATTTCATACTTGATTGTGTACTTTAAAACATTGTTGAACTGACTTGAGATAATAAAAAAAACCCACTTACCTATTGTTGTGGCAGCTGGACAGTTGCACATTACATTGACAATGTCCACATTATAAATCGCCCAAAATTCTGTCTGTGATGGAACAGTGCATTCAGCTGATGATAAAGTCCATTGCACAGTTTCCCTGCTATCAATTTACTTTTTTCTTCCCTTTGTCCTCCATTATTTTTCAGGCGACCAATCTTTTCGAGTTCATCTAGATAGCTAAAATTACGATGTTTTTTGTTATTTATTTCTAATTATGAAAAAATAATTCAAAGATCTATTAATAAACTTTCTTAAAAAAATTGAATTCACAGTAATTAATATTCAATGTATTTGCATCTTAAATTGAAATGATCTTTCTTATTCCAGACGATTCAAGTGTCCTCTTTTATTTCCGTTCAAAGTGGATTTATGTTGATGTATTTTGTTCAAGCTAATTGGTTTTTGCCAGGTAAAAAATATTTAATCAGAACAGTTAATAATCTACTTTCAAGTAACGTTTACATTCTAGCAATAACTCTTTTTGTTGTTTAAAAGTAGTATCTGAAAGGCTGATAGATCCCATCATGTGAAGTTCTGCAAGAACATCCTCTCATTCCTTCAATGTGGAAGATTAAATTTGAAGCCCTACAAAAAAATTATTAAACATACAAGGAAATAAAAGACTTACATATGACTTTTTAGTTTATGGTTTCACAAAAACAAAGCAAAGTTGTCCCACCGTGAAAGTATTTTGATTCATGGATCTCAATTTTACACTTGTAGCTATTCTGTAACCAAGACTTCCTGAGCCACCATAATGTTTTGACTATGGTGCCTTTGACGCAACAGTTTTATTGAAACTCTCATTTTCTTGAGTACTTTCTAAGTTAGCCAGTGTGTTTGAATGTTCAGCATAGCTTGAAAATATTTGTTGCAATGATGCCTGTAGTGACTTTTCAGACCGTTGTTTACCATAAGGCAATGACATGTACTTCATTCCAGTCTCCTCTGTAAACCTACACCAATCAGTAAGGCAGTCACTGTGGTCTCCATATGGATGCTTGGCTAATACTGGAAGACTCTTGCAATTTTTTTCTGGTTGATCTTTTCCTTGTGCCACCAAAAAGTTAAAACATGTAATGACATAATTTATCACTTTGGTGATAATGATTGATGCTTGTTCTTTAAGTAGCAGTCCATGTAAGAACCTGACAAATTAACTAAAATGTGATATACCTTATCTTATCAAATGACCCAAAACTGCAATAAATACTTCAAAAAGGTCAAAATAATGCATCATTCACAATTTTTGTGTTCATCCTTCACACTGCTGCTTTTTACTAGAGGTTTCATTTTCAGGATTTTTGCCTATTTGTCCTATGTAAAATTACACATTTTTTTCATTAATTTTTTCTTAAGGCTAGAAAAAATATATGATAAGTTATATATAGATAGAAAGACAATTGTTATATCTATCAAATAAAACAAAAAAAATCTTGGGATTTTTTTAATTGATAATAAAAAAACGTTTGAATTTTTTTTTAAAATTGCCATGTTATTATCTCCCCTGACGGAAATCTTCAGCAAAAGAAAATAGGTATACTACATTGGAGGGAAATGTAAACAATGGCAGACGCTCCATGGACAGAAAGAAACTGCAGCATTTCATTTTTTTCTAACAGTAGATGTGGTTTTTCCAACTATTTTCCATCAGAACATAATCTTATTACAATAAGCAGCTGCAACATTAATATTAACAGCCATTTACAATCACTACAACTCTCAAAAACCTGCATTCCATCAGAAGGCCATTTAATTTTTTTCCGTCTTGGTATTTTCACTTTGTTTTGTGATTATACAATATGTCCACACCATCGAGCCACACTTGGAATAAGATGGAGAAGGAGTGTTGCATGCAGTCATCCCAACCATAAAGGGAAAACCAAGCCAGACAGAGGTGTCACCCCAATTGTCAGCCGACATCTGTTGATCTCAACAGGACAACTTGTGCCAGTTGGTTCAGGTAAGAACTTTATATACAATATAACCCCCTGTTGTACCTGTTCAAACTTTTTCTATAATTATTATATAATCAATTTGTTCACATTTTTATAATCAATCAAGAAAAAATAAAAGAAAAAGTAGAATTTGCTTTTTTTCACTTCTGGGAAAATTCATGTAAAAAATCATACTGGGGATTTTGATAATAAAAAGATATTCAGATGGTGTTTCTCAGGTTTAAAGATGTTCAATGTAGAATTATGTTTGTTATTATTGAAATTTTTCAGAAATTTGCACCCCCTATTTATAACAAAAATATTGCCATTTCGAAAGATTATACTACATGTATATTGAATATGCCTTTTCAATGGTGGGTGGGTCAGTTACATGTATCATCCTTAATGTCAGCCTAAAGCTACGATTACCTCTTTATGTTGATAGGGGTAATAAGTTGTTGAACCATAATTTATATAAGGGGGTCCAAATGACTACAAAAGAGGGGGGCCCGGCTCCAGTCATGTTTCAATGCTTCCCAATATAATCAACCAAATTTTTCCACAAATGCCCCCTACCTCTGGGATTTTAACATATATTGAAAAGACCTACACACATTAATATTAATCTAAAATTTACAATTGCATTTGATTTTTCATCTAGGAATATGTCGGACATGTAGAGGAGGTATTCCAAACCTTGACTCAATGTCGTTTGAAGATAATGATGTACATGTAAGTTTTTCTGGAAGGTCTCCAAAAACTAGAAATAACTTTTATATATGCATAAGATGAGAACTTTAATCTTTTATGAAAATTTTATGTACGCATAATCATATATGTATATATTTAGCATATAAAATTGAGAATGGAAATGGGGAATGTGTCAAAGAGACAACAACCCGACCAAATAAAAAAAACAACAGCTGAAGGTCACCAACAGGTCTTCAATATATATATATATGTTATGAAATTTCAATTATTTGTACAAAAATTAAGTGGTAAAAAATGGTCTCACCCAGCACATCTATGCATTGCTTTTTTTTTGTGTTCAGAGTTTAATTTATTGAATGAACAAAGTACTGTAACTTCTGTAAGTGTGGAAATACTTGCAATGTTTATTAGTGCGAGAAATATGATACAGTTGTAATCAGAATAATTTAAACTCACATATTGGATTTTTATATATGAATAATAGAGCATGATTTCTTTTCTCTCATTTTGGTGTAAAATAATGAAATCACATTAATAAATCCAAAACAATAACTTCTGAATTTACAGTGATATATTTATATATTAGAAATTTGTTTGTAGTACCTATTTACAAACAGTATTTTCATAAACACTGTGTTATGTTTTAATCTTATAGCACAAGGAACAACCATTTGGAGGCTTTGAACAGGTTTCAACTAGTGCATCCTCTGCTAAAGAAGAGTTTGACCCTGAACAAAGTAAAACTGTAAATGTAAGTAGTATAACTAACTATTTATAATTTATGTTCCGTAATCTTTTCCGAAATTAAGACATTTTTTTTCCGAAAATGATCTGACTCTTATTTAGTTTGCTTATCTTCCTAAGTTATATTTAGAATCAAATAGATTGTTGAAACATATTGATTGATTGATTGATTGTTGGTTGCTTAACGTCCAGTGGCAAATATTTCATGCATATTCAGGACGAGAACAAGTTCACAATAAATACAATAGGTAGGTTGATACAATAGAGGCCATCTGGGATGATGGTCGGGTAAATTTAGACTGCCACTGGAAAATGAGGGTACATTGGATAGGGACAGAAATTTTGCCTTGCAACAGGCCACCTACGGACCCCTCAAAGAGTTGTTGCAAGGGTTCTTAACGTGCAAAGAGCGTGGCACTCCCTTTACACGAGGCATCGGATTTAACGTCCCCCTTCTGACCGGACGTGACTGCGAACTTGATACATCCCGCACAGCCAAACGGACGCCCCACTTCGGCAAGCGTTTTACTGCCGGTCGGGAGAAGACCAAGTGACCATATTTCTATACCCCAGCCACCCTTGGGGATTTGAAACATATTGTATGACGTCCATAAATGTTTTGCAACATTAGGAAACAGTTTTTCATATTAAGAATAATGGATCCAGCTGTTCTGTAAATATTTGGTTTGATTTGAGAAGTTTCCTGCCAACTTGTTTCCTTTAGTTGTTAGAATCAACAGAAGTTTGTTTGTAAAAATTATTATGTGACATGTACATGTTTGTGAGTTATAATGATACCTGAAATAAATGTTTTCTTTCATGCACATACTGGCATTATCTGAAGTTAGCAATTATATAAGTAGGAAATGAAAAATTTAACTGTGGACATGGTAGACAAAATTGAGAAGAGTTTTTATTTTTGCATTTAAAAAATTAACAACACCAACACATTGGGTATTGAACACAAAAAACATGTGCAACAGCTTTTTAGTTATTATTGCTGTAATATTGGTTACATTATTTTAACTCATAATATCAGATTGATATTTTTATATGTTTTAGACTATTCAAAACAGAAACAGAATAAAACTGGAAGACACGAGTATTGAAACGCACACATGCAAGACAGCCGAGTCCCTATCTGATGATGAATCGGTATGTTTAGCTGAAATAAAAAAGAAGATGTGGTGTAATTGCCAATGAGATAACTCTTCGGAAAAGACCAAATGATACAGGAAATAACAACTATAGGTCACCAATCAGCAAAGCCCATACGACATACGTCAGCTATAAAAGGCCCCTAAATGACAAATGTTAACAATTCAAACAAGAAAACTAACAGCCTAATTATGTACAAATAAATGAACAAAAAAGAAATATGTAACACAGCAACAAACAACAACCACTGAATTACAGGCTCCTGACTTGGGACAGGCACATACATACATAATTTGGGGTAGGATGGGGAAGGGGGGGGTTGGTAAACATGCTAGCGGGATCCCATCCTCCCCTAAACTTGGACAGTGGTGTAACAGAACAACATAGGATTGAACTATAAAAATCAGTTGAAAAGGCTTAACTCATCAGATATAAACAAATAGAAATACATCTAACAAAAACAGAGTGAACATAGCTTGGCACTTATATATCCCAACAACAAAAATACCATTAGTACAGATGTGAGAGTACTCACACATACTGGTAGCTAGTTCAAAATGACAAATGTAAAACAATTCAAACGAGAAAACTAACGGCCAAATTAATGTACAAATAATTCTGATATTATTTGCATATTAGGGAATACGTTCATATGATAGGTCGAGAACACTTTCGGTCGTCACTCTTGAAGTTGTTTATTTTTTCGATAGACGACATTGACAGAACTACTTTTTTTGTAACCAATGGCGGCTAAAATAACACTGTAAGGCTCGACGTTAAAAAAATACTTATTTTCACTTATCTGTGTTGTTAAAGAATTTTAAGGATTAAATGGCTTTAAAAAGGAATTTATTGGTGTATAAACTGGACCAAGTCCCTCACAAACATATCATAAAGTCCTTCGGACTTTATTAGTAAGTGAATTGGTCGCCTTAAATTTAGTTTTGAAATTAAACAAATGTCTTATTGTTTTAAAGTTTGTAATATTGGCAAAGAAAGACAAATTGATATGAAAATGGCTAAAGATAATGAATGTAAGCATTGTCATTTAGATAAATCGCCAATAAAATTATTTTCAGCAGAAAACAATATGGACCCTACACATATTCCATCCGAACTTGCAGATTTAACTGTTGAACAGCAACTTATATGTAGGATCTCGCCTTGTGTAAATATTCACATGTTAGGTCATGGGGGTATTGCCTTTGGTGGGCACTGTGTTACTTTCCCACAAGAAGTAAACGAACCAGCCAAAATTTTTCCAAGACTGCCTGAAGAAAATAATGTTATTCGTGTACTGAAGCAGGGCAAAAATGTAACATCGAAAGATGTTTTAGTAAGACGGTTAAAAATACAAACGGCTCTGTTTTTGAAACAGTACAATTCAGCTTATTTTGACATTATTATAAGTAAAGAAAGGTATGCTGCATTGCCTTTTGGTGGAAGGCTGTCATATTTACAAACAGTTGAATACCAAGCCAATACTGTTCATATTTCTGACACTGAAGGTCATTCTCATGCAAGTGTAATTTTGCCTGACCCACGGATTAATATCAGGAAAAAAGTAGAAGATATTGTGATTGATGTTGTTGGTCTAGCCCATGGTGATGTTACAATTTACAAAAAAGGTACAATTACTTTACCTTGGCCAACTAGGGAAAACACACCAGTATCTGAATTGACAACACATAATTGTTTTACCTTGTTTATTTCCTTATGGTACAGGTGATTTTTACATGAATAGACCCAGAACTGTTTCCTCCATGTGTGATTGGGCAGAACATTTGCTCTGGTATGATGATGGAATGTTTGCTCATCATCCATATTTTTAAATTTGTGGTTCATAACATGATTGTGAGAAAGAGAGCTATTGAAAATAGCAATTTTGTTGTACACCAAAAGCTAGGAGAACAACCTTTATCTATTTCAGAATTAAGAGAAAAAATTGAAAAGGATGACAATTCACTTGCTAAACAAATTTTATACTTTGGAGCATCATTACGTGGCAATTCACAATACTGGGCACAGAGGGCTAAAGAACTTCGGGCACTAATACAATATCAAATAAATGACAAAAAAGGCCTACCTGCCTTTTTTTTACCACAGGTAGTTGTGCTGAATGCGATTTTAAACCACTGAGAAGATTACTTTCTCTTTATTTAAAGGAAACCAGTGGGACAGATATAGATTTGTCTGACCGCTTAAAACTGTTTGAAGCCCTTCAAAAAAATACACATATTGTTGCAAAATATTTTGACCTAAGGACAAATGATTATTTTCACGATGTTATGTCTCAAGCTTTTGGTACACAGGAGTTTGCTAAGTCTAGGGGAATGGTGCACTGGCATGGTCTCTGCTGGAGATCTGACAGGGAACCCAATAATTTGATAAATGAATGTATTGAAAAGGGTTTATCTGATGCAGAATGTGCTGCAACCTTCTGAGTGGGCTTCAATACATTTTGGTTTAACGGGTTCCCATCCAGCAGGGCAGGATGAAAATGGCCTTTCTTTAAAAAAAAGTATGGCCCCCTCCTGAAGGTACTGCTCCGTTACCACCAGATGACAAAAATCCCCTAATTAAGTTAATGGATGTCAGTTTATCACAAGAAACATTGTTAGAAGACCACTTACTTTTAACAAACCGATTTAACATACATAGGTGTTCAGATTATTGCTTAACATAAAAAAAGGGCAAAAAAAGACAATGTAGAATGGAATTTGGTACAGAATCATCCCCTGGTAAACAGTTAAGAGAGACTCCTGTCATTGTAAAAGACAAAAATGGCTCTTTACGTCTTGAAATGGCCAGAGACCATTCAATGCTTGTTCAGCATTCCCGATTTCATATACAATGATGGCGGGCCAATGGAGATATTTCTTTAATTGTTTCAAAAAGCGATGTAGACAATCCATCTGTTAGTGTAAACAATATTTTTATTATGATAAATACAAGTATAAATTATAAACACATATTCACAATAAGGATCCAGAAACAAGCAGTATATCTGAATATAATTGGTGTCAACCAACATTCATTTATCCACCTGATTTAGGTGTTTCTTGGCTTCAAAACCTACAGTCTTACATTGATACAAATGACAAAAAATTAGATATCCCACTTGTTGATGTATTGAAAATGAATAATGATCAAAAGTTTGCTTTTAACATAGTTATGAAAACTATTCAGAACTACATAAACAAATCTGATCTTAAGGATGATTGTTTCTAGTACAGCTGGTTCTGGAAAGTCTTTTCTTATTAAATGTTTAGTTTATGCAATTAGAAATACTTTTTTATCTAATAAATTTGTCCCAAGTTTTATACCCCACAGGAAATAGTGCAAACATAATATCAGGTGTCACCTTGTATAGTTTTTTAAAAATTCCTACACATAAGAAAGGACATAAAATGAAACCTCATGAGGGCATTTTAGGTGAACATTTACAGAGTAACTGTGATGGAGTTAAAGTTCTCTTGGTAGATGAAATGTCAATCATTGGTGCAACTACACTTGGTTGGATGGAATTTATGTGTCGATATGGCATTCCAACTTCACAAAAGCTTTCAAATTTACTACTTATTCTGTAGGTACTTCCTTGATATTTGAATTGAGGTGCGACTTCATTGGGTCTTGATTTGCAGAAATTCAATCACAAATTTATAGTATAGGGTCAGTTAAAAATATCAGCCTTTTTTTAAATTTTAAACAAAAAAATATTTAGGGACAGAATTATTCACCTTTTTAATTATTGGTATGGTAATTATAGCTGGCATCTAAGGTAGCGCCTTCCTCATAATAAGAGAGAATTCAACATTACAAAACATCATTCTAAACTTTTTTTTCAAGTGGTCACTGAACCATGAAGATGAGGTCTAGGACATTGGACATGTGACTGACGGAAACTTCGTAACATGAGGCATCTATATACAAAGTATGAAGCATCCAGGTCTTCCATCTTCTAAAATATAAAGCTTTTGAGAAGTTAGGTAACGCCGTCGCCGGATCACTATCCCTATGTCGAGCTTTCTGCAACGAAAGTTGTAGGCTCGACAAAAACTAATAAAGAAAAATAATTTAACAGATATATGGAGAGAACTTAATCCAAATACTAGTCAATTCATTTTGGTTTTTTTCAGAATGAAGAAGAATTTTTTTCTCAAGTGTATTTTGTAATTATTTCTTGAAAATAATAAATTTGTCTCCAGAACAATATATGTTATGTCTATTGAAGTTTTGTTACTTGATGTTCATATTAATAAATGACAGAAAATATATATTTCTTTTCAATATTTTGTTGAATAGGTGTTGACGTCTTCTTATTATATATTTAGGTGTGACGGATAGAAAAATAAATCACCTCCTCTTTATCTTAAATTATATTAAATTTTGTACGATTATTTACGTTTGAAGTTGGATTCATAACAAACTGGACATATATATATTACAGTTAATTGCTATTAATAAGTATTGCAATATGCATTTTGTTTAAATGAATTATCAGTATTTAGTTCTATATCAATCCTAATTCTATCTCATTTTTGAATGGTAGTTTTTCATATGTGACGTCATGCTGTTTCTAAATTTCTTAAATTCAAATGTGGCATAAAGTTTCTGCCTTTTCGCCATCGTATGTGACGTCACATTTTTTTAATTACGTTGACGCCTGGACTGATTCGGATGTGTGTCTATTTTGTATTAAACTCGGGTTTAGTTTTCTGTAGTTAATACTTCAGTTTCATTATGTATATCTCTTTCATATTCATTTGTTAAAATTTACTGTTTGCAATAGCATTAAGTGTTCTATATAATAAGGATGTTCTTATCCCGTGCATAAAAACAATGCCGTATTTGTCAAAACCTTTTCAAACTTTTGATCTTCAGTGCTGTACAACTTTGTACATTTTTCACGTTCGATCTTTTATATCTAGGCGTTATGTATTCAGGTTTAGTTTTCTGTAATTAGTTAATACTTCAGTTTCTTTGTGTATATCTCTTTCATATTCAGAATATGAAAGAGATATACACAAAGAAACTGAAGTATTAAATTATTCATTTGATAGAATTTACTGTTTGCAATAGCATGAATTGTTCTATATAATAAGAATGTTCTTATCCCGGGCATAAAAACAATGCCGTATTTGGCGAAACCTTTTCAACTTTTGATCTTCAGTGCTGTACAACTTTGTACTTTTTTCTCTTTCGATCTTTTAAATCTGGGCGTCACTGGTGAGTCTTGTGTGGACAAGACGCGTTTTTGGCGTATTGAATTTTAAACCTGATGCTTTTTGTTATCTATTAATCATGTTTTTCTTTGTCTAATATGTTCTCCTATTTATTTGTATTGTAGTCCTGTAATATAATGTTGTCATTTCAATGTTATATTTAACTTTGCCATTAAAGTGCGAGGTTTGGCATGCCATAAGACCAGGTTCAACCCACCACTTTTATTCCCCTTTAAAAGTGTCCTGTAACAAGTCAGGAAGATGGTCATTGTTATATTATTGTTCGTTTCCCTGTGTGTTGCATTTTAACGTTGAGTCGTTTGTGTTTCCTCTTATTTTTGAGATATTGAGATAAGACGTGGCACGGTACTTGTCTATCCCAAATTCATGTGTTTGGTTTTCATGTTATATTTGTTATTCTCGTGGTGTTTTGTCTGATGCTTGGTCCGTTTCTGTGTGAGTTACGTTTCAGTGTTGTGTCGTTGTTCTCCTCTTATATTTAATGCGTTTCGCTCGGTTTTGGTTTGTTACCCCGATTTTGTTTTTTGACCATGGATTTATGAGTTTTGAACAGCGGTATACTACTGTTGCCTTTATTTAATTCACATTTCTATATATATATATATATACATATATTATACAGATATGTACATAACATTTAATAGCACTGAATATAAGACATTTAAATGTTCAAAATCTGTGTTCGGGCAACCCTAGGTCTTTTTGTCTTTTGGTGTAATGGCATGGTATAGTCATACTGAGTACTTGTCACAGTTTTTTTTTTCTTTTTCTTCAGTCAATCTAGACTTGTCACTGTCTTTCATAAGTTTATAAAAAGAAGATCTTTTTGATCAGCTGATTTTGTAACCAAGCATTGATACAATAATTAGTGGCGCCTACAGTAGCCAAACAGCAGGTAATTGCCTTGGCTGTGCAGTGCTCGTCTTCTTTCGACAAACTCCAGATTGACTAGTTCTTGGAGAATTTTCACAAGTCTTTTCAGTATGTATGTTATTACCAAAGAAATTGCATTGTCAGCTTTGTATTATCTGACTATCAAATTCATTATTCCATCTTTTCTCTCATTAAAGTATATTGACGGAAACTTTGTCTGATTTCAAAATATAAACTTTAAATAAATGTGTTGAATATCGTTCGCAGTCTTATAGTCCCTTTGCGCTGATGCAGCGTAAAACAAGCACCAATCAAAGCACATTATGCATTATCAAATTTGTATGTCCTTATTAAAGTATGTGAATAATAGTAGATGTTGGCGGCTTCAATAGCACAACTACAAACGACGTGTCTTGAACATCTGCTGCATCGTCCATTTCTATATCTGCTTTCCCTTGTGTAAATGAACCTGATGCATGTTTTGTCAAGGTGAATGAATCCTCCTGTCTCAAACAAGTTAAGACATTTAAAATCTGACAGGCCTTCCGGAGGGAAAACCCTAAAGACCTATGTTAAATTGTCTATCTAAATGATTGTAGTATACGCGGTAGAGGTTAATTAATGTGAGTACAACGTCAGCAATTTCCTTTGCCGTTCATGTTTTTTGTGGCACATCCAAACACAAACCGGGAATAACAGCCTAAAATGTTGCAGACGTAATCAAGTCCTTTGTATAAATAAGGCATTTTCCTCAAGTCTGTCATCGACTATTTCGATAAGTGGCTGGAATTGGTCTTCTGGTCCTTGATGTGTTAGGAAGTTCCACAGCTGCATTACAGCCAGAGCAGGTTATTTCATTTTAAAATAGGATTCTTATGCTGTCTTCATGCACGGAAAACATCATGTCTTAGTGTCTCATTATAGTATCATTTTTCCTGTGATCTGTTCCGTGATGACGTGTCTTAATAATCTGTATAAGCTCTAATTTGGTTACGCTTATACGCTTTTAAGTCCAAAATTAGGGCTTTCATTTTGTCTGTAAAACTGTTTTGTTTCTTTGACCAAAAAAAATTAATTGAATATATTTTTGTATCATTTTTTCTGTTACATCCTTAACCATCTTTGAAACCTTTCTAGGTCCACATTTTGAGGGGTCGGGCAGTGGGTTCCTTTCTCATGCCCCACTTATTCTTTTTTCTTGTTTCTCACCCTAAAACATTAAAAACTGAAATATAATCGATCAAATGTCTTATATGTTTATGGCTCTTTCAAAAGATAGAAGGACTTATTCTCATTTCGCCTTAGCTGTCAAAATGATTATACCAAATTAATCCCAGTTCGCTATATTTTTCTGCATGCCATTTGTACTTCTGCAAATAAAAATTGAGTTGAACATTAAATTGAGGCTTGACAAAGATTGAGTTTAAATAAAATTATCGGTACAAAATGAAAATTAACCTCTTTCAACTGTTTTGGCAATGATGTTATACGCCGACGGTCCTCTCGTGTTTGGGGTCTTCTGTATCTTTGCTTCCCCTGGTCCTTTCACTTTAGCATTTATATTGCCAATCCACATCTTAAATTATAAAAAAAAGTATCAAGTAAATAATTAATGTACTTATAATATTACCGTATTTTACTCTTACATTCCCTTATTGTATCATAATTAACCATCACCAATAAAGTATACTTTGTAACTGGAACAAGGCAGATATCTGTGTAGCACTTAGTTTAAAACATCTTCTCCTTTGAAACTGTTGCATCAATTTCAGATAAACTTAGGCTAAATGAGTTTCAGAGTATCTAGATAAATTTTATATTTTATTCCTTTGTATGTCAAGAAACATAGCTCCTATGGCTAAAATAGAACATGGAGAAAATGATTTTTTTTGGCTTTTGAAGAAAATACGATTCAAAGAACATTTAAATAAATTTAAAAGCCAAAATAATCATTGATGAGAGATTTAACCAAAAACATTAAGGTGAGCGATTCAGGCTCTTGAGAGCCTCTTGTTTTTTTTTATACAATTAGTGTAATTTCACCCACATTAATGTTGACATGTATAATTCCAGGATATATATTAAACAAGAAGTCCAAGCACTTTTTATCACGTGGAAAATAGGCAACCATTGCTCCACATATATCTGTCTTGGCAGTTTTTAGAAAATCTGACTTATTCTTGTAATGTAGATGCGAATCCAGAACAAGCTTGTTTCCAGTTTCACCAATCATCAAGTATTTGTTCAAGTATCTGCTTGTTAGTTTATCCGTGCCAAAATTTTTAGAGTTGTATTATCATCAGTTGAAGAATTATTACTGGTCCCTACTATTTTATTTTTTAAAATATCTGCCTTTTCAGGACATATAGTATAAAACAGCATTTGCATGTACTTTGAAGCTTTTTTTGAGTATCTGCGTTATGTACGTTCACTTGCATCATATGTTATTGTATTATACCAACTTGAAGTCTCAAAAATCTGTAACCATTAAAATACCTTTACTACTACTAGTATCTACACGAATCCCTAGAGAAAAATGCCCCGAGTCATAGGGAATTTAGCAAATGGTGAATTATTCTCAAAGATGAAATAGTCTGTTGAAATTGAACTGGATTTTAACCCCCCTTCTTGATTCAGGTCAAAAGACTGACAAGTTACGGAAGAGGCTAACCTGTTGTGTGCATTTGCATTAACAGACCTTACTTTTGCTTTTTAAACTCCGGCGACTTCTAACTTTAATTGTATTGACTCTGCTGATATTCGTAAGAAGCGTTTCAATGTCAATAATATGTATGATTTATTTAAAAAATGTTCCATTTACAAATATTGTTGCTTTGCAGTAAAGATATAAACATGGATAACCAATATGGTTTTCTAAAAAAGATGAACAAATCTTACTAGATTAATGGTGTCCCTATCACAGTTCTATTTAGTTCTGAGGTTTCGAAATTAGCTGTATAGAAAATTTTATATGAATATTTCTCTGATAGATCTTTTTTTTCAAATGTGTATACTATGAATTTAAGTACAGTAACTAGGTTAATAAAATATTAATCAATTAAGATATTTAGCTCTTAAAATAGAATAACCAACATATCTTTTCAAGACAAAACTCAATATAAATTGGTACATTGTAAGCATGATGGTGTCCATTATGTCAAGTTGAAACATGCTGATCTGATAACAGCACTCCTGTAACAAACACTTCTTTAGTCATGACTTTACAAATGTACAGTTCAGTTGCAAAAGCAGAAACAAACAGAGGCAATTTTTGTAGGAATGTTGAACTCTAACAATAATTTAATTCCATTTGAATTTCTACTGTAAGCTATGTCTGAGTGTGATGATATGCCATTTTTGCAAGTAAAATACAAGTATCTCTATCACTAATCTATCATCAGAAGATTTACAACTACAGTAGTAAACACTATGTAGATCCATATGATTACAGTTATTCTTCATTTTTTGTTGAAAGAAATGGTGAAGGGTCGGTCTGTACATCTTCCGTGTCATTATGTGTATACTAACTCAACATACTTTAAAATAAAAGTTGATTTTTCGGAATTGTCTACTTCATTTCAGGTGTGGTTTTTTTTAAAAGATAATTCAAGTTTGTCAATAAATCCTGAATTAACCTTACAAAATGAGGAAAATGAACTCGACTCCTACAATATGTTTGATAGAATTGCTATGTCGAAATTACAGATGTTATGGCCAACAAGGATCTTCTCTTTTCGTTGGTTTCTATTTCGTTTCGTTTTAGTTGATTTCGCACTTTATAGGCACCCTTTAGGATATCGGTATACTTCTGTTGTAATCCTCTAAGTTCAGTGTTTTTGTGATTTTACTTTTTGCCTATATTTTTAAGCTATTATTTTTATGGTATTATATTTTTACAAATGTTTAGAGTTTCATTTCAATCAAATATATGTTTTAGAATATAGTTATCAAAAGTTAGTCTACTGAAGGAGCTAAAACTACCATCATTAGAAATAAGACGGAAAATAAAAAGCCTTTGCTTGTTTCACAAAGCTTTACATAAAAAGGTAGCCATAAATATTCCAGATTATGTAGAACAACAAGGCAGGACAACACGGCAATACCACCGAAGCAAATTTAGAAACCTTCAAACTTCAACAAACACAGCTTCTTTCCACGTACCGTCAAAGACTGGAATACTCTATCAATAATACTGTTAAACATAGAAGATACAGAGGCATTCAAGAACAGCCTCACATCTAATTTAACAGAGTAGTCGCGCAACAATCATTTGATTTTAATTTCACATGTAAATATGTTTTTAATGAGCACCATATTGAATGACCAAATTAGTACTTGCGTGATGGGTCTTAGACCCTTTGCATTTCAACGATGTAGATGTAGAATGTAAAAACGACTCGTATCTGGATTTATTCATACTATAAACGACAAGTTTATTTTCCGTTACCGTTGAAAATTATTGGTCAGTAAGTACGTACATCGATTACAAATACGTTCAGGAAAAAATCAACTGTCCAAAACAACCTCATTTTCACATGCGCCGGATAATAATCTTCATGATGTGGATGCTGGTTATTTTTTAAGAAAACTAGTTGATATGAGTCAATGTGGCAAAGACAGCTACTTATTAAACTTATAGATAGTCTAAATTGTAGATCGTGGAAAAATACCTGTACGGCAGCAAGTTAGAAAACATGAAGTGACAATTATTTTTTACGTCACACAGGTAATTAATAGGAAATACATTTGTCGTTTACAGTGTAAAATAAATCAACAAAGTAGTGTCGCAAGTGTATACTTGAAGTTTTACACAATACAATACAAAACAATATCTTTTAGAATTCAGGACAGAAAGTCACAGGACTAAAATTCACATTATTTTCTTTCAATATAAACCGTTTTTATCTACTTAAATACTGATGGATTTTTCTTGAACTATTGTTTAATAACAAAATTTATCAAAAAAATAGCAAAGTTGATCAAATAATTGTTAAATGAACTAAGAGGCTTGGTAGTAAAATAAACTTCAACCCCCAAGGGTGACTGGGGTATAGAAATATGGTCAGTTGGTCTTCTCCCGACCGGCATCTAAAACGCTTGCCGAAATGGGGCTGTGCGGGATGTATCAAGTTCGCAGTCACGTCCGGTCAGAAGGGGGACGTTAAATCCGATGCCTCTTGTGAAGAGTGTGACACGCTCTTTGCACGTTAAGGTAACACGATACCGAATGACGTTACGCTACGAGTTATCGTTCCTGACGTTATCGAATAACGTTTACACATGATGTATGTATGTATGTACAAGCCAATGTAGCAGGTTCTGCAATCTCAAGTTGATTTTGAATTAAAAAAAAAATGGTAACTATGTGACATTTTTAACAGAAACTTTTTCTAGATGCAGAGTGCCGAGAGTTTTGATGCAATTACGTAACGGTTAACTTATTTGACATAGATTGCTTTATCGTTTTCCGGCAATTCTTCTGCTCATTGTTAACCTTTGAAAATGTATTACTTTACTTTTAAATATTCTGTTTCTTGAATATTTAAGCATCTGCACGATTTATCTATATATGTTCTTATGCTTAAAAGATTGAGTTTTGTCACTTTATTTTATTCTTGGTTTATATTTGCAATAAATACTTATTCATGATGCACGCCTTATCCCCATGAAAGTTTCGTAGAAATCTAATCTATAGAAACTAAGGATGATGCGTAATAAAACAGGAATTGTACAACTATTAATTCGTGTTAAAACGGTCGTCAAAAACACTGCTCCGGCAAAATGGAAAAAAGGTTATCATCTGGATGAGAATTCGAAAAGAAATAGGCGAAAAATAACAATACATTGTACAATCAGACTTTGAAACCCATACAGAAAATAGTTTGTTAGTATGGAATGTAAAAAAGTGGATTAACTTTGTTATTTTGCCGAAAAACATTCCCTGTGTTCCAAGTATAAACAGGCTCTGAAATTCATTGGTCTGTAGAGAGTGAATCCGATACAGTTTCTGAAACATTTATAAAACAAAGTGCTAGCTTTGTAAGACCAAATCTACACGGGACAGACAGAAAATTCGGAATGAGACCTGATTCGGCAATAATAAAATTTAAAAAAAATCTGGTCCAGTTAAAGTCTGATAAAAGACAGCCCCATGTATCAACAGAGTTAACAGTCAATTCATTATCAGTGTGATTTCTTTCAGTTTTGTTGACAACAGAGTTAACAGTCAATTCATTATCACTGTGATTTCTTTTATTGACAACAGAGTTAACAGTCAATTCATTATCAATGTTATTTCTTTTATTGACAACAGAGTTAACAGTCAATTCTTTATCAGTGTGATTTCTTTCAGTATTATTGAAAACAGAGTTAACAGTCAATTCATTATCACTGTGATTTATTTTATTGACAACAGAGTTAACAGTCAATTCATTATCAGTGTGATTTCTGTTATTGACAACAGAGTTAACAGTCAATTCATTATCACTGTGATTTCTTTTATTGACAATAGAGTTAACAGTCAATTCATTATCAATGTTATTTCTTTTATTGACAACAGAGTAAACAGTCAATTCATTATCAGTGTGATTTCTTTCAGTATTATTGACAACAGAGTTAACAGTCAATTCATTATCAGTGTGATTTCTTTCAGTATTATTGACAACAGAGTTAACAGTCAATTCATTATCAGTGTGATTTCTTTCAGTATTATTGACAACAGAGTTAACAGTCAATTCATTATCAGTGTGATTTCTTTTATTGACAACAGAGTTAACAGTCAATTCATTATCAGTGTGATTTCTTTCAGTATTATTGACAACAGAGTTAACAGTCAATTCATTATCAGTGTGATTTCTTTTATTGACAACAGAGTTAACAGTCAAATCATTTACAGTGTCATTTCTTTCAATCTTATTGACAGCAAATTCATTAACAGTGTTTTCTCCTTCAGGATAATCATTATCAGTGCTTTCTCCTTCAAAGTTATCAATATCAGTAGACTGTTGCAAAGCCTCCTCTGCCAACCTTCTTTCTCTCCTTCTTAGTTTTTGTTATTTGGCTTTGAAGGCTTTGCTCTTTTTTGATTTACGTGCCATCACCTGAAATGAAAAAAAAAATATTGTTATGACAATATCCAGTTTTGTAAAAGATTTACTATTATCAGGACCAAACTTATGTCATGTCCAACTTTGTTTTTAAAGCTTGAAATACCAAAAAAAAAAAAAAATATAAATAAAATTTTTAATCAAATCAATAGTACACTGATTGATTAACCTGTTTGTTTCAATGATGTAACCTTAAAAACATTTTTGTTTACACTTTGTGAAACTGTTCATTTGAACAAAAGTTTGTATTGTATTTGAGAAGCTGATGAAAAGTTTAATATATATATATATAAATTCAAAATATTTATTGCCATATAAACTAATATATATATATACACGAGTCTAAATTTAAAACTACGTTCAAACCTATGATTGCGTTGGATAAAAACCGCAATTTTTATTCGTGTGCATGTCAAACAAATTTCGTTGTAGAAGGGTCTAAAAACAGCACAAACAACATTTTCCAAAAGACCAAAAAAGTGAAAAAGTATAAGTAAACAAAACGCATTTGACTAACAGGTCGAACAACTGATGTTCTTTAACCCTGCTGACTGCCATTGACGATTGCCAAATAAAATTGATCACAAGATGTAACAAACTGGATCTGAATATAAATTTAATACGTCACAGAAGAAAAAAAAATGTTAACTTGCGGCTACGATGTATTGCCACAAACATTCGGTGTCAATATTTCTTTAGTACACCAGATCTAGATTTCGACAATATATGTCTATATTCAAATTAAAAACTCCATAATGAACACAAAATAATATACATCTAAATGCATATTGAAAAAGTTTCAAGCATTAAATAAATCTATAGAAAAAATGCATAAACATACATGTATCCATATTCATATAAAAATATAACTGGTCGAAACCATTGACGGGTAAAGAATGCTATGCTAACTTAAAATAAACATTGTATTGCATTTATCAAATATTTTAAATTTGAGTTATCTTTCTTTTATCATATAAATTGCACATTTATATACCATGCTTAACTTATTTAATATATGATTAAATGGTTTTCTTGACAAGTCTGGTTATTTAAATACACATCATTTTGTGAACTATCACCCCTTTTTTTTGGTGAAGTTTGTGTTGTTTATTCTTAAGTTTTCTATGTTGTGTCATGTGTACTATTGTTTGTCTGTTTGTCCTTTTCATTTTTTGCCATGGCATTGTCATGAGTTTGACTGTCCCTCTTCTGATTGATGAGTATAACAATATTATTAATAAATTGCATGAATGGCCTGTATAGAATGAAAAGAATGTTCACTTCTCTGCACTAAAGGGTTGGCAAAGTATTATATAGGCAGGATAACCCAAGTGGACAAACTTTTATAGGGTATGCAATACTCCCAGGTATGGGAAATATTGAGCAATACCAATTGTTAAGCTTTTTTATAAGTATGCTAAAAAAATACTTACTCTATTGGTAAAGTATAGAAACCAGCTATGGATTTGAACCAACTAGGCTTAAATTCCAAAATAAAATGCTGAAAAAAAGAAGAAAAAAAGTGATAATAAAAGCTTTACTATAGTATTCATGAACGAAGATATCACATATGTTGATGTAAACAGTATTCAAACTACCTCTTTGACTCTTTAACATGTTGAAACATTCAATTTACATGATAAAAATAAATGTTGAAAACAATGTGAAAAGAAAACAAGAATGTGTCCATAGTACACGGATGCCCCACTCGCACTATCATTTTCTATGTTCAGTGGACCGTGAAATCGGGGTCAAACTTATAATTTGGAATTATAATAACAAAGATCATATTATAGGGAACATGTGTACTAAGTTTCAAGTTGATGTAACTTTAACTTCATCAAAAACTACCTTGACCAAAAACTTTAACCTGAACTTTGCACGATCTTTTTTTATGTTCAGTGGACCATGAAATTGGGGTCAAAACTATAATTTGGCATTAAAATTAGAAAGATCATATCATGGGGAACATGTGTACTAAGTTTCAAGTTGATTGGACTTCAACTTCTTCAAAAACTACCTTGACCAAAAACTTTAACCTGAAGCGAACGGGCCAACAGACGGACAAACGAACGAACGGAGGCACAGACCAGAAAACATATTATGCTCCTCTTCTATCGTAGGTGGGGCATAAATATATTATAAAAGCATTGCATACATGTTCTGCTGAAATAGCTGAATAATTGTAAAATCAAGAATGAACGTCATTTTATGCTTGTAACCGACAAGCTATAAGACTACCTAAAGTCACAAGAAAGAGGTACAAATTATCAACCAAAGGCAAAATTAACTATTGATACAGAGAAATATCTGACCTTTGTATCAATTTTAAACTGTAATGTAAATACTGATATCAAAATGGCAGTACTGTAATATGATTGATTGTTGCTTACTGGTTACCTAACGTCCAATGGCAAATATTTCATGCATGTTCATGACGATAAAAAACTATAACAAGTAAAGTCATGATAGTATGAAAATACTAAGTCAAAGTCATGTTTTTTAAACCATGACAGAATGTGTTTATTTTTAACCTAGTTCATTTATATGTTTTGGATTTAAATATGACGTCGATTATCACTGAACTAGTGCACATTTTTATTAAGGGGCCAGCTGATTTTCTTGCTGTGTTGAAGACCCATTGGTGGCCATCGGCTGTTATCTGCTCTTTGGTCAGGTTCTTTGCTCTTTGACATATTCCCTATTTACAATAAACTATCTCTAGAAGGCCAAGTAAGGTATGAAGTGAAGTTAAAGAACCCTTGATTGTGAAAGGTTATGCCAAATAAAGCTAAGGTAGCTAGTCAGTCTATTCCTGAGATATAACTAAGTGACAAATACATTTTTTGAATGATCTTTGTTATGACTATAGGTAAATGTACTTCAGAATAAGGTCTGGAATCAAGAGCAGGATATATATGATATAAGCTTCTTCTCTTTTCAAGTAACAGTATTTTATGTATATGTAGGTGACCTCTCTTGATTATACTTACTGCTTTGACAATGTCTGATACACATGTAATTCTAACAACAGCTTTAAAATGTCTTCTACAGTACTTCTTGTACAACTTCTTCAAAAATCTGCACAAGAAAAAAACACTAAAATTATATCACCATTTAACAATCTTTCTAAATTCATATGCAACATTTATCATTTATAGTAAGAACAAATCTTCCACTATTGATGATAAAAGACTGAAAAAATAATAATAAAAAAGTTAAAAACAAAAAAAGTCTTTTGTATTTGATATTTTTGTCCAATATACATGTTTTTTTTATTAGTTGGTAATGGTCTTGAATATTCTCAGATCTGTACTTAAGTGCCTTTTTGATTTTGGGATGTATAACATGTATAAGTACCCCTCCATGTCAACTCTGTGTATTTGTTCATGTAATTATATTTGTATCTATCTATCTATCAAGTTAAGCCTTTTTTAACTGATATTCATGATATTTCTTCTGATGTTGTTCTGTTACACCGTTGTCCCAGGTTAGGGGAAGGTTGAGTGCTCGCAAACATGTTGAAAAAATCCGCCACATTTTGTTTTATGGGCCAGTTCCAAGCCTGTAGTTGCTGTTTCAGGTCTATCATATTTATTTTTTGGTAATTGTTTTCTTATAAATTATGCCCTTAGTTTTCTCAATTCAATTGTTTCATATTTCTCATGTTGAGGGCCTTTTATAGCCAACCATAGGCATACAGAATGTGTTTTTCTCATTTTTGAAGGCCGTACAGT
Organism: Mytilus trossulus; assembly: GCF_036588685.1. Taxonomy (NCBI): domain Eukaryota; kingdom Metazoa; phylum Mollusca; class Bivalvia; order Mytilida; family Mytilidae; genus Mytilus; species Mytilus trossulus. Next base: position 87,406,956 of record NC_086377.1, on the reverse strand, counting down.
TTGGTTATAATTGCTTACATCTACTTCATTTGAACTTTGTGACCTAGCGAATTCAGACTATTTACCACATGATCAACTTGACAGTATCATATGCATGATATGTTGAGCAGGATCTGCTTACTCTTTTGGAGCACCTGAGATCACCCTCATTTTTTGTTGGGGTTCGTGTTGCTTAGTCTTTATTTTTAAATGTATTGACAAATGTATTAGAAGTAAATTATTTAAAAAATAACACCATTTTTCAGTTAATTTTCCTTCTTTTTGAATATTCATTAAGATTTGACCTCTATGGCTTATTATTCAACATTTTACTGTAAATTTGACATTGTTTTGGATAATTGTATACGATGTTACCTTAAATCTGTCATTTGATGAAGACAATTTTCTTATAAATGTTATATGTATTGACAAATTTATAAGTAGAATTGAAACAACCAAAACTGTATTTAAAAAATACACCATTTTCTCAGTAAATTTTACTACTTTTTAGATATTCATTCAGATTTGACCTTAATTGGTAATTTTTCACCATTTTAGTATTAATTAGACATTTTTTGGATAATTGTATACGATGTTACCTTAAATCGTTTATTTGATCAAGATAATTTTCTATTATGTAGTGACAGTTGTATTCAAAGAAAACTTGAACCAACCACAGCTTTATTTAAAAATTGCAACGTTTTTTCAGTAAATTTGACAACAGTTTGGATATTCATTCAGATTTGACTTTTATTGATAATTTTTCAACATTTTACTGTAAATTTGAAATTGTTTTGGATAATTGTATACGATGTTACCTTAAATAGGTCATTTGATGAAGACAATTTTCTTATATGTATTGACAAATGAATAAGAAATATTTAAACAACAAATACTGTATTTAAAAAATACACCATTTTTTCAGTAAATTGGACAACTTTTTGGATATTCATTCAGATTTGACCTTTATTGGTAATTTTTCAACATTTTACTGTTAATTTGACATTTTTTTGGATAATTGTATACGATGTTACCTTCAATCGGTCAAGACAATTTTCTATTATGAATTGAAAAATGGTTAAGAAGTAAAATTGAAACAACCACAGGTTTATAAAAAATTTGCAACGTTTTATCAAAAACATTTTTTCAGATAATTTTACTACTTTTTGTATATTTATTTAGAGTTGATCTTTATTGGCAATTATTCTACATTTTACTGTAAATTTCACATTTTTTTTTTATAATTGTATACGATGTTACCTTAAATGGTTTATTTGATCAAGATAATTTTCTATTATGTAGTGACAGTTGTATTCAAAGAAAACTTGAACCAACAACAGCTTTATTTAAAAATTGCAACGTTTTTTCAGTAAATTTGACAACAGTTTGGATATTCATTCATTCAGATTTGACTTTTATTGATAATTTTTCAACATTTTACTGTAAATTTGAAATTGTTTTGGATAATTGTATACGATGTTACCTTAAATAGGTCATTTGATGAAGACAATTTTCTTATATGTATTGACAAATGAATAAGAAATATTTAAACAACAAATACTGTATTTAAAAAATACACCATTTTTTCAGTAAATTGGACAACTTTTTGGATATTCATTCAGATTTGACCTTTATTGGTAATTTTTCAACATTTTACTGTTAATTTGACATTTTTTTGGATAATTGTATACGATGTTACCTTCAATCGGTCAAGACAATTTTCTATTATGAATTGAAAAATGGTTAAGAAGTAAAATTGAAACAACCACAGGTTTATAAAAAATTTGCAACGTTTTATCAAAAATATTTTTTCAGATAATTTTACTACTTTTTGTATATTTATTTAGAGTTGATCTTTATTGGCAATTATTCTACATTTTACTGTAAATTTCACATTTTTTTTTTATAATTGTATACGATGTTACCTTAAATGGTTTATTTGATCAAGATAATTTTCTATTATGTAGTGACAGTTGTATTCAAAGAAAACTTGAACCAACAACAGTTTTATATAAAAATTGCAACATTTTTTCAATAAATTTGACAACTATTTTGAATATTCATTCAGATTTGACCTTTATTGGCAATTTTTCAACATTTTACTGAAAATTTGACATTTTTTTGGATAATTGTATACGATGTAAAAACCTTTAATCGGTGAGGACAATTTTCTAATATGTATTGACAAATGTATTAGAAGTAAAATTGAAACATCCACAGGTTAAATTTAAAAATTTCAACGTTTTATCAGTAACATTTTTTCTGTAAATTTTACTACTTTATAGATATTCATTCAGATTTTACCTTTATAGATAATTTTTAAACATTTTACTGTAAATTTTACATTTTTTTTATAATTGTATATGATGTTAGCTTAAATCGGTTAAAACAATTTTCTGAAATGTATTGACAAATGGCTTAGAAGTAAAATAGAAACAACCACAGGGTTTTTTTTTAAAATTGCAACGTTTACTCGGTAACATTTTTTCAATTAATTTTACTACTTTTGGGATATTCATTCAGATTTGACATTAATTGGCATTTTTTCAACATTTTCTGTAAATTTGACATTGTTTTTGATAATTGTATACGATGTTACCTCAAATCGGTCATTTGATCAAGATATTTTTCTATAATGTAGTGACAGTTGTTTTCAAAGAAAACTTGAACCAACCAGAGCTCTATTTAAAAATTGCAAAATTTTTCAGTAAATTTGACAACCTTTAAAATTCATTCAGATTTAACCTTTATTGGTCATTTTTCAACATTTTACATTTTTGTTGATAATTGTATATGATGTTAGCTTAAATCAGTCATTTGATCAAGACAATTTTCTTAAATGTATTGACAAATGTATTAGAAGTAAAATTGAAACAACCACAGCTTTATTTAAAAATTACACCATTTTCTCAGTAATATATTTTCAGTTAATTTTAATACTTTTGGATATTCATTCAGATTTGACCTTAAGGTGTAATACCAGAATTGCTTTTCCCCTATTAGTCTTTGTTAAATTTGCACTTTTCAAAAAATTGTATAGAATTTATCTTTGTTTCAAATAAAGAAATACTTGCCATGAGTAAAGTTTTATCCTGTCCAGTTCTATAGAAAAAGTTTCACATAACATTTCATTGCATATAAGAAAATAACCATCATTTAAAGTTAACCAATCAAATTTCTCCCCTTATTCTATCTGTGTACAAGGTTTAGTCACCATGTAACCTCAAGATTACAAAATTTTCTATAGAAATCACAAATAAAAAATAATGGTGTTTTGAAATACCCAAGACATATGTTTATGACACAGAAATAGTTTTACTGCAATAAAATGTAGGATTAATTACCTACAACGGTCAAATTCAAGAGAATATTATTTTAGACCTACTTTCGTATGCAACCGGATGTGACGTACCATGATTTGGTGGTATTACACCTTTATTGGTTATTTTTCAACATTTGACTGTAAATTTGACATTGTTTTTGATAATAGTATACGATGTCACCTTAAATCGGTCATTTGATCAATATATTTTTCTATAATGTAGTGACAGTTGTTTTCAAAGAAAACTTGAACCAACCAGAGCTCTATTTAAAAATTGCAAAATTTTTTCAGTAAATTTGACAACCTTTGAAATTCATTCAGATTTGACCTTTATTGGCCATTTTTCAACATTTTACTGTAAATTTGACATTCTTTTGGATAATCGTATACGATGTTACCTTAAATCGGTCATTTGATCAAGACAATTTTCTCATACATGTATGTATTGACAAATGTATTAGAAATCAACTTAAAACAACCAGAGCTTTATTTAAAAATAACACCATTTTCTCAGTAAATTTAACTACTTTTTGGATATTAATTAAGATTTGACCTTTATTGGTAATTTTTCAACAATTAACTGTAAATTTGACATTTTTTTTGATAATTGTATACGATGTTACTTTAAATTGGTCAAGACAATTTTCGAATATGTATTGACAAATGTATTAAAAGTGAAATTGAAACAACCACAGGTTTATTTAAAAATTGCAACGTTTTATCAGTAACATTTTTTTAGTATATTTTACTACTTTATAGATATTCATTCAGATTTGACCTTTAGACTAAAGATAATTTTTCAACATTTTACTGTAAATTTGACATTTTTCTTTATAATTGTATATGATGTTAGCTTACATCGGTCATTTGATCAAGACAATTTTCTTAAATGTATTCACAAATGTATTAGAAGTAAAATTGAAACAACCACAGCTTTATTTAAATGTATTAGAAGTAAAATTGAAACAACCACAGCTTTATTTAAATGTATTAGAAGTAAAATTGAAACAACCACAGCTTTATTTAAATATTACACCATTTTCTCAGTTAATTTTACTACTTTTTGGATATTCATTCAGATTTGACCTTTATTGGTAATTTTTAAACATTTGACTGTAAATTTCACATTGTTTTGGATAATTGTATACGATGTTACCTTAAATTGGTCATTTGATCAAGACACTTTTGTTATATGTATTGACAAATGAATAAGAAATATTTAAACAACCAAAACTGTCTTTAATTAATACACAATTTTCTCAGTAAATTTTACTATGTTTTGGATATTCATTCAGATTTGACCTTTATTGGTAATTTTTCAACATTTTACTGTTAATTTGACATTTTTTTGGATAATTGTACACGATGTTACCTTAAATCGGTCAAGACAATTTTCTAATATGTATTGACAGATGTATTAGAAGTAAAAGTGAAACACCCACAGGCTTTTTAAAAATTGCAACGTTTTATCAGTAACATTTTTGCAGTTGATTTTACTACTTTTTGGATATTCATTCAGATTTGACCTTTATTGGTAATTTTTCAATATTTTACTGTTAATTTGACATTGTTTTGGATAATTGTATACGATGTTACCGTAAATCGGTCATTTGATCAAGACACTTTTGTTATATGTATTGACAAATGAATAAGAAATATTTAATCAACCAAAACTGTCTTTAAAAAATACACAATTTTCTCAGTAAATTTTACTATGTTTTGGATATTCATTCAGATTTGACCTTTATTTGCAATTTTCAACATTTTACCGTAAATTTGACATTTTTTTTTGATAATTGTATACGATGTTACCTTAAATCGGTCATTTGATCAAGATATCTTTATATTATGTAGTGACAGTTGTTTTCAAAGAAAAGTTGAACCAACCACAGCTCTATTTAAAAATTGCAAAATTTATTTCAGTAAATTTGACAACTTTTGGGATATTCATTCAGATATGACCTTAATTGGCAATTTTTCAACATTTTACTGTAAATTTGATATTTTTTTGGATAATTGTACACGATGTTACCTTAAATCGTTCATTTGATCAAGACAATTTTCTTATATGTATTGAAAAATGTATAAGTAAAATTGAAAAAAACAAAACTTTATTTAAAAATTGCACCATTTTCTCAGTAGATTTTACTACGTTTTGGGTAGTCATTCTTATTTGACCTTTATTTATAATTTTTCATTATTTTACTGTTTATTTGACATTTTTTTGGATAATTGCATACGATGTTACCTTTAATCGGTCAGGACAATTTTCTAATATGTATTGACAAATAGATTAGTAGTCAAATTGAAACAACCACAGGTTTATTTAAAAATTGCAACGTTTTATCAGTAAAATTTTACAGTTAATTTTATATACTTTTTGGATATTTATTCAGATTTGACCTTTATTGACAATTTTTCAACATTTTACTGTAAATTTGACATTTTTTTTTTATACTTGTATACGATGTTACCTTAAATCGGTCATTTGATCAAGATAATTTTCTATTATGTAGTGACAGTTGTATTCAAAGAACTTGAACCAACGACAGCTTTATTTAAAAATTTAAAATTTTTTCAGTAAATTTGACAACTTTTTGGATATTCATTCAGATTTGACCTTTATTGGCAATTTTTCAACATTTTACTGTAAATTTGATATTTCTTCATATATAAATAATATTGAATTATAAATTTACAAAACGAAAAGGTAATTTTTATAGATATATTACTTTGTGAGTTAAGACTTTTCCAGATTTAATATCTTTTGTCATTAAACAGAAATGAATTTTAAAAAGTGCATTGACAACATTATATATTTTCAGCTTGAAATTCATTCAAAATGGTTGCAGATCACGTCTAGGGTGTCAGAATTTGTCGGATTTGATTTTAGTTTCTCTGGAAACACCATCTGTGGACAAATATGACCCAAATGCTGCAAGTAATGCCTGGAACACTGGAGGGGTTACAAGACCCCTTTACAAAGATGATCTTAAGAAGGTATATTTTGTATTTTTGGTGCTCGGTGCCCACGAACAAAAATACAGGTATATCAGTTTCATGAATATTGACAGTATGCTGAGGAAATAGCTCTTCATTCTTTCCTTGCCTATAAATGTCGGAATTACTGAATATGCTCGAATCATAGACTCTGCCTGGCCATCCGACATAGACATTGGTAAAGCGATAATACAATTTACGGTTACAATTTTCTTGCACCAGAGGCGCATTTCGACAATACATGTCTCTTCAGTGATGTTCGTGGCCCAAATACTTTAAATCTAAATCTTATATAAAAGATGAAGAGCTATAATCCAAAAAATCAAAAAAGTATAGCCAAATCCGTGAAAGGAATCAGAGCTTTGCATGAGGGAGATGCATTCCTTAATTTATAACAATTCTATCATTTTGTAACAGCAAATTTTAATAACACAAAAAAACGTTGCACCTACAGCTGCTTGACATACCTTTTCTGTTGTGATAATCAGCCGGATTATCATTTGTTGCCCCTATTGGAATATGTGTTTCATCTTGTGTTTCATCTATAGCCCCGCCAACTTGTTAAAAAAAACGATGGTTCGCCGAAAATAGCATTTGTGGTTTGTTGCCATTAAGTTCTTGCGATACTTTTCATAACAGTTTTGCGTTTTCAGTTTCTTGTCTCTTTTGGGAACAACAGCCAATCAGTGCAACCCTGCTTGATTGACTCAGGAATGAAATCATCGGTTAAGATATTACAAAATTACAGACAAATTTCCCGATAATTTTAGAAATAATCTGTTTTTAATTTAATTTTACTGCGATATTGTCTCGTGGAGAAATACTTTAGAGCGTTTCGATTTTCAACTTGACGTCACACAGAAATAATGAGATACAATTTAGGGTGTTTAAGCATACCTCTTCCAGTTCATTCTATTCTGCTTAATTTTTTTTATTATCATTTGCTTCTAAAGAGATATATCTCTTAAATATAACACAATTAATAACATGGGAAACTTTAATCATAACATTTAGCTTTAAAAAAAACACCCGACTTGCTCCGAGATAAACGATTAAAAAATATGACCATCCTACGCAAAAGTTTAAAAGAGAAGGTAAACTGGACATCTTTCTTCTCCATCATAACGTCACAACAACAACGTATGCATATTTAATGAAATTGAACGGTTTTATAGCTCTTCAACGGTTTCGGTACTTTCAAATGTTTGGCTTTGAGCGTTCCTGATGAAGGTAAATCCAGAAAAGCGCTTCGGACGCAAGTAATTAATAACGTGTTATTTTCAATATTTTATCTGTCCTTCACAAGTTCTCACAAATAAGAATTGTACAACAAAATGTATACAATAACAGATTGTTAAGGTGGTACCCAACACATTCACTCAAATTAATTTGGCTCGTTTAATTTAAAAAAAAATTGAAAAAGTATCTACTTTGACCCTTTGACAAAAATATAAAAAAATAAAAAAAAAACAAAAAAAAACAACCATTTTGTCAGAAATATAACACTGGTTTTATAGCAATTTGACCAACACTAATTTTGATCATTGAGAAGCTTAATATGACCTTAACAACACAACGTAATTAAAACGTTAAGCTGAATTTACAGAGTTATCTCCCTGTAGTGTTAGGTACCACCTTAAATAAGACTTCTAGTTCTTCTGGTTGGCATTTCTGGAGAAGGTTGGACAACCATTTTTTCCGAACTGTTTTGAGTGCACAAAGAAACAATTTGCAATGTTACAGAAGAGGAACACAATTTCTTTGTGAATAGACTTAAAAACAAAACTAAGAGAACTGAAATTTAAAATCACCAACCGGCAAGAACATGACATGAATTGTTTCTTTTGGAAATGTAACACACAATGAAATTCAATAAATGTGATACTTAAAAAAAGTTTACGAAAGTAACAATTAATAATCCAATCAGAACTAGGAAAAATTATCAGAAAGAAAGAAAATCATCAAAATTCAGATATTTTTTTCTTGTTGAAGAAAAAATAAGTACAATTGGAAATTCAAATAATTCAATACATATATGTAGGACTCTAAAGTGCAAATGGAGACGCTAAAGTGCTATGGTCGACGCTAAAGTGCGATCGTCCACGAAAGTATAGACGTCAAAACTGTAGTTTGATTATCACTTTCACAGTTGTTTTTTTTATACATACTAAAAATTAACACTACAAAAGATAAATTATAAATATTTCATTAACAACTTTCAAGCCAAATGTCAATAACTGAATTAAAGTTTATCCTAACCGTTCTTTGTCGGCTGCAGCAAGTGTTTTTTTTTTGGTAGCTTGTTGTTTTTTTTTGTAGCTGGAAGAGGAACTTGTATTCTATTAAGATACATAGCTTGTTCCTTGAATAAGAGTGAGGACAGAGTAAAGGTAAAGAATACAAACCAAAAAAAAAAAAAAAACACGTTTAATTGAATCAATTGGTAAATTGGTAAAAACAATATGAATTAAAAGATAACATTTTTTCAGCTTCGTTGAACTATTTTAAAATTGATGATAACTTTATAATATTCTTTTTTGTTTAGATCTTATCTTTAAAAGTTATTGTACATCAAATGGCAATGAATTTTTATTTTCTTTGTTCATACCCTGCATGTTGCAACAACAGATTACAAAACTGGGTAAGTCCACATATACATAAATTGCAACAAGGCTGGTGTTTGAATCTTTTTACTCAGACCATAAACCAGTTTACATTAGTTTAAGGTCATACTACTGGAAAAAACACAATTCTGGAAATGAGTAATACATGTACACATTGAGAAAATCAGGTTCATATAAAGGTCAGACACCTTATTATTTAATTTTCAAATGCTTGATCATAAAAGTCAATTTTAGAAATAAAATGAAAATTGTCATTCAACACATCATTCAGTTCGCCATTGCTTGTATGAAAATTGTGTATATTTGTATATATTTATGTCACGTAGTTAAATTTTAAAAGGCCAAAACAGGCCATATATGATTTATTAGATAATATTATGTAATAATACTGCACATTTTAATACTAGTTCAGACTAAATTCAGTACCAACACATTTTAAAGTAGACATGGTAGATTTTGCAGTCTTACATATGAATTATCAGAACCAAATGTAAATAACAGCCAAATTTCATTTTAAGTACAATTATCTATATTTTATATCATTGTTTTTATACATTTCAGACCATGAATAAGGTAGAAAAGTTGATGAAACTGCCTGGTAACACACCATACCATGTACCACTCAGAATTAAGGATGTTGCAGTCTTTGCAACAACCAAGTACCAGAGTAATGGGATGGAGAAGACCTCCACCAAGACAGCAGTAGCAGATGGTACTGGTTACATAACAGCCATCTAATAAGACGGTGAAAAAATGTCTAAGTTAAAACTTGACAATAGTGTGATGCTCGTGAATTATATAAAGATTGCAGACAACACATATTGTGATAAACAGGTCTACTGTGGTGTCATTGACCAGTGCTGTCACTGTTAGTGACCAAACCAGAAGCAGAAAGACACATTGATGCTTTACCAGAGGCTGTAAAAAACATATATGTTGTTAAAGTAGAAGAAACCACAGTTACCATCATGGGTAATCGATTCCGAAACATGTATGGCATTTGATCGACGACTTCGCGACTTGAAATCAACATGGGGTTGTTTGGTAGCAGGATTCCATACGTGTTTCGTTTCCTATGAAGCCGATTTATTTAAATCCCATTTGATTAAAGAGGTAAAAGATTTGGCACATGCATGTATACACATTTTTCTAATAATATAGTAGAAACCCCAAGGGTGACTAGGGTAACTAGGGTAAAGAAATATGGTCACTTGGTCTTCTCCCGACCGGCAGTAAAACGCTTGCTGAAGTGGGGCGTCCGGTTGGCTGTGCGGAATGTATCAAGTTCGTAGTCACGTCCGGTCAGAAGGGGGACGTTAAATCCGACGCCTCTTTGCACGTTAAGAACCCTGGCAAAAACTCTTTGAGGGGTCCGTAGGTGGCCTGTTGCAAGGCAAAATTTCTGTCATTATCCAATATACCCTCCTTTTCCGGTGGCAGTCCAAATTCCTCTGACCATCATCCCAGATGGCCTCTATTGTATCAACCTACCTATTGTTTTTATTGTGAACTTGTTCTCGTCCTGAAAATGCATGAAATATTTGCAACTGGACGTTAAGCAACCAACAATTAATATTATATAATAATTACATTAGAAGTATGTTTCATTATAATACGTTATTCTGATTGGCTAATTGCACATCACATGTTATTCCGTAAGCAGTTGCATGAGACAATAACATTTCATTCATGATGACACGAGGTCCCACAATGAAATGCACAGGTGAATTTAAAAATTTAACTTCATGAAAATCGTGTTTTTATAATCCTAGCTAAAAAAATGTAATTATAAGTATTGAATGCTACTTTTTGTAACTTAATAGGGTTGTAAAAGCGTTGACCGTGCGTACATTTTTAGAATGAAGCGCTTCCGCGCTTCATTCTAAATGTACTTCGGTCAACGCTTTTACACCCCAATAAATTAACAAAAAGAAGTATTCAATTCTTAAATATAGTTTTAGTTTATTGTCATGTATTGTAATTTCAATGAAAAAAACCACCACAATTATTTGTACACTTAATTTAAACTGTAAATGTACTGCTCCTCGGGGCGTCTTGATTTACAAATATTGATTGATTGATTGTTGGTTGCTTAACGTCCAGTGGCAAATATTTCATGCATATTCAGGACGAGAACAAGTTCACAATAAATACAATAGGTAGGTTGATATAATATTGGCCATCTGGGAGGAGGGTCGGTGAAATTTGGACTGCCACCGGAAAAGGAGGGTATATTGGATAGGGACAGAAATTAAGCCTTGCAACAGGCCACCTACGGACCCCTCAAAGAGTTGTTGCAAGTGTTTTTAACGTGCAAAGAGCGTGGCACTCTCTTTACACGAGGCATCGGATTTAACGTCCCCCTTCTGACCGGACGTGACTGCGAACTTGATACATCCCGCACAGCCAAACGGACGCTCCACTTCGGCAAGCGTTTTACTGCCGGTCGGGAAAAGCCCAGGTGATCATATTTCTATACCCCAGTCACCCTTTGGGATTTACAAATAAAAATTGTTGTTGTTGTTGTATTAGAGCACAATAGCCATGAGAGAAATTCTACAACCTCAGTTTAATGAAGTATACAGAATATTGTGTAAGATATAAAAGAAGTGGAAAGTAATTTCCAATTGTATCATAAACCAAAAAAAAATCATCGGGTGAGAAATCTAACGTCTGTGTATTATCATAACCAGGCTCGTTTTAAACTCGTTAATCTTGAACTTGACAGACTTTAGGTATTTCTCTCCCATTATAGGGTTTCATACGATCAACAAGGACAAAAATATCTTGACTTTTAGGATTCCTTACTTCTGACTGAAGGAAGAATTTTTAACTTCTTGCATACTCGTGAAATATTTTTGCTCGCCAAGAGGTCCAACACCACCACCATCATAACCATCCAGTACTCCTGAGAGAAAATAAGGTAATATATAAACACAAAGTTTTTTTTTATCAAACTGATTCAAAGTTTGAAAATTACAGGCAGTGAGTGCCATAAACTCAATCCACATGCTGCAAAATTTATTTTCATATCGTTTATTAAACAAGTTCACAACTACTAGTATTACGAATTAGACTATACAAAGTCTGCTCTGACTAAGAATAATATCACAGGGTCAATATTCATGTCGTATTATAATGTGAGTCCTGAATTTGTGTTTTTAATTGCAACTGGACTAAAATATATTATTCATCCCTATATATTGAACCAAGTTCACCCTGGAAAGTTTATATGTTTTTAACCAGATATATCAGGATATTTCATATAACATTTTTTCATAGGAAAAGAAGTCTCCAGTGATGATGAGTCGATATTAAGATTGTCTTGTCAAGTTCTCAAAGGACTTCATCTTTGTCCAAATATAATAAGACTTCTGGCAGATTAAGAGCAAAATCATCTATTGAGCCTGGCAAGATCAACAATACCCCAACGTCTTCATGCCGTTCAGGCAAATCAAGATCATTAAGACAGTCCCAATCATCAAGACGGTCCCGATCTTCAAGGCTGTCCCGATCTTCAAAGAGATCCAGAGCAACTAGACGGTCCCGATCATCAAGAAACTGGTAAATATTTAATAACATTTTAATTTAAGTGAAAAAAAAACCAAGAAGATAACATCATATACAATGTATTAAACCTGAATAACATATAGTATACTTCTTTACATACTTTTCCATTAAATAAAAATAATTGATAATATTTCAGTGATAGTTAATAACAGCAAACAAAAATATAAAGTTTAAATTTTTTTATATATTTAAACCCTTTTTAAAACATATTCTTAAAACAGTAACAAAGATGACCTTAAGGTGAAATCACAATCCATCTTTGTGTAATATAAAATACAATACAATTTCATATTTAATAAATTGCAAATTTAATACATTAATATAAAAATATATTATGGATAACAAATGTGTCAAGTTTTGTGATTGGATATAGATCCCAAGCCATGACTGTCACATGGTTTACCCTGTCTGAATCTTGAATAACATATACTATCTTTGTATATCTTTGGAAAATGAGAGAGTTTCCATTATTTCCAACATAGTTAAAAGTTACAAAAACTTTCACAATTTAGACTATCAATCACAATTTATTTGGCTTATGTCCAATGAAGATAGTCACATTTTTAATCAAGTAAGCAATTTAATTAATAATTTAAATGTTGTTCGAAAACAACTATTAGAAACTTAGTGTATTTATATATTTTACTGTAAAAAGACAGAGGCATACTTTAGAAATTTAGATATATATTTATAAAGCTTCTCATTTTAAATGTAGGATCATGAAAGCACCAGGGGAAAACCCAGAATATCTAAATTTAGCTTCCTATATTCATTTTTTTAGGATCACTGTATTTGTCAAGTTGAAACATGATACATTTTATGAATACACATTAGTGTGTCTTTCTTGTCTTTTCATTGTAATCATTGATTTAATTGTATTCAAATAATTGTAATCATTTTGTAATCATTGTAACAAATTTAACTTGTGATTATTCTGCCTGTAATGGGCGTCTTTAATTGACAATAAAATATATTTGATTTGATTTTGATTTGATTTGTTATAATTATTTCAGTAACCAGTACCAGCTTCAGCTTAAGAAGAACCAGCCTTATTGTGCTCCGGTCTTCTTCCTAGATTCATATTTCTATTCCTTGAACCAGTTTTTGAGGAACTAGATTCTATGAAATCAGTAAATAATAACTACAGATTAAGAATTCGTAAGATAAAAAGTTCCCAAATATTTAAAATAGAAATGATCAATAAACAATGCTTTTAATCATGTTCTTCAACTGACACTCAATGCAGTTTGTTCAATTCTGGTTAATCCAGAAAATTAAACAGGTGGAAAATTTTCAAAAGTTTGGAATACTTGGAATAAATTGTTTAAACGATTCCACAAAACTTGTACACTTCGTTCTTATTTTTCAAAACTGGGGGGGGGGGGGGGGGGGGGGGGGAATCTTTAAATGATTCCAAAATAGCAGGTGCACATCTTCAATACATATAACAGCTTCCTGTAAAGTTTCAGGGATCTGCGGTGAAAACTGTAGGAGGTGTTGAATACACAAAACTTGTAAACTCTTTTCTTTTTTGCCCCCGAAAAATGACTAAGTTCCAAAATCTGGACAACTGGAATAAAAATCTTTATTTGATTCTAAACTATAAGGTGCACATCTTCAATATATATAAAAGCTTCCTGTAAATTTCAGGGATCTTGGGAGAAAATTGTAGGAGGAGTTGCTTACACAAAACTTGTACCTTCTTTTCTTATTTTTCCTGAAAAATGACCAAGTTCTCAAGTACGAAAAACTAGGGTGGGGGGAAATTCTTTAATTGATTACAAAATAACAGGTACACATCTTCAATATACATAAATTCTTCCTGTAAAGTTTTAAGTATCTGTGGTGAAAACTACAGGAGGAGTTGATTACACAAAGAATTTACCCATTCCCCCCCCCCCCCCAACCATCCCTCCCACCCACTTTAAACAAAATTTGACTTTGTAAAGGTAATACAAATATGAAAAATTTCTTACATTTAATACAATCACTTTGATATATCTCAGTAACAAATAAAATCTCAATTTTAAATTAAATAAAAAACTTTTACACTATTGACAAACAGGAAGTGTTTGCATAACAAATAATAAATTTGATATCACTTTAAAATTGAACTTGATCAAGCTATATACAAAATATAAATTAATTTCCCTTAAAGATAAGCCAATAAGCATATACAAAAGTGTATTCAATATATAATTTTTAGCTCACCTGGCCCGAAGGGCCAAGTGAGCTTATGCCATCACTTGGCGTCCGTCGTCTGTCGTCGTAAACTATTTCAAGAATCTTCTCTGAAACTACTGGGCCAAATACTTCCAAACTTTAACTGAATGTTCCTTAGGGTATCTAGTTTATAAATTGTATCCGAAGTTTTGATCTATCAACAAACATGGTCGCCATTGCTAAAAATAGAACATAGGGGTCAAATGCAGTTTTTGGCTTATAACTCAAAAATCAAAGCATTTAGAGCAAATCTGACAAGGGTAATTTTGTTTATCAGGTCAAGATCTAACTGCCCTGAAATTTTCAGATGAATCAGACAACCCGTTGTTGGGTTGCTGCCCCTGAATTGGTAATTTTAAGGAAATTTTGCTGTTTTTGGTTATTATCTTGAATATCATTATAGATAGAGATAAACTGTAAACAGCAATAATGTTCAGCAAAGTAAGATCTACAATATGACCAAAATTGTCAATTGACCCCTTAAGGAGTTATTGCCCTTTAAAGACTTTTTTCACAATTTGTTCATCATGTTGACTTACTTTAAAAAATATTCATATTTTATTTCCTTGTATGTCAAGAAACATAGTTCCTATAGCTAAAATAGAACATAGGAGAAAATGATGATTTTTTTTTGGCTTTTGAAGAAAATAGGACGATCCAAAGAACATTTAAATAAATTGAAAAGCCAAAATAATCATTGATGAGAGATTTAACCAAAAGAATTAAGGTGAGCGAGTCAGGCTCTTGAGAGCCTCTTGTTATTTAATGTAATTAATTACAGACGCAAGTTAAGCTGTTACTAGACATGCTTTCAACACTAGTGATGCTGCTAAACAAGTATATATTTTTTTTTTCAGATAACATGCTGCTAGATGCCATGAGAAGTCATGGCGAAAATGACGAAAATATGTACACATTAGTTAGACAATCACCAGCATATATAAAGTTGAGAAAATTTTATACTGATAACATATCAGCAATAGAGTCTACCTGCTACAATCCAAATAATGACCTGATTAATGGTAATAATTATATCTACATCACATAAACTGTAAAATATATCGTTTATTTAAAAACAAAAATCTTTGCAGAGTTCACCTAGATTCAACATAAAAAAAAAAATCTTAACAGTAGGGGGCAAAAAAACAGACACAACATTCAATATTAAATAATGTGTAATCCAGATATATTCATTAACTTATCATACATAATTTTATTAAACCCTGACATTGAGGATCCCTTTTTGATGGAAGTACGGAGAGGATTTTTTTTATCTGATGCCCTGGAGCTGATACGGGTATCCAAGGATGACCTGCATAACCCCTTGAAAACAAGGTTCAGTGGAGAAGATAGAATTGATTTAGGGGGTTGAGAGGAGAGTTTTGGAGCCGGTTCCTCCACAATATTTCCAGCTCTGTTTATGAAAAAGGCAAGTTTACTTTGTATGACAAGACTAGGAATTAAATCACCTGCTAAAGCCAAGCAGACAACAAAAGCAAAAATAAACAAATAGCAAAGATGAACTTGCAACATTTCGAAATGTCTTACTTTTCATTAAAACATTGTTAATTTTATTTTTATATTTTTTGCTAGCAATATATAATGGCAATGGAACATAAAAGGTGTAGCTTTATTTTAAAAGTTAGCAGGTTAAATCAATCTGATGAGAACTCCTGCAGATATTTACTTTCCGGGTGTCCTATTTTGAAAAGAATATGTTATTAAACTATACAGAACTATACAAAGTCATATTACAGGTCTCCATGTCCATTTGTGAGTGAATACCAGGGAAATGCCATGGATGCCATACTTTCCATGGCAATCTGTAATTGTTGCCATTATTTTCATGGCAACCTGCCATAGATGCCATACTTTTCATACAAGCCATGTCAACCTGCCATATTGATATAGATTTACAAATTAAAGTGCACATATGGTCAGTTTTGGTCAATGCGGTCTAATAATTTTGTTGTACAAGTCAGCATGAGGTATCAAAACTACTGAAATTTTGTTACGTATCAGTAAATTTAGACTTTTCATGTACTTAAAGTGGCTTTCATGTCAGTAGTGAAAATCAGACAAATTCCCAAAGCTTCTGACGACATTTCAAGATAATGATACTGACCTTAATGTTCAAGACCTCAAATATAAATCTTTATTCGAGACATACAGTTCTCATCTTACCAGTCTGCAAATCTTAAGTTGCCACAAGAAATCAGTCAGTAAGCCCATTATGGTTTCAGCACAGAATGGGCCGTGTGACAGCTTCTAAAGCGCATGATGTTTTGACACGACAAGCTACAACACCATCAGCAAATCTTGTAAAGCGCATTGTTGGATACACTTCTTAAGACTTAAAAAGGTGGCAGTTAAATGGGGCATTGACCACGGAGGAGAATATCGTCAAAGCTATGGAAGCTATGGTAGACACCAGACACAACAGCACTTAGACTTTTCATGTACTCAAAGTGGCTTTCATGTCAGTAATGAAAATCCTTCCTTGGGGCATTGCAGCATTGACTCCACTTTCTGTCTTGACAAAAAATTACACTTGAAAACCAACCACAGATATTATACACAAATACAGTTCCAGATGTACATTTTGAAAGTAACTTACTCTGACTGTTGTTTATACAAAATGTAAGCCGTTACCAAGTTTAGTGATAATATGGGTGCCAATAGACATTAACTTCTGCAATTCCATGATATCGAAATGTAACAGGTTTATCCAAGACTATGTTGTGAAAGAACTCATTACAAGAGCCCTTGAAAACCAACCTGCCACAACGTCAAGTACACAAGATGACAAGAACAACGTGACAGAAACATGGTGTCTATGCTCTGAACCCGAATATGATCGTATGATCAAATGTGAGAACTTACACTGCCCATACCAATGGTTCCATTACAAGTGTGTTAACATCCGACGTATGCCCAGAGGAAAGTGGTACTGCTTGAACTGTGAAAAATAGATTGATTGATTGATTGTTGTTTGCTTAACGTCCAGTGGCAAATATTTCATGCATATTCAGGAAGAGAACAAGTTCACAATAAATTCAATACGTAGGCTGATACAAAAGAGGCCATCGGGATGATGTTCAAGGAAATTAGGACTGCCACTGGAAAATGAGGGTATCATGGATAGGGACAGAAATTTTGCCTTGCAACAGACCACCTACGGACCCCTCAAAGAGTTGTTGTAAGGGTTCTTAACGTGCAAGGAGTGTGGTACTCTCTTTAACGTCGCCCTTCTGACCTGACGTGACTGCGAACTTCATCAAGTTCGCAGTCACGTCCGGTCACTGCCGGTCGGGAAAAGACCAAGTGACCATATTTCTATACCCCAGTTACCCTTGGGGGCATTTTCATTAGAAGATAGCAATACCATATCATCAGCATATTACAAACAACTCAATGGACTTATTTAAGAATGCTGGATCACTAGAGATATCAAAATCATTCTTTATTTCATGAATAAATATTTTGATTTGTTATGTTAATAAAGCAATTTCTCGTAATTTCTGATTACTTTTTTTACGAATGACACCATGAATATTTAAAATTT
Source organism: Mytilus trossulus (assembly GCF_036588685.1). Classification (NCBI taxonomy): domain Eukaryota; kingdom Metazoa; phylum Mollusca; class Bivalvia; order Mytilida; family Mytilidae; genus Mytilus; species Mytilus trossulus. The sequence goes on along the minus strand of NC_086377.1, from coordinate 87,388,673 downwards.
TCAAAAATGTTAAAAGTCGAAATGTTATACCAGTCATAAGATAAAAATTCCACTATAATATATTTTCCAAAGATGATTTATTATGTAATTAAAACTTCCTTTTGGGATTTATTTTTCTTTCTTTTTATTATGCTTCTGGAATATGTGTCTCATAACATGTATCCCAATAGCTAAGATCGGTAGCTACGTCACTTATTTGTTTATGAATATTCATTTATCGGTCACGTGACAACACCTCATGCAAACAAATCAGAATATTAATGGCATCCACTCAAGATTTTATGAAAATAAAATTAACTGATAAAGATATTCCCCGGGCAAAAATAGATTTAAATGATTTTCAGGACAGTTGTAATGTCTAACCAAAGAGATGGTTACAGTGCCGTGGTATTTAAATGTCTGGAAACAAACCAGAACTTATTCAAAGGTGAGTGACCTGTAACGATACGCCGATTTCTTTTGTTGTCATGTTTTATCTGAACTACAAATAGTCAATCCTCTTAAATATCGTAAGGTGAACTTTGTCACCGAGCAATGATTGGTAGTTGACAGTTAAATAACACACCTTTTTCTGTGACACAGTGATATCATATACAAACACGCACGTATTCCTTTGTTTACATTTACGCAAAACACGTGCTCTTTAAAAGTCTTTCACTTATGAAGTGTTTTTAAAGAAATATTCATTGATCGAAACTATTTTTAAATAATTAACAAAAAAATAACGGATTTGAGAGAAGTCACTACCCTCCATGGGTAGAGAAACATATTAAATATTCCTGTTTATTATAGATGTAAAGATGTAATAGCTGGCGGAAAAGCAGACCATATTAATTCCAGCGTCGATGATGGTAAATGGTACGATATTAAATATGAGTCTGTAAAAATAGAAACTTCTGCCGTGAAAAAAAAAGAACCCAGCACTATCCCCCGGTTTAGGCTGGAAACAATTTCCTAATAACCCAATTCCACAAAATTTCAACTATGGACATTTATATCATTACCTACTAGAAAGTGTTGTCCTGTTGAACGAAGATGGAGAAAAAGAGGACACTGATTTGTCACATATGAAATCAAAGCCTTTAACCAAAGGGGAGCAGTATGTCAAGAGTGGCAGTGTCACCAATATCATGGACACAGTCAAAAGAGGCCCATGCTATTACTTTTTGAAGGCTAAAGTTGATGCATCAATGAAAAAAAAACCCAGAGGACTGTACAAGTGACTGTCAAATGTCAGTGGTGCTGTTCTTGATGCAAGCTGCACTTGTCCAGTCTCAGCATTAGGGCGTTGCAACCATGCTGCAGCTGTACTTTTATTCATCAATAAACATGTTAAAGAAAATGGGTATGATCCCCTTGCTTGCACAGCAAAGACTTGTGAGTCGAAACAGGGGGAAAAAACTAAAAATCTAAAGTGATCTGTCGGGTAATGACTATCAATAATGACGACTTCAGTATATATATTAAAGGAACTTATCCTGTTGAACTGTTGAATCCAAAATTAGTGATGCAATATATTTATCAAATAAACAAAAGGCAGTAAAACTTTGTGACTGTCCCACGACCTCAGCATATGAGACTAGTTACATACGATGCAGAATAGAACTTGTGAACGAATTCAAATATTATGGCCTAAATGAAGGTAAATCGTCAATGTGGGAAAGTCTCCTCAATGCCATCATTACATATGACAATTAAGATCTTGATGAGGAACGTCAAATTATGCTTCAAAACTTAACTTGGGACTTTTTTTTGTTAAAATCAATCGGTCCCAGGACCAATCCAGTATATCTTATCATAATCCTTCGTTTTTAAATTCAATTTCCTATGTGCATACATTTAGAGTAATTAAGAGCTAGTAAACTTAGTGTATGATTAATATTTCTGGTTATGAAATACATTCGTCTGCATTTATTTCCATATTTTTCTAGACAAGTTTTGATAAATAAAATATTTTACTTTAAAGTTAACATAGCCAAAGTTTTATTACATTCTATTACAGTTTGTTTTGGGTCATCAAAATATATAGGTCTTGGCAAAATTGCTGAAACTATTATCCTTAAAGAAGGAAAAACATTGCAAATAGAATCAATTAAATTATTATAATATTGAATAATCAATTTACTGGATAAACCATTCCCAACATAATTTGTGCCTACATGCAATAAGAAATGTGTGTATTTTCTTAACAATAAAAGTATTGAACATTTGAATTTTGAAGACAAACATCAAGCCTAAATTGATGCTGATGCTGTTCATCTTTCTTTTTTGGGAAATGATATTTTCATCGATACAATTCAAACTGCAATTCAAAAAAAGAGCTTTCGGTGGGCATGTGTTACCTTTCCACGTCAGTTTTTAATCTAGCGGCGTACTACAGTACATGATATATAAGGCATGAAGAATGTCCATCCTCTTCTATTAACTTATCCTGTCTTAATTAAAGGCAACAGTAGTAGTTCAAAACTCGTAAATCCATAGAAAAAAACCAAAATGGGGGTAACAAACTAAAACCGAGGGAAACACATCAAATGTAACATAACAACGACACGACACTGAAATGCAACACAAACAGAAACGGACCGAGCATCAGACAAAATCCAACGAGAATATCATATATAACATCAACACCAAATACATTGATTGATTGGTGGTTGCTTAACGTCCAGTGGCATATATTTCATGCATATTCAGGACGAGAAAAAGTTCACAATAAATACAATGTAGGTTAATACGATAGAGGCCATCTGGGAAATTGGGACTCCCACTCTAAAATGAGGGTATCTTGGAGGGGGACAGAAATTTTGCCTTGAAACAGGCCCCTTAAAAGAGTTGTTGCAAGGCTTCTTCACGTGTAAGGAGCGTGGCACTCTCTTTAATCGAGGCATCGGCCTTCTGATACATTCCGCACAGCCAAATACTTCGGGAAGCATTGTACTTCCGGTCGGGAGAAGACCAAGTGATCATATTTCTATACCCCAGGTGAAACCAAATACATAAATTTGGGATAGACAAGTACCGTGACACGTTTTATCGCAAATTGGATATACACTCAAAAATAAGAGAAAACAGAAGACGCAATGTTAAAATGTAGCACACGCAGAAAACAAACAATAACATAACAATGGCCATCTTCCTCACTTGGTACAGAACATTTTTAAAGGAAAAAATGGTGGGTTGAACCTGGTTTTGTGGCATGTCAAACCTCGCACTTTGACGGCAATGATAAATATAACATTGAAATAACAACATAATATAATATAAATAAATAGAACATATTAGACAAAAAAACACATTATTAATAGATACAAAAACATCAGGTTTAAATTTCAATACTCAAAAAACGCGTCTCGTCCACACAAGACTTACCAGTGACGCCGAGATATAAAAGATCGAAAGTGAAAAAAATACAAAGCTGTACAGCACTGAAGATCAAAAGTTGAAAAAGGTGTCAAATACGGCTAACATCGTATATGGTAAATATTTCAAGACATTTTCGTGTATCTTCAAACATTGATCAACAAGTATCTGTGGCTTTTTCTCCTACCAAATTTGTGACTTACTGTCTAACGACTTTCTGTTGTTTTTTTTTAATCCAGATCAGCTGTAGAAATGAACTAGTTGTTGTTACAACACTTTTTAATATGGTTTTATATTTAACAATTGTTTAGAGTTATTATGTCATTAATGAAAGTTCATTTCAAACAAACAGATGTTTCCTCCTTTAATAATTTCAATTTTGACTGTTTTTGAAAATGAGTCATAACTAGATCTCTTCAGACTGTAAACGACAAGTTTATTTTCCATTACGTTTTGAAAACAATTGGTGCATCGATCAGCAAATTACGAATAGGTCAAGGATAACGTTATCAAATATTGTTCAGTTGTCAAAAGCAACCTTTCTTACACATGCGCCGGAAAGTAAATTTCATGATGTTCATGTTTTTTTCTTAAAGTTAACTTATTGTTACGAGTCAAAGCAAAGAAAGTTTCTTATAAGCAACTTTTTAACGCTTTGTGGGTGTATCTCTAAGTAACGTCTTTATTGTTGATCGTGTTAAATTTTGGCTCAGACTCACAGAACAAAATAACTCTCTCATTAAAGAAGCATTTGAAGAGTCTAAAATTTTATCTAAAACATATAAAGACAATTGGTTGGAAAGCATTTATTCATTATTTAAATATCTTAATTTAACCCCAGAATATTTGTTAAATCACAAATCTCATATAAAGTCAATTATCATTAAAAAAACCTCCGAATTAAATATGATGAAATTTGGCTTAACTAATTAAATAATGACAAACCTGGCATGGTGCAAGGAAATAAATTAAGGACCTACAGACTATTTAAAAATAATATAGGCCTTGAAAAATATTTATTGTTAAATAATTGTAAAACATTAAATGAGTTAACCAAATTTAGAATTAGTGCCCATGAACTTGAAATAGAAAAGGGAAGACATAAGGGAATACCAGATAAAAGATTTTGTAAATTATGTAATAATGACATTGTTGAGGATGAAATTCATTTCTTCTTCAATGTCCATCACTTAAAACTGAAAGGTCCAGTTTTATTTCAGATTTATCCTCTAAATTTACTAATTTTAAAACTTTAAATGACCAATCTAAATGTGTATGGTTGATGTCAAATGAAGATCCATTTGTTAATAACATAATGATTAAATTAATTGATAGTTTAATAAAATCTAGAAGAGTTAAATTAAGCATAAACACATGAGTAGTCCAGCTCTTCTTCTAATTATAAAACGGTACTGATTGTGTTCACTCACTCATTATCTTTGAGAATACATACTGTATTTGTTGTCTCCCTTCTCTTATATAATATTGTTTTAATTTTATTGTCATGTTTTGTAATTTCAATGAAAAAAAATCAACAATTATTTGTAGACTTTAATTTAAACTGTAATTGTACTGCTCCTCGGGGCGTCTTGATTGACAAATAAGAATTGTTGTTGTTGTTGTTGAGAACTGCAAGTTAGAAGACATGAAGTGCCAATTACTTTTTACATCACACAGGTAATGGAAAATAGTTTTGTCGTTTTCAGTATGTAATAAATCCTGAAAGCAGTGTAGGAAGAGTATTGTAGCAGAATCAATTCTGCCCAAGATTCGGGGATGTGGACCACAACTATTTCTAGTTTGTGTTAAAACTGATGTGTACGGAAAACGACTGATGTCAAATGTGATGCGCTATAATATATATTACATTTTAACCCGTCAGGGTTTCATGTTTTTTGCAATAAAGATTTATTATATATCTAAGTAAATGAAAACCAAAAACTGAAAACAATATATATTTTAATCATCAAAGTACAACAATTATCATCTTAGGCCAAAAGTTATCAGAAATGGAGCATTCAATATCTTCAAATTATTCGTACTTAGAAAGCATGTAGCAAATGCACTAACGTACTATGGAGGCATGTAGCAAATGCACTAACGTTTTGTGGAGGCATGTAGCAAATGCACTGACATACTATGGAGACATGTAACAAATGCACTAACGTACTATGGAGGCATGAAACAAATGCACTAACGTACTATGGAGGCATGTAGCAAATGCACTGACATACTATGGAGGCATGTAGCAAATGCACTGACATACTATGGAGGCATGAAACAAATGCACTAACTTACTATGGAGGCATGTAGCAAATGCACTAACGTACTATGGAGGCATGTAGCAAATGCACTAACGTACTATGGAGGCATGTAGCAAATGCACTGACCAAATTCTGATTGGAGAGCTTGGCTTTCCTTGGTTGGATTGAATACCAGTCCTTAGAGGATTCAAATTAAGAATCTAAAACGAGTTCTATGAAATATACAAGTTTCTCACAGAAGGTAATCAAGGGTTTTGCCGCGGTGCAAATATTAAACTTTTCAATATAAATAAATATCTTTAATAAATGAATTAAAATAGCAAAAGCTATGTTATTTAACAAGCATGTACTGAATAAGCTTCATCTAAATCATCAAATAAAGGAATATGAAATGTATAGTATTAATCAAGGGAAATAATAACGACATAAAAATCCTAACTGCCACATTATACTAGTACCAGTGTATATCTACTAATTCCCAAATCTGCAAGTGTCCCATGACAGTAACTGTAATTAAATAGTTTTCTGATGAATCATCCAAACTGCAAATGAAGTCTTACAACACCTGAAAGTCTACAAATAAATTTTTAACCTATAAAAATTTCAAAATAAATTGTGTGGGCATGATGCTAGATATGACCGATTTGGAAATTGAAAAGTCCTAAATCATTTATTGGGATCTAGGCCAAGTTTTGCCTAAGAACTATTTCAAAAATGCACTTTTTGCTTGGAAATGCAAAATCTAAAATTAAAAAATATAAATGAAAAATATATGATTTTTAATCTGATGATGTCGCAACTATGTAATAATATGTACCGTTTTCATGAAAACGATGAAAAATACAGAATGTGTGCAGTTTTCAAATATTAATCTTTTGCCTCTTACTTTCCAATACACCTTATCGCTATTTAGTCCATTCCGGGAAAAACAGTCATTTATACAACTTCCTGTTTAGGTTATGCGGGCCGAAAATGGAGGTCATCAGCAGTGAGCTGAGGGAGGAAAAACTTTAGAAGTGATCATCAAGAAACTTTGATATTGTATGGTCCACTTTTTTTGAAATTAAAATTGAAGTAAAAAAACAATTGTTTGAAGTATTTACGGTAGTTTAAACAGGTCTCATTAAAAAGTATCATGCATGGTGAATTGTTTAAACAGGGTCCCAGATAGCTTCAACTGGATGAAAAAGTTGCGTAATTTTAGAACTTATCCGGAATGGAATAAATAGCGATTAGGTTTATGAGGAAAACCATTGTACACAAAAACAACAAAATAATTTAAGACACTTCATTTTAACTACTGACATAATCATACCCAATATAAAGTTGTTTCTTGTATCAAAATAGGGAGGTATAAAGCTTTGAACGGTAGAGTCATTAAATATACTAGATAAGTTGATAAAATAAATACCTCTGCTAATATATTTGATTTTAAAAAAAGACGTTTATGATCTTCAGGTGCGTCAATACGTAGGAACAGCCTATGGTGGCAAAATGCTGTTTTTATACGCGAATATTCATACAGTGGGCTGAAGAATGAGATGGTGTCACACTCTTTGAAAATATCGTGGAATTTACTAATCGGTATTTGTCCCAGTTTACATAATAATTGATGCCGAACATTACTTTTAAATATAGATACGATATTATCAAGTGTATAATTTATACGATGTTTAACTCGTTGATTTCGATTGATGCGTTTCCCATGAGACCTATTATTTCGTTGTTTATAATCAATAATATTCATGATATCAATATAGAAATTAGCAGAGGATTCTGTCTTTCTTAAATCAAGTAAGTTATATAACTGATGACTGTACAGATAGAACTCCTTTGTCCTGTGTTGATTTAAAAAAATAACTTGATATACAACTTATTTATTTTTTACATGTGTGGGTCATTTAAAAAAAAAAATGTCCAATTTAGAAATTGATTGATTGATATATAGGGCCGTTAGTTTTCTCGTTTGAATTATTTTACATTGTCATATCAGGGACTTTTAAAGCTGACTATGGGGTATAGGCTTTGCTCATTGTTGAAGACCGTACAGTGACCTGAAGTTGTAAGCAGCAAGAATGTTTAGTAAAGTAAGAACTACACATCCCGTCACCAAAACACATTTTGTCATGAAACCCATCTGTCCTTTGTTTTATATTCACACAGACCAAGGTGAGCGACACAGGCTCATTAGTGCCTCTAGTTACAAATTGTAATTTGGATGGAGAGAGGTCTCATTGGCACTCACACCACATCTTCTAATATGTATGTACTTAAACACTGTTTCCCAACATATCTATTCTCGGCCATTCAAGAAAAAAATATAAATGATAGTTTATTGATCAAGACGAGGCTTTTGAATACAGATATAATATTATATACTGACATAAAACATAATTATCCAAATGTTACTGAATTTCAAATTATTTAGTAAATTCAAATTAAAACATTACCCAATTGACGACTACATATACATAAATAAACAAAATAAATAATTAAAGATAGATAAACAAACAAATGACTACCGATCATATATACATACATAAGGTTGTATGAGACTGATAAGTGAACTGGTAACACTATTCTCATCACCACATTTATAAGTTGCATTTGGAGTGTCCAAAAGACAACGGCGACAAGCCTTCACACGTTGTCGCCTCAAAGCCTTGTTCACCTTGTGAAGTTTTTCAATATATTGCTGTATACTGGAACTTTGTTTGTCTTTCATAATGCAATCAGCACAGTTATTGTTTGAATGAAGTGAGTCAATTGGTTGAAGATCAGTTAGTTCTGTAAAATTTGATAGAGGATTTGTAGAAGTAAATGTTGAATTATTGGAAGCTGGTATGTCATTATTGCTCATTATAACAGGTCTTGAGGTAGATGTGTTAACATGCATGTAAGAAGACTGCTGACTATTAGTTGACATATGCAAGGGTGACACAAAGGAATGAGAACCCGACATGAGAGATGGAAGGAATGATGGAACATAACTATTAGATGCTGAGACTTGCTTTTAATGCTGATTGAGATAATGATGCAACGGCTCTGCTGTGTAGGACAAGGGTACTGAACAGGAAACATGGGCATTAACAAGTGGAGTGCAAGTAGGTTGCTGACTAGTAGTTGCTATGTAAGGAAAGGGTGCAGAAGAGGTAACCTGTGTGTTAACTAAACCAGGATTGAAATAAAAATGTTATGTGGTGGTTGACTGGTTACTGCTGGTGGAGGCATATGCGTTAAGGAATAAACATTAGTGTTAGGCACAGGTGATGGTGAAGGGACATGCATGTTAACTGGGGAAAGAGGGATGGTAGTAATGTTATGTGGTGGTTGACTGGTTACTGCTGGTGGAGGCATATGAGTAAAGGAATGAACATAAGTGTTAGGCACAGGTGATGAGGAAGGAACATGCATGTTAATTTGGGCAGAGGGGGTAGGCACAGTGGTAGTGCAGGACACATTATTATTCTGTTGATTAAAGTCAACATGACAGTATTTGTAGGTGTACTACAAGTACCTACACTTGCATTCATCATGCAGCTCTTGAAAATATCACTAGCATTTTTTTTTTGCTGTCTCCTGGCGTTTCTTTTCTGTGCTTTTCCCTATGCCACTTTTAAAAATCCGATCCTGTAAAGTAACAAAAATAATTAGTAAATCAAGTAAAATATCATACACACTTGCTATTTGCTTTAGCAGGAACCCATACTAAATGCAAAGGAGCATGTCTCTTACAAGGCCCAATAGGTGGAAGCAATAGCTGTGTTTAGTGTGGGTAGTTCCTCACACAATGCTGCTGAACTGGTCTTTAGAATTGCATTTCCTATCATGATTTTCTTGATAGAGGGTTACTGCTCACAAAGAAGCTATTAAACGAAGAGTTCCAAATGGTGAAGTTGAAATCATCCCTTCGTAAATTTTACGGACGCCATCACGAGTTGGTTGACCGTTATGGAATAACCGTTTCACAAATGATATCGGATATGTTCCTAACGTCGTAACTACGACCCCTTCCCTTTCATGAATTTGACCTACCGAATTAGACTATTTACCGGATTTGTAATCACATAAGCAACACGACGGGTGCCGCTTACCCTTCCGGAGCACCTGAGATCATCCCTGGTTTTTTGGTGGGGTTCGTGTTGTGTCATGTGTACTATTGCTTTTCTGTTTGTCTTTTTTCATTTTTAGCCATGGCGTTGTCAGTTTGTTTTAGATTTACGAGTTTGACTGCCCCTTCGGTATCTTTCGTCCCTCTTTTTGTACTCTTCCATAAAAAAAAGTAACGGTATCAGAAATCAAAATTGAAATTTCTGTTCTAAATTTTACCTTGACATAGTTCCATTTGTAATCGGCAGATTTAAGCTGATGTTACCTTATTTCTGCATGATTGTTAACTGCTAACTTTCTTTGTTCAGTAAATATAGTTCTTTTCCTGAATGTATGGTTTCTTTTTGTTTGTTTATCACCTAATGGCCCTATGTTTTGACCATCTGACATACTTTATAAACACACTGAAACCAACATATTATTTACATATTTTGTAATTGGTACCAATATATATGAACTATATTCATACATTTTCCATTCAGAAGTACAGGCTTTTAAAAATAATTGACTAGGTTAAACTTAACACACCTCTTCGCTGAATATCCTTTGGATATGGTGGAATAATGTACTAGTTTGTTCTGGATGTTCTTGGAGTTCTGGATGTTCTTGGGGTTCTGGATATTCTTGGGGTTCTGGATGTTCTTGAGGTTCTGGTTGTTCTATATCATACTGCAAAAATGAGATTTTATAATTTTATTTATGAATAAACAATATTGCTGTGAAGCATTATATGTTGCATATTAATTATCACACCAGCCATAGTTAAAAAGAAATAGGATTTTGGATAATTTTAAGTGGTTTGATAGGTTACCTGGGCCTAATTCTGTAAGGAATGTATAGTTATGTAGTATACAAGATTGAATTTAATCATCTCTATGATCACTTATAGTATTATAACAATTCAAATATATTACAGTTATATTCATCATATTTTCATCACATATCCATTGATCACTCCTTAGCTTTCCATCGTCGAGTCAACACGTACGCGTCGATCTCAAAGCAATTACAGGAGAAGGTTACGGTCTGTTGTTTTTGTTCAATTGTTTAGTTAGCATTTAAAATAATTTCTTTTCTTTTTTTTTAACTTAAGTTCAATTTCACCTCTTTTTATTATTTCTTTGTAAGTTTATAATTTTTTTTTTTTTAATCTTTAGGTTTTAAACTTTATTTTTGCTAAACAAGTTTAAATAATTAAATATTTTTGCTAAATAAGTATTAAATATTTAAATAGGCTAAAGTTTAATCTATTTTTGCTTTAATAAATATAATTAAAAGTTAAGATACATTTTAATATGAGCAATATGACAACACCAAAAGGAAAATTGACTCAAGAAGTCCACAACAAGGGAAATCACCTGATTCCAAAATCTACAAACAAAGTCGAGGCATTTCGCCAATACAATATGCAAAAAGTCAAGAATTAAGCCAAACTAAAACTAAAAGCCCTGTGTCACTCAATGATAAGGGCAAAAAGATGTTTCCCCTAGTGAAACACTAATCATCACATCAAGGGCTAACAAGTTCATGCTACTGACCCTTAACTCTCTCCATTATCTGTCAATAACCATGATAGGAAGTGTTAATTATCAAGCCATAGAAATAAATATATTTATAAATCTCACAGGTTCCCGAGTTTCATGGACAAATATTGTAAAACAAAAGAGATATTAACACTTGTCGTCGACCATTTCAATATATATATAGCGTATATCGGCGAGGGTGAATACCGTCCGGTCATTTTTGTTGTTGAGAAAAACCCGTTTTTTTGCAATCAAGTTTATATTTTCGAATAATATATTTATAAATCTCACAGATTCCTGAGTTTCATGGACAAATATTGTAAAACAAAAGAGATATTAACACTTGTCGTCGACCATTTCAATATATATATATATAGAGTATATCGGCGAGGGTGAATACCGTCCGGTCAACTTATTTTTGAGAAAAACCCGTTTTTTTGCAATCAAGTTTATATTTTCGAATAAAATTGAGAATGGAAATGGGGAATGTGTCAAAGAGACAACAACCCGACCAAAATAAAAAAAAACACAACAGCAGAAGGTCACCAACAGGTCTTCAATGTAGCGAGAAATTCCCGCACCCGGAAGCGTCCTTCAGCTGGCCCCTAAACAAATATATACTAGTTCAGTGATAATGAACGCCATACTAATTTCCAAATTGTACACAAGAAACTAAAATTTAAATAATACAAGACTAACAAAGGCCAGAGGCTCCTGACTTGGGACAGGCGCAAAAATGCGGCGGGGTTAAACATGTTTGTGAGATCTCCCCCTCCCCCTATACCTCTAACCAGTGTAGAAAAGTAAAAGCATAACAATACGCACATTAAAATTCAGTTCAAGAGAAGTCCGAATCTGATGTCAGAAGATGTAACCAAAGAAAATAAACAAAATGACAATAATACATAAATAACAACAGACTACTAGCAGTTAACTGACATGCCAGCTCCAGACTTCAATTAAACTGACTTAAAGATTATGATTTCATCATATGAACATCAGGCACAATCCTTCCCGTAAGGGGTTTAGTATCATACCATCATAACATATATGAGAAGAACATAACCCGTGTCATGCCAACAACTGTTTTTAGAATAAATGTGTTTAGTTCCGACGCAAAGACCTTATCAGTGACTCAATATTAACGCCAAAATATGCAATCTTTAATGACTTGACAACAGTATCGTAATTATATCCCTTCTTAATCAGTCTATTTAAAGGTTTTGTAAGTTTCTGAGGTGAATACTGACACCTTTGTGCTTTATAAAGAATATTTCCATAAAAAATTGGATGTGAAATACCTGAACGTATAAAAAGTCTGCATGTTGAGATATATTTACGAATGATGTCTTTATACCGATGATAAAATTTAGTAAAAGTTTTGACTAGTTTGTGATATCGAAAGGTGTAATAATTTTTCAGTAATGCATTAATTTCTCTCGTTAAAATCTAAAACATTGTTACAAACACGAGCGAATCGTACAAGTTGAGATATATAAACACCGTAAGATGGTGACAAGGGAACGTCACCATCTAAAAACGGATAATTAACGATAGGAAATGAAAAATCATCCCTTTTATCATAAATTTTAGTATTCAGCTTTCCGTTAGTGATATAGATATCAAGATCGAGGAAAGGGCAGTGGTCATTATTAGTATTAGCTTTATTTAAAGTAAGTTCAGCAGGATAAATTTCATTAATATACATACTGAAGTCGTCATTATTGACAGCCAAAATATCATCCAAATATCTAAAAGTATTATTAAATTTGTTTATCAGATGTTGTTTTGATGGGTCTTTGCTTATTTTTGTCATAAATTTTTGTCATAAATTGTAACTCATAACAATACAAAAAGAGGTCCGCAATAAGTGGTGCACAGTTAGTCCCCATTGGAATTCCGATAATCTGACGATATACGGAATCCCCAAAGCGAACAACAATGTTATCTAGTAAAAATTCAAGGGCATATATAGTAAGTATCAAAGCATGTCTAATTAACATAGTTTTTTTGTTTATTGCTACTAAAAAATGACCTAAAAGAGTTTGAACATATATATTCGCATTCTGATTTTTTGAATGCCCATTTAATTAGGTGTGTGAATTTTTTTCTTAATGAGAATGTGAGGCAATGTGGTATACAGGGTAGAAAAATCAAAACTTTGAACAGATTCAAAATCACCAATATGAGCATGCAATTTATCAAGTACTTCCAACGAGTTCTTGACACTCCAAAAGTAATTTATTCCACTATTTTCGAAGGCCTTATTTGAACAATTTATTATAAGGTTTTTAATTGTACCAAGTGTGCTGGTAAGAAGAATAGACTTCAGATAGCATCACAGTTACGAATATAATTTGTTATCAAAGGTACCAGGATTATAATTTAGTACGCCAGACGCGCGTTTCTTCTACCATGAAGGTACTTGTGGTCAATGTCAATAGTTTCACTGTCCATACTTTTTCTAAATAGAACAGTGAGGGAGAATTAGGCCATTTAATTCGGTAACACTTCTACACTAGTAACTATCTCCAAAGTCTATATTTATTGAGAAAAACATGCAAAAATAATCAGCTTAATAATAAAGGTTGTAATTCATCAAGAAATAAAGACCAAAATCTCTGTGCAAGAGATTTAAGCAGACAAACACTTACCATCCCCTTCTCAAAAATATGAAGATGAGGGAATTCATTGCGGTTTTCCAAGCACGGCAGACAGGTAGCTTATGCAATCAATTCATCTTTAAAGGTCGGTTGTATTAATGTTACACTGTTTGCAGGTAGAGCCAGTTAAATATTGCTTTTGAAGTCCTTTCTGGTACAGTTCTTGCTCACTTCTGCCCAATGTTCCAGTCTCTTTTACTTGCCTTCTCATAAGTGTTTCTTGTTTCTGTTTTGAGTTTTCCAGCTTGAATGGTTTAACATTATTTATTTTTGGGGCCATTCAATAATTGTGACTTGGATGGAAAAAGATAGAGATAGAGTTGTTTATTTTGGCACTCATACCGCATCTTTTTATATGTTACTCAAGATTCATTGTGAACAAATGTAGGATCCATTTACTGTAATGAAAATTCTGCATCACTTGCAATTTTATATTTTTTAAGATATTCATGCGAGTTTCATAAATAAAAATTGAGCATTGTAGAAATTAGTGCCCTGATGATGCATTTTTTAAAAATTAATATTTCAAAGAGGCATAACTCTCTTTAAAATAAATTATCAGCAATGATTTTTAAAATTCATCCAATAAATTGCTAATATAAACCTGTGATATACATGTACATTGTAAAATACAACTTTGTACTTGTTTGGCTTTATAATTATTTTGATATGAGCGTCACTGATGAGTCTTATGTAGACGAAACGCGCGTTTGGCGTACTAAATTATAGTCCTGGTACCTTTGATAACTATAAACATTGTTTGGGTACAACATTAATATGTTGAAGGCCATACCTCGACCTGCATGCAGAACGGTTTATCTTTTACAATTTGTGGTTTGTCTCATTGGGACTCATACAACATCTTACTATATCTATGTATACATGTATATATGACACCCATGAAAAACTAAATTATTTGGAGTGGTTACTGGTAATAGGGAAAATCTTACTTTTTTGGTCACATGAAGGTACTTCTAATTTGCAGACCAACTTCTGGCATTATCCTCCTGAACTTGTATTTGGACACCATCAATAATTCAATCATTATTTGCTGTAGTTTCACCTCTCTGGTCAGTATCAGTTGAAATACCCGGAGATTCACGTTTAAACGATTTTGTCACCTTCTGACTCTATCCATCTTTAAGAACAATATAAGTTAACTGTGTTTTTCTTTTCTTTATATATCTATGAGACATGAATTGATATTAAAAGATAAAAAAAAATCTTTAATAAAATTCTTAACTAAAATAATATTAAATCCTGAAAATATAATGAAAGAATATATAGATAGCTCAGACCAACATGTCCAATAAAATATCTTTAAGTATAATAAACACTTCACAAAAAGATAATATTTAAATTAAATCCGTTTTTTTTGGTAATAATTATGTCATCATCTAATGATTTGTTTTAAACAAAAATCTTTCTAGTACATCAGTACGTGCTATGACCAAATGTACTCTATTTTTTCAAAGGCATAAACTGCATTAAAGTGCCAGGGAGACAATCTAAAAAACGTCATAGAAAATAAAATGTGACTTTCTAATGCAAGATGGTGACAGACAATGCTTTCGTCTTTTCTATTCATACATATAATTTATTAAAAACCTTGCCAAAAGGTCTGTTCCTTGTATCGGATGAAGGTACTGATAGTCTCACCTCTTCTGCATAGGTCATCTTCTGTGATAAAGATTCTATATCAGGTACCTGTACAGGAGATGATAAGATTGCATTCATATATGTCACACACTTTTGTCTCTCTGCTAAACAGATCTCTAAAGTCACCTTCAAAATAAAAGCACCATTTATATTAACATGAAGTCCGTCCCTTCCAAGATTAACAGCAGGTTGAAAGAGCTTGGTATAATCAATAAAAAAACCATCTACTGTAACCACCAGTTAAAGATGTATACCAACGTTCAACTTCTCAACATCTCTCTTGGAAATGCTGACATGTTCCAATAGTTACTCTCTTAGTGGTTTACTGTACGGAGGAGTATGCCACACAACCCCATTTGCAACGATTTAAATTCCAGCAGCAAATTCTTTATCAGGAATCTATAAGATCTAAAGACAAAATAATAAACTTGTACATGAGGCAAATAATATTCATCATATTCATTACAGTAAATTAGCTATATCTACTGAATTCTTACTATGTGCGTCTCTGTGATATTGGTGAACGGTCTGGTGGTTCGCATGAAATTCTCAAGGCTGCTTTTGAAGTGGACAAAACTCTCACTAATAGAGAAAATTCATGGTCTAACAAACTATCTGATTTAATGAAATATATTGGAATACCCTTAGGCAAACATTGTAATAGTAATTTCAAACAGAAACAATAAAATTATATTTGAACTTCCTAAGATAAAAGATGGAAACTGGTGAACTTCTTTGGGGAAGACGGCTTTAAGCCGTCAATCCCCAATGGGGTTGACCAGAGTGACATTCCCTCACATCATTCATTTTTGTTTTTATAGTGTGGAAAACCCCCCAACAAATCTTACTGAGAATGATGAGATGGGGAGACACAAATGAATAAATTGACCTAAAACACTTTTTTTACACATTTCCCTTCTGTTTTCTCGAAATTTGACCGAAATACTTTCTATTATGTATTGACAATTGTATTTTAGGTCAATTTGAACCAACCAAACCGTGGTATTTATGACGAGTTTATTTACTACAACTCAATATCTGCAGCTTTAGCGATGATGTTGTAAGACTTTTTCCTTTCCCAATACTGACTGAACCCCCTTATTTTTGGTAGTAGGTAAAGTTGTTCAGGGTTGTAATATTCTAAATTTGAGATTTGATCTCCTTTTTGTTACTTATCTCTTAAAGTAGTACAACAACCAAAGCCACATTTTGTAAACTGCATATATGAAGTGCTTCTTTAAATTCAGTTGCAGTGTACACATCATGTCCTCAAGACATATTTTCTGAATGCTGATTGTATGTGTGCAGCCCTCCCATCACAGATAGATTTTCCTCAGATGACAATGATGTTTTAATGCAAGTTGTCTTACAGCAAGGTCTTTTTCAACAGATGAATCCATATCGCAAATTGTATTAAAGGTGTTAAGAGCAGATTTATGGATTGTCCTAATAATAGGAATAACAATCGCAAATTTCATTAAAGGTGTTAAGAGCAGATTTATGGTTTGACCTGATAATAAGGAATAACTCTCGCAACTGTATACATAACGACATCTGCCGTATTAGTTGGCATTTCTTAGATGCATGATTTCTTTTTTAGTTGTTAGTGGCTTTGAACTAGCTGTTAGATAACTGCAAGTACTTTCAGATCTGTTCTTTGATTTTTAATGTGTCAGGATGCAAAGTACCCTGCGACGTCCACTTTTTTTGTCCATCTGATGAGTTAAGTCTGTTTCAACTGATTGTTATAGTTCGTTATTAAGTTGTACTGTTAAACCTCTGTCCTAGGTTAGGGTAATGGTTGGGATCCAACTAACATGTTTAACCCTGTCACATTATTTATGTATGTGCCTGTTTCAAGTCAATAGCCTGTAATTCATATCAGTGGTTCCATTTTAGCCCGAAGGTACATGTTTCCTGCGTCGTATACCTAAATCTTTTTTGTTGTCTCTCGAGGGAGACTATGAGATTGAAGTCACTAAATACGATCTAAATTGTATTCCTCAGACATTTTACAACCACATGTGACGACGCCGACAGGCATTAAAGGATACATTATCGTAAAATAGCGTAAATAGACTAAATTATGTCGTGTATTTCCGGTAACCAGAAATACCAAATAGAGGTCTATAACATCCCCCGCTTAAAACAAAAAATTGTAAATCATATAAGACTAACAAATGCCGGACGCTCAGGACTTTGGACAGGCACATAAATGCGACAGGGTTAAAAGCCTGTATGTATATTTGTACATACAAAAATTGACTATCCTACTATATGCATGCGATACATATACGACTCACTGGTAGAAAGAAAACAGC
Source organism: Mytilus trossulus (assembly GCF_036588685.1). Classification (NCBI taxonomy): domain Eukaryota; kingdom Metazoa; phylum Mollusca; class Bivalvia; order Mytilida; family Mytilidae; genus Mytilus; species Mytilus trossulus. The sequence goes on along the minus strand of NC_086377.1, from coordinate 87,370,773 downwards.
AGGCATACATACTTTGAAATGACTGATGTCTTTAACATTAAATGAGCAACTCAGAATCTCTTATGCAAGCCTTCACACTACAAGGCGTGCGGAATATTCCAAATCAGCATTGATCAGTTTAAGGGCTGCATTATCTCTGCATCTGACCTGTAACACAAAAACACCCTGGCAATTAGCTTAATGAAGGATAGAGAGTTAATGACATCAAATCATGTAATGTGAAAATATTAAAAAGGGAAGGAAGGGATGTAACGATACACTCTGAGGATGGTATTGAGAAACTATACTCAAGCGAGGTCTTTTACTTAGACAGTCCCGAAAAACTTTAAAGTAAGGTGTGTTTGGAATGTTATGTTTATCTTCAATCATCAAGAAGGTGTACATGCATAAAATAATCCTCATATGACAAGTTTACTGATGATGTCGGCAGGTCATGATATGAAATGACCTATAAAGAGAGTAATAAAACGCATAGTTTTGAGTATAGGGAAAATGAGCCAGACAAACGAATGTATGGCAATCACAAGGACATATGACCTGTGATAGGCTTAGATCTATACCCATCAAAGCTAAGCCCGAGGTGTGACGCTTTATTTCAACAGCCCTTACAATATCCTAAACAAACCGAGTGGTATACCGCACAGCCAACTGGAAAACAAAAATTACCTGGTGTGATGGCACGTATTCCAAAGCTGGGTTATCAAAACGGTTCACTTACCATTGTATTAAGGCAACAGTTGCCACTGGACTGACGAAGGCTTGGGTTGACCTGTTATCAATCATAAGTTTCAGAGGCAATAGAAAAGTAATTCACTCGACAGTCTAACTGTAGTGGACTAACTGACCAAAACCGCCGCAAAACTAGCAAGATCTGAGACGTGTAAAACCAGAAATTACAAATAAACAAGTTACCCTTGTTAATATTTGCCGTCTTTGTTTATATTACTGTCCAAGGCAATCATCTTAAAGTCCAACATACATGACATCGTCTTCACAAAAAATGAAGTTTGCATTTTCTACAACTGTTTCTATCATCGATCTATGAAGGAAGATGACGTCCATCTCGTCCTTCTACAATGAACTCTTAGAAATCAGGCAAGTTTCTCCTCAATGCTTCATTACAGGGGCACTAGCTATCAAATTCATGGTCACATATTTGACTAAAATTCTCATAATTTTAGTCCAGACGCCATCTATTTAACTATCGATTTGACCTCAAATGACTATATAAGCGATGTAAACATAATAAAGATATAAATACTAGTAGATTAAACCAACATCTGCAATTGGATTTTTATAGGTCTGTTTGATTTTATTTTATAGATTAAACATATATGTTTCTCATTGTTTTTAACCGTATAAGAGTGATTTTATATGGATCGAATAAGTAATCAAATGGTTTACCATAGTTTCACTTTCATTTTTGAAATTCTTTTTCTTTAAAAAAAATAACTAGTACACGTACAATGCATGCGTTGTCAATTTCCAGCTAGAAGTTAAACTGAAGTTCACATGAATACGGATTAAATGAGGTCGACTGATTCACTTACAAGTGAATTAGCAAATATCAATTATCAACAGCCAGCTACTTACGGATTGGCTACAACACTCCGATCCCACTGCTCTGGTTGTCAGCAGAAGCTTTCATTTGACACAAGTCCAAGGCTTGAAACGAACACCAGGAGACAATTTGAAGTTAATGTCCCTGCTGCATGGGGAGAACTGGCCTAGGGGAAATGGATAAGGGCATTCGAATAAAGTGTTAATTAGATTCTCCTACTATGTCTCAAAACACATTCACACCAATTGAAAATGAAATCAGTCATTGGTGGAAATATCTTCTGCTCTGATCGGACTGGTTTAAAATCGAAGATTTGTGATGGTTATGATCATATTAATATGATTTATATCAAAATTATAGTGTTTTTGGTTCCAGCAAAAAATACATTCACATCAATTGAAAATGAAATCAGCCAGTGGTTGAAATATCTTCTGCTCTGATCTGACTGGTTTAAAATCTAAGAATTGAGATGGTTGTACTCATATTAATATGATTTATGTTTCTGGTTCCAGCAATAGATCCTTGTCACACTGATGAGTTCAGTGATAATAAGTTAATATATGTTAATAGCTGAACCTATACATGAATCTAACAGAGATTTGACCCTCCCTAAACTGTCTTTCAAAACCGAATAAAAGACGGTTTGTGACCATGCCTGAAGACAGTATCGACACATGTGTACTAGGCCAGGACAATAAGAATACCGCTAGAAAGACAAAAAGTGACATACAATCATAAAATCAATTATTAGTTACAAAATTGGAAACAAGAGAAATATATTCATTCCCAATATTGAATAACACCAACCTTAAAGATCCGACAGCAGATGGGCTCTTGCGAAAAAATCAAAACGTACATTTCTCGGTGTTATAATAATTTTGAACCATGTGTTACCAAAAATAAGCACGACTATGTAGATAAACTTAGGCTCCTTTTTAAAAAAGTCACTAAGACTGAGGGCAGGGAGTCCTTGATATAATTTGAATCTCTTATATATATATATATATACTATATTGATTTAAAAAAAAAAGACAAATTATAGTTCAAAGTGTGTCCATTGTTTATTTTCATTGTTTTATGTAAACTGTATATTATGTATAATGTTTTAAGCCATTGGTCCATATGGGCGTAAAGTGCTTTTCAAATAAAGTTATCATAGATACCAGAACTAAATTTTGTATATACGCCAGACGTGCGTTTCGTCTATAATAGACTCATCAGTGACGCTCGAATCTAAAACTGTAAAAGAGGCCAAATAAAGTACGAGGTTCAAGAGCATTGAGGACCAAAATTCCTGAGTTCAGCCAAATACAGCCAAGGTAATCTATTTCTGAGGTAGAAAAGCTCTCTCATGTCCGGAGATTTATGTATAGCTATTGCAAACGCCAGCTGAATTGAATTCTTATTGTAATGCATTTTAGTCGACTGGATCATATTTTGTGAATGTATATATGGTAATAATAGCAACAATATTTTTTTTCATCGAGAACAAATTGTACTAGTATTTCATGTTCATGTATTTTCACCTCCTAGAAATTAAGTGCCAGGATGTTCGAAAAGAAGATCGGCAACTTTCTTTCTAAAAATTGATGATAACTTTTTATGTTCTTAATCAAGAAATATATTACTGATTTGCGAATTGTTTTGTAAAAATTTACAATCATGATTAAATTTCAAATTTAAGGAACAAATTTTTGTATAAATTTATATCCGAGTTCCAGGATTGATTCCTTATTGCTCAACTCCCAGTGGCAAATATTTCATGAATATTCAGGACTCGTATATTAGCGTAACTCCCAGTGCCACATTTTAAACATGTATAAAGTATACTTTTGACGTTTGTATACTGTTTTAAAGAAAACATATCATTTAACTTGTTTGCGACATTTCAAGATAACTGTTGGACATGGACACTTTGAAAAAAGAACTTTCAAAAAATATTGGGGAAGCAGTCCTGTACGAGGTACCGTATCAGTTGGTCCATTCACGAGTGATACCGACACTGTATTAGATATAAAAATTAAAGCTGTCGATAAATTTTGTGACGTTAACAGAGCATTTAAAAAAAAAATTCAAACACAGAAAGTTTGTGCTGCTATATAAAGATGGATCAGAGGTTGAAAGATAACTTCCAAACGGTGAAAAGTTCTCCCTAAAAACTTACAGACTTTCTCAATCCTCAGATGAGGTTTTATCTCTGTGAAAGAGGTAATCATTTGTAAATTATTTTTTTATATTTTTTACTACAATCTAGTCTTGCCTTCAAATTTACCGACCTACAAATTCAATTTGATTATTCATGTTATTGCAATATTTTATACTTGGAAACAACATGGACTCGGTTATCAGATTAAAAATGTGTTTATCAATGTTTTTTAAATAATTTTTCGTTTTTCCAGTGTTTAACGTTGGCATCAATATGTCTTTGATTTCTAGCAAGGTAGGGTTTAATATCCATATCCGAATACTGAAGAGTTTTCAGTCTGATGGACAGTTTCAAAGACATATCTAACTTCATGTATAAATTATCAAAACTTTTAGAAACGTTCGAGAACCTTGCTACCGTGGATATTTGAATGGATAGATATAGCCAAACTCAACGATATAAAGGCGTGACCCCCGCAGGTTCACGCAAACTGGAAAAAACTAAAAAAATATTGCAAAAATATCAAAGGAGGGATCAACTCCACATGCAACTGTGCCATGCCGGTCAATTTGATGAAATTTGTTGATAGCGATTGGTTGCGGCTTGTGAAAGCTATAATTTACACCAAGAATCCTAATTTATGAATAATCGATCTATATATTTCTGATTGATTGATTGATTGTTGGTTGCTTTAATTCTGGAACATTATTAAATAAATCATACATATTATTGACATTGAAATGCTTCTTACGAATATCAGCAAAGTCAATACAATTAATTAAAACATGTTTCATAGTATACTTGCAGTTGCAAGGAACACATTGTGGTTCATCTTCATTTTTTAAAAGATACTCGTGTGTTATTCTAGTATGACCAATACGACATCTAGTAATAACACACTGATCTTTTCTGCACAAAATATTATTAAAAGGTTTGCCTAAATTAGGTTTAATTTCATGCAATTTATTATCATCTTTTTTACTCCATTTATTTTTCAATATATTAAAAACATATTCTCTAGTATTAGATTTAAAATCAGTATATGGTATATCACAGTTAGATAGAGGGTCACCCAGAGCATTCTTTTCCTCATAAAGATCAGTGTGTTATTACTAGATGTCGTTTTGGTCATACTAGAGTAACACACGAGTATCTTCTACAAAATGAAGATGAACCACAATGTGTACCTTGCAACTGCAAGTATACTATTAAACATGTTCTAACTAATTGTATTGACTTTGCTGATATTCGTAAGAAGTATTTCAATGTCAATAGTATGTATGATTTATTCAATAATGTTCCATTTACAAATATTGTTGCCTTTTTAAAAGAAATTGGAATTTATTATAGAATATAAGAATGTTATGGATCTCTGCTTGTCCTGGAGGCTACGTATTGTAAACCGAAGGTTATTAGGAGACTCATTAGGTTATTATACTTGTATGTCTAAAAATGGTTTTAGCACTGTTGATTATGCTTTAGTGAGTGAGTCTCCTGTCCTCAGTTCAATATTTTAAGACAAATGACTTTATATATCTTTCAGATCATGCCAACATTGATTTATTTTTAAAATGTTCAATTAATGAGAACACTGAGTTTAAATCAGATAATAAGAAATTGATGAGTATTAATACTTATAAATGGACAGAACAATCAAAGAACTTGGTGATTAATGCTCTCTCCGCAGATGTGAACTTAATTTAGATATAGCACAAATTCAACAAAATACTAGTTCAGACAAAAAAATAAATAATTCATTTAGAGTTTATATAAAAACAAGCTCTAAAACGTCATGGAAAATTTGATACATAATAAGATGCAAAACATAGATGAAAAAAGTAAACTTTATTTATATAAGAATCTTAAACAAAATTAATGTTTTAAAGACTTTTTAAGAACATCAAACTTTACTTATAGAAAATTAATAACAAAACTAAGAATAAGTGACCATAATTTAAATATAGAAAAAGGCAGGCATACAAATATTTCTAGAGAGCAGAGATTATGCCTTAAATGTAAAACATTAAAAAACGAAAAACATGTTATATTAGATTGTAAATTAAATATGGAACTAAGAAATAACTTTATTAACAAATTGGATTTTAATTTTTCTGTTAAAGATTTATCTGATGAAGAAAAGTTGATTTCTATACTCAATCTTTCAACACCATCACAAGTAAATAAATTGGGGTCCTACATCAAAAGGTCATTAGAACTGAGGACAGGGGACACTGGAATAGTTACTGTAAATGCATGATTGTGTATATATATATGTGAAATATAGTTATATCGTTTATGTTTTAATATGTCACAAACTTAATGTTTAAAGTTTATATGGCAATAAATATTGGAATTGAATTATATTTAAATCGATTTTAATTTTTATCACGTTATTTTACTGTTGATTTTTATTTGTATATAATAAATTTGCTTTAGTAAAGAATTTAGTATATTGAAGGACCTTTTGTATTATTTAAAAAGTATGCTTTAATTTATAAAAAAATATTCGAATTAGCTCTCGCCGCGATATAGCCTTTTGTGCTAATGCGGCGTAAAGCAACCAACAATCAATCAATCAATCCTTCTAGAAGTCCCTTGAGTGTTTGAATTCCTTGTCGTTTATCAAGTTTATTGTCGATCCCGTTTCTGCCACAAAACGAGTAGTACTGTCGAGCCAAGTCATAATTAATAAATAATAAATAAAATAATTTACCTAAATTGTCCTGAACAAATGACCGATTTAAGTTAACATCATATACAATTATAGGATGATGGTCGGGGAAATTTGGACTACCACTGGAAAATGAGGTTATATTGGATAGGGACAGAAATTTTGCCTTGCAACGGACCTACGGACCACTCAACGAGTTGTTGCAAGGGTTCTTAACGTGCAAAGAGCGTGGCACTCCCTTTACACGAGGCATCGGATTTAACGTCCCCTTCTGACCGGACGTGACTGCGAAGTTGATACACCCCGCACAGCCAAGCGAACGCCCCACTTCGGCAAGCGTTTTACTGCCGGTCGGGAGAAGACCAAGTGACCATATTTCTATACCCCAGTCACCCTTGGGGATGAAAGGCAAAGGAAAGAAAATTTGGAACTCAAAGCAAAACTCATTGAATTAACCAAAGAAATACAGCAAACTCAGTTAACAAGCATTCAGTGTATTGAGAAAAAGAACAAAGAATTAGAAGAATTAAAACTGAAATTCAGAGATAAGGAGGAGAAAATACAGACTTTACCACAAAAGATTGAGAAATTGTTGAAAGAGAAGAAGGACAAAGAAATTAATCATCAGCAAAGTAAAGAGGTAATGTTAATGACGATATTTTTTAGAAGATCTTTTGTTTGTAATAGAGCAAGTAAGAAATAACCCATGAGATTAAATTATGATCTATAGATAAAGAATTACTGTGATTATTATTATAAAGAGCTTATAACCTTGCATTATATGATAGTATAGAATACTATTGCTGCTTCTTGGCATACCATGTTGTACCCATTTCCACACCACTTTAGTTTGCTGTGGACTATGGTTTTTGGAAAATTATCTGCATCATCACACAAGCTCCTCAACAACGGTTCCATCACCTGTTTAAATGATTCTTCTGCTGTATTTTTTCCTCCGGCTGATGGTAATCTCTTTATTATTATAATTTTCACATTAGGCCGATCAACACATGCAGATATGGTTGTAAATGTTTTCATTAGAAGTATGTCAGTTATTTTTCTTATCAGAAGCTTTGTTGCTGTAGCTGTAAAGGCCACAAATTTTGACTCTGGGAAAACTGACTGAATTCTCATATAGTCCGGTCGAAATTCGTGTCCCCACTGTACTACACAATGTGCATCATCTATAAATATGTGAGTTATCTCTTTTTGCCAAGAGTCTGTACATAGAAGATCACAAATTTCCTTCTTCAAAATATCTTCTGGGTGGCAAAGTAAGTAGGTATAACTACTATTTAAGACATCACTAGAACCTGGAATAAAACATTTTGATATTTTTTTCTCGTGTGTATAAGATATCTATTTTTTTTATAGAACTTAGAAGATTAAGGGTGACTGGGGTATAGAAATATGGTCACTTGGTCTTCTCCCGACCGGCAGTATAACGCTTGCCGAAGTGGGGCGTCCGTTTGGCTGTGCGGGATGTATCAAGTTCGCAGTCACGTCCGGTCAGAAGGGGGACGTTAAATCCGATGCCTCATGTAAAGAGAGTGCCACGCTCTTTGCACGTTAAGAACCCTTGCAACAACTCTTTGAGGGGTCCGTAGGTGGCCTGTTGCAAGGCAAAATTTCTGTCCCTATCCAATATACCCTCTTTTCCAGTGGCAGTCCAAATTTCCCCGATCATCCTAGATGACCTCTATTACAACAACCTACCTATTGTATTTATTGTTAACTTGTTCTCGTCCTGAATATGCATGAAATATTTGCCACTGGACGTTAAGCAACCAACAATCAATCAATCAATAGAAGATTAAGTGCTGAAACTATACTTAAAATTCAAATTTTCCGAGGCCCATTTTTCAATTCTTCCAAGACATAATTGTAATTGTCTTTCTATGTTATTCATATGTTTGCCTCTGTAACATAGTAAAAAATCATCAACGTACAATGAACCTTCAATATTACTTTTTAAAACTTCAAGACTGTTGATGTGAAGACTAAATAATGTAACAGATAAAATACTGCCCTGAGGGACACCCATCTCTTGATCACATTTAAAACTTTGATTTTTCCTAGTTAATTTTATTAAAGGAGAGGCTATGGTGGAAAATTCAGAAATGAATTTGCGGTAATAACCCGCAAAACCTAAAAACATTTTATTTCAGATACATTTGTAGGTGAAGGCCAGTCTTTTACACTTTCTATTTTTGTAGGATCACATTTTATTTCATTTTCAGATACATGTCCCAGAAAGATTACTTCTTTTTGAAATAATGTGCATTTGGAGGGCTTTAATTTCAGATTTGCTGCACTTGGACATTCAAATACTAACTTGTGATTTTCTAAAGCTTGTTCAAAATTATTCCCAAAAACTATGATATCATCTAAGTAGCAAAGACAATGACGCCATTTAAGATTTCCCAAAACTTTTTCCATTAACTTCTGAAAAGTTTGAGCGGCTGAATTTAAACCCATGGGCATAACTCGAAATTGAAAAAGACCTTTATGAGTGCTAAAAGCAGTTTTTTCTCTGTCCTCCTCGTCACACGAAACCTGCCAATAACCACTATGACAATCGACTGTTGACAGCCATTTTGCACCTTCTAGGGACGCTAAACACTCATCTATCTTTTGCAAGGGATATCCCGAAGGTGAACAAAGGGAATTAACCCGTCTATAATCTATGCAAAACCGCCAAGAAACTTGGTCCGTTTTTTTTACAAGACAACCAGATGCTTCGCAGGGCGTAGCTTTATACGGTTGGGGCAAGTATGGACACAACATTCAAGCTGGATTCTGCTCTAAATTTGGATTGTGATTAAATAGTTGACACAGCATAGGCTTCTGACACAGAATGAATGTATTCAAATGAACTTAAAATTTTTGTTTTCTCTTAGAGCAATTCACTATGCTGTTGAATAGTAATCCTCTCAAAAAATGTTTGAAGAAATTTTCTTTTTATTTATGAAATTTCAAATGAGAAAAATTGAACCCAATTTTTTATTCACATCCCCCTTTCCCTTATTCCAAAACCAATTTCAATTAAAATATTCTAATGGAGTTTGCAACAATTACTACTCATTTAAATACATCATAAAATATTAAGATGTAAAAAAACTGCTTGTTATCACTGAATGGTAAAGATTATTTAAATTTATCAGTTGGTAGTAAAAAGTGAATATACATTGTATATTGTATATAACAAAGATTTAAGTTGATTCTGGACAAAGAAAGATAACTCCAATTAAAAAAAATTCATGCAGATATTTCTTGCTTACTATACTGGACAAAGAAAGATAACTCTTAATTAAAAAAAAATTTGCTATTTCACAATATTGTGAAATTATATATTTCTTGCCATTGCACAATACTGTGCAGTTGAAAAGACTTGCTATTGCACAATACTTAATATAATAATTTTAGATCCTGATTTGGACCAACTTGAAAACTGGGCCCATAATCAAAAATCTAAGTACATGTTTAGATTCAGCATATCAAAGAGGCCCAAAAATTTAATTTTTGTTAAAATCAAACTTAGTTTAATTTTGGACCCTTTGCACTTTAATTTAGACCAATTTTAAAATAAGAATCTACATACACAGTTAGATTTGGCATATCAAAGAACCCCAATTATTCAATTTTTGATGAAATCAAACAATGTTTAATTTTGAACCTCAATTTGGGCCAACTTGAAAACTGGGCCAATAATCAAAAATCTAAGTACATTTTTAGATTCAGCATATCAAAGAACCCCAAGGTTTCAATTTTTGTTAAAATCAAACTTAGTTTAATTTTGGACCCTTTGGACCTTAATGTAGACCAATTTGAAAACGGGACCAAAAATTAAGAATCTACATACACAGTTAGATTTGGCATATTAAAGAACCCCAATTATTCAATTTTGATGAAATCAAACAAAGTTTAATTTTGGACCCTTTGGGCCCCTTTTTCCTTAACTGTTGGGACCAAAACTCCCAAAATCAATACCAACCTTCCTTTTATAGTCATAAACCTTATGTTTAAATTTCATAGATTTCTATTTACTTATACTAACGCTATTGTGCGAAAACCAAGAAAAATGCTTATTTGTGTCCCTTTTTGGCCCCTAATTCCTAAACTGTTGGGACCGAAACTCCCAAAATCAATACCAACCTTCCTTTTGTGGTCATAAACATTTTGTTTAAATTTCATTGATTTCTATTTACTTTAACTAAAGTTATTGTGCGAAAACCAAGAATATTGCTTATTTTGGCCCTTTTTTGGCCCCTAATTCCTAAACTGTTGAAACCAAAACTCCCAAAATCAATCCCAACCTTTCTTTTGTGGTCATAAACCTTGTGTCAAAATTTCATAGATTTCTATTAACTTAAACTAAAGTTATAGTGCGAAAACCAAGAAAATGCTTATTTGGGCCCTTTTTGGCCCCTAATTCCTAAAATGTTGGGACCAAAACTCCCAAAATCAATACCAGCCTTCCTTTTATGGTCATAAACCTTGTGTTAAAATTTCATAGATTTCTATTCACTTTTACTAAAGTTAGAGTGCGAAAACTAAAAGTATTCGGACGACGACGACGACGACGACGACGACGACGACGCCAACGTGATAGCAATATACGACGAAAATTTTTTCAAAATTTGCGGTCGTATAAAAAGGACTACTCCAACTACTGTTACTGGGTTCTATTACGCCCTTTTTTAACATGGACTCGAATTTTTTTTCAACTTTTTGTTTGGGAGAAATTCGTCTAGGGGGTGTTTTAACCGGTTTAGCCGATCCAGTATTAATCTTATGTTTTACCACATCTGTTTGGCCTAACATTACATCAGGTCCCACAAAGATATCTTGATATTCTACTAAAAGTTCAATTAACTTTTGTTTATTTTCAAGGGTCAAATTACTAGATCATTTTTCTACTAACTCCTTTAAATGTTCAGGTAAATTTCCCTGGGTTTTATCTCTGTTGGTTTCCTGTTCTTGGGATACCAAATCGACATGTTCCAAAGTTCCTATCATCAAATTCTTTTTTAACTTAACAGGATTATCATTTAAATTTATCACCGAGATAATAATTTCTTTTTCCTTAGTGTTATTCAATGACTTGGCAACAAGTTAGCCCTCTTTTGAAATAAAATTTTATTGGGCTCTATCATCCCAAAATCTCCTGAAAAATAACCATCGACATACCCTTTTAAAAAGGTTTCTGACCTAGGAGAGACAACTCTATTTTCCTTAAATTTGATTCTGGCACATGTTGTACTAAAATGTTGTTTAAGGTTTATAACTTGTTTTGCTAAAAGAAATTTAGCTTCTGCTAATTTGATTTCACATTCATAACATTTTAAAAAGTCCATTCCTAGAATGCCTTCTAATTTCCCTAGTTTTGTGAATATGATTTTATGTTGAAATTCATTATTGCCTATTTTAATTTCACAAACAGCTTGACCTTTAATTTTCATTTTATTGCCATCAGCTGCAGATAGAGTCGATTCAACTCTGGACAGACCTTATGACCCTTAATCTATTTTTTTAATTAAATTTTCAGATAATATAGTGACTGGGGAACCAGTGTCCATTAACATACTTATTTTGATTTTATGAATTTCCACAGGCACATAAAGACTAGGAACTTTATCAGCTCTAGAGGTATCAATAATGTCATTTGAATGACTACTTTTTAAATTGTCAGATTCATTTTTAGCCCTCACTTTCAAAGAGATGGCTGATCCGAGGGCATTCGGATCAGCCAATTCTATTCCCCCATAGCCTGTAATCTGGCTATTTCATCTTTCAGATTTTTCATCTCGTCATCTTTTTGGCTAAAACACATAGAGCTAATATGGCCAGTCTTGCCACTATACTCGCACTTGATTTCAGTTCTTTTTGTTTCCAGATCTAAATTTATTATTAGACTGCTCTTTTCTAGGAGAATTTTGATTTTCCTTAATGCCTAATTCTTAATTAACAGTTTTTTTTTATCTGTTCTTTAAGATTTATATTTTGCTCATATTGAAGTTTAGAGTCTTCTTTGTCAAATGCATAAGTATGATAAGTGACTTCGTCAGAGAAATAAGGCGTTTTAATCTGATCGAGAGGTCCCTTACAGCCTCATATTCTATGGCAAAAGAAATTGCGTTTTCTAAAGTCCTAGGTTTACAAAATCACCGAGTGTATGACTGGAAATCACTATTCCCGATACCCTCAATAAATTGCTCAATGACCGATCCCTCAATAGAGATAGCATCCCTTTCAGGAAATGTTAGGGATGCTAATCGGCGTAGGACATGTCCAAAATCAGATACAGACTAATCTTTCCGTTTTTTACGATTTTTAAATTCATATTTGTGTGCGGTTTCTCGTTCTAAGGGGTTAAACCGTTTTTTGTTATGTTTTATGAAGACATAATTGTAAGTGTGCATTTATTCAGAAATAAAAGAGAACAAATGACTGAATGAGACAAAGGCAGATAACTTCTAAAGGAATAATGATATCCTACAAAGTTCACCAGGTTAAATTCATAATGAGGTCTATCGATGTTTCAAATTTGATAACTGCAAGGAAGCAAATTGGAGGGCGTGCCAAAAATTGCCGTAAGAAAAACAATAAGGTATTTAGAGGAACGACCATCATTTATACAATATATTTCAATAACTATAAAAATGAAAATGCATTTGTTTTTTGTCAACTGATAATGTTGTTCATTGATTTTAGCACTGTTATGATAAAAAAATCTAAAAAAAATCGAAGTGTTTTGTTTTATACCAGCAAATTGAGTTGTCTTATTTATTTCATCAAAAAGGTTCAGAGAGCGCGAGGTCCACTCTCGCTGTAAAGCCAATCCATAACAACGACATGCAATCCCCAGATGTCAAGACATCTTTCTACATACAAGGACCGTAAGGGAGCTTAACAAACGAGAGAAGGGAATCCGCCATCATGTTTATCAATATAGAAATACTCTAACAACTAGACATAACAACTGACAACTGAGAGAAGTACGCAACAACATCGACCATGAGAACCCTCCACAACAACCATAATTATCATGTCCGAACATTCTTGATACAACTGGCAAGCGAATGTCCATATATGGAGATGTGATGACGAACATAACTAATTCAATGATTCTGTTCTCATTAATATCTTATTCAAATACTTCTCATTTGAAATACGACTTATTCACTATTTCTTGCAATTTCATTACTTCGTGTACTTTTCTTGCGTCAATATATTCATTGATTTCTGCTGATTTCATCACACAGCCCGCTAACAACGAGCTCATGATCATAAAATAATGTTGATGTGATCTGTGTAGAAGCAATTCCATCATTCTGTAATATTTTTGTTAGTGTATGTATATCATATACACTTCGTTTAGCGTGTAAAACTCCATTCCCGACAAAAGCAATGTATCTCGCTGTACTGATTTTATTGAGTTGAAAAAGCAGAACAGATTGGACTGCAAACTCTGTTAAAATCAAATACAGGTGATTAATGAAACAATACATATTAGAATTAGTTTTAGTCCACGAGGTCTAATGTTTCTGACTTGATGAAATTTGTCAATTCATAATAAAAATTGTTCCGTTGATGATAAAGTGTTATTTGGCCTGTCTCGCTGAGCTCTATGGTTATGCTTATGCTAAGCTATGCTTAGTGTAAGAGTGCCCTTACCTTCCTACAAGGTGTCAGTCCCAGCTAACCTCGTCTAGCCCCAGATATCAGGCGCATTGCCTTGCTCGTTCCGTGGTCAGAGAGAGATGTCATCGAGGAAGAGGCTGGAAGTACCCAACTGTTACGTCATGTCATGTGTCCCTTCGGATCCCTCGGTGATGTACCAGTACCCTTGTGACAGGTTGGGGAAACCCCCTTGAACTACGGGGCAATTACACTACACCCCCCTCCATCTTAAAAAGGAGGAACTACAGTTCCGACAAAAACGACTGTATATCTTACTAAAACTCCCAAGGGGAAGACTGGCAACGTCTTTTACTAATTAAACCATGACACAGGGTATCCTAAGTATCCACCCCCCTTAATCCTGGATAAGGGGAAAATTGACAAAACTTAATATTTCCCAAGGAAAAAAAAAAAATATTTACCCATGTAAAAATAAACATATGAAAATCGAGCTCTGAACAGCTATCTTATCTATGGAGTACCAAACTCCCAACAATTTACACACCAGAGTTGCCACAGGGTGCCAACCTCAACAGGTTCTTCAGGACAAATAACAGCCGAACTCCAGGTCGACCATAGCCATATGCTATTCCAACTTATACAGTCCTGGACATGGGTCTCATTACAAGACAATAAACTGTGTGCTCAACACGTCTAAAACCCTGACTCTGTGTAATGTTCACATACATATACATGTATCAACTGTTCAGACCTTAACTGACAAAAATCATACTTCAAAATATAAAACTATCTCAATGTCTAAATGACAAGTTCATTAATACCACCTTGAATTTCCAAATGAAACTAACTAACATGTACATATATATCTTTATACATAATTTACAAACGACTAAATACTATAGGTCTATAATCCCAAAACTGGGAAGGATGTACATGACCATAAATAATTTGACTATTGTCAAAATTCCACATATATAGTGCCTCTATATAAGGATGCATTTAACTATTTTACTACTTTAATAGTTAGTATCACCAAAATTTAAATAATAACAGGGTCATGACACCACTCTTATATATCTGTTTCAACTATTCAACATATTTGTACACTTTACATGTGAGAGTGTGAAGCAAAAAAAAAACTAATAAAAATCACAGAAAATACAAAAATGGTTCACACTCAACATAATTTCAAAGGGGTTAAATCCCAAACTGGGAAAACTGTTTTTTTTTTTTTTTTTTACAATTTTATTACCGAAGGCGCCTCACTTCAATGTGAGGACGGTGACCTAACAGGTCAAAACATACACTATCTTCTAAGACTGTTCCCTCACAGATCAGTGAAACATTCCCACTTTCAGGGAATCGGTCTTTTACTACCTTGTACAGTTCCGTCATAGAACTTACTCTTGCCATACACTGCAAACCTTCATACTGTATAACCACAAGTGTTGGAACTTGAGGGCTCTGACTCAACTTGAGATGTGAAGAAGATGAAGAAGAATGCTCTACCTGGGATTCAGCTAGTTGTGAAACTTGGCGTCCTAGGAGAAGTGCGGTTTCATTCTTTGGAGTATGGTGTGCATTTGTTTCATTGTCAGCAATATTGGACTGCAATTTTCTCTTTTTGCTAGATGTTTCAGTGTTCAAACTTTCACTCTCATAGTGAATTTTTTCTATTTCGTCCATTACTATGGTACGTCCTTCTTGTTCAGACTGAACATTGTCTTCTTCCCCTTCTTTTTGAAGGATTGTTGACTCAACTTGAGTTTTATTTACAAATACTGGCCAGAATTCGGCATTCATCTGAGTAAGTTCCTTAGTGTTGGGAGTATTTCTAGGATTGTAGTTAAATCCTTCGGCCACCATATCTTGTTGTTCAGGGCTTAAAAAGTGTAGAACTGAAGAAAGAACTCTCCAATTGAGTAAACAAGCAGGGCTGTTTACCGGTCTCAAACTATACCTAAAATAATCTGTCCATCCCATCTCTTTACACACTGTACGATGGACTTGCATCTGTATCCCTGAAACATGTGTAGAACGGGGCACAAAAGACTTCTCATTGAGGAAATTCACCAAGTCTTTGGCAGTAACTGTTTCCTGCCCGGTTAACCATTTTGCTATGAGCATAACCACATAAGCTCTATGTTGGTGAAATCTTCTGTCCTCCATCAGTCTTTTGGAATGATATGTCTGAAAAAAATTCAGAAAGATGTTCTTCAAAACAATGTCGTTTTACGTCTCTTCTATCGACCACTACTGGGCAGTTCTTTACAGGACATTTACGGTCTGTTCGACTTTGAACACAAGTCCTCTCCCTTTTTCCACTTTTGGGACAAGTATAAAACTCAAGGCTCTCTCTTGATTCTACCTTGTCAACCCTACCGTCTCTACATTGATCAGGCTCAGATCCCTGTGTAGATGTTGAGGCCCTCATGGCTAGATTAGACTCTACTTGAGGAACGACTGTTTCAAGATGAAATTCAGCATTGCTGGCTGGGAACCTTTGTGTTGATCCTTCTGTTCTGGGTTTCTCATCTGACGATGAATCTGAAGTGTTCTTTCCATGAACAGCGTTGACATTAGGTTCATGAGTTATATTTTCATCTCCTAGTAATAGTGGCATGTTCCTATTCTGTACAGTTAATGTTAGTTCTCTTATATTCATGACAACTCTATTATGCATGATAAAGTCACATCCCAGTATCATATCACATGAAACTGAAGCTACATACAGTTGTTGATTGATCTGTATATCTCCAATCTTAAACTTTATAGGACTAGAAAGCCTGCATGGCATTGTCATGTTGGTACCAGCACCATGCATGGTAGTCTCCCTGATAACATAAGGCTTAGGCTCCAAAGTGTCAAAAATTGTGTCCTTAAGAATAGTTACTTCAGAACCTGAATCAACTAGAGCGAGTACTTTCTTTCCTGCAATATATACTTCAACTCGAAAGAGTTTGGCTGATCCTAGTGATCTTACTGTACTGATTCCAGATACTACTCCTTCAGAATCATGAAAATCGTCTTTGTTATTCTCATCAAAAGATACTTGTTGAGATGTTGGCTCTTTCTGTACTGACTGTCTCCCTGTTTCTTGTACATAAAGCTCTGGACAGTCTTTGATATAATGACCTTGCTGGTGACAATTAAAGCATTCATTATTATAATAACCCTGTCTGGTATATCTCCTGTCGCCAGAGTTATTCCCTCGCCCTCGACCATAATTACGAGTAGGCGAATAATCAGAATACCTGTTGTCTTGATTAGGTGACCTAGAACTAGGACTGGTTCCATGTTTGGCTGATTGTTCCTGAACCAAATTGGTTACTGTTGACATCATTTTCTCTACATGTTCTTCTATGCGAGAGAGACGATTATCCATACTGGACTTGGTGCTACCTACACCAAGAACTACTGGTGAGTTAACTGACTTCTCTGAAGGAGACTCCTCTTCCTTCTTGCTAGTTTTCTGAATGGCACTGACTGCCTTCCTAGTGTGCTGACACCATCTTATCATATCCAAGGCTGCATCCATGGACTTAGGTTTAGAGATACAAGCTTCTGTTCCAGCAACTGTATCATTACAACCCTGACAAAACCTCATGATTGCCTGTTCAGTCATTAGTTGTTCACTGTACCTGCTATAGGCTCTAGTGGCGAGAGTCAACACTCTTTCCGACCACTCCTCCAAGGTCTCCTTTTCTCCTTGGGCACTTGTCTGGAACTGAACCTGTGAGGTTTCTGGCAATTCTTGATAACCAAATCTCTTATTCATATTGGATACAATATCAGAAAAACTTTCTGTTTTGTTATTTTCTAGGATTAAGGTGTAATACTCACTGGCTGCATCATCTAGGCACCAGCAGAGCTGTTCCCTTTTTTGTTTATCTGTCCACTCGGCCATTTAAGCATAACTAGAAAACTTGGTATAAAAGGCTTTCCAGTTGCCCTTCCCATTATAGCGGAGCGTTTTCAGGATCGAGGACAGAAATTGTCTTTTCTCTATTTTCTCCTTTTGTCTACTTTCCTGACTGCTTTCAGAACTTTGACCATCTGTGTCAGATTCGATTCTGATCGGGAGTCACTAGACATTCTAGACCTTCTAGGACTTGAACGACTACGGTGTAATGGAAAACTCCTTACACTTCTTAAAGGTGAGAAATCACGCTGTTGATTCTTATGAGGTCTGTTGTACTCAGGTTCTGACCTTCGCTTTGTTCTGGACTGGCGGTATGCTGAAACATTTGACATGTCAGAATCACCTATATATTTATGTCTAGGATCACTTCTTTCTTGTCTCCCATAGTAATCACTATTATATTCCTTCTGTCTTGCTGAAGGTTGGTTGTAATGCAGCTGAGGTGCTCCTGATGGTGGAGGTTGCTGCTGTGTGCCAGGCATAGGTAACTGAGGCACGTGTAATGGTTGTGACTGACCCAAACTTTGGTACGTTAAACCAGGTATGTATTGATGGTTGTAAGGCGTTAAATTTGTTGGTGCTTGTGGCGGTGGTTCATCTCTAGGAGGTTGATACATAGAAGTTGGGTGACCAATCATCTTATGTTGTTGAACTTCTGGTACAGAACTTGGTGGTTGAAACCTTGGTTCTGGATAATTTGGTTGTTGATGAACAACTTCACTAACCTGTTGTTGTAGCCGCTGTTGAGGTATAGAAACCGGCGCTGCAGCTAAATGTTGTTGTTGCACAGGCTGTGCATAGTTAATGACCCCTTGTTGAAGCTGGTCTAGCCGTTGTTGTAGGCATTGTACTTTCTGTTGCATTTGCACTCTTTGTTGACTGTTGTTGACTTCCAGTAGGTGAAGACTATTGAAGCCATGTTGATATTGGTCGACATAGTGGTGCTCATGTTGTACACTTGGTGAAAAGTGAACATGATCAGGTGTAGGTGTATGTAAAAACCTTGGTTGTTGGTCATAATCTGGGCTTTTGTATCTTGGAGGAGTCTGTTGCACCTCTTGTTGATGGTTGCAATCTTCCTGTTGATCTACTATAGGGTTTTGAATATGCCAGTTCTGGCTAAGCGGTATGAACATTCTGTCATATGGGACATCACCGTCCTGTTGACTGTCTGGTTGAGGGTGTGCAACCACGTTGATCTTTGGTGGTTGAGTATGATACTCATTGCTACAAACACTCAGGTCTGAGTTCAAACTCTCTGAAGAAAGGCTCTCCTGTGATGGTTCACAATGTAACTGCTCTAACATAGTTAAATGTTCAGAACGACTTTGTATTTGTTCCAGGCGATGTTTGTCCCATTCAAGACTGGAGCAGGCTCCATCCTCTGAGCAAGATGATTCTACCTCATCTTGAGTACCTGTATCCTTAAAACTTGAACAAGGATACTCCTCTGGTTCCATATCAACAATCACATGGTCAGGCTTTGGAGGCAACAAACTCACAGAACAGGCTCCGTCACGGACAGCTTCCCTGAGCTCAGCTCTTGGTCTTCGTGAAAAATCAATTATACCCAGAATACCTTCTGTCACTCTCAAGTGTGGAATTTGGAACAAAACATCTCTATCAATGTGGATACCTTTTGCCCTAATATCCATGATCCTTCCTGCTATGGCCTCCCCTATGCCAGGTATGCAGGTAAGTATTACCTTAGGACAGGTGTTAATATTGATCATGTACCCCTGCATAGTGACTTTGTACTTTACAAAGTTATAAAAATTTATTTCACTTTATTTCAATATAATTCACAAAATTATATATATACACGGATCAACAATAATTTTTTATTCAATAAAAACTCAAGTCAAAAATAAATATACACGGAACACTAAAAAGCAAACTGCTCTTGTGTTTGTTTACTTCCGTTTGTTTACATCTGTAAACAGAATCCAAAATGGCGACCAAATCTCGCCGCTCACGTGACCTCGCTATCACTAAAGCAAACTTTCCAAAAAAAATTTCCTCAGCCCAAAAACTATACAAATACGATGTATTTCCACTGACTTTCACCTAGAAAGTATACCACCGGACCTGGTTTGTCTCCCTTAGACAAAAAACTTATTTTTAGATTTGACTGAAGGCACTCAAAATTTTGGAGTGATGCCAAAATGGCGTCCAAAAACCCCTGCAGGACCAAAATTTTAAACCACCCGCAACTACCAGTAAAGTGTTATTTGGCCTGTCTCGCTGAGCTCTATGGTTACCCGAGGGGTTGATACAAGCTATGCTTAGTGTAAGAGTGCCCTTACCTTCCTACAAGGTGTCAGTCCCAGCTAACCTCGTCTAGCCCCAGATATCAGGCGCATTGCCTTGCTCGTTCCGTGGTCAGAGAGAGATGTCATCGAGGAAGAGGCTGGAAGTACCCAACTGTTACGTCATGTCATGTGTCCCTTCGGATCCCTCGGTGATGTACCAGTACCCTTGTGACAGGTTGGGGAAACCCCCTTGAACTACGGGGCAATTACACTACAATGAATTACATCTCCAAAGCTCAATTCGATAATTGGTCTGTTGAGAATGAACCTTGTGGACTTTACTTTCCAATCAACAGATATATATGTCTTTCAGGGATATTTTATTGAATTAAAAACTGGTATTTCATTGATCTATGGGATTATTTAGTCCCTACCGAATAAGTCTAGGATCCATTTAAAAATATCAAAATTTGCCACGGCATGGCGGTCCTTGTAATCATTTGCAAAGTTACTTAAATCCTCAGATATAGGACTATGATGCTTTTCCTTATACAGTTGTATAAAAGAGATTCTTCTTTCAGACATAAAATGTTCAAAAATTCATTAAAAAAATCCTGTTTTTGATTATCTTCCATCATTGATAATGCATCGTTCATGTATTCTATCAAACTGCATATTTAGATTCAACATATGAATAAACCCAAGAATTCAAATGTTAATATTGGACCCTTTGGACCTTAATGTAGACCAATTTAAAAAAAGGCGACCAAGAATCCACATACACAATTAGATTCGGCATATCAAAAACCCAATTATTCAATTTTTATGAAATCAAACAAAGTTGAATTTTGGACCCTTTGGGCTCCTAATTCTTAAACTGTTGGGACAAAAAAATCCCAAAATCAATCACAACTTCCTGTTATTGTCATAAACCTTGTGTTTAAAATTCATAGAT
The DNA here is from genome assembly GCF_036588685.1 of Mytilus trossulus. NCBI lineage: Eukaryota > Metazoa > Mollusca > Bivalvia > Mytilida > Mytilidae > Mytilus > Mytilus trossulus. The sequence goes on along the minus strand of NC_086377.1, from coordinate 87,349,622 downwards.
TTCTATTAAACTTGTACTAAAGTTGTGGTGCGAAAACAAAAAAATGCTGACTTAGGCGCCTAATTCCTAAACTGTGGGGACCAAAACTTCCAAAATCAATCCCAACCTTCCTTTTGTGTTCATGGACCTGGTGTTAAAATTTCATAGATTTCTATTGTTTGTACTAAAATAATTGTTCGAAAACCAAGAAAAATGCTTATTTGAGCGTTTCTTTGGCCCCTAATTCCTAAACTGTTGGGACCAATACTCCCAAAATCAACCCCAACCTTCCTTTTGTGGTCATAAACATTGTGTTTAAATTTCATAGATTTCTATTTCGAATAGAATAAGTGCGAAAACCAAAATGTCTTCGGACGACGCCGACGTCATACCAATATACGACCTGACAATTTTGTTGCGATCGTATACAAATATATGTTTATAACCTATAGTATCAAGACTCACCTGATTGGTCCATTACAAGACACCTTTTCTGTCTCATCTAAATCTAAGTGCAATGCAACATCCGCTGTTTCCTGATCTGAATCTCTTGTCTGTGTTTTTAAAGGCACCATCTGTCATATGCTGATAGTCGTCCAGGTCTGAAGCCGCATATGGTTGGTCGTCATCAGTTGTGGAATTATCAACCATCAGCTTGTCGTCATTCAGGGTTGACACCTCCGATGGTTGTTTTGTCTCATTTGTGAAGCCATCTACCTTAGTCTGTTCGTAGTTCAGGGCTGAAATCTCCGATGGTTCTGTCGCATTTTTGGAACCATCTTCCTTAGTCTTAGTTTTTTTGTCTCATGTGTTGTACTGTGTATAAGTAAAAAGTAATTTATATAAATATTTTCCTTTTTAATGCGAATATCAACATATGCATTAACAAGTAAAGAAGTCGTTGATATGATAGGTACCACAAATCATTCTGGTCGTTACAAGACAAATTGATTAAAATACCAACGCAGTCAACTACCACTAGCCTGTGATTTGATGAATGTCTTTGATAATGAGGTAATTGGCAAGACATATTCAATAAAGCCACGAACTAAGGTTTCAATATCTGTTATTACAAACAAAGGTTATGTCAAATGACTCTCCAAAGAAAATAAGTAATGTAAACCAGACATAAAACCAGAAATGATAGTGAAGCCATAAAGAGATATTGATCAAACTGAAGAGGGAACGATTAAAAAGACACAGGAGAATGACGAATTTAAGTCTTATCATTTCAGACATAATTGATCAGGATGGTAAAGACTACATAAGAATGACAACAGAACACATCGAACAGTTGTATCACCATATAAATCATGCCATAGAGATTGTTTTAATGGACCAAAAAGAGAATGGTGCAGATTTTATAGACGATTTAGTTACGAAGAATTTTAACAAGGAAAATTACATAAATCCGAAAAATTGTCAAACATTAAATGAAAAACGGAAACGAGTTTGCATTAGCTGTGGGGAAAGAGAGATTATCAAAAAAGCAATGCAAAAATATAACAAAAAAAAGCAATCCGCCAAAGAAGGAAATGATACAGAAGATTGTTTTTGAGCATGATAAAGAAATTTTTAACAGCACTAAAAATTTTCATACAAAAAACATATCTTTATTTAATAAATAAAAAAAAACAGGAGCACCAAGCGTAATATAATATTGATTGACATTACGGAGGTTTTTTTTAGAATAAATTATAAACTAATGTAACTAATCGGCTACATTTCAGTTACAGATATTTTCAATCTAGAACGAACTTGTAAGTATGAAATTCATTGTTGGTATACGATAAATTAATTTACAATATAATTTGTATATAGACAAAAGGCTTTTAATGTGTATCATGCTAGTGTCATTTCATACCTTTTTCTTAAAATGTTACCATATTCCTTCCCATATTGTTTGCCGTCCTCAATTGACCAGTATTTTTTTTTATTTTATCAATCTTCAGGTACGTCAATGCTGTTTGATATACATATGCACTTTTGTTGACATTGACGTTTTTTCCAGCACACATGTTTTGGCAACTAATATACCAGAATGTTTTTCATAGTTTTAAATGTTGAAATTTGTAATTAAAAAATATTTTTGAAATCCATGTTGAAGATCTTGAACTCATGTTAGGCACTTAAAAAAGAACAGCGTTTTCATTTATCTTAAATTATTAAAACTCCTATGGATTATAATGTTGACACCGGATTTTTTGATAAATTAAGATACGTATACATGTATATTTTCTATTGACATTCGAATTTGGTCAGCTTGTTACATGTGTTAAACTAACAAATGACACTTATTTGACATGCACATATCAGTTATGGTTACTAAAGATGTCAGTGTTATTCACTGAACTGTAAAGTGGTAAATGACAAATGTTAACCATTCACTTTTATTTCAGATATTGGTAACATAGAGTCTTCTCTGAAGAAAAAGGGGAAATTGACAATACGTAATTAAAAACGAGAAAAATAGACAAATAGAAGGAACAAAAAGAAAACTTAGTGTGGATAAATTTTACGTGGACATGTTCAATAATTTGTTTATAAATTCTGTAAATTTTGTCAAATAGTATTCATGTCAGACTGATAAAGTATATATATATCAGCGAGTCCACGTTCTTTTCTGACATGTTCATATTTTCCTCAGAAATACCTTAATAGGTATTTGATAAATGCAGCCTTGTAACTTTTATCATGTTAACATGAATGCAATAGACTTATGGCATATATTAAACATAGATAGTTCCTGGAAAAATTCAATGCTGTTGCAAAAGTTTTTTTCAGAATGCTGTTTCATTTTTCTGTTTTTCTTCTAATTCGACCATCAACAGATAAATTGCAGATGGCTTTGAAGTTTTTTGCAAAAGAAGTATTTTGGAACCGTGATGATCGAAACATAAGGGTTATTTCCGGTTTGATTACAGAGGGCGAAAAGTCTAGTAATATGAACCAGACATAATCGACGCTATCCAGAGACAATGATTTTATCCCCAAGTTCCATAACATTTTACAGAAAAAGATGTATTTAAGGCAACCTACATGCAAATATACCCATTTTTAATATCAGACTTTTCATTTTCATTCAAATTATCAAAATTATTAATAACCGTTGGTAAAAGATCTTTCCTAATTTTTTCAATATTTTCATTGAAAACATTATTAGTGGCACATTGGTCACTTAGGAAACATTTAATAGAGGTGATAAGCTTGGCCTAATTTTAGTGCTATCTTCATCTGGGTTTGAGTAAGACCTAGCAAGGTCATCTATAATATTATTAAAACATTTTGTGTATGTCGCAGCATCACCACCGCCTACTTTACTTAAACCCAGTGATAGATTTGAGCCATCTTTTAGTGTGTCCTGCATGCCTTCATAATGGTCATGGTATTTTGTTGTTGCATCTTGATGCAGAACATTACATGTTGCCTCTGTAGGCTTATAATTGGTAAGCATGGCTTCACAAGCCTGTTTACATGCTACAATTTTGGCTTCCACCATAAGTCTACTACTTATTAGGCTCTTGCTTGGTAGCCTTTCTGGTAATTTCCCCGTTGGATTTTTTAATACAGAGGTTATAACAATAGGAAGTTTATTTCAACTAACATTTCCCTCTGTTACTTGCTGCATACAGCATTCTCTAACCTCATTTGTATATTTACCATTTTCAAAAGTAGCAATTGTGTCACCCTCTAAAAATGCATTTACTTTCTCTATACCCTTTATCTGCTCATTTAAATCTTTTTTCTCATACTCAAAATTTTCTATTTCAATGTCATGCTGTTCTATTGAGTATTTTTTTTTTCATTAACAGTTTTCTCAAACTTTTTATTTAATTTATTTATTAATTAATGAAATGCACATTTATACCCCTGGGGGTTGAAGGCATATACAAACAATACAATACAATATACATATACACAATAGAAAAATTAACATATTAAACATCATATATAAAGTGGTAAAACAGTAATATTTATGCAGGCGTTGTGTCCACTCCCCTCAGTGCAAATGACTTTTTAATGAACGGAACAGTAAGCTGCATAATATCAAATGAAGATAGAATTAATTGTAATCTATCTGTTTCAGACAAATTTAAGTATTCTGGGTATATATTATTTATATCTTTTTCAAGCTGATTACGTAAAGATTTATTAATTTTACATTTTAAGAAAAAGTGGGTTTCATCTTCAACCGCATTTATATTACAATGTTTACATATTCTATTTTCTCTTTGAATTCTTTTATATCTACCTCTCTTTATTTCCAAGAAATGGTCACTTACTCGCATTTTACATAATAATTTTCTATTTTCAAAACTATTTTTAGAAATGTATTTGTCTATTTCATATTTTGTTTTTATTTTACTGTACAAGAATATTTTACTGGTTTCATTAGTTAATCTTATTTTTTCAAAGAAAATATTTTCAAAGCTATCTTTAAGTTCTTTTTTAATATTTTTTGAGAATGAACTCTTCTCTTGTTTATAGTTTATATCCTGAATTTTATTTATGTCTAATTTATTTACATTGGCTATATTTTCTACATATGAAAACCATGAAAATATACCATTAGTGCTAAGCCATTTAGATAAACAAAAAGCATCAAATAATAAAGGATTATTTTCATCACTAGAAATTCTTGCTAAGTACTTCAATGATTGTACTTTAATAAAGACATCTATGGGATACTGAGCTAGTTCTGCTCTTGCAGCTATATTGACAGATTGTTTACTAAGCCCAAGTATATATTTGCAAAATTTTAAATGTGTCTTCTCCACTTGGCTACTATCAATCATTGCTAAAATATCAAATTTTCTCATGTCTTTAATTTGAGCTCGTCTTTCAGCTCTTATTATTTTTTCATAAAAATCCATATACCAAATTTCAGAGTTATACATAAGAATAGGTTTAACTAGTGATTCGAACAATTTTTTGTATACTTTTATAGACACATTTTCTAAAGGAGAAAGATACTTAAAAATAGAAAACAAAACTTTAGTACCTTTCTTAGCCAAAAGTAAAATCACAAAAATACTGAACTCAGAGGAAAATCAATTTGGAAAGTCCATAATCACATGGCAAAATCAAAACACAATTCAGTGTGTGATGAAGTCAATTTCCCAGATGCTTCAATTATATTTCCAAGATATTTATATTTTAAAACTTTTTCTAGTTTGTCACCATTTAAGTAAAAATCATATTTATTATTTAAAATGTTTTTCTGTTGAAAGACCATTATTTTAGTTTTTTGTGTATTTATTGTGAGCTGCCACTTATTACAATAAGAATTTAGTTTATTTATAGAGTTCTGTAAACCTTCAGGAGTTTCAGATAATAACAAAATGTCATCTGCAAACATAAGGCAGTTCATTGACATATTTTGCAGAGTCACTGGTTTACAACTTTCATCAAATATTTCTGGTAGATCATTTATATAAACATTAAATAAGTTTGGACTCATATTATCCCCTTGTTTCACTCCTCTATCAATAGAGACATATTCAGATATATTCTCCTTTAATTTCACTGAAGCTTCAGTATTCTTATACATATTTTTTTATCAAATTGTAAAATTTTACACCAATTTTCTCATTTTTTGTTATTTTGTACAAAAGACCTGACCTCCACACTGAATCAAATGCCTTTTTTAGGTCTACAAAACAACCATAAATCTTTTTCTTTTTATAATTTATATATTTATTAAACAGAGTCTTTACAATAAAGACACCATCTGAAGTCCTACTATTCTTCTTAAAGCCTAGTTGATGGTGACATATATTATTTTCAAATAAAGTAAGTAATCTACAATTTATAACCATATTAAATAATTTACTTAGATAGCTCATCAGAGAAATTCCTCTGTAGTTTGAAGGATCAATATGATCCCCACTTTTAAATAATGGAATTATAAATGATTTATTCCAATTTTCAGGATATAGAGAGGTAGATAATATAAGGTTAAAATATTTAGCTATGGCTGGTAACATTACAGAACTACTATGTTTTATAATTTCATAACATATTTTATCTGGTCCACAACTTTTCCCACTTTTTAATCTAATGACACTCTTTTTTGTAAAGCAACTTTTTGTTAATTTAATATTTGCTGCTGTTCTGAATTTCAGTGTATGCTTTTCAGCTTCTTTTTCAAATAAATGTTCCCACAAATCATCTATTTCATTTTTGTATTTTTCTGAATCCTCTCTTAATACATCTTCATTCAAAATTATGCCTTCCTTCTCACCCAATTCTTCCCATAATTGTTCATTTTCATCTGTTTTTGATTTCAAATCTTGCGTCAATATTTTTATTTTTTCATTCTTTCTTTTCAACTTTTTATTTACATTTTTAATGCCATATGTCCCCAACTTAGACTTAGCTTCAGCAAGCTGTTGAATTTTAGTGTCTAGTTTTTCAGACTGAATTTTATATTTTTCCTCTAAGTTGTTTAAAGTACTTTTCAATTTTTCATTGTTGTTATTGAATTGTACGGTTTCTGAATTACACTCAGATATAATTGTATTACAATTTATTGCAAGAGACTCATAACTCTCTTTTAAAACATTGTAATCATCAATGACCTCATCTAAACCATCAGATTTGTTTTCTAGTTTCCTCTTTAAAACCCTATTTTCTTAACTTCTTTAGTTTTATCAACAATCTGTTTTGCCAAAGCTTGTCTATCATCACTGAAAGAACCAATAATTGCAAGAAGTTGACATGTTCAAGTATAGTTAAAAAAATGTTTGATATTTCCCTCGACTTATATGCGTGTTTTTCACAACATGGAAAATCAGAATTAAGCAGTATTTATATTTAGTGTTTTTATAAATTTAGAAACACGTCAGAGGGAATTCCCCAGTTGAGATAAATGCGAGATTTCTCTGAATTCCGATAATTCTATTTCTGTCATATAAGAACTGAATTTTTCTATATTTAACCGTTATGAAGCTGATATTTGATACTGTACTCTCATAAAGAAATGGAGAACCATTAATCATATCATTTAATAAACGTTCTTGTTCCAAATCGGAAGTCGGGGGTTTGTTTATGTATTGATGCGCATGCGTATAGTTTTCTTGGGAAGCAAGTTAACTAGAACCAACGAAAACTAGTACCATGTTAACTCGTACCACTGGGAAGTCGTACCACTGCAAACTGGTACCATCAAGCGTTAGAAATGGGGTTCCTCCTAGAATTAACAATGATAAGATACGAAATGAAATACCTTCTCTCACCCTCAGTGACTGCTGTGGAAAGTAAACTTGGAATTGATAGTACAAAAATAAAACACAACAAGTACATTGCTCATACACGTGTATCCGGGATTGGTTTTTTTTTTGAGTAACTATTCAGATTATCACATTTTGCATGTGCAGTTGAATTAGATTTGAAAATAATACTATCCAGCTGTACCAGGGCTGCCAAAAATTCTTGAAACTCACGCATGTTAATGCTTTTTGGCGGCAGTATCCTTTGATCTATTTTTTCCCTCTTTCATCTTTTCAATTTTTGCCAAATCTCATGCATTTGCTTAATGAATAGTTGGCAGAACTGCTATATACATGTGTCAATGAAAACTATGGCAATCGTATCCCGCAGAGCATTCTGCTCTTTGGTTACAATAATCAATTTGAATAATTAAATCATGCTAGTTGGACCAACGGGTCTTTACAACAGTGATGTGGGGATGGAAGCACTAAATATTCGAAATTTTACTCTCTTGGCTGTCCTGTTAAAAAATAATTCTGTTAAAAAATAAAACAATTTTTATTGTTGTTGCTTATAAATGATTTCTCCTCGTACAGTAGTGTGTTTAGATTGTCGGTTTTGGCAATAGGAACAGTTTGATTGATTGATTGATTGTTGGTTGTTTAACGTCCAGTGGCAAATATTTCATGCATATTCAGGACGAGAACAAGTTCACAATAAATACAATAGGTAGGTTGTTGTAATAGAGGCCATCTAGGATGATGGTCGGGGAAATTTGGACTGCCACTGGAAAATGAGGGTATATTGGATAGGGACAGAAATTTTGCCTTACAACAGTCCACCTACGGACCCCTCAAAGAGTTGTTGCAAGGGTTCTTAACGTGCAAAGAGCGTGGCACTCTCTTTACATGAGGCATCGGATTTAACGTCCCCTTCTGACGGACGTGACTGCGAACTTGATACATCCCGCACAGCCAAACGGACGCCCCACTTCAGCAAGCGTTTTACTGCCGGTCGGGAGAAGACCAAATGCCCATATTTCTATACCCCAGTCACCCTTGGGGACACTTGGCTAAGGTATCAACCAAATGAGAAAAGGGAAATGAAAATACGCGATTTCCTCAACAAAGAAATTGTCATTAATAATAATATATCCTTTGCAAATGTTCATCGATTTTTGACACATGTTTGGCAGAATTTTTGTTTTTGCCTCAAAATCTTTTAAGATGGCAGAAGATGTCCCAGATGTGTGACATAATTTATTGGGATGCCACTCGTAGCCTTCAAGGTTTTATACAAGAAAGTTTGCGAGCAGGAAGGGGTGGAATAGCATCTACTACCATATGTTATTTTCATCCTATTGATATAGCCAAAAATAGCGCTGATGAACACACGATTTGTTATTGTAATATTATCAGTTCATGCAAGAGCAATATGTTAATTCATCATATTTTCTTATGATTAACCACAGTCTTAAACTTTTGATAATTGCATGAAAATCTGTTCTTGTTCAGAATGTTCAACTTTCGATAAATCTTTTGTCTCGGACAAGGATGATCGCGCTCTTTCGGCAAATGACGGCATTAAACCTTACAGGCAAAAAAGCACTGAAAAGATAATTATTAAAACAATATCTGGAACATATGATGGCCGAATTAAAGAACATGATCAGATTTCTGTTTTAAGTTTAGACATCTTAAAACATTTAAATTAATGATTACATATATATTCCTACCCTCTCTCTCAGATGTACTGGAAAACTATCGGTAATAAACAGTGCCAATCTTCAAAACCAGGTTTTAAAAGGTGTTTGAATGACATAACCAACATCAGAGAAATAAATGGTGCACATATTAGTTGTACAAGTTCTCTATTACCAGTGGCAGTATCCTTATTTCAAACTCCAAACTCAGGCAATTCACGGTCGCAAGTGGCAGTTTCTTTATCTCAAACTCCTGTTAAGAGTATAAACATTGAACTGTTGCGCTTCAAACGATCAATCCAAAACCAGTCAAAAGATCGTTGTTAGATGATAGCGGCTATAAGTCTTCTCCTACAAGTCCCAGTCTAATAGCAGTTTCCATCATACCATCACCATAGGTCAAGCAAACTGATCATTGCAACAGCAAGATAGCACGAGTAATCCAAAGCCAAAATACGCACCAGTGGTAAGATATATTTGAGAAACATTGCTTCTGATTTAATCAATTTTGCTTTCATGTTGAACAGTCCTGGCTGGCCATTGATAGTATAAAGAGTATAAATAACGAAAAATAAACCAACGAGGGTGCAGATAAAAATATAACAGTTACAGTACCATCTTTATGAAAAACTGAAAAGGCACATCTTGCTTCATTACTACATGCTGGTGGATACATCTCACATATTGGAGATCTAGTGTTGAAGAATAAAGACCAATAACTTCAAGACAATAACAATCTAAACCAAGGGAAATACTCACAAATCCACAAGGTCAAAAACTGAAAACGTGATATGTATGGATTTTCCTGGGACAAAATTTGTGAAGAATTCAAGTCAGTTTCAAGATATTGCAAAGATTGGGAAGGGTTTATGCAGTTTTCGCACAGACAAGACACCACAAGCTGAGCTTAGTGCAGAGGATGATGACTTTATGCCTGTTAGACAACATAGCAGATCAAAAGTATAATATGAAATTATATTTTTTGATTTTAAATTGGACGATATGTGTCAGTAAAAGTTGGTCGTATCATAATTTAGAAAGGATTAAAATGTTCTTATTATTTTACGAATGTTGATCATGAAAGAGCTCGAGTTTTTCACATGTTTAAAAATATATGTTTTCTATTTGGATTTACTAGACAGATTTGTTTCCTCTCTAAATTATAAACATTCTGATGATCTTAAAAATATTTTGTCATAAAGATGTTAAACAGCGAGTGCAGATCTTAATAGAAATGAAAAAGATAGCAAAACAAAAAATTATGTTTTTCTCGACATGTTCAAATTCATTTCATAGCCTATGTGATAACTAGATGTAGGTATTGTGTGTTTCTGTGTTGATATGTATAACTATTTTCTGTGTATACTCTTTTCTTTACATATTTAATAGTAAAGTATGGAAGTGCTTCAGTAGTTTGAAATTTACAATATATATAAGTGTAAATTGAAAACTACGATCAAACCTATGATTGCGTTGGATAAAAACAGGAATTTTAACACGTGTGCTTGTAAGACAAATTTCGTTATAGAAAGGTCCAAATACAGCACAAACAACATTTTCCAAAAGACCAAAAAAGTGAAAAAGTATATTTACACAAAACGTATTTGACTAACAGGTCGAACTACTGATGTTCTTTTACCCTGCTGACTGCCATTGGCGATTGACAAATAAAATTAATCACAAGATGCAACAAAGTGGATCTTGATATAAATTTAATACTAAACTGAAAACAATAAACTTGTGGCCAAGATGTTATGCCGCAAGATGAGGTGTCAATATTTTTTTGTACACCAGATCAGGATTTCGACAATTAATGTCTCTTCAGTGATGTTAGGGATCGAAACGGTATTTGGAAGGCCAGATAATTTATCCTCAATTTAAGATAGACTCTTGGATCTTAAGAATCAATATAGGATGAACGGGTCATATAAACCAAAAGGAAAATAAGATACAAGCCCAAACGAATAAATCTAAACAAGTCTAAATTGAAACCTACGTTCAAACCTATGATAGCGTTGAATAAAAACCGCAATTTTTATACGTGTGCATGTTAAACAAATTTCGTTGTAGAAGGGTGTAAATACAGCATAAACAACATTTTCCAAAAGACTGTAAACAGCAATAATGTTTAGCAAAGTAAAATCTACAAATAAGTCAACATGACCAAAATAGTCAGTTGAACCCTTAAGGAGTTATTGCCCTTTATAGTAATTATTTAACCATTTGTCTACAATTTAAGTATCTTTTAAAAAGATCTTCACCTCTGAAACTACTGGTCCAAATTTAACCAAACATGGCAAATCAACGAAGATGGCAGCCATGGATAAAAATGATTATAGAGGCAACATGTAGATTTTGGGTTATATCTCTGAAACAAAGCATTTAGACCAAATCTGACAAGGTTTATCAGGTCAAGATCTATCTGCTCTCAAATTTTCTAACAAATCGGATAACCCACTTGTTGGGTTGCTGTCCCTGTATTGATAAAGCTAGCTATAAAAACAGGTGCAATCCCATTTTGCATTTAATGATCGACAGACTAATTGATCACTTGAAAGAAACACCCAACTTCTTTATAGATAGGAAGAAGTCAGCTGACCTGTAATAAAATGTTCGACCATCAAATAGAAAAAAATGTCTAAATTTTTCTTTGATGCACCATCTTTGGAAGTATCAGACTACCTAAAAGACTTGTAGAAACCCTTGAGAGAGACTCGACTCTTAATTTTAAGAACCTCTCAACGGCGAACGCACGAAATTATTAAACTTGTTGTTTTCGATTCATATGGCAAATCTCTTTCAACAATTAATATGCTGAAATCGCACATAACGTATTTAGGACGGACAACAGGAGTCGCTTGTATTTTTTGTGATCGCATTATCAGAGAAGGGAGTCATGAAAACAGAACAAATACGACTGTCAGTTATTTATTTTGAAATTTGAAACCAAATTTTAGCTAAACGCCAATTGCAGAAGACCACACACCGAGCTTGTCAAATATTTAAAGTGTGATCATTATTGTAACATATGTATTTGGCCTAGGAATTTACAGGAAAACAAATAAGGTTGTGGAAACACAAAGGGAAAAAATTAAGTCTTCAATACATCAGAGATATAAGCATAGGCACAAACAAGTTTAACACAATACCCCACATACACGATGTTTTACAGTATATGGAAAAAAGTATAAGTCCTCTCTGATTAGACACAGGTCAATGAAACCAAAAGTACATTAAAAAGTAATCAGCACTTAACATTAAAATACCATTGAAAGTTCATTGCTTTTTATATTGCCATAGAAAAGATAAACAATTTATTGTTGTCCAGATTTTGATAATTAAAAGTTTAATCGTTTTTAAGCCATCCTGTTTTGGAAAGAAAAATGTTTATAATTACAATCCTGGTATTTTTGATAATTATTAACACCACTGGGTCGATGCCACTACTGGTGGACGTTTCGTCCCCGAGGGTATCACCAGCCCAGTAGTCAGCACTTCGATGTTGACATGAATATCAATTATATGGTAATTTTTCATAAATTTTCTGTTATCATAACTTTGAATTTTTCGAAAAACTAAGGATTTTCTTACCCCCAGGAGTAGATTACCATAGCCGTATTTGGCACAACTTTTTGGAATTTTGGGTCCTCAATGCTCTTCAACTTTGTATTTGTTTGGCTTTTTAACTGTTTTCATCTGAGCTTCACTGATGAGTTTTAAGTAGCCGAAACGCGCGTGTGGCGTATTAAATTATAATCCTGGTACTTTTGATAACTATTTACACCACTGGGTCGATGCCACTGCTGGTGGACGTTTCGTCCCCGATGGTATCACCAGCACAGTAGTCATTACTTCGGTGTTGACATGAATATCAATTATATTGATTGTTTGTTGGTTGCTTAACGTCCAGTGGCAAATATTTCATGCATATTCAGGACGAGAACAAGTTCACAATAAATACAATAGGTAGGTTGATACAATAGAGGTCATATGGGATGATGGTCGGGGAAATTTGGACTGCCACTGGAAAATGAGGGTATATTGGACAGGGACAGAAATTTTGCCTTGCAACAGGCCACCTACGGACCCCTCAAAGAGTTGTTGCAAGGGTTCTAAACGTGCAAAGAGCGTGGCACTCTCTTTACACGAGGCATCGGATTTAACGTCCTCCTTCTGACCGGACGTGACTGCGAACTTGATACATCCCGCACAGCCAAACGGACGCCCCACTTCGGCATGCGTTATACTGCCGGTCGGGAGAAGACCAAGTGACTATATTTCTATACCCCAGTCACCCTTGGGGTGAATATCAATTATATGGTAATTTTTTATAAATTTTCTGTTATCTGATTTCTTACTTTTCATGTTATCAGGAGGACCAACATGTATGATCTGTTTAATATCTGGAACATCTATACCAGTGCCATATGGCTTTGTGGCAAACACAAGTCTTAGGCTGTCATGTGTCTCGTTCATTCTTCATCTACAAATTTTAATTTTTTGTTGTCAGTTGTTGAACTTATGTCATATTAAACAAGTGACTGGTGAAAAATAATGTTTATCCAATTATTGAACCAATGCATGCATATATCATAAACTTAGTCATCGGTGCATGATTTTATTCTTTTTTAGCTCACCTGGCCCAAGTGAGCTTTTCTCATTACTTGGCGTCCGTCGTCTTTAACTTTTACAAAAATCTTCGCCTCTGAAACTTCTGGGCCAAATTAAACCAAACTTGACCACAATCATCAATGTGTGGCGTGACCCGGCCAACCAATTAAGATGGCCGCCATGGCTAAAAACAGAACATAGGGGTAAAATGCAGTTTTTGGCTTATTACTCAAAAACCAAAGCATTTAGAGCAAATCTTACATTTTGTGAAAATGTTTATCAAGTCAAGATCTATCTGCCCTAAAATTTGCAGATGAATCAGACAGCCCGTTGTTAGGTTACTGCCCCTTTATTGGTTATTTTAAGGAAACTTTGCTCTTTTTGGTAATTATCTTGAATATTACTATAGATAGAGATAAACTGTAAACAGCAATAATGTACAGCAAAGTAAGACCTAAAAATAAGTCAACCTCACCAAAATGGTCAATTGACCCCCTTTGGAGTTATTGCCGTTTTTAGCCAATTTTTAACAATTTTCGTAAAATTGGTTAATTTTCACTAACATTTTCCACTGAAGCTATTGGACCAAGTTCATTATAGATAGAAATAATTGTAAGCAGCAAGAATGTTCAGTAAAGTAAGATGTACAAACACATCACCATCACCAAAACACAATTGTGTCATGAATCCATCCGCGTCCTTTGGTTTCATATTCACATAGACCAAGGTGAGCGACACAGGCTCTTTGAAGCCTCTAGTTATGCAAAAATATCAAATAATCGTCATTTTTTTTCTTCTGTCTGTCTGCTGTGAAGTGCAAATATGAAAGCTCATTAATTGTCGTGTTTTGAAGCCGTTGTTTTATCAATTATCACCTCATAGTTATCAAAAGTACCAGGATTATAATTTTATACGCCAGACGCGCGTTTCGTCTACATAAGACTCATCAGTAACGCTCAGATCAAAATAGTTAAAAAGCCAAACAAATACAAAGTTGAAGAGCATTGAGGACCCAAAATTCCCAAAAGTAGTGCCAAATACGGCTAAGGTAATCTACTCCTGGGGTAAGAAAATCCTTAGTTTTTCGAAAAATTCAAAAGTTTTGTAAACATAAAATTTATAAAAATGACCATATAATTGATATGCATGTCAACACCGAAGTGCTGACTACTGGGCTTATAATTTAGTAAACAGTCAACAAAGAAGCATGAATATTGAGCAAGTGTGTAAAAGAGGGACGAAAGATACCAAAGGGACAGTCAAACTCATAAATCCAAAACAAACTGACAACGCCATGGCTAAAAATGAAAAAGACAAACAGAAAAACAATAGTACACATGACACAACATGTACATTTGTACAATCAGATAATAGTTTATTTCAGTGACATATCTATGCGTCGTATTGCGATCAGTGGAATTTTACGAATTGTTTCCAGGAAGCAACCGATTAAAAATCGTAATTTCATCTAAATGTGGAAAAATTAAAGAATTTTTCTTCTTTTCTTCAGAAAAAGTTTAATACTGACAACTATCCATGTTATAAAAACAAATAAAAGACTTGCGCGACCGTACTTCAGTTCCCCAGTCACCCTAAGATGATTTAAGATTGAGGACATTAACATGCCAGTGCTTGTGAACAATTCACTTCACTAATAAACAAAACTGAATGGATATTCACAGTGGTTATCCAATCTTTGCATTTACGTGGCCTGATTGCAAGATCATATACAAACAATTGAAACACATCCTCTTCAATATGTCGAAAAACCGGTTTTAGAATTTGGAATCTTGAAAGCCATACATTTTATCAAGTTTTTTTTCAAGTTTTTATTAAATCAGGAAAATCAATACAAGTATAATGATGTCTTCCCCCACATAAACATGATATTACATCACATAAAAAATATATATTATGTATGACAAAATATCAAATCAAGGTTAAATGAATAAAATTACAAAGATTCAAAGCATAATTGTATGTAATGGCATATAGTTTTTGTATCATCAATATTTTGTAGGTTAAGTAAACTAATAATGGTTTTCATAACTTTTTCAGGGCACAGATCTTGTTAATTAAAATTTAGTCTATTAAATAGTTGTTTTCTATAATTTTCAAATTTTTTGCAATAAATAAGGAAATTTTATAGTGGACACGAATTTGAAAAAAAAATCAAAAATATTGGCATTATATTTATCTCTGGACAGAATGAGATTAGAAAAAAAAATATGAGGTGATCGAAGATGCACAAGGATATGGCCAGTATGGTGACGGAGAACCCAGTGATAAGGAGCAATGATGATTGTTTAAAGTTCAGAAGATTTTCCTTGGATGAACTACCTTCATATGCAAGAATTGCAAAGGCAACATTCGCCCCCTTTTATTGAGAAATACTTTGACAACATAGTGTCAGATTTCAACAGGAAAATACGCCGGGAATAAGTAAATTAAGGCAAACATAACGTAAGTATAAAGGGTACATTTTTATTTATTAAATGGGCGTATAAGTACCCTTGTTATTTAACAAATTCTCATCATTTCAGTTTATTCACTATTCATTGATAAAGCCATAACCGTCAGTAGCGTCTGTGTCCGCCATTAGCGTTGAGAACGTGGATGGAGAAAAATACATGCTCACAGACTTGCCTACATGATTAAGCACAAACAAATCAACTATGAAGGGTTTGATGTGTCACGTTTGTGCCACAATTCAAAGTGCATAAATACTGAACATCTTTCACTCGAACCGCATTGGCTTGACTTGTGTCTGTAGCAAAATGTTTTATAGGACATCCATGAATAGAACTGAAGATGGCAAATAATAATTTGAGTATTAATAGATATACATGATATAACTGAAGTGGGGACTTACTACAGAATACAAACGGATACTTAGTACATCACATTAAATAACCTAATAGATAGCCGCGCATAACAATACACAGCCGAGTTAGCCAGAGCTAGTTTAACGCAAACAGCGACGTCACATTTGAATTTCTAAAACTTTTTTCAGCCGTATTTGGCACAATTTTTTTGAATTTTGGATCCTCAATGTTCTTCAACTTTTTACTTGTATGGCTTTATAAAGATTTTGGTATGAGCGTCACTGATCCTACTATAATCCTGGTACCTTTGAAACTATTTCTACAATAAAGAAAGAATTTAGATAGTATTCAATTCTTATAATGCGTCAGATCAGAAGTTGATGACGCCTGGTAAACCATCTAATGTCAACCAAATGTTGAGATGGAAACAAATATTCTGGCACTTCCTGTTGATCTTTTCTGGTTCAAAATATTCAAAATAAACACAAGGTAGGTCGACTTTTCGTCTATTTACTGAAAATCAATGCGTTTGTTTGTTAAACAGGAGAATGTCATGCCATATATATTGAAACTACAATTTTCTCGTGTATAACACGGATGAATATGATTTAAAATGACATCGTAATGACATTTCATCAGCAGGTAATTGTGGCCAGCGCAGTTAGCTATTGACAAAAAGACAGTGATGTCATTGATAACAAAAATAAACTAGCATATATATCAGTAAATTAGTAAATTTAAAAAAAATTAAACATAAAGTTACGGTTTGTTCTTTTTCTTTACTTATATAATTTCATTAATCTGAATATGTTACCAAGTATGTCATGTTGAGATTTTCTGGTATCGGTTGTGATATCCTGCAACAATTTTGAGATCTCCTGATGAATACAATTTTCAACTATTAAAAGAAGATGTGGTATGATTGCCTATGAGACAACTGTCCACAAGAGACCAAAATGACAGACAGTAACAACTATAGGTCACTGTACGGCCTTCAACAATGAGCAAAGGCCATACCGCATAGTCAGCTTTAAAAGGCCCCGAAATGAGAATGTAAAATTATAATCCTGGTACCTTAAGTACTACTTACACCACTGGGTCGATGTTTTATTAACAGCCTTATCCTCTGCTGCTGGACGTTTCGTCCTCGAGGTTATCGCCAGCCCAGTAGTCAGCACTTCGGTGTTGACATGAATATCAATAATGTGGTCATTTTTATAAATTTCCCGTTTACAAAACGTTGAATTTTTCGAAAAACTAAGCTGGCCAGAACATACCACATATGGTCATTGTCAGAGGAAAAACATCCAAAAGTCTTAATGCATTCAATGTTTCAGAAGGTGTCCCTCATACAAAATACACTTACCAAGAATGTGCATGGATGGAGGACGTTTCGAGTGAAACATGGTTTAGGGACCATTTTTTTAGATTTTGTGGTCCTCATAGACCACAGATTATACTATTGGACTCCCATTCATCAAACGAGACTCTAGATTTGATTGAGGTTGCACGAGAGAACGGTATAGAACGTTCACATGCAGCACTACCGTGGGGCATCAGGATATATAGAGAGATTTAATATTGGAAAACTCATGTTGATGCAAGACTTTAATGTGGTTTCGAAATTCCAAGGAAAGAGAATTGAGGAAATTAATATTGAAGGTAATTGTATAAAAAGTATTAAATTTTCTGTGACTTTACAACTACAGGGCAAAACAAAGTTACTAGTAGTACAGTAATCGAGGAAACCACTACAGAAATTGAAAAGAAGGAAGAGAATACTAAAGAAAAGAAAGGAGAGAATTGTAAAGGAGAACCAACAAAGGCAGATAAGAAAATATGCAAAATACGGAAGCTGACACAAGAGAAAAACAGAAAAAGAAAGAAGCACAACAAATCAAAATAGGCACATCTGGTAAATAAATAAAGAATAACTAATCGAAGAATTCAAATAGAGAAAAATATTCAATTAGTGACCGAAAACCTTAATTCACTACGCGCATGAGTTAATTATCGGTGTTGTTCGGTCACAAGTTTAATTATTTTTCGATATTTGAAATCTTTTATAAGTTTTTAGTACATTGGTATATTGTTTTTTTTTAAAGAAATTAATGTAAAACATGAAAGGAACTATATCTTTTTTCTACGCTTTTACAATTTGTTTTGATCCGCCGTTATCCACGTCTTGACAACGCCTATGGTTGTATGAAGTGAAATGTGAAATTATCGGTTAAAATCAATGTAATTCATTACAGGGTTTAAAATAAGCAGGGTTCTTGATAGGTTAGTGGCCCCTAACATTTGGTGTGGGCTACTTACATTTCTGCTTTTCTTGTAAAGGACTATATATATGGGCTACAAAAATTAAGCTGTGGGCTACCTTGGCTAAAGTCTTAAGGTTCTATCTTACAAATGTCTTCTTTTAGAGGACCGCAGAATGGTCTGGAGTTACATTTTAGACCAAATTTGGCCCCAATCATTATCTAAGTTCCTGTTATGGTTTGTTTTATCTTTTCTTGTCGACACATTTTTTCTGGAATAGCCATACAATGTATAATACTAATAATACACCCCTTGTCCCCCTTCTTGATAATAAATGAAATAGTGACAATCAGATCACAACCAAACGCTTCTTATGAATTGATGATTATTTTTTTTAAATAGTTTAGCAATGGATGATGCTGTTAAAGAAGTAGAACTCAGTAGTATAGAGGACGATTCTTATCTGGGAGCCAGTAGTGATGATGAAGGCGATATATTTGATAACTTTAATTTCTACATTACTTTCTTAATATAAACACAAAAATATGTGGTATGATTGCCAATGAGACAACTCTGAGACCAGTGAACATTATTCAATTATTTGACTTTTTATCCTTCTCCAATTTTCAAGTATTTGCTGAAGATACTCTTGAAACTGCTCCCTGTTTTTCTATTTAATGTATCATATGTTTTTGCAGTTGCTAAATTAAATTATTCAATATACAAGGTAAACTAAAAACAAATACACAATATACAAAAAAAGTAGAATAGAGAACAAATACACCGAAAACAGTAAGAAAATAACAAGTAAAACTAAATGAAATTTACTTGATCAATGATGTCCTGACCCCATGTTGTCGTTGTTTTGGAATGTGAATATTTAGGAATACAACGCTGTTTCAACACTTTTTTTTGGGGGGGGGGGAGAGGATTTTGTCTATGCTTTTAGTCAATAAGAAAGCAGTAAAGTTTTAATCATATGATAAAAACTTTATAAATGTTGTTTTTGAAAAGAAGTAAAGTGATGTTTATCAAATAATCCATAATTACATTTTTTTTCTACTGTACATTTTTTTAAGTTTTAAAAAATATATAGAATAAATACAATGCATTTATGACCATCTGAGTTCTTGTACTCTAGAATTTTTATTTGTCAACATATAATTTGAACTGCATACAATTTCTAAAGAAGCTGGGCTTCACTTTCAATTGATTTTGAGGACAATTGATATTCTTGCCTCTTTGTTGATAAATGAATACATTATCTCTTTAAACAGAAACAAAAGACAATGATACATCACAGCCATCACTTCCAAAGAAAATGAAGACTGAAAGGTAAATAACAGTGTTATAGTGTTAGATATACTCCCACTTCGAAAAAAGGGGGTACCTTAGTCTCTCCTTCCGTTTGAAACAAGACTTTTGTAAAAATTTTGTCAAACTTCTTTTCACAGTTACTTATTATTCGGAGTACACGTTGCAAATTCGTAATGGGGTCCCGATCATGCCTACCTATTTTAGGTCCGTTGCAAGTCTGTTTACTGACTTTGTTAATCTCTTTAGCTCATCTTGCCCAAAGTGTGTCTGTCGTCATCTGTTAACTTTTACAAAAGTTTTTTCCTCTGAAACTACTGGTCCAAATTTAACCTTGGGGTATCAAGTTTGAAAAATGTGTCCCGTGACCCCGCCAGTCAACCAAGATGGCCTCATTCCTAGAAATACAACATATAGGTAAAATGTAGATAAATCTGAAACCAAAGCGTTAAGAGCTAAATGGTTTATCAAGTGAAGATCTATCAGCCCCAAAATTGTCAGATGAATCAAACAACTGGTTGTTGGGTTGCTACCCCTGAATTGGTAATTTTAAGGAAATTTTGCCCTTTTTGGTTATTATCGAGAGATAAACTGTAAGCAGTAATAATGTTCAGCAAAGTAAGATCTACAAATAAGCCAACTTGAACAAAATGGTTAATTTACCCTATCAAGGAGTTATTGCCCTTTATGGTCAATTTTTATAAATTTTTACAAAATATTCTCTGTATCTTATGCGCCAAGTTCATTATAGATAGATAATTGTAAGTAGCAAGAATGTTCAGTAAAGTAAGATCTACAAACACATCACCATCACCAAAATGTCATGAATCCATCTGTGTCCTTTTAATATGCACATACAAAGATGAGCGACACCGCCTCTTGTTTAAAATGTAGTCAATTTTAACACAATTCTTAAAAGATTCCATTCATTACCATTGAGGTACCTTTCTTTTTATTTGCATTCTGCAACTCCTTTTACACAAACTGGAATCTTTTCAGAGAGTCAAAGTGTATTTATTATAGATTTTGATCTGTAGACTGTATTGCACCAATTATTAGCAAACGTGAGTAAGATTGGTTGATTGTTGGTTGCTTAACGTCCAGTGGCAAATATTTCATGCCATATTCAGGACGAGAACAAGTTAACAATAAATACAATAGGTAGGTTGATATAGTAGAGGCCATCTGGGATGATGGTCGGGTAAATTTTAACTGCCACTTGAAAATGAGGGTATATTGGATAGGGACAGAAATTTTGCCTTGCAACAGGCCACCTACGGACCCTTATGTCAGTTTCAAAAGAGGGACGAAAGATACCAAAGGGACAGTCAAACTCATAAATCTAAAACAAACTGACAACGCCATGGCTAAAAATGAAAAAGACAAAAAAACAATAGTATACATGACACAACATAGAAAACTAAAGAATAAACAACACGAACCCCACAAAACGTGAGGTTAATAGTAGATGTGGTACATTATACTTCTGTCAGACACTTGAAAAGTCAAATAATAATTTATTTTGAATGTAGGACAGGAAGTCACAGGACAAAAAGTCACAATTCATTTTTTCTGATTATTTTCTTTGAATAAAAAACGATTATTTCTATACAAATATTTTTGTATTTTTCTTGAACTATTGTACATAAACCAACTTTGTAAATAAAATTTATCCAAAAAAAAACCGAAGATAATTACATAATTGTTAAAAAAACAAAATGTCAAAGTGGCTTGGCACTTGAAGGGTTTCATGGTGCCAAGAAATCTTTCTTTTGAACAATTAATATTAAATAAATCTTTATTTTTAAAGTATAATGACACATTTCCTAAACTTTAATATGAATATATGTTTAAAAAAGTTAATATTCAAGATGTTTCTCTTACATATTCAAAACAACTGTCAACAGATTATTTGTGACTTTTTGTCCTACTAAATGTGTGACTTTCTGTCCGTTTACCTTTACTTTCCACATGAAATCACTTTGTATAGGAAGTAAAATCACATTATAAACTTTCAACACCGAAATGTCCAAATAACAATTCATAAATAAAAATATCAAACGAATGGACAGGTAAAGGCGATAAAGAATGGTGGATTGAGAATTTAAAACAGATAGTCCCACAACATTTGATTGGGGACTTTCTGTTTTGAATTTTACTCGGGAGTTCATTTTTTTTTGAGATTTTACTCTTTCAAAAGGGTGACGAATGATATTAGAGGGACATATTAACTCATAATAATAATGAAAACACCTGGCTAAAATTGAAAGAAGACTAACAGACAATTAATAGAACACATGACACAACATAGAAAACGAAAGAATAAGCACCAAGACCCCCAACTTTTTTTCTGTTACCTGTGTGACGTACCAAAAAATAAAAATATTGTCACATATTGTTTTGTCACATGCTATTGAAGTGTTATGAGTCAGTTTCAGACTGGGTCAATCCCTGCACAAAAAAAATCATATATACCATCAATATCTTGAAGAAATACTTCTAAGCAATAAATACTGTCCTCTTCCTCTGCTCGCTTATTACTACCAATAACACTCCACTTTTTATCATACAGCGTCCGTTCTTTTATTTAATACTTGAGGAATGGCGGAAAATAGAGTTTTCCATGTTTTGGGAGTCTGTTTTATCATATCCCAGAACCCAAAAACATCATTCAACCCACTACTAAGCTTGGCAATTTCAGCTGATGTTCTGTAAAAAAAATAATTAATTAAATACAACATGATATATTAAACATTAGTATTTTTTATCTTACATTTATATCACAATGATATGAACTTTACATTTATATCACACTGATATGAACTAATTCTACATATAGTCCAAACTCGATTGTGTTGGAAACCAAGATAAGTCATGGTATTCCTTTTTTAAGGCATATCTAGCCATGAAGAGTCATACTCTGTCGATTTAACACCACCATATTTTGAATTTTCTCCTCAGAGAATATTCTGAGTTTGACTGTCCCTTTGGTATCTTTAGTCCCTCTTTTGTGAGCCAACTTAACAAAATGAGTTCAAAGTTAAGAAATTTTGGAAGGGTTAGAACAGGACAAGTGTCCACAAACAAACCATTATGACTTTCTAAAAATGATTTCCCAGAAAGCCATAAAAATACCATTTTGAAGAAATTATCTTTTTCAAGGATCACAACTCTGAAATGGGTTGCCTGATTTATTTGAAAACAATCGACACAAATATTTTGTAAAAATTTCATAAAATTTGCTACTGGCTTAAAATTCTAGTTAAAGTGTATTATATCTATGAAACAGACATTTACTTTCTTTTTCAAAATCAATCAAGAGGAATGAACTTCACCAATACATCTGAACTATTACTTAGGGAATTTTTGAGTTGTGAAAAGAGTGGAAGAGTGACAGATAAACTGAAGAGAATGGTGTATAACCTAATATGTTTTTGCTTTGTGTCACGTCCTCATTTCCTTCTTTTCTGAAAGCTAATATAAAAAAATGAAAATTTGAATAATATGCTTTCAATGCACCATTCACATATGACAGGCAATAATATTACACATATTCGACAGAAATTAAACATTTCTAAGATAGTGTTTTCCACAACAAAGACAAAAGAAAACATATGCATGCTTCTATAGCAAAACAATATGCCCAACTTAACAAAAAAAACTTAAACTACAGGCTTATCCATATTGAATTTCATTCGCATCAGTGATAGGTCCACTGCACATTGGGCACCTGTTCTGTTCTGGTTGAGAAAATCTCTCCTTCAAAGGAGCACTTCGCACAATAACGAATAAATGTTTATATATATAATATACCTAAAAAGACATACTAGGTACGCCTCGTGAGACGAGTGTGGGTTACTGTCAAAGACCCTTACGCTTGCTTGGCGGAAGGGTTTTATGACACATCCTAGGGCTAGTGTGCACATTGATAAAGCCTACGGCGTGAAATGGTACATTCATATAATTAACTCTAACAATAACTGTTATTCTAACTTTAACCTTTCCCTAACCCTACTATAAACACAACCTATGGCGCTAGATGGCACATTCACACACCCTAACTCTAACCCTTAGCCTAACCCTTACCTTAACCATTATCCTAACCCTTACCCTAACTCTAACCCTAACCCTAAACTGACTATATACATAACTTTTATTTTACATATAACCTTTCCCTAACCCTACTATTAACACAGTATACGGGGCTAGATCGCACATTGACACAGCCTACGGCGCTACATCGCACATTGGCTCAGCCTACGGCGCTAGTTTGCACATTGATACAGCTTACGGCGTTAGTTAGTACCTTTCTATAATTAACTCTTAACAATAACTTTTATGATAATTTAAAACTTTCTCTAACCCTAATATTGACACAGCCTATGGCGCTAGATTGCACATTAACACAGCCTAAAGTTTTATATCGCACATTCATAAAACTAACTCTAACAATAACTTTTATTCTAATTCAAAGCCTTCCCTAACCCTACTATTGACACAGCCTACGGCGCTAGATCGCACATTGACACACCCTTCGGCGTTGAATAGCACATTCATAAAACTGACTATAAATATAACTTTTAGTCTTATTCTAACTCTTCCCTAACCCTACTATTAACACAGCCTAATGAGCTAGATCGCACATTGATACAGTCAACAGCGTGAGATCTCACATTATTAAAACTGACTCTAATAATAAATTGTATTCAAATTCTAACCGTTCCCTAACCCTACTGTTGACACAGCCTACGGCGCTAGATCACACTTGGACACATCCTACGGGACTATATCACACATTGACACAAATTCATAAAAGTAACTGTAACCATAACTTTTTCTCTAAGTGTAACCCTTTCCTAACCTTACTTTTGACACAGCCTACGGCGCTAAATCGCACAATGCCTATGGTGTTATATCGCAAATGAACACAGCCTACTGTTCTATATAACAAATTGACACAGAGCACGGGGCTTATTATTGTTTTTTTCAAAACCATCTTATCACAAATGTAATTGTGTAATTGCGAGAAAACTGTTTATTAATTGTGATAATATGCACATCCTACAGCATTTAAATTTTTAGTGAAACATCAAATATTTAAAAATTGTATATGCCGGTCCAAAATTTTTAAATTAGTTATAACCAAAAACCGACATTAAAAATGAGCAGCCCAATAAGGCAGCTACATTGCTGAAAATAAGCACTGCATACAGCTGAAAAAAGGACACATTGTAAATATCTTTAAAATACATTAAATTTAATTCATACCATCATTTTCCTTGTATTTTTCATCCAAAAATTCAGCGAAAGAGTCAGTCATTTTGTCATATTCATCTTGTGCTGATGCAGACAAACTGTAAGTTACTCCGTTGGTATGATTCTCGAACATTTTTAAAAATACAGGAACAAAATTCTGTAGTTTAGATTCTTGTAATCTTTTGTAATGTTCCTTTACAATGGAGATGGGGTACACGGCTGGTCTAGATACTAAGAACAAAAATCTGTCAATTAACCCATCATTTCCAGTAAAGTTGGTCAGTTCACAAATTAGGGGTTGTGGCTGTATGTAAATACAAATGGACATAGATGTCTGTTTGAAGCCACGAGAACCTGATGAAAGTTGTGTATATTCTCCTTTGCCGTTCCACATTTTACAAATGATGGATCTCTCTGATTTTCTTTTCATTTGTTTGCAGTTAATTGACGACAAAAATATGTGTCCCTCGTCCGAGGTTATAAGACCATAGCCTTCATTTGTAATTTGGTGTTTTTGAATTCCTGGATTTGTGTAATTATCCAATTGCATTTTTTTCCCAAACTTTGTTAAGATTTCGTCCATAACCGGTTCTATTACTGTGTCATAAGTCACAGTTTTACCTCCTCCGGGATCACATACAGCTATTAAATACGAGTTTAAAGTTGTACTAAAAGCTTTCCCTTGTCCTTCAACTTTGGATTTTGGTCCACATATGCTTGCTGTCATTGATAGTAGTGCTGGCATGATCAGATTCAGAGATGAATTTGTAGATTTTTCAAAAATTGTCAACCAATTGTAAATATCTGCATCTAAAATGTTGTCCCATGGAATTTTTGCGCTTTATGCTGTTCTATAAGTTACGAATGTATGTGCATCCGAAATTCGTTCGGATGTTACCTTATTGATATTTTTTTCATATTTTACTGTAAATTTGTCAATTTTTGGATCATTTTTTTGATGTGACCTTAAATCGGTCATTTAATCAAGAAGAAAACTTGAACTAACCACAGCTTTGTCAAATAATATCAACATTTTTCATTCAATTTAACCACTTTTTGGATATTTATTCGCATCTTACCTTATTGATATTTTTTTCATATTTTACTGTAAATTTGTCAATTTTTTGATAATTTTTTTGATGTTACCTTAAATCGGTCATTTGATCAAGAAGAAAACTTGAAACAACCACAGCTTTGTAAAAAAATATCAACATTTTTCATTCAATTTAACCACTTTTTTGATATTTATTCGCATCTTACCTTATTGATATTTTTTTCATATTTGTCAATCTTTTGATAATTTTTTTGATGTTACCTTAAATCTGTCATTTGATCAAGAAGAAAACTTGAACCAAACCACAGCCTTATCAAAACATTTCAAGATTTTTTATTCAATTTAACCACTTTTTGGATATTCATTCTGATGTTACCTTATTGATATTTTTTTCATATTTTACTGTAAATTTGTCAATTTTTTGGATATTTTTTTTATGTTACCTTAAATCTGTCAATTGATCAAGAAGAAAACTTGAACAAACCACAGCTTTATTAAAAAATGTCAACATTTTTCATTCAATTTAACCACTTTTTGGATATTCGTTCCGATGTTACCTTATTGATATTTTTTTCATATTTTACTGTAAATTTGTCAATTTTTTGATAATTTGTTTTATGTTACATTAAATCTGTCATTTGATCAAGAAGTCAATTTTTTTATATTTTTTTTTATGTTACCTTAAATCGGTCATTTGATCAAGAAGTAAATTTTTTTGTTAATTTTTTTGATGTTACCTTAAATCGGTCATTTGATCAAGAAGTCAATTTTTTTGATATTTTTTTTTTTATGTGACCTTAAATCGGTCATTTGATCAAGAAGAAAACTTGAAACAACTACAGCTTTATTAAAAATCTATCAGGCAGGATCGAATTAAATTTAACTTTCAAAACTAAAAATCAATCCAAGTTATGTACATTTAGTGTTTGCACTTATGCGATATTTTGATGGTGATCAACATTCAATGTTACTTCATCAGCTACAAAAAATAATACAACACTGAATCGAATGATATTATTACGTGATTATTTCTGTATTGGCCTTGAGGATAAAAATGTGACTATCTTCTTATTTTTTGGTAAATTACATATCCCCAAAAAATCAGAATTCAAAATTGTGGCTTTCTTCAAGTTACGGACGGGTAGAACATGAAAGTTATTGTTACACACTAATTACATTAGAATTTGTGATATTATTCAATCAAAATGATATGTTACAAACGATTTTGCTTTAGAATTCCTAATAGGCAAATCATATATGAATTGCAAAAAAAATATTATTCATGCAGTAATGAAAATATACCAATAGTTGCTTCCTCTTTTTTCTTTGTTCGTAAGAAAAAATTATCACTTGGATTTTCCTTTCTCCACTTTGCAACAAGCTGTTTAACCACTGCCTTTAACATTAAAAAAAAAGAATTTCCAAAAGGTGAGTTACCACATGAACAGTAAAAGTGACACAACCCCAATTTACTTGATCTTGGTTTTAGTGTTATACACGTTTTATACAATTTGGCTGAGGCAACCTTAAGTTATACACTGAACTAATTTTAAGGCTAACAGAGATATTAATAGATGTGAAGACCTGACAAGGGTAACCCCAATAAAATATGATTCTTGACACAGCTACTACTGGTGAGTTATACTAATGCAGCCTATAAGTATTAACCTTCTTTGCTAGTATACACATGTTTACATATCATAACTGATCAATATTGGTGTTTCTTATCTTCATCATGCACCTGCCAATGTGATTTTTTTATATCTCTACGGGTTGGCCAGAACCTTTTATTCAATTTTGATGGAATGTCTTTGAATAAAGTTTTTGTCAGATAAATTTCTAAGAGTAATTGCATCACTGTTGGACTAGTTATATTGTGATGCATCACCATCTCTTCAATGTAGCCTGACAAGTCTTTATCAATTGGCTGAATCAAATTTGCTTTCTAGAAATATAAATTTCTAATAATTAAGAGTAATTTATTCAAGAGCTTTTGTAAAAGATGATTAATGAGGTGTTTTCTGCTTGATAATCTCAAATGACATGTCTCCTAGAGAGGGCTTGTCAATACGTTGTATCATTTGACATCTCGACTAGCAAGGACTTGTCAATAACAATTTCATGTGACATGTTTCATAGAGAGGGCTTGTCAATAACATTATCTTATTCAACATGTCGAATAGCAAGGACAAATGAATACTCAAACGATATCGAAAACATATTCAAACGATGTCAAATGAATATTTAAACGATATCAAATGAATATTCATACAATATCAAATAAATATTCAAAATAAATAGTCGATATATACAAACGATCGATAATCTTGCAAAGGCGTACTCAAATGAATATTCAAACTCATTAGTCGATATATACAAACGATTGATAATCTTCTACAGAGAGGCTGAAGATATCAAATGAATATTCAAACGATTACAAATGAACATTCAAACGATACCAAGTGATTATTCAAATAATACCAAATGAATATTCAAACGATATCAAATGAATACTCAAACGATATCAAATGAATATTCAAACTTATAAGTCGATATAGACAAACAATCGATAATCCTCTATAGAGAAGTGGACGGCACCAAATAAAGATTCAAACCCATTTGTCGATATATACAAACGATCGATAATCTTCTAAAGAGAGTCTGAAGATACCAAATAATTATTCAAACGATTACAAATGAATATTTAAACGATACCAAATAAATATTCAATACCAAATGAATAATCAAACGTATCATATGAATATTCAAACGATATCAAAGGAATACTCAAATGATATCAAGTGAATATTCAAACGATGTCCAATAAATATTTAATCAATATCAAATGAATATTCAAATAAAGTCAAATGCATATTGGAACGATATCAACTGTATATCCGAATGATTCCAAATGAATCTTCAAACAATATCAAATGAATATTGAACCGATGTGTACTGAATATCCAAATTATATCAAATGAATAAATATTGAAACGATATCAAATGAATATTCAAACGATATCAAATGAATATTCAAAGGAAAGCAAATGAATATTAAAAAAATAACAAATAAATATTCAAACGATATCAAATAAATATTCAAACAATATCAAATGAATATTCAGACTATATCAAATGAATACTCAAACGATATCAAATGTATATTTGAACTCATAAGTCGATTTTTACAAACGATCGATAATCTTCTATAAACAGGCTAAAAATACCAAATGAATATTCAAACGATTACAAATGAATATTCGAACGATACCAAATGAATATTGAAACGAAATCAAATTAATATTCAATTGATATCAAATGAATATACAATTGATATCAAATAAATATTCAATTGATATCAAATGAATATTCAAGCGATATCAGATGAATACTCAAACGATATCAAATGAATATTCAAACTCGTTAGTCGATATATACAAACGATCGATAATCTTTCATAGAAAAACAGACGATACCAAATGGATATTCAAACGCATTAGTCGATATATACAAATGATCGATAATCTTCAATAGAGAGGCTAAGGATACCAATTAAATATTCAAACGATAACAAATGAATCTTCGAACGATACCAAATGAATATTGAAACGATATCAAATGAATTTTCAAACGATACCAAATTAATATTCAATCGATCTCAAATGATTATTCGAACGATAACAAATGAATACTCAAATGATATCAAATGAATATTCAAACTCGTTAGTCCATAAATAGAAACGATCGATAATATTCTGTAGAGAGACAGACGATATCAAATGGATATTCAAACACATTTGTTGATATATACAAACGATCGATAATCTTCTATAGAGTGACTGAGGATACTAATTAAATATTCAAACGATTACAAATGAATATCCAAACGGTACCAAAGGAATATTTGAACAATACCAAATGAATATTCAAACAATATCAAATGACTACTCAAACGATATCAAAGGAATACTCAAAGGATATCAAATGAATATTTAAACTTATTAGTCGATGTATACAAACCATCGATCATCTTCTATAGAGAGGCTGAAGATACCAAATGGTTATTCAAACAATTACAAATGAATATTCAAACGATAAGAAATGAATTGTCGAACAGTACCAAATGAATACTCAAACGATTTCAAATGAGTATTTAAACAATATCAAATGAATACTCAAACAATATCAAATGAATACTCAAACAATATCAAATGAATATTCAAACGAAACCAACTGAACATTCAAACGCATTAGTCGAAATATACAAACGATCAATAATCTTCTATAGAGAGGCTGAATATACCAAATGAATGTTCCAACTAATTGGTCGATATATGCAAACGATCGATAATCTGCCATATGCGGACGATATCAAATAAATATTCGAACTCATTAGTCGATGTATATAAATGATCGACAATCTTCTACAGAGAGGCTAAAGATACCAAATAAATATTCAAACGATACCAGGTGAATATTCAATCAATACCAAATGAATTATTCAAACGATATCAAATGAATATTCAAATGATGTCAAATAAATAATCGATCGATATCAAATGAATATTCAAATAATATGAAATGCATATTGGAACGATATCAACTGAATATTCAAATGATACCAAATGAATCTTTAAACAATATCAAATGAATATTGAACCAATGTCAACTGAATATTCAAATGATATCAAATGAATACTCAAACGATATCAAATGAATATTCAAACGAGAAAAATGAATATTCAAAGGATACCAAATCAATAATCAAACGATATCAAATGAACTCTCAAATGAGATCAAATGTATATTTTAACTCATAAGTTTATCATTCAAACGATCGATAATCTTATATAGAGAGGCTAACAATATCAAATGAATATTCAAACGATGTCAACTGAATAATCAAATAGTATCAAATAAATATTCAAACGATATCAAATGAATATCCGAACAATACCAAATGAATATTCAAACGGTATCAAACGAATATTCGAACGATCTCAGATGAATATTCAAACGATACCAATTGAATATTCGAACAATACAAAATAAATATTTCTACAAACGATATCAAATGAATATTCAAAAGATATCAAATGAAAACTCAAACCATATCAAAAAAATATTCAAACGATGTGAAATCAATATTTAAACTCATAAGTCGATTAATACAAACGATCGATAATCTTCTATAGAGAAGCTAAAGATACCAAATGAATATACACTAGTAACCCGAATTTAACTTGATCGGACAAAAACGCATTAACGCTGTTTAAATGAAATTAATCGTCATTTGATAAAGATTGACAAAAATTAAAAATCATTTGTAATTTATTAAAATGCATATCAAATCATTTTAATGCCAGTCAAATAGCTTCGCTTGCAGTCGTTCAATTTAATTCAAGTTGGCGGTAAGTTACGTCAAACAAATAGGCCACGCCCCCGTTAAACTATTTCAAACTGGTATCAATTCGTTTTAAACCGTGTTGCGACCCGAGCTTTTAACAGGGAAATCACTCAAGCAAAACAACATCGATGTAACTTTCGTTTATTTGTTTCAAACTTTATCGACTTGTATATATAAATGCGTGTATTCTTATTAAAGTAATATTCTTCACAATTTAAACAAATGAATGGTCAATACACGTAACATATAAGGAATTTAAATAAAAACAATAAAATATTGGTGCACGGTTTAAAAAATTCAAAACTTGTGAATCTGTTAAAAATAAAATAGTTAGATGTTTAACATATTTTTGATTTGCCCGAATGCAGTAGATCATTATATCACATATTCGTTTCAAAACTTGCTTAGTGCTATGAAAACTTGTGAATGTGAGTAACGTATGGTCCATTGCAATGACTTACACATTTTAGGTATTCCTGTATATTTCCGTTTCTCTTTTTCTGTCTTACTATAGTGTACTCGTTAATTAAATATAGACACGGAAATTAAAGTATCTTACAAAAAATAATTATTTTTCACATTGTTTAAATCGATGTATCTTATATTTTCGGTCAACAACAAATATTCCCTAGCTGTATATTGATATATGAAATAGCTTGTAATAAAAACAATGTTGTGTAAAATAATAAAATGAATGAACATAATGTTAACATTTGTTAAATTTAATAAACAGTTAAGTCTTGCACAACATTGTAAATAAAGGAACAGCTCAATAAACTTTTAAAACTGTGTCAAATATTGGTCACTGACGCGAAACGGGCGTTAATTGCAGACAAGCAGTACATTACGGTAATTGTGAATTGTGGTTCCGATTCTGTAAAGGGATTAGTGTGCTGTCATTCACCGTGACGTACAAAAAGTCTTGCTATAAATAAACATATATTCGGTATATATGAGATAAATTTTAGTCTGCGATAACGATGGGTTGGTTGATTTAAGTTTTACGACCTTGACTTGCTCTAAGTCGACATTCTCTTACGTCTAATGCATTTTATTTATGTTTAGGGCATATTATATAAGTCTACCTACCAAATTGAAATCAACACTCGGGAATCAACATAAACTTTATTAAAATAAACAAGAATGGAAAAGAAACAATTATGCACTGTTGCTCTGATATAATTTTTATTAACTATATTTTAGCGGTAATGTCCAAATTAAAAACTAATTGTCGTACAAATAAAATAATTTATCGAGGTGCTTTCGTTGAAGTTCGCGTTACATATCAAAATGAATGTCATTGGTCGGAACGTTTGCAAACTTTCAATCCAGGTGTTCTCATCGAGGTCCGCGTTCATTTTTCAATTCAATACACAATATTTCATCTATGTGCTTTCGTTGAAGTTCGCGTTACATAGTAAAACGAATTTCATTGGTCGGAACATTTGCAAACTTTCAATCCAGGTGTTCTCATCGAGGTCCGCGTTCGTGTTTCAATTCAATACACAATAAGAAGTCCAATATGGTAAAAAAAAGAATTTTAAACTGAAATTGAACAAAAAAGAAATAATAAAAAATATAGTCTATAATATGTAAATATTTATTTATTAAAGAAAGCTAACAATAAGATGAAAGAAAAATATGTGATGCTTAAGAACATTGACCTGGGCCGTAACAGCCTTATGTTGGAAATTTTAAAACAAAGTTGAAACAAAGGCTTGTCTTCATATCAAATTGTTTTCACGGCCAATTTCTTGCAAGAAGCAAACTCCCATTACTTCAGTGTCACCCCTGCATGTTTTTGCGTGATCCATGCATGTTTCTGATTTACTTGTCTTTTGTTCATTTACTGTCCTACTGTCTGGCTATAGTCTAAGTGTTAATTGTCATTTGAAATACTTTAAACTTGCTTATACTGGTTGGTTCCACGTGAATCTTATGATAATAGTTCATGCATAAATCACCGGAATTTGGTACACGTAAAATGCACGTAATTTTTAAAAATTACTTTATTAAAATAATATCTTTTTTCTAAAATTTAATTGAAATCATTAAAAATACCTTCATATTTTTACAAAGTTCACGTGAAAATAACATGAAAAATTTCACGTGTGATTCATTTGAATTACTGAGTTTTTTACTCCATCATTTAAGGCAATGGTGGTGTCGTTGCTTCATCCATGCAGAAATAGAGTACTTTAAACATATGATTCAGTAAAAAGATTTATAATTGCTCGGTTTTTGATGGTTGTTTTACGGTCAGTGGCAAATAGTGCATGCATGTTCGGGACGATACAATACAAGCTCAGCAAGTCGGACAAACATTGCAAAGTGTATGCAAAATTTCACAAAGTTCAACCGTGTCATTTGTGGAAAATTATTTACGAAACAAATCATGAGATCATACATGCATTCTTTAAGTAAACCAAACTGCAAATACGAAATGTAAAAGGTCCAGTTTGAAATTCCACATGTAGGAGTCTGCGTGCCTTTTATATTTTATCAAAACGTCTAATCCAGCAACCTGTCATGAACAAAAAATAAAGGAAACCAAGACGATATGCGCACCTTTAATATGAGTACACTTTAGTAACACCAGGTACATAATTTAAACCTGAAGCAAAAAGACAGCACTCATTCCTTAATAATAAGTCGTATAAACCCTATATGTATACACCAAGTGCGCGATTGACGTTAGAACGGACACGGGTGAAACAGTATGAAGATATACGTGCTCTATTAGGATATTGGTGACACAATATATTTTTGAATATGCAGTTCATATAATGAAATGGTAATTTTGAGATATAAAATGAAGTAGCAATGTAAGCAAGCTAACATTTCCGTCATTTTGTATTTGGTAGAAAGTTGATTAATTGGCAATTTTACCGCACCGCCTTATTTCATTATGGTTGGAATTTTCTCCAGAAGAACTAAAGTATTAGGACTTAAACAAATATGTACTAGGAGACTGAAATGTTACTGTGATAATTATACTTTCCTTTTTAGGGAACCGTCGTTTAGTAAACTGACTACATGCAAATTAGAATTAAAAAGCTACTCGTCCAATTAGCATTAGTCACAATTTGCTTAGTGTATTTGGTTTTGATGTAGTTAAATGTCCAACAGTAGCTATCTTATAAATTGCATATCCCATATCTCTATTCACCATTCTAACAACAGACTAGTGTACAAATAACATGTTACATATATATATATATATTATTTTATTAGTACTTGTACTTTTTATAAATAAAGTCTCATGTAACCCCATTTCCATAATTAGCAAGGGGTAACGTATATATTTCTTTTTGTCTAAACGTTCGTAAAATTTGTCGATTTCTTTGAAAAATTAGAGGCAATGATTTAAATTTTAACAACTAAAGTTTCAAGTGACGGGTGTAAATTGTAGGATTGATTGTTGGTTGCTTAACGTTCAGTGGCAAATATTGCATGCATGTTCAGGACGAGAACAAGTTAACACTAACTTGAATACAATACTAGGTAGGTTTTGTAATAGAGCCGATCCGGGAAGATGTTTGAGAAAAATTTGGACTGACACTGGATAATGAGGGTATATTATGAGCAATATGCCCCTCATGGCCTAAAAAGGCAACTATGTTAATGCTCTCTCAGTCGCTTTGTGTCCTACTTGTACATGTTCATCATTTCCAACTCAAATCGCACACAAAAAAACTACACTACCAGCGAGTTCCCATGCAAGCGGAAATTAACACGAATAGAAAATCTAATTTGTTTCAAGATCTAGCTATTTCAGTCTCTTTCTGCTATTTGAATACTAATACGTCAGTCGTTTGCTTGTAAATTTCCAGAATTTTTTTGTATCGGAACCAGTCTTACTTAGTGACTAAAGCCAGTCCCAACTATTAGCTTGCGTTTATAGACGCAAGTGGATACTTGGGACTGGCTTTAATTAGACTCTAACGAGACCTGTTTTTTTATTATTTGTTTTCCGAATAAAGTTGCTCTGTATTTTCAGCCTACGGTAACCTTCTCAGGCCTGATTCCGATGTAACTGTATGTCCTGTGTATAGACTTGGTCTAGCTAGCACTTTATTTTTAAAATATTTCCGAAACTATAACGGATTTATGAGACTGTTTACATTTGGAACACATAGAATGTTATTCAGCAAAATAACCAAGTTAAACCACTTTTTTACATTTTCCATACTAACAAACTATTTTCTGTTTGAGTTTCAAAGTCTGCTTGTATTGTACTTTTTCGCCTTATTCTATCCGTATTCTCATCCAAATAAATTTCCTTTCTCCATTTTGCCCGAGCGGTGATTTTGACGACCATTTTTACACGAATTAATAGTTGTACGGATTCCCGTTTTTTTACACATCATCCTAAGTTTCGATAGATACATATAAGATTTCTATTTTCAAAAAAAATAATTCATGGGGATACGGCATGCATCATGAAAAGTATTTATTGCAAAATAAACTAAGAATGAAATAAAGTGATAAAATTCAGTCTGTTTTGCATAAGAACATATAGATAAATCATGCAGATGCTTAAATATTAAAAAAAGCAGAATATAAATTAAAAGTATATAGTAATTCATTTTTAAAGGTTAAAAATGAGCAGAAGAATTGCTGAAACACGATAAAGCAACCTATGTCAAAAAGTTAACCGTTACGTATTGCATAAAATCTTTCGACACTCTGCATCTAGAAAAAGTTACCATAAACATGTCAATTCTAATATGACGTCCTTATTACGCTTTGTTAACAAAGCCGTGTTCTAATGAGCACAAAAAATATGTTTGACACATGCGCACGTACTTTTTTTATTAACATTATTTCCATCGATATCCTTTAAAATATTTACATTTAAGCAGCTAACATAAACTTTTATTATATATTTTTATCAAACAACATATATTTACCTTGCTCGTAGTTTTTAAACTTATCAAATATGAAATGCAATAAACAGACTCCTCTCGGAGGAAACGGGAACAGCAAAACAGTCTTACGGTATTTTCGTACGCTTTGACCTATAAATATATTGCATTTGTCATGTTAGAATCGAAATAATTCCATCATGTCATGCTCTATGCTCATGTTAACATGGGTAGGCATTATATTTGACCACATTTTACACCTCGCTTACGCTCAGTGTAAAATATAGACAAATATAATGCCTACCCATGTTAACATGAGCATAGAGCATGACATGAAGGAATTATTTCTTAAATAGTTTCCAAAAATATTTTTGTTTATTATTTAATCACTTCGTAATTGCAGAACCTGCTGCATTGACTTGTAAGTGTGAACGTTATTCGAAAACGTCAGGAACGATAACTCGTGGCGTAATGTCATAAGTCGTGTCAACTTACTGTCAAGACAGACGCTTTTATAGAAAATAAAGGAATATGGAGTAAACGTACACGGGACCAGTAATCGCACACAAAGTCAATGCTTAACAAAAATACAAATAATCAATGGTCAGCGTTTTTATTCCTGTTCATCTTTATATTCCCTAAAGGTACTTCAACAATGAAAGATTCACTTGTTTAGGGATGACATCAAAAGATCGATGTAGGATAAAAAAAAACTTAAATCAAATAGTTTGGGGGGGGGGGGGATCAACTTTGCTGCAAGTTTTGTTAATCTAAAATCGATTTTACATATATCCCTATTGGTCAATCAATTTTTACCAAATTAAGTTAAGCTATGTGAATTCAGTTTTGTATCCTTCATTGAACTTTTGATGTCGTCCCTTACCAGAACAACAAAAAGACACTAGCTAAGAGTACTTAAGTTACTGACAGCTATAGTTCACACTCTTACGTTTGAAGTCTTCCTGTCCATCATCCCGCAATCGTTATTTTTGAAGATCATATAAGTGAATGAATAATTCGATTTTCTGCCTCAGGACCTGCACATATATGAAATACTTAACACTGAACATTGAACCTGGTTGTAATTTGCAATTTTTATTTGTAATTTTTCCTCACTAGGTAGGTGAAATTATGTATATAACATTAAATGTATTGTAAATTGCGAAAATGCATTACGAGCATATTCTATAATTTTAAGTTTGAATTGTAAAGAGTTTAAATCTTTTCAAATATTGAATACGCAACAAAATCTCTGTAATTTTACCCATGTATTATTTATGTTTATGTTAAAGGCGTTTGATTGGATATTAGTTAAAGGCAGGCGTGGTTTTCGGTAACTTTCCTCCAATCAACTGGCCTATTCGACAAACATGTGTGCGCTGATGCGTGCAAACTGGCTATTGTAACGGCACATGTCTTACATCAGAATCTATCGTGCGTGACCAATGTTTATTTCTTGTCATGTGAGCAAATTATCAGATATACAAGTTCTAAAGGTTACATTTTGAATTTGCTTTTTGAAAGATTATTTTCGGGATCGATGAAAAGTGTTTAAGAAAAACAAGACTTTAAATGAAGGATGCATATTACCAGAGAATATAATCTGGGACTATGCCAGATATAATACATGTATTTTATGGCTCGGATATTAACAATAAAATGTTCTGAAAAAAATTAAGTGTCCGATAAACTGAATTATCTGATAAAGTTATCTCGATCACTGCCGACAAAATATTATTGCATGGATGGTAAACTGCTGATTTTTATTTCTAGACATGGTTTGTGATTTTTATAAGTATAGACAACTTTATCATGTATATGCATTCTGGTTTACGTTTACAAAGAACACACTATACATTTTTCTGAAATATCAATCCTTTTTGGACAGACTTGCTTTTTCCTTGTATTTGTAAAAAATATAAGACGTTTCATTTTATTTGAATACTTCAAAAAATGCTTCAAAATACTATAGGCCTGTATTGTTGTTATTTTTTTAGGGTCAATGCCCCCCCCCCCCCAAAAAAAAAATAATAGTAAAATAATTGTATATTTAATTTGAATAATTGTTTTAAAACGTAATAGAAATAAAGGTCAGCCAAACCCAAATTCAGCAATAAGGAATGTCATTCACCGGGTTTAATTTCTTTTACCAGTTTTGAACTTCTTGTTTTGTTCAATAAATAATAGTAATCTTCTTATCTTGTTCAATAAAAAATAGTAAAATTTATTTTCCATATACATGTTTGACTTCCTAAATAACACTAGGAAATAAAATTTGTCACAATTTCGCTTTTGTCGTCTGCTCAAGTTAGTTTAATTTGGTATTGTAATATGCACAGGAGATACTTGTCACTGAACGTTGAACAAACAGTAACTATACACCAATCCATCATTGATTGCGATACTTCTGTTACATACCCGTCATTTTGTCACATGTTTGGTACTATTATTTGAACAAAGTTCGTGTTGTAAGCCGAATTTGTCCTACATTTTAATTGTTCTTGTCAAGTAATACATTCCTTGAACTGGTTTAAATGTTAAACTAAATCCTATGAAATCAATTTGGTGCATTGGTTTTTTAAAACACAATTTTGTTAATTTGAGCGTGTCAACACCTGGTCTAGTAGTGATTTCGGTTTGTATGACCATACAACATATTTATATTAGTATTACAGTAAGTTATTGTTTCATTTTACATGTTTACCATTGAGTTAAGTAAGCCAATTGATATTTTATCGTATGTTTTTCTATGTTGTGATGTTATGCTATTGTTTCAGAAAAAGGAAGAAGGTTTGGATCCATTAAAACGTTTAATCCCGCTGCAAATGTTTGCACCTGTCTTAAGTCAGTCATCTGATGTACAGTAGTTGTCGTTTGTTTATGTAATATATACGTGTTTCTCGTTTCTCGTTTTGTTTATATAGATTAGACCGTTGGTTTTCCCGTTTGAATGGTTTTACACTAGTAATTTTTGGGCCCTTTATAGCTTGTTGTTCGGTGTGAGCCAGGGCTCCGTGTTGAAGGCCGTACTTTAACCTATAATGGTTTACTTTTTAAATTTTTATTTGGATGGAGAGTTGTCTCATTGGCACTCACACCACATCTTACTATATCCATTGATAACATCAAATAAAATGTGTTGCAGGTTGAACTAAACCATAAAGGAAGGATCTAAAATTTAAATTATGTATGTTTAAACTATTATGAAAACGGAGTGGGGGTATTGCACGATAGCCTCCGTAGTAGTATGATACTTTGATTTCAAATGGACTACAGTTAAAAAATTTCATTTACTACCAATCCATGCACAATAGTAAGATGTATGTTCCTGAGCGTATTATGGACAAAGAAAAGGGTTGTGGTGTACTTTTGAACTAAGTATGGTAGAATGGTTGCCATACGCCTTCATATTACAGAAACCACCAGCGTACACTACAGCATAATTACGATTTCAGTTGTTATAGTTCACACACAAATTAATTGGGCTAGTTTAATTTCCTGCATGGTTTATTCCATTGGCAATCATATTCAAGAAAATTCATATTCTGTATGAAACTTGATTGAGACGTAGATTCACACAGATACCGATCATAGTTATCTTTTCTTCATTTACATAAATGAATGTCGGGAATTCGGAATATGGCAGTTATACATGTATCCTCAGTTTATATTTATTTTGAAGCATTATCGACCTAATACGACTTAATTTCTCTTTAAAATTTACTTTGCACTAAATATCTAGTAAATGACTTTACATGGGAATAACTTGGGGTGTACTCATGTATGTAATAATAATAAAAAGAAACCAACAGCACTATTTGACGAAGACGAAATTAAGGATTGAATTTTAACGTCCAGTGACATATATTACAATGATGTCGAAACAGAACTTGAAATTGACAATAGGTATTCCGTCGCTTTTCCTAAGAATTCACGCTTAGTTGCGATTTCACGTGCTATTTTACAACTTCGGGTTCGCATTATAGTTATATTTGTACAAGATAACTAACAATAAAAAAATTGTGATGATTTCTTTTTTACAATTTTAAAATTAGTATGGCGTTCATTATCACTGAACTAGTATATATTTGTTAAGGGGCCAGCTGAAGGACGCCTCCGAGTGCGGGAATTTCTCGCTACATTGAAGACCTGTTGGTGACCTTCTGCTGTTGTTTTTTATTTGTTCGGGTTATTGTCTCTTTGACACATTCCCCATTTCCATTCTCAATTTTATTTAACTGTTCTTGAACGTTCCAGTTTTAATATAAATCTGTGATTTTTCTATATTCGTACTTTCGACGAAGCAAAGCAAGTTCGATCTAGACCTGGACAATTTGATGCATTTAGCAATATTCAATCGTTGTACAAATTTATTGTAGAACATGTAGAAAATCCGTCTTTTTCGGATAAAAAAAATCTACTTTGTTAACTCTGATCGAAAACTTACAATATAGTTTATCCTATTGAAACATGAACGCGGACTACATTGAGAACACCTTGGATTGAAAGATTGCAAATCTACTGACCAATGAAATGCTTTAGATTTAGAACGCAGACCTCAGCGGGAACACCTAGATCGATAACACACTGTAATCT
This sequence comes from Mytilus trossulus, assembly GCF_036588685.1. Classification (NCBI taxonomy): domain Eukaryota; kingdom Metazoa; phylum Mollusca; class Bivalvia; order Mytilida; family Mytilidae; genus Mytilus; species Mytilus trossulus. Next base: position 87,308,536 of record NC_086377.1, on the reverse strand, counting down.
TTAGACCGTCGAACAGATAGCGATAACTCCAGACTACTTCTTCTTCTTTTTCTTTTAGTTCAAATAAGGTCACAATATAGAAGAATACAAAGTCATACTGCCAAGGAATTGCATGTATATTAGGAATTGTATATTTACAATCCCTTGATGCTGCTGTACATGCCTGATTGACAAAGATTTAATAAAATTGAATTATTCATAAAAATGTGTATTACAATTTAAGTGTTTCTATCTTAAGATTGTGATTAAAAATATGCATTTTATGTACTTGTTTTGGTTTGGATTTGTTTATTCAAAGCTCGCGAGAACAGCTGATCTCTTAAGGCAGTAACAGTGGTGGTAGATATTCACAGATTTTTTTTTACATAAAAACACACTATTACATATACATGTGACAATAATAATGTGTCTGTCTTTTAAACCAGTTAAGACTTGGTGTGTATATGTCTCCGCTGATAATAATTCTATGTTAGATAAACATAATTATTTGGAATTAAAAGTTGAGTAGTTACAATAAGTACATATTCAAAATCATTTATTTATTTAGGCTTGATGAAGATCTACATGATTTAACGAATAAATCTAAGAAGATGTGGTGTACTTGCCAATGAATTAGATCACCGTACAGCCTTCAACAATGAGCTAAAACCTAACCGCATAAACGTTTATATCATTTCCCAAAATTACAAATATGAATTCAAACAAGAAAACAAGAAAACTATCGGCCTGATTGATGTAAAACACTTATAGAAAAATATATACAAAAACGACAACCACTGGTCACAGAAAAGAGGGGATTCAAACCATATGTCCCAATCGAAAAATAATTTCGTCAAACAAACGGGAGTTCTTATATAGAGAACAAAACCTGGATCCGCCATTGTACAGTCTCCTGGCTAGTATACCTGTAGGATAGTCAAAGATAATGGCGTTAAACAAATATTTTCTTTATTTATGTTTTTATTCCATTCAGATCTTCAATTTATCGATTGATTAATAAAAAAACGAAGCAATTATTTTAGTTAATCTACCAGTAATTAAATGTCAGTACGATCTTTCTGATAAGATTGTAAGGCCTATATATTGCTATTTAGCTGTGAAATTTGGAGATTTAGTTTTATTGATGCATTAGAAAGTTAAACTTGAAAAAAATCAACCCTAGCTTTATGGTTTATGGAGATCTAGGCGCTTATCCTATGTCAGTTTATGTGGAACACCGTATGGTATATTTTTTGGTCTAACATTGTAAACAGTTCTGATAGTAAACTATATAGATATATTTATAAACTCAACTTAGATGGTCGATTTAATTAGCTATAGAAAATGGAAGATTTTATGGTATAGCAAGAAATAATAGAATATGTACTTTTTGTAAAAATGATATAGAGGATGAGTTTCATTTCATCCTCAAATGTCCACGTTTTCAAGGTTTTAGAACAATTTATATTCAGCTATTTTATTGGAAAAAAACGTCGATGTACAAATTTATTAAACTGATGAGTACTAATAATGTAAAAGAATTGTGTAATTTAGGTAAATTTACATTTAAATCTTTTAAGCTTAGATCCGAAATGTTAAAATAATGTTTGTTTATTCTACAACACCTTCTGCTGTCACATAGTCTGTGTTTATGTATGTATTATATGTATTATTGATGTTGATATAGTTGTATACCTATAGTTTATATAGACTTACGTAATAAAGATATATACTTTCGATTGGTTGATTTGTATAAAAAATATCTTGAAAAAATATGGATTTTAAAATATTTGATTAAATCAGAGTAACTATAGTTTTAATCCAAAAGGGTTAAAGTTGAGCATTAAACAGAGATTATTTTATCATTTTCAGCAGACTTGGAAATCAGAAATGGAATATTCTCCAAAAGTATTATGTTTAAAACTGTTTAAAAGAAAACTTTGAATTTGAAGAATATTTAGACGTATTACGTTATAAAGATAAGATAACGTTATGAAGGTTTAGAACTGAAAATCATCGGTTACCTATAGAAACCGGTAGATGGTGTAGAATTATGAGACAGGAAAGGTACTATGTACTTTGTAACTCTCAAGAGATTGGTTGATATATTTCACTATATTCTAAACTGCACAGCTCTAACAGAAAGTAGAAGACCTTTTCTTAAACCTAACCATGTAAGCAGAGTAAATGTTTCGAAATTGGGCACTTTATTTATTTAAAAAAATATTGTGTTTTGAAAATTTTGTGTAAATTAATTTGAATCATATATAAATAAAAGTATGTTCTCAAGTCTGATCACCAATCGCTCATTCTTGTTGCTCGTTTCAAGTTGTGCGAATTGTCATTCGCAAAACTCTGTATGTTAATATTGTATGTAAAAATATCTTTCTTTTTACCGTTAACTTGGTTGTATAAGAAATAAAGAATCTAAATTAAATACAATTAATTTTATTTAGTTTTTTGGATTAAATAACCTTTAATTATTGATTTAAGTGAATAAATCAAATTTATTTTCTCGAGGAATAAATCAAATCAGGAACATATATATTGTAAGGTATACTGTTCCCAAATTGAATAGTATACAAATCATAGTAATAATTATTCATCAGCGAAAAGGATAGTATTTGTATTGTGTTTGAAGAATCGTAAAAGTGTTTTATTTTCTAAATTCTATTTATTTACTCGGACATCGTAGAGTTTAAAATTCTTTTTTTTACCATATTGGACTTCATATTGTGTATTGAATTGAAACACGAACGCGGACCTCGATGAGAACACCTGGATTGAAAGTGTTCAAATGTTCCGACCAATGAAATTCATTTTACTATGTAACGCGAACCTCAACGAAAGCACCTAGATGAAATATTGTGTATTGAATTGAAAAATGAACGCGGACCTCGATGAGAACACCTGGATTGAAAGTTTGCAAAAATTCCGACCAATGACATTCATTTTGATATGTAACGCGAACTTCAATGAAAGCACCTAGATGAAATATTTTATTTGTACGACAATTAGTTTTATTTAGACATTACCCCTTAAATATAGTTAATAAAAAATATATCAAAGCAACAGTGCATGATTGTTTCTTTTCCATTCTTGTTTATTTTAATAATGTTGATGTTGATTTTAATTTTGTTGGTAGACTTATATTATATGCCCTGAACGTAAATATACGGTTTTTTTTTAATGCATTAGTCGTAAGAGAATGTCGACTTAGAACAAGTCAAGGTCGTAAAACCTAAATCAACCAACCCATCGTTATCGCAGACTAAAATTGATCTCAAATAAACAGAATATATGTTCATTTATAGCAAGACTTGTTGTAAGTCACGGTGCATGACAGCACAATAATCCCTTTACAGATCGGAACCACAATTCACAATTTTCGTAGTGTGTACTTTTCCACAATTAACGCCCGTTTCGCGTCAGTGACCGATATTACAATTTGACACGGTTTTAAAAGTTTATTGAGCTGTTCCTTCATTTACAATGTTGTGTGCAACCCTCAACAAATGTCAACATTATCTTCATTAATTTTATTATTTAACACATCATTGTTTTTATTACAAGCTATTTCATATATCAATATGCAGCTAGGGAATATTTGTTGTTGACCGAAACTATAAGATACATCGATTTAAACTATGTGAAAAATAAATAATTTTTGTAAGTTACTTTAATTTCCGTGTCTATATTTAATTAACGAGTACACTATAGTAAGACAGAAAATGAGAAACGGAAATATACAGGAATACCTAAAGTTTCGTAAGACATTGCAATGGACCATACGTTACTTACATGTCACAAGTTTTCATAGCACTCAGCGAGTTTTGAAACGAATATGTGAGATAGAGATCTACTGCATTTGGGCAAATCAAAAATATGTTAAACATCTAACTTTTATTTTTAACAGATTCATAAGTTTTGATTTTTTTAAACCGTGCATCAATATTTTATTATTTTTATTTAAAATCCTTATATGTTACGTGTATTGATCATTCATTTGTTTAAATTGTGAAGTATATTACTTTAATAAGAATACACGCATTTATATATATAATTTTAAGTCGATAAAGTTTGAAACAAATAAACGAAAGATAAATCGATGTTGTTTTGCTTGAGTGATTTACCTGTTAAAAGCTCGGGTCGCAACACGGTTTAAAACGAATTGATACCAGTTTGAAATAGTTTAACGGGAGCGTGGCCTATTTGTTTGACGTAACTTACCGCCAACTTGAATTAAATTGAACGACTGCAAGCGAAGCTATTTGACTGGCATTAAAATGATTTGATATGCATTGAAATAAATTAAAAATGATTTTTAATTTTTGTCAATCTTTATCAAATGACGATTAATTTCATTTAAACAGCGTTAATGCGTTTTTGTCCGATCAAGTTAAATTCGGGTTACTAGTGATACAAACGATTAAAATTGCATATTGGAACGATACCAAATGAATATTCGAACAATACCAAATGAATATTCAAACAATATCAAATGAATATTCAAACAATATCAAATGATAACTCAAGCGATATCAAATGAATATTCAAAGTCATTAGTCGATATATACAAACGATCGATCATCTTCTATAGAGAGGCGGATGATACCAAATTGATATTCAAAGTCATAAGTCGATAAATACAAACGATCGATCATCTTCTATGGAGAGGCTGAATATACCAAATAATTATTCAAACGATTACAAATTTATATTCAAACGATCGGAAATGAATATTCGAACAATACCAAATGAATATTCAAACAAAATCAAATGAATATTGAAACAATATAAAATGATAACTCAAACGATATCAAATGAATATTCAAACTCATTAGTCGATGTATACAAACGATTGATCATCTTGCATAGAGAGACAAAGACACCAAATGATTATTCAAACGATTACAAATTAATATTCAAACGATAGGAAATGAATATTTGAACAATACCAAATGAATGTTCAAACGATATCAAATGAATATTAAAACGATATCGAATAAACATTTAAACAAAATATAAATGATTACTCAAACGATATCAAATGAATATTCAAACTCATTAGTCGATATACACAAACGATTGATCATCTTCTATAGAGAGGATGAAGAGACCAAATGATTATTCAAACGATTACAAGTTAATATTCAAACGATAGGAAATAAATATTCGAACAATACCGAAAGAATATTCAAACGATATCAAATGAATATTAAAACGATATCAAATGAATACTCAAATTATATCAAATGAATATTCAAAGTCATAAGTCGAACGATTACAAATTAATATTTAAACGATAGGAAATGAATATTTGAACAATACCAAATGAATGTTCAAACGATATCAAATGAATACTAAAACAATATCGAATAAAGATTTAAACAATATAAATGATTACTCAAACGATATCAAATGAATATTCAAAGTCATAAGTCGATATATACAAACGATCGTTAATCCTCTATAGAGAGGCGGATGAACCAAATAGCTATTCAAACTCATAAGTCGATATATACAAACGATTGACAATCTTCTATAGAGAGGATGAAGATACCAAATGATTAGTCAAACGATTACAAATTAATATTCAAACGATAGGAAATGAATATTCGAACAATACCAAATGAATATTCAAACGATATCAAATGAATACTCAAATTATATCAAATGAATATTCAAAGTCATAAGTCGATATATACAAACGATCGTTAGAATCTTCTATAGAGAGGCTGAAGATACCAAATGAATATTCAAACGATTACAAATGAATATTCAAACCATATCAAGTGAATATTCAAACAATACCAAATGAATATTCAAACGATATCAAATTAATACTCAAACGATATCAAATGAATATTCAAACTCATTAGTCGATATATACAAACCATAGAAAATCTTTTATAGAGAGGCTGAAAATACCAAGTGAATAATCAAACGCTAGCAAATGAATATTCAAACGATATCAAGTAAATATTCAAAAAAAATAGTCGATATATACAAACGATAGATAATCTTCTATAGAGAGGCTGAAAATACGAAGTGAAAAATCACACGATATCAAATGAAATTCTCAATCGATATCAAATGTATCTTTAAACTCAGAAGTCGATTATTACAAACGATCGATAAACTTCTATAGAGAGGCTAAAGATACCAAATGAATATTCAAACGATTAAAATTCCATATTCGAACGATACCAAATGAATATTCGAACAATACCAAATGAATATTTAAACAATGTCAAATGAATATTCAAACAATATTAAAAGATAACTCAAATGAATATTAAAAGTCATTAGTCGATATATACAAACAATCGATAATCTTCTATAGAAAGGCTGAAGATACCAAATGAATATTCAAACGATTAAAATTGCATATTCGAACGATACCAACTGAATATTCCAACAATACCAAATGAATACTCAAATAATATCAAATGAATTTTAAAAGTCATTTGTCGATACATACAAACGATCGATAACAAATGAATATTCCAACAATACCAAATGAATACTCAAATAATATCAAATGAATTTTAAAAGTCATTTGTCGATACATATTGTAACGTGATCGAGGGGAGGTCAACACCGACACAGACGGACGGACATAGCCTTCTATGACACTACAATATATCTTGTGGTAAATTCCCAGTAACTAAATAATACGGTATTTATATATACAAGTTTATTAACAAATGTACATTACTTCAGACACAATGACAAAGTTAGCTACAAAGTTTAAACATATAAACTTTAAATACAAGTCCTCCAGAATCTAACTGATTCAAGACTTCAAGGAATACACATCCTTACAGTATCACAGCTGATACACAATCTCCCAGTCTCTTGACTAACTGACCTTATCATAGAGTTTAATTACTTCATCTCTAGACAAACAAAATAGGCATAGCTAATTTTATTACCCTACACACCAGGACATCTTTCTGGTCTTAATCACATCTGACAGTTCAACTTTAACTGCAGATAATAAACTAGCAACTTGTCAAATTAGCCTTGCGTCATTAATTTTCTCTGTACACAAATAAACAGTTATAAAGCCAAACTAATTAGAGGTCAATATTTACAAAACATTAAAATATTACATTGCCTCCTTCTTTGAAAAACATGTGTCTCACATGTAAACAAAAATAACTTTAACTTATCAAAGTATGGAAGACCACTTTTCAAAAATAAAACAAAAAAAATATGCAATAGAAAAATACACGAAAAATCAATATATATCAAAAAATAATTTCAACATCTAAACAATAAAATAAATCAAAATAACTCCATCATAATCCTGAAAACATGCAATGTTCATTTCAGTTTAAAATGTTCATAACTTCAACAAAGTTCTAATCAGGCACGTATCTGTTGGGTGGACGTTTCACACGATGTCCGCGACCGTATTCAATATTGTCAGTTGGAAAATTGAACATATCGCACTGTTCATTTTCACTTAATTCAATGTCAGACTCAATGTTATTTTCTTCGATTGCGGTAGCGTTAGACTCAGTGTCTCTTTGAGTTACAGTTTTAATTAGCCAATTGTCAAAATCTCCATGATACGGTTTAAGTCTGTTGTAATGAACAACTCTTGGTTTTGATGATTCTAACTTTTGAATCCGGTATACCAAGTCACTTATACTGTTTGTGTTGAAATGTTCTGGAATGCCCTCTCTTGGCGAATCTCCAGAATAGCCTAACTCGCTAAATAAGTACTGTTACTGCTTCACACGGCTTGTCAATAGTTTTTTCATACACCTTAACAGACTTATCTGTTGCGTTCAATACTTTCATCGGAACGACATCTGATTCTGAATTAACTACTGTTTTAGCCAGCTGGAGCTGATGCTTCTCATCAATTTCATCTGAAGCCGCTAACATGCTACGTACTGGAGCATAACCAATATCAATAACTTTCCCCGGAATAATCTGCTCGACACCCGGCGGAATAACTTTTGTCTCTGACACAGCAACCCGACAACATCGCACACCCTGTGTATTTAATACTGCACAATATATCTGTTCTTTGTTAACAGTCATTGTATTGTTAGCCACATCAATGCAACACGTATTTTGTTTCATGAAGTCATAACCAATTATACAGTCAATATCTGCATCTATATCTGCTACCCACACATCGTGTGTGAGAAGTGTCTTACCAATTTCAACATTCATATTACCGATTCCTCTTACTTTAAGTGGTTGACCGTCAGCAAGTTTCATGTTTGTTTGTGTTGGACGCAACGCCACTTTGTTTCTATCGGACAGAGAATCGTATACCTTACTGTTCAATATTGTCACATTTGCACCTGTATCTACTAAACATTGAACGTTTGTACCTTGAACTTTACCAGGAATATACATTTCTCCACCGTCACTTGCAACGTTACCGGTTCTCACTCTGTCTTTTTGTTGATAATTTCTGTTTCTTTTGTCATGTTTAGGACAATTTCTTCTAATATGGCCTGTCTCTCCACAAGTCCAACATCCTCTTTTTCCCGACTTGTTGTTATTGTTGTTAAATCCGCGTCTCTGTTGACTCATATCGCTCTTCAGAAACTGAAGCTCATGTCGAAGTTCTTCTACCACATCAGTCAGTGTTTTAATTTGACCAGACACTTCTGAATTTTCCGATAGAGCAAAATTTCAAACAGTTGAAGGTTTATCCCTCTGTTTATCCGCAATATAAAAAGCCTCAAGCTCAACAGCCAACTTAACTGCATCATCGAGTGTCTTTGGGTGAGCTTGATGTATACGCAACCGTGTATCCGCGTCATCTAATGCATCAATGAAATGATCTCGGCTCAACATCTCCTGTAATTCTTGTTGAGCTTTGGGATATGCTTACGGCTTAATCTCTTGATATGTTGGGCCAGTTCGGGCAATTCTTGGTCTCTTCTTTTACGGATATTCTTAAGCTGCACACGGAAAAGCTCTGTTCTGTTTTCGGTTCCAAATCTACTTGTTAATGCTGAACATATCGATTGATAATCTTTACGCTTTATCGGATCAATATCGGCTAAAACACTTTGCGCATTCCCACTAAGACTTGTCGCAAGAAACATTGCTTTCTGATTATCCGTCCAACAATTTAATTCGGATATCATTTCAAACTGAATTTTGTAATCTTCCCAAGGAATAGAACCATCATATTTCGAGGGAGGAACAACTGGCTTTTCAATTTTCATACGCTTAGGTGAATATGATACTTGAGTACCAAAAGGTTGGAACACGGATGGAATCGGCGATCTTCTCGGAGTCGGAGCACTTGAAATTTCTTCCTGAAGAGTTTTATACTCTTTAGTTAAACGTTGAATTTCTCTTTGAGTTTCAATCATTCTAGGCGTTGAAGATGATATCACAGTTGAACTTAATCCTAATCCCGTATCCATTGATACTTTATGTCTTGCACCTCCGAAATATATTTCTCTATCAGAAGAATCACGTTTATCCATTGTAGAACAATTTAATTACAGTTACTTTATTTACCCATAATAATATATCTTATCCCATTCGCTATAATCCTCTCACACAAAGTTTTCGGAATATTACTATAAATCCACTGATTATGATTAATCCATGTTAATATAATATCCCACCGCTGCCACCAAAAAATGTAACGTGATCGAGGGGAGGTCAACACCGACACAGACGGACGGACATAGCCTTCTATGACACTACAATATATCTTGTGGTAAATTCCCAGTAACTAAATAATACGGTATTTATATATACAAGTTTATTAACAAATGTACATTACTTCAGACACAATGACAAAGTTAGCTACAAAGTTTAAACATATAAACTTTAAATACAAGTCCTCCAGAATCTAACTGATTCAAGACTTCAAGGAATACACATCCTTACAGTATCACAGCTGATACACAATCTCCCAGTCTCTTGACTAACTGACCTTATCATAGAGTTTAATTACTTCATCTCTAGACAAACAAAATAGGCATAGCTAATTTTATTACCCTACACACCAGGACATCTTTCTGGTCTTAATCACATCTGACAGTTCAACTTTAACTGCAGATAATAAACTAGCAACTTGTCAAATTAGCCTTGCGTCATTAATTTTCTCTGTACACAAATAAACAGTTATAAAGCCAAACTAATTAGAGGTCAATATTTACAAAACATTAAAATATTACATTATAAACGATCGATAATCCTCTATAGAGTGGCGGATGATACCAATATAATAGTCAAACTCATAAGTCGATGTATACAAACGATTGATAATCTTCTATAGAGAGGCTGAAGATACCAACTGAATATTCAAACGATTACAAATGAATATTCAAACGATACCAAGTGAATATTCAAACAATACCAAATGAATATTCAAACGATATCAAATTAATAGTCAAACGATATCAAATGAATATTCAAACTCATTAATCTATGGACAAACGATCGATAATCTTCTATAGAGAGGCTGAAGATATCAAATGAATATTCAAACGATTGTAAATGAATATTCAAACAATACCAAATGAATATTCAAACCATATCAAATGAATATTAAAACGATATCAAATGAATATTCAAATGATATCAAATGAATATTCAAAGTCATTAGTCGATTAATACAAACGATTGAAAATCTTCTACAGAGAGGCTAAAGATACCAAAAGAATATTCAAACGATTAAAATTGCATATTCGAACGATACCAAATGAATATTCGAACAATACCAAATGAATATTTAAACAATATCGAATGAATTTTCAAACAATATCAAAAGATAACTCAAACGATATCAAATGAATATTTAAAGTCATTAGTCGATATATACAAACGATCGATAATCTTCTATAGAAAGGCTAAAGATACCAAATGAATATTCAAACGATTAAAATTCCATATTCGAACGATACCAAATGAATATTCGAACAATACCAAATGAATATTTAAACAATATCAAATGAATACTCAAACAATATTAAAAGATAACTCAAACGATATCAAATGAATATTAAAAGTCATTAGTCGATATATACAAACAATCGATAATCTTCTACAGAGAGGCTAAAGATACCAAATGAATATTCAAACGATTAAAATTGCATATTCGAACGATACCAACTGAATATTCCAACAATACCAAATGAATACTCAAATAATATCAAATGAATTTTAAAAGTCATTTGTCGATACATACAAACAATCGATAATCCTCTATAGAGAGGCGGATGATACCAAATTAATATTCAAACTCATTAGTCGATGTATACCAACGATTGATAATCTTCTATAGAGAGGCTGAAGATACCAACTGAATATTGAAACGATTACAAATGAATATTCAAACGATACCAAATGAATATTCAAACGATTACAAATTAATATTCAAACGATAGGAAATGAATATTCGAACAATACCAAATGAATATTCAAACGATATCAAATGAATAACATATGCCTATAAATTTGATAACTTTTTTGATAATTTTAAAAATCGACCATATTCTATAGAGAATTATATTGACAGTAAAAACAGACCTGTCATTGGTTTAATAATATTTTTTTCTACATATGCCTATAAATTTCATAACTTTTTTTGATAATTTTAAAAATCGACCATATTCTATTAAGAATTATATTGACAGTAAAAACAGACCTGTCATTGGTTTAATAATATATCTTTCTACATTTGCCTATAAATTGATATTTTTTTGATAATTTGAGAAATCGACCATATTCTATAGATAATTATATTGACAGTAAAAACAGACCTTTCATTGGTTTAATAATATTTTTTCTACATCTGCCTATAAATTTGATACCTTTTTTAATAATTATAGAAATCGACCATGTTCTATAGAGAATTATATTGACAGTAAAAACAGACCTGTCATTGGTTAAATGATATTTTTCTACATTTCCCTATTAATTTGATAACTTTTTTGATTATTTTAGAAATCGACCATATTCTATAGGTAATTATATTGACAGTGAAAACAGACCTGTCATTGGTTTAATAATATTTTTTCTACATTTGCTTAAAATTTATGCCTTTTTTGATAATTTTAGAAATCGACCATATTCTATAGGTAATTAAATTGACAGTAAAAACAGACCTGTCATTGGTTTAATAATATTTTTACTACATTTGCCTATAAATTTGATAATTTTAGAAAACGACCATATTCTATAGACAATTTTATTGACAGTAAAAACAGACCTGTCATTGGTTTAATATTATTTTTTCTACATTTGCCTAAAATTTAATATTTTTTTGGATAATTTTAGAAATCGACCATATTCTATAGATAGTTATATTGCCAGTAAAAACAGACCTGTCATTGGTTTATTAATAGTTTTTTTTCTATATTTGCCTAAAATTTATACCTTTTTTGATACTTTTAGAAATCGACCATATTCTATAGGTAATTATATTGACAGTAAAAACTCACCTGTCATTAGTTTAATAATATTTTTTCTACATTTGCCTAAAGTTGACACCTTTTTTGATAATTTTAGAAATCGACCATAATCTATAGGTACTTATATTGACAGTGAAAACAGACCTGTCACTGGTTTAATAATGTTTTTTCTACATTTGCCTATAAATTTGATATTTTTTTTGATTATTTTAGAAATCGACCATATTCTTTAGATAATTATATTGACAGTAAAAACAGATCTGACATTGGTTTGATAATATTTTTTCTACATTTGCCTAAAAATTTTATATCTTCTTTTATAATTTAAGAAATCGACCATATTCTATAGGTAATTATATTGACAGTAAAAACAGACCTGTCATTGGTTTAATAATATTTTTTTCTACATTTGCCTATAAATTGATATTTTTTTGATAATTTGAGAAATCGACCATATTCTATAGATAATTATATTGACAGTAAAAACAGACCTTTCATTGGTTTAATAATATTTTTTCTACATTTGCCTATAAATTTGATACCTTTTTTAATAATTATAGAAATCGACCATGTTCTATAGGTAATTATATTGACAGTAAAAACAGACCTGTCATTGGTTTAGTAATATTTTTTCTACATTTGCCTAAAATTTATACCTTTTTTGATAATTTTAGAAATCGACCATATTCTATAGGTAATTAAATTGACAGTAAAAACAGACCTGTCAATGGTTTAATAATATTTTTACTACATTTGCCTATAAATTTGATCATTTTAGAAAACGACCATATTCTATAGACAATTTTATTGACAATAAAAACAGACCTGTCATTGGTTTAATATTATTTTTTCTACATTTGCCTAAATTTTAATATTTTTTTGGATAATTTTAGAAATCGACCATATTCTATAGATAGTTATATTGCCAGTAAAAACAGACCTGTCATTGGTTTATTAATAGTTTTTTTTCTAAATTTGCCTTAAATTTATACCTTTTTTGATACTTTTAGAAATCGACCATATTCTATAGGTAATTATATTGACAGTAAAAACAGACCTGTCATTGGTATAATAATATTTTTTCTACATTTCCCTATAAATTTAATAACTTTTTTGATAATTTTAGAAATCGACCATATTCTATAGGTAATTATATTGACAGGAAAAACAGACCTGTCATTGGTATAATAATATTTTTTCTACATTTGCCTATAAATTTGATAACTTTTTTGATAATTTTAGAAATCGACCATATTTTACAGGTAATTATATTGACAGTAAAATCAGACCTGTCATTGGTTTAATAATATTTTTTCTACATTTGCCTATAAATTTGATAACTTTTTTGATAATTTTAGAAATCGACCATATTCTATAGGTAATTACATTGACAGTGAAAACAGACCTGTCATTGGTTTAATAATATTTTTTCTACATTTGCCTAAAATTTATACCTTTTTTGATAATTTTAGAAATCGACCATATTCTATAGGTAATTAAATTGACGGTAAAAACAGACCTGTCATTGGTATAATAATATTTTTTCTACATTTGCCTATAAATTTGATAACTTTTTTGATAATTGTAGAAATCGACCATATTCTTTAGGTAATTATATTGACAGTAAAAACAGACGTGTCATTGGTATAATAATATTTTTTCTACATTTGCCTTTAAATTTGACATTTTTTTTTATTAATTTTAGAAATCGACCATATTCAATAGATAGTTATTTTAACAGTAAAAACAGACCTGTCACTGGTTAAATAGTATTTTTCTACATTTGCCTATTAATTTTATAACTTTTTTGATTATTTTAGTAATCGACCATATTCTATAGATAATTATATTGACAGTAAAAACAGACCTGACATTGGTTTGATAATATTTTTTCCACATATGCCTATAAATTTGATAACTTTTTTGATAATTTTAAAAATCGACCATATTCTATAGAGAATTATATTGACAGTAAAAACAGACCTGTCATTGGTTTAATAATATATTTTTCTACATTTGCCTATAAATTGATATTTTTTTTGATAATTTAAGAAATCGACCATATTCTATAGATAATTATATTGACAGTAAAAACAGACCTTTTATTGGTTTAATAATATTTTTTCTACATTTGCCTATAAATTTGATACCTTTTTTTTAATAATTTTAGAAATCGACCATGTTCTATAGAGAATTATATTGACAGTAAAGAGACCTGTCATTGGTTAAATGATATTTTTCTACATTTCCCTATTAATTTGATAACTTTTTTGATTATTTTAGAAATCGACCATATTCTATAGGTAATTATATTGACAGTGAAAACAGACTTGTCATTGGTTTAATCATATTTTTTCTACATTTGCCTAAAATTTATATCTTTTTTGATAATTTTAGAAATCGACCTTATTCTATAGGCAATTAAATTGACAGTAAAAACAGACCTGTCATTGGTTTAATAATATTTTTTCTATATTTGTCTATAAATTTGATAATTTTAGAAATCGACCATATTCTTTAGATAATTATATTGACAGTAAAAACAGACCTGACATTGGTTTAATAATATTTTTTCTACATTTGCCTAAAAATTTTATATCTTCTTTTATAATTTAAGAAATCGACCATATTCTATAGGTAATTATATTGACAGTAAAAACAGACCTGTCATTGGTTTAATAATATTTTTTTCTACATATGCCTATAAATTTCATAACTTTTTTGATAATTTTAAAAATCGACCATATTCTATTAAGAATTATATTGACAGTAAAAACAGACCTGTCATTGGTTTAATAATATATCTTTCTACATTTGCCTATAAATTGATATTTTTTTGATAATTTGAGAAATCGACCATATTCTATAGATAATTATATTGACAGTAAAAACAGACCTTTCATTGGTTTAATAATATTTTTTCTACATTTGCCTATAAATTTGATACCTTTTTTAATAATTATA
Organism: Mytilus trossulus; assembly: GCF_036588685.1. Lineage (NCBI taxonomy): Eukaryota > Metazoa > Mollusca > Bivalvia > Mytilida > Mytilidae > Mytilus > Mytilus trossulus. The sequence goes on along the minus strand of NC_086377.1, from coordinate 87,293,177 downwards.
GAAATCGACCATGTTCTATAGAGAATTATATTGACAGTAAAAACAGACCTGTCATTGGTTAAATGATATTTTTCTACATTTCCCTATTAATTTGATAACTTTTTTGATTATTTTAGAAATCGACCATATTCTATAGGTAATTATATTGACAGTGAAAACAGACCTGTCATTGGTTTAATAATATTTTTTCTACATTTGCTTAAAATTTATGCCTTTTTTGATAATTTTAGAAATCGACCATATTCTATAGGTAATTAAATTGACAGTAAAACAGACCTGTCATTGGTTTAATAATATTTTTACTACATTTGCCTATAAATTTGATAATTTTAGAAAACGACCTTATTCTCTAGACAATTTTATTGACAGTAAAAACAGACCTGTCATTGGTTTAATATTATTTTTTCTACATTTGCCTAAAATTTAATATTTTTTTGGATAATTTTAGAAATCGACCATATTCTATAGATAGTTATATTGCCAGTAAAAACAGACCTGTCATTGGTTTATTAATAGGTTTTTTTTCTAAATTTGCCTAAAATTTATACCTTTTTTGATACTTTTAGAAATCGACCATATTCTATAGGTAATTATATTGACAGTAAAAACTCACCTGTCATTAGTTTAATAATATTTTTTCTACATTTGCCTAAAGTTGACACCTTTTTTGATAATTTTAGAAATCGACCATAAGGTCCGAGAACACAATTAATTCGTAGTGCATTTCTTTTAGAACATAAATGAAAATAAAGAAAATCCCACCTGCGCTTTCCCAATGAAACTTTTACAGTGTGTTGTACTACTTTTAGGACAAATTATATCAAAATTATAGAAAACTTCATCGCCTCTAACTCAAAATATGGACAATTTTGTGTTTAGGGTGTCTTGAAATCTTTTGACAGCTTCCGAAGTGCTAATTTTTAACCTTTTTCAGCTGGACCAAATCACTACTTTCCTGTAAAATTCTAGACCCAAATTTTTTAACAGTGTAATTTCACCCCCCTACTTACAATTTGAGGCATTAAACTCGGAGAAATAAATTTGGAAGGGGTATAAAAATTATTGGCAAGTAACCCACTGTTAACACTAGGGACTATATTCGTGAACAACGAAAATCAAGGGACGACAATTGTGGTCTCGGACCTAATAGGATAGAAAGAGTTGACAAATCTTAAAAAAACTTGGTATGACCAAAGCTTAATTAATTATAACACTGCTTGCAAAGTTTCATAACAATAGGATATATATTATAGACACTATGTTAAATTCTATACTCATCTTTGCGTGTTAAATTTTGACGTTAAAATTGAAAAATTTCAACTATCAACATTTTGGGCTTTGAAAATTAAAATGTTGCAAAAAAATACTTTTCAAATGCCCTAATATATCATTTATTATGTACTAAAAGCAACAGAGTACTCATTTGATTTATCAGACTTAGCATAATTATTCAAAAGTCAAATTTATATCAGCCTGGGGCCTAAAAATTGAGGTTTTTCAATGAAAGGGGGCCTTACATGAAGATGTAATATATTCCAGCAATTTTAAATTTGTGAAGCTTTTTGGTTATAAATAATCCTTACATATGTATTGAATGTACTTTAAATAGAAAGAAAAGTTACAAATAGCATATCATATTACTTTAAAAGGGTCTTAAGCCAAGCAAGACTGGAAAAAAATAAGGGTCAATTTAAGCCGTGCCACATATTTACATAAAAAAATGCATATTGAGGCTATAAGAAATAAAAAATTGTGTCCTTTTTATCATTTCTATACTCATGTGACATGATACAACAAATCTGAGCACAACAAGGCTCTTGCAATTAACTTTTCTTACAGACAGTATGGTCTGATACAAAGATTTTTGCCTTTTTAATAAAAACTTGAATGCAATTTTAGTCTCAACAGGCTTATATTTAAACCACTTGCTATCCTACAGAAGAAAAGAAAGATATTATGTGAAATGGAACAGGTACATTAGACATTGTAAAGTGGTTTTGATACAAATTTAGTGAGGTCTTTATTGTAGACTTCAAATTTTATGTACCAAGAACCCCACTTTTGACTTCATCCAAACAGGGCGTTAGACAAGGGTCATTTATACAACACATTTTGTACATATTATCTGAAATAACCTTCTTTTCTGTAAATTCTGAGTTCATAAACAAGTAAAAGTACTAGATGAAGGCACATAAACACAAGTATTGACACATGAAAACCTGTCAGATAGAAAGTCAGGATGCCATGAATGCATCAATATTGAAAAAGCCTTGAAATGCCTATTTTGACCATAAAATGCCAAAATTGGTCATTTTTGCAGAAATTCTATAAAATAAAAGTTTAAATCCTTTAGTTTCATGCTATTTGACAAAGTGACACCACCAAATCATTTAGGGAAGTTGCCAAAGTTCAGATTCTATATTTACAGACTTCACCTCTTAGGTCCGAGAACACAATTAATTCGTAGTGCATTTCTTTTAGAACATAAATGAAAATAAAGAATATCCCACCTGCGCTTTCCCAATGAAACTTTTACAGTGTGTTGTACTACTTTTAGGACAAATTATATCAAAATTATAGAAAACTTCATCGCCTCTAACTCAAAATATGGACAATTTTGTGTTTAGGGTGTCTTGAAATCTTTTGACAGCTTCCGAAGTGCTAATTTTTAACCTTTTTCAGCTGGACCAAATCACTACTTTCCTGTAAAATTCTAGACCCAAATTTTTTAACAGTGTAATTTCACCCCCCTACTTACAATTTGAGGCATTAAACTCGGAGAAATAAATTTGGAAGGGGTATAAAAATTATTGGCAAGTAACCCACTGTTAACACTAGGGACTATATTCGTGAACAACGAAAATCAAGGGACGACAATTGTGGTCTCGGACCATAATCTATAGGTACTTATATTGACAGTGAAAACACACTGGTTTAATAATATTTTTTCTACATTTGCCTATAAATTTGATATTTTTTTTGATTATTTTAGAAATCGACCATATTCTTTAGATAATTATATTGACAGTAAAAACAGACCTGACATTGGTTTGATAATATTTTTTCTACATTTGCCTAAAAATTTTATATCTTCTTTTATAATTTAAGAAATCGACCATATTCTATAGGTAATTATATTGAGAGTAAAAACAGACCTGTCATTGGTTTAATAATATTTTTTTCTACATTTGCCTATAAATTGATATTTTTTTGATAATTTGAGAAATCGACCATATTCTATAGATAATTATATTGACAGTAAAAACAGACCTTTCATTGGTTTAATAATATTTTTTCTACATTTGCCTATAAATTTGATACCTTTTTTAATAATTATAGAAATCGACCATGTTCTATAGGTAATTATATTGACAGTAAAAACAGACCTGTCATTGGTTTAATAATATTTTTTCTACATTTGCCTAAAATTTATACCTTTGTTGATAATTTTAGAAATCGACCATATTCTATAGGTAATTAAATTGACAGTAAAAACAGACCTGTCAATGGTTTAATAATATTTTTACTACATTTGCCTATACATTTGATCATTTTAGAAAACGACCATATTCTATAGACAATTTTATTGACAGTAAAAACAGACCTGTCATTGGTTTAATATTATTTTTTCTACATTTGCCTAAAATTTAATATTTTTTTGGATAATTTTAGAAATCGACCATATTCTATAGATAGTTATATTGCCAGTAAAAACAGACCTGTCATTGGTTTATTAATAGTTTTTTTTCTAAATTTGCCTTAAATTTATACCTTTTTTGATACTTTTAGAAATCGACCATATTCTATAGGTAATTATATTGACAGTAAAAACAGACCTGTCATTGGTATAATAATATTTTTTCTACATTTCCCTATAAATTTAATAACTTTTTTGATAATTTTAGAAATCGACCATATTCTATAGGTAATTATATTGACAGGAAAAACAGACCTGTCATTGGTATAAATATATTTTTTCTACATTTGCCTATAAATTTGATAACTTTTTTGATAATTTTAGAAATCGACCATATTTTATAGGTAATTATATTGACAGTAAAATCAGACCTGTCATTGGTTTAATAATATTTTTTCTACATTTGACTATAAATTTGATAACTTTTTTGATAATTTTAGAAATCGACCATATTCTATAGGTAATTACATTGACAGTGAAAACAGGACTGTCATTGGTTTAATAATATTTTTTCTACATTTGCCTAAAATTTATACCTTTTTTGATAATTTTAGAAATCGACCATATTCTATAGGTAATTACATTGACAGTGAAAACAGGACTGTCATTGGTTTAATAATATTTTTTCTACATTTGCCTAAAATTTATACCTTTTTTGATAATTTTAGAAATCGACCATATTCTATAGGTAATTAAATTGACGGTAAAAACAGACCTGTCATTGGTATAATAATATTTTTTCTACATTTGCCTATAAATTTGATAACTTTTTTGATAATTTTAGAAATCGACCATATTCTATAGGTAATTATATTGACAGTAAAAACAGACCTGTCATTGGTATAATAATATTTTTTCTACATTTGCCTATAAATTTCATACCTTTTTTGATAATTTTAGAAATCGACCATATCCCATAGGTAATTATATCGACAGTAAAAAGACCTGTCTTTGGTTTAATAATATTTTTTCTACATTTGCCTTTAAATTTGACAATTTTTTTTATTAATTTTAGAAATCGACCATATTCAATAGATAGTTATTTTAACAGTAAAAACAGACCTGTCACTGGTTAAATAGTATTTTTCTACATTTGCCTATTAATTTTATAACTTTTTTGATTATTTTAGTAATCGACCATATTTTATAGACAATTATATTGACAGTAAAAACAGACCTGACATTGGTTTGATAATATTTTTTCCACATATGCCTATAAATTTGATAACTTTTTTGATAATTTTAAAAATCGACCATATTCTATAGAGAATTATATTGACAGTAAAAACAGACCTGTCATTGGTTTAATAATATATTTTTCTACATTTGCCTATAAATTGATATTTTTTTTGATAATTTAAGAAATCGACCATATTCTATAGATACTTATATTGACAGTAAAAACAGACCTTTTATTGGTTTAATAATATTTTTTCTACATTTGCCTATAAATTTGATACCTTTTTTTTAATAATTTTAGAAATCGACCATGTTCTATAGAGAATTATATTGACAGTAAAGAGACCTGTCATTGGTTAAATGATATTTTTCTACATTTCCCTATTAATTTGATAACTTTTTTGATTATTTTAGAAATCGACCATATTCTATAGGTAATTATATTGACAGTGAAAACAGACCTGTCATTGGTTTAATCATATTTTTTCTACATTTGCCTAAAATTTATATCTTTTTTGATAATTTTAGAAATCGACCTTATTCTATAGGCAATTAAATTGACAGTAAAAACAGACCAGTCATTGGTTTAATAATATTTTTTCTATATTTGTCTATAAATTTGATAATTTTAGAAATCGACCATATTCTATAGATAGTTATATTGCCAGTAAAAACAGACCTGTCATTGGTTTAATAATATTTTTTCTAAATTTGCCTAAAATTTATACCTTTTTTATAATTTTAGAAATCGACCATATTCTATAGGTAATTATATTGACAGTAAAAACTGACCTGTCATTAGATTAATAATATTTTTTCTACATTTGACTAAAATTTATACCTTTTTTATAATTTTAGAAATCGACCATATTCTATAGGTAATGATATTGACAGTAAAAACAGACCTGTCATTGGTATAATAATATTTTTTCTACATTTGCCTAAAATTTATACCTTTTTTGATAATTTTAGAAATCGACCATATTCTATAGGTACTTATATTGACAGTAAAAACAGACCTGTCATTGGTATAATAATATTTTTTCTACATTTGCCTATAAAAAGTAAAAACACAAAAATACCGAACTCCGAGGAAAATTCAAAAAGGAAAATCAAAAATCAAAAGGCAAAATCAAAAGTCCAAACACATCAAACGAATGGGTAACAACTGTCATATAAATTTGATAACTTTTTTGATAATTTTAGAAATCGACCATATTTTATAGGTAATTATATTGACAGTAAAAACAGAACTGTCATTGGTATAATATTATTTTTACTACATTTGCCTAAAATTTAATATTTTTTTGGAAAATTTTAGAAATCGACCATATTCTATAGATAGTTATATTGCCAGTAAAAACAGACCTGTCATTGGTTGTAATAATATATTTTCTAAATTTGACTAAAATTTATACCTTTTTTGATACTTTTAGAAATCGACCATATTCTATAGGTAATTATATTGACAGTAAAAACTGACCTGTCATTAGTTTAATAATATTTTTTCTACATTTGCCTAAAATTTATACCTTCTTTGATAATTTTAGAAATCGACCATATTCTATAGGTAATTATATTGACAGTAAAAACAGACCTGTCATTAGTATAATAATATTTTTTCTACATTTGCCTATAAATTTAATAACTTTTTTGATAATTTTAGAAATGACCACATTCTATAGGTAATTATATTGACAGTAAAAACAGACCTGTCATTGGTATAATAATATTTTTTGTACATTTGCCTATAAATTTGATAACTTTTTTGATAATTTTAAATTCTATAGAAATTTAGATTGACAGTAAAAACAGACCTGTCATTGGTTTAATAATATTTTTTCTACATTTGCCTATAAATTTAATAATTTTAGAAATCGACCATGTTCTATAGAGAATTATATTGACAGTAAAAATAGACCTGTCATTGGTTTAATAATATTTTTTCTACATTTGCCTATAAATTTTATACCTTTTTTTATATTTAAAAAATTGACCATATTCTATAGGTAATTATATTGACAGTAAAACAGACCTGTCATTGCCTTAATAATATTTTTTCTACATTTGCCTTTAAATTTGATACCTTTTTTGATAATTTTAGAAATCGATCATATTCTATAGGTAATTATATTGAAAGGTAAAACAGACCTGTCACTGGTTTAATAATATTTTTTCTACATGTGCCTTTAAATCTGATACCTTTTTTGATCAGACCTGTCACTGGTTTGACTTTATTTTTTCTACATGTGCCTTTAAATTTGATACCTTTTTTGATAATTTAAGAAAACCATATTCTATAGGTAATTATATTGACAGTAAAAACAGACCTGTCATTGGTTTCATAATATTTTTTCTACATTTGCCTTTAAATTTGATACCTTTTTTGATAATTTTAGAAATCGACCATAATCTATAGGTAATTATATTGACAGTGAAAACAGACCTGTCACTGGTTTAATAACATTTTTTCTACATTTGCCTATAAATTTGATATTGTTTTTGATTATTTTAGAAATCGACCATATTCTTTAGATAATTATATTGACAGTAAAAACAGACCTGACATTGGTTTAATAATATTTTTTCTACATTTGCCTAAAAATTTTATATCTTCTTTTATAATTTAAGAAATCGACCATATTCTATAGGTAATTATATTGACAGTAAAAACAGACCTGTCATTGGTTTAATAATATTTTTTCTACATATGCCTATAAATTTGATAACTTTTTTGATAATTTTAAAAATCGACCATATTCTATAAAGAATTATATTGACAGTAAAAACAGACCTGTCATTGGTTTAATAATATATCTTTCTACATTTGCCTATAAATTGATATTTTTTTGATAATTTGAGAAATCGACCATTGTCTATAGATAATTATATTGACAGTAAAAACAGACCTGTCATTGGTTTAATAATATTTTTTCTACATTTGCCTATAAATTTGATACCTTTTTTGATTATTTTAGAAATCGACCATATTCTATAGGTAATTATATTGACAGTGAAAACAGACCTGTCATTGGTTTAATAATATTTTTTCTACATTTGCCTAAAATTTAAACCTTTTTTGATAATTTTAGAAATCGACCATATTCTATAGGTAATTATATTGACAGTAAAAACAGACCTGTCTGTCATTGGTTTAATAATATTTTTTCTACATTTGCCTAAAATTTAAACCTTTTTTGATAATTTTAGAAATCGACCATATTCTATAGGTTATTATTATATTGACAGTAAAAACAGACCTGTCATTAGTTTAATAATATTTTTTCTACATTTGCCTAAAGTTGATACCTTTTATGATAATTTTAGAAATCGACCATATTCCATAGGTAATTATATCGACAGTAAAAAGACCTGTCTTTGGTTTAATAATATTTTTTCTACATTTGCCTTTTAATTTGACATTTTTTTTTATTAATTTTAGAAATCGACCATATTCAATAGATAGTTATTTTAACAGTAAAAACATACCTGTCACTGGTTAAATAGTATTTTTCTACATTTGCCTATTAATTTTATAACTTTTTTGATTATTTTAGTAATCGACCATATTCTATAGATAATTATATTGACAGTAAAAACAGACCTGACATTGGTTTGATAATATTTTTTCCACATATGCCTATAAATTTGATAACTTTTTTGATAATTTTAAAAATCGACCATATTCTATAGAGAATTATATTGACAGTAAAAACAGACCTGTCATTGGTTTAATAATATATTTTTCTACATTTGCCTATAAATTGATTTTTTATTTGATAATTTAAGAAATCGACCATATTCTATAGATAGTTATATTGCCAGTAAAAACAGACCTGTCATTGGTTTAATAATATATTTTCTAAATTTGCCTAAAATTTATACCTTTTTTGATACTTTTAGAAATCGACCATATTCTATAGACAATTTTATTGACAGTAAAAACAGAACTGTCATTGGTTTAATATTATTTTTACTACATTTGCCTAAAATTTAATATTTTTTTGGAAAATTTTAGAAATCGACCATATTCTATAGATAGTTATATTGCCAGTAAAAACAGACCTGTCATTGGTTTAATAATATATTTTCTAAATTTGCCTAAAATTTATACCTTTTTTGATACTTTTAGAAATCGACCATATTCTATAGGTAATTATATTGACAGTAAAAACTGACCTGTCATTAGTTTAATAATATTTTTTCTACATTTGCCTAAAATTTATACCTTTTTTGATAATTTTAGAAATCGACCATATTCTATAGGTAATTATATTGACAGTAAAAACAGACCTGTCATTGGTATAGTAATGTTTTTTGTACATTTGCCTATAAATTTGATAACTTTTTTGATAATTTTAAATTCTATAGAGAATTAGATTGACAGTAAAAACAGACCTGTCATTGGTTTAATAATATTTTTTCTACATTTGCCTATAAATTTGATAATTTTAGAAATCGACCATCTTTAATAGGTAATTATTTTGACAGTAAAAACAGAACTGTCATTGGTTTAATATTATTTTTTTTGCATTTGCCTTTAATTTTTTTTTATTAATTTTAGAAATCGACCATGTTCTATAGAGAATTATATTGACAGTAAAAATAGACCTGTCATTGGTTTAATAATATTTTTCTACATTTGCCTATAAATTTGATAACTTTTTTGATAATTTTAGAAATCGACCATATTCTATAGGTAATTATATTGACAGTAAAACAGACCTGTCATTGCTTTAATAATATTTTTTCTACATGTGCCTTTAAATCTGATACCTTTTTTGATCAGACCTGTCACTGGTTTGATAATATTTTTTCTACATTTGCCTTTAAATTTGATACCTTTTTTGATAATTTTAGAAATCGACCATATTCTATAGGTAATTATATTGAAAGGTAAAACAGACCTGTCACTGGTTTAATAATATTTTTTCTACATGTGCCTTTAAATCTGATACCTTTTTTGATCAGACCTGTCACTGGTTTGATAATATTTTTTCTACATTTGCCTTTAAATTTGATACCTTTTTTGATAATTTTAGAAATCGACCATAATCTATAGGTAATTATATTGACAGTGAAAACAGACCTGTCACTGGTTTAATAATATTTTTCTACATTTGCCTATAAATTTGATATTTTTTTTGATTATTTTAGATAATTATATTGACAGTAAAAACAGACCTGACATTGGTTTAATAATATTTTTTCTACATTTGCCTAAAAGTTTCATATCTTCTTTTATAATTTAAGAAATCGACCATATTCTATAGGTAATTATATTGACAGTAAAAACAGACCTGTCATTGGTTTATTAATATTTTTTCTACATATGCCTATAAATTTGATAACTTTTTTGATAATTTTAAAAATCGACCATATTCTATAGGTAATTATATTGACAGTAAAAACAGACCTGTCATTAGTTTAATAATATATCTTTCTACATTTGCATATAAATTGATATTTTGTTGATAATTTGAGAAATCGACCATATTCTATAGATAATTATATTGACAGTAAAAACAGACCTTTCATTGGTTTAATAATATTTTTTCTACATTTGCCTATAAATTTGATACCTTTTTAAATAATTATAGAAATCGACCATGTTCTATAGAGAATTATAGTGACAGTAAAAAACCTGTCATTGGTTAAATGATATTTTTCTGCATTTCCCTATTAATTTGATAACTTTTTATTATATTGACAGTGAAAACAGACCTGTTATTGGTTTAATAATATTTTTTCTACATTTGCCTAAAATTTAAACCTTTTTTGATAATTTTAGAAATCGACCATATTCTATAGACAATTTTATTGACAGTAAAAACAGAACTGTCATTGGTTTAATATTATTTTTACTACATTTGCCTAAAATTTAATATTTTTTTGGAAAATTTTAGAAATCGACCATATTCTATAGATAGTTATATTGCCAGTAAAAACAGACCTGTCATTGGTTTAATAATATATTTTCTAAATTTGCCTAAAATTTATACCTTTTTTGATACTTTTAGAAATCGACCATATTCTATAGGTAATTATATTGACAGTAAAAACTGACCTGTCATTAGTTTAATAATATTTTTTCTACATTTGCCTAAAATTTATACCTTTTTTGATAATTTTAGAAATCGACCATATTCTATAGGTAATTATATTGACAGTAAAAACAGACCTGTCATTGGTATAGTAATGTTTTTTGTACATTTGCCTATAAATTTGATAACTTTTTTGATAATTTTAAATTCTATAGAGAATTAGATTGACAGTAAAAACAGACCTGTCATTGGTTTAATAATATTTTTTCTACATTTGCCTATAAATTTGATAATTTTAGAAATCGACCATCTTTAATAGGTAATTATTTTGACAGTAAAAACAGAACTGTCATTGGTTTAATATTATTTTTTTTGCATTTGCCTTTAATTTTTTTTTATTAATTTTAGAAATCGACCATGTTCTATAGAGAATTATATTGACAGTAAAAATAGACCTGTCATTGGTTTAATAATATTTTTCTACATTTGCCTATAAATTTGATAACTTTTTTGATAATTTTAGAAATCGACCATATTCTATAGGTAATTATATTGACAGTAAAACAGACCTGTCATTGCTTTAATAATATTTTTTCTACATGTGCCTTTAAATCTGATACCTTTTTTGATCAGACCTGTCACTGGTTTGATAATATTTTTTCTACATTTGCCTTTAAATTTGATACCTTTTTTGATAATTTTAGAAATCGACCATATTCTATAGGTAATTATATTGAAAGGTAAAACAGACCTGTCACTGGTTTAATAATATTTTTTCTACATGTGCCTTTAAATCTGATACCTTTTTTGATCAGACCTGTCACTGGTTTGATAATATTTTTTCTACATTTGCCTTTAAATTTGATACCTTTTTTGATAATTTTAGAAATCGACCATAATCTATAGGTAATTATATTGACAGTGAAAACAGACCTGTCACTGGTTTAATAATATTTTTCTACATTTGCCTATAAATTTGATATTTTTTTTGATTATTATAGAAATCGACCATGTTCTATAGAGAATTATAGTGACAGTAAAAAACCTGTCATTGGTTAAATGATATTTTTCTGCATTTCCCTATTAATTTGATAACTTTTTTGATTATTTTAGAAATCGACCATATTCTATAGGTAATTATATTGACAGTAAAAACAGACCTGTCATTGGTTTAATAATATTTTTACTACATTTGCCTATAAATTTGATAATTTTAGAAAACGACCATATTCTATAGACAATTTTATTGACAGTAAAAACAGACCTGTCATTGGTTTAATATTATTTTTTCTACATTTGCCTAAAATTTAATATTTTTTTGGATAATTTTAGAAATCGATTGGTTTATTAACAGTTTTTTTCTAAATTTGCATAAAATTTATACCTTTTTTGATACTTTTAGAAATCGACCATATTCTATAGGTAATTATATTGACATTAAAAACTCACCTGTCATTAGTTTAATAATAATTTTTCTACATTTGCCTAAAGTTGATACCTTTTATGATAATTTTAGAAATCGACCATATTCTATAGGTAATTATATTGACAGTAAAAACAGACCTGTCATTGGTATAATAATATTTTTTCTACATTTGCCTATAAATTTGATAATTTTAGAAATCGACCATATTCTATAGATAGTTATATTGCCAGTAAAAACAGACCTGTCATTGGTTTAATAATATTTTTTCTAAATTTGCCTAAAATTTATACCTTTTTTGATAATTTTAGAAATCGACCATATTCTATAGGTAATTATATTGACAGTAAAAACAGACCTGTCATTGGTATAATAATATTTTTTCTACATTTGCCTATAAATTTGATATCTTTTTTGATAATTTTAAATTCTATAGAGAACTATATTGACAGTAAAAACAGACCTGTCATTGGTTTAATAATATTTTTTCTACATTTGCCTATAAATTTGATAATTTTAGAAATCGACCATATTCTTTAGATAATTATATTGACAGTAAAAACAGACCTGACATTGGTTTAATAATATTTTTTCTACATTTGCCTAAAAATTTTATATCTTCTTTTATAATTTAAGAAATCGACCATATTCTATAGGTAATTATATTGACAGTAAAAACAGACCTGTCATTGGTTTAATAATATTTTTTCTACATATGCCTTTAAATTTGATAACTTTTTTGATAATTTTAAAAATCGACCATATTCTATAAAGAATTATATTGACAGTAAAAACAGACCTGTCATTGGTTTAATAATATATCTTTCTACATTTGCCTATAAATTGATATTTTTTTGATAATTTGAGAAATCGACCATATTCTATAGATAATTATATTGACAGTTAAAACAGACCTTTCATTGGTTTAATAATATTTTTTCTACATTTGCCTATAAATTTGATACCTTTTTTAATAATTATAGAAATCGACCATGTTCTATAGAGAATTATAGTTAGAGTAAAAACAGACCTGTCATTGGTTAAATGATATTTTTCTACATTTCCCTATTAATTTGATAACTTTTTTGATTATTTTAGAAATCGACCATATTCTATAGGTAATTATATTGACAGTGAAAACAGACCTGTCATTGGTTTAATAATATTTTTTCTACATTTGCCTAAAATTTAAACCTTTTTTGATAATTTTAGAAATCGACCATATTCTAAAGGTAATTATATTGACAGTAAAAACAGACCTGTCATTGGTTTAATAATATTTTTACTACATTTGCCTATAAATTTGATAATTTTAGAAAACGACCATATTCTATAGACAATTTTATTGACAGTAAAAACAGACCTGTCATTGGTTTAATATTATTTTTTCTACATTTGCCTATAAATTTGATAACTTTTTTAATAATTATAGAAATCGACCATGTTCTATAGAGAATTATATTGACAGTAAAAACAGACCTGTCATTGGTTTAATAATATTTTTTCTACATTTGCCTATAAATTTGATACCTTTTTTAATAATTATAGAAATCGACCATGTTCTATAGAGAATTATATTGACAGTAAAAACAGACCTGTCATTGGTTAAATGATATTTTTCTACATTTCCCTATTAATTTGATAACTTTTTTGATTATTTTAGAAATCGACCATATTCTATAGGTAATTATATTGACAGTGAAAACAGACCTGTCATTGGTTTAATAATATTTTTTCTACATTTGCCTAAAATTTATACCTTTTTTGATAATTTTAGAAATCGACCATATTCTATAGGTAATTATATTGACAGTAAAAACAGACCTGTCATTGGTTTAATAATATTTTTACTACATGTGCCTATAAATTTGATAATTTTAGAAAACGACCATATTCTATAGACAATTTTATTGACAGTAAAAACAGACCTGTCATTGGTTTAATATTATTTTTTCTACATTTGCCTAAAATTTAATATTTTTTTGGATAATTTTAGAAATCGACCATATTCTATAGATAGTTATATTGCCAGTAAAAACAGACCTGTCATTGGTTTATTAATAGTTTTTTTTCTAAATTTGCCTAAAATTTATACCTTTTTTGATACTTTTAGAAATCGACCATATTCTATAGGTAATTATATTGACATTAAAAACTCACCTGTCATTAGTTAAATAATATTTTTTCTACATTTGCCTAAAGTTGATACCTTTTATGATAATTTTAGAAATCGACCATATTCTATAGGTAATTATATTGACAGTAAAAACAGACCTGTCATTGGTATAATAATATTTTTTCTACATTTGCCTATAAATTTAATAACTTTTTTGATAATTTTAGAAATGACCATATTCTATAGGTAATTATATTGACAGTAAAAACAGACCTGTCATTGGTATAATAATATTTTTTGTACATTTGCCTATAAATTTGATATCTTTTTTGATAATTTTAAATTCTATAGAGAACTATATTGACAGTAAAAACAGACCTGTCATTGGTTTAATAATATTTTTTCTACATTTGCCTATAAATTTGATAATTTTAGAAATCGACCATATTCTATAGATAGTTATATTGCCAGTAAAAACAGACCTGTCATTGGTTTAATAATATTTTTTCTAAATTTGCCTAAAATTTATACCTTTTTTGATAATTTTAGAAATCGACCATATTCTATAGGTAATTATATTGACAGTAAAAACAGACCTGTCATTGGTATAATAATATTTTTTCTACATTTGCCTATAAATTTGATAATTTTAGAAATCGACCATATTCTTTAGATAATTATATTGACAGTAAAAACAGACCTGACATTGGTTTAATAATATTTTTTCTACATTTGCCTAAAAATTTTATATCTTCTTTTATAATTTAAGAAATCGACCATATTCTATAGGTAATTATATTGACAGTAAAAACAGACCTGTCATTGGTTTAATAATATATCTTTCTACATTTGCCCATAAATTGATATTTTTTTGATAATTTGAGAAATCGACCATATTCTATAGATAATTATATTGACAGTAAAAACAGACCTGTCATTGGTTTAATAATATTTTTACTACATTTGCCTATAAATTTGATAATTTTAGAAAACGACCATATTCTATAGACAATTTTATTGACAGTAAAAACAGACCTGTCATTGGTTTAATATTATTTTTTCTACATTTGCCTAAAATTTAATATTTTTTTGGATAATTTTAGAAATCGACCATATTCTATAGATAGTTATATTGCCAGTAAAAGCAGACCTGTCATTGGTTTATTAATATTTTTTTTTCTAAATTTGCCTAAAATTTATACCTTTTTTGATACTTTTAGAAATCGACCATATTCTATAGGTAATTATATTGACATTAAAAACTCACCTGTCATTAGTTAAATAATATTTTTTCTACATTTGCCTAAAGTTGATACCTTTTATGATAATTTTAGAAATCGACCATATTCTATAGGTAATTATATTGACAGTAAAAACAGACCTGTCATTGGTATAATAATATTTTTTCTACATTTGCCTTTAAATTTAATAACTTTTTTTGATAATTTTAGAAATCGACCATATTCTATAGGTAATTATATTGACAGTAAAAACAGACCTGTCATTGGTATAATAATATTTTTTCTACATTTGCCTATAAATTTGATAACTTTTTTGATAATTTTAGAAATGGACCATATTCTATAGGTAATTACATTGAGAGTGAAAACAGACCTGTCATTGGTTTAATAATATTTTTTCTACATTTGCCTAAAATTTATACCTTTTTTGATAATTTTAGAAATCGACCATATTCTATAGGTAATTAAATTGACGGTAAAAACAGACCTGTCATTGGTATAATAATATTTTTTCTACATTTGCCTATAAATTTGATAATTTTAGAAAACGACCATATTCTATAGACAATTTTATTGACAGTAAAAACAGACCTGTCATTGGTTTAATATTATTTTTTCTGCATTTGCCTATAATTTAATATTTTTTTGGATAATTTTAGAAATCGACCATATTCTATAGATAGTTATATTGCCAGTGAAAACAGACCTGTCATTGGTTTATTAATAGTTTTTTTCTAAATTTGCCTAAAATTTATACCTTTTTTGATACTTTTAGAAATCGACCATATGCTATAGGTAATTATATTGACATTAAAAACTCACCTGTCATTAGTTTAATAAAAATTTTTCTACATTTGCCTAAAGTTGATACCTTTTATGATAATTTTAGAAATCGACCATATTCTATAGGTAATTATATTGACAGTAAAAACAGACCTGTCATTGGTTTAATAATATTTTTTTCTACATTTGCCTATAAATTTGATAATTTTAGAAATCGACCATATTCTATAGATAGTTATATTGCCAGTAAAAACAGACCTGTCATTGGTTTAATAATATTTTTTCTAAATTTGCCTAAAATTTATACCTTTTTTGATAATTTTAGAAATCGACCATATTCTATAGGTAATTATATTGACAGTAAAAACAGACCTGTCATTGGTATAATAATATTTTTTCTACATTTGCCTATAAATTTGATAATTTTAGAAATCGACCATATTCTTTAGATAATTATATTGACAGTAAAAACAGACCTGACATTGGTTTAATAATATTTTTTCTACATTTGCCTAAAAATTTTATATCTTCTTTTATAATTTAAGAAATCGACCATATTCTATAGGTAATTATATTGACAGTAAAAACAGACCTGTCATTGGTTTAATAATATATCTTTCTACATTTGCCTATAAATTGATATTTTTTTGATAATTTGAGAAATCGACCATATTCTATAGATAATTATATTGACAGTTAAAACAGACCTTTCATTGGTTTAATAATATTTTTTCTACATTTGCCTACAATTTGATACCTTTTTTAATAATTATAGAAATCGACCATGTTCTATAGAGAATTATATTGACAGTAAAAACAAATGTCATTGGTTAAATGATATTTTTCTACATTTCCCTATTAATTTGATAACTTTTTTGATTATTTTAGAAATCGACCATATTCTATAGGTAATTATATTGACAGTGAAAACAGACCTGTCATTGGTTTAATAATATTTTTTCTACATTTGCCTAAAATTTATACCTTTTTTGATAATTTTAGAAATCGACCATATTCTATAGGTAATTATATTGACAGTAAAAACAGACCTGTCATTGGTTTAATAATATTTTTACTACATGTGCCTATAAATTTGATAATTTTAGAAAACGACCATATTCTATAGACAATTTTATTGACAGTAAAAACAGACCTGTCATTGGTTTAATATTATTTTTTCTACATTTGCCTAAAATTTAATATTTTTTTGGATAATTTTAGAAATCGACCATATTCTATAGATAGTTATATTGCCAGTAAAAACAGACCTGTCATTGGTTTATTAATAGTTTTTTTTCTAAATTTGCCTAAAATTTATACCTTTTTTGATACTTTTAGAAATCGACCATATTCTATAGGTAATTATATTGACATTAAAAACTCACCTGTCATTAGTTTAATAAAAAATTTTCTACATTTGCCTAAAGTTGATACCTTTTATGATAATTTTAGAAATCGACCATATTCTATAGGTAATTATATTGACAGTAAAAACAGACCTGTCATTGGTTTAATAATATGTTTTTCTACATTTGCCTATAAATTTGATAATTTTAGAAATCGACCATATTCTATAGATAGTTGTATTGCCAGTAAAAACAGACCTGTCATTGGTTTAATAATATTTTTTCTAAATTTGCCTAAAATTTATACCTTTTTTGATAATTTTAGAAATCGACCATATTCTATCGGTAATTATATTGACAGTAAAAACAGACCTGTCATTGGTATAAAAATATTTTTTCTACATTTGCCTATAAATTTAATAACTTTTTTGATAATTTTAGAAATGACCATATTCTATAGGTAATTATATTGACAGTAAAAACAGACCTGTCATTGGTATAATAATATTTTTTGTACATTTGCCTATAAATTTGATAACTTTTTTGATAATTTTAAATTCTATAGAGAATTAGATTGACAGTAAAAACAGACCTGTCATTGGTTTAATAATATTTTTTCTACATTTGCCTATAAATTTGATAATTTTAGAAATCGACCATATTCTTTAGATAATTATATTGACAGTAAAAACAGACCTGACATTGGTTTAATAATATTTTTTCTACATTTGCTTAAAAATTTTATATCTTCTTTTATAATTTAAGAAATCGACCATATTCTATAGGTAATTATATTGACAGTAAAAACAGACCTGTCATTGGTTTAATAATATTTTTTCTACATATGCCTATAAATTTGATAACTTTTTTGATAATTTTAAAAATCGACCATATTCTATAAAGAATTATATTGACAGTAAAAACAGACCTGTCATTGGTTTAATAGTATATCTTTCTACATTTGCCTATAAATTGATATTTTTTTGATAATTTGAGAAATCGACCATATTCTATAGATAATTATATTGACAGTTGAAACAGACCTTTCATTGGTTTAATAATATTTTTTCTACATTTGCCTACAATTTGATACCTTTTTTAATAATTATAGAAATCGACCATGTTCTATAGAGAATTATATTGACAGTAAAAACAGACCTGTCATTGTTTAAATGATATTTTTCTACATTTCCCTATTAATTTGATAACTTTTTTGATTATTTTAGAAATCGACCATATTCTATAGGTAATTATATTGACAGTGAAAACAGACCTGTCATTGGTTTAATAATATTTTTTCTACATTTGCCTAAAATATATACCTTTTTTGATAATTTTAGAAATCGACCATATTCTATAGGTAATTATGTTGACAGTAAAAACAGACCTGTCATTGGTTTAATAATATTTTTACTACATTTGCCTATAAATTTGATAATTTTAGAAAACGACCATATTCTATAGACAATTGTATTGACAGTAAAAACAGACCTGTCATTGGTTTAATATTATTTTTTCTACATTTGCCTAAAATTTAATATTTTTTTGGATAATTTTAAAAATCGACCATATTCTATAGATAGTTATATTGCCAGTAAAAACAGACCTGTCATTGGTTTATTAATATTTTTTTTTCTAAATTTGCCTAAAATTTATACCTTTTTTGATACTTTTAGAAATCGACCATATTCTATAGGTAATTATATTGACATTAAAAACTCACCTGTCATTAGTTTAATAATATTTTTTCTACATTTGCCTATAAATTTAATAACTTTTTTTGATAATTTTAGAAATCGACCATATTCTATAGGTAATTATATTGACAGTAAAAACAGACCTGTCATTGGTATAATAATATTTTTTCTAAATTTGCCTATAAATTTGATAACTTTTTTGATAATTTTAGAAATGGACCATATTCTATAGGTAATTACATTGAGAGTGAAAACAGACCTGTCATTGGTTTAATAATATTTTTTCTACATTGGCCTAAAATTTATACCTGTTTTGATAATTTTAGAAATCGACCATATTCTATAGGTAATTAAATTGACGGTAAAAACAGACCTGTCATTGGTATAATAATATTTTTTCTACATTTGCCTATACATTTGATAATTTTAGAAAACGACCATATTCTATAGACAATTTTATTGACAGTAAAAACAGACCTGTCATTGGTTTAATATTATTTTTTCTGCATTTGCCTATAATTTAATATTTTTTTGGATAATTTTAGAAATCGACCATATTCTATAGATAGTTATATTGCCAGTGAAAACAGACCTGTCATTGGTTTATTAATAGTTTTTTTCTAAATTTGCCTAAAATTTATACCTTTTTTGATACTTTTAGAAATCGACCATATTCTATAGGTAATTATATTGACATTAAAAACTCACCTGTCATTAGTTTAATAAAAAAATTTCTACATTTGCCTAAAGTTGATACCTTTTATGATAATTTTAGAAATCGACCATATTCTATAGGTAATTATATTGACAGTAAAAACAGACCTGTCATTGGTTTAATAATATGTTTTTCTACATTTGCCTATAAATTTGATAA
This sequence comes from Mytilus trossulus, assembly GCF_036588685.1. Classification (NCBI taxonomy): domain Eukaryota; kingdom Metazoa; phylum Mollusca; class Bivalvia; order Mytilida; family Mytilidae; genus Mytilus; species Mytilus trossulus. The sequence continues at coordinate 87,272,777 of NC_086377.1, read as the reverse complement.
TTTTAGAAATCGACCATATTCTATAGATAGTTGTATTGCCAGTAAAAACAGACCTGTCATTGGTTTAATAATATTTTTTCTAAATTTGCCTAAAATTTATACCTTTTTTGATAATTTTAGAAATCGACCATATTCTATCGGTAATTATATTGACAGTAAAAACAGACCTGTCATTGGTATAATAATATTTTTTCTACATTTGCCTATAAATTTAATAACTTTTTTGATAATTTTAGAAATGACCATATTCTATAGGTAATTATATTGACAGTAAAAACAGACCTGTCATTGGTATAATAATATTTTTTGTACATTTGCCTATAAATTTGATAACTTTTTTGATAATTTTAAATTCTATAGAGAATTAGATTGACAGTAAAAACAGACCTGTCATTGGTTTAATAATATTTTTTCTACATTTGCCTATAAATTTGATAATTTTAGAAATCGACCATATTCTTTAGATAATTATATTGACAGTGAAAACAGACCTGACATTGGTTTAATAATATTTTTTCTACATTTGCTTAAAAATTTTATATCTTCTTTTATAATTTAAGAAATCGACCATATTCTATAGGTAATTATATTGACAGTAAAAACAGACCTGTCATTGGTTTAATAATATTTTTTCTACATATGCCTATAAATTTGATAACTTTTTTGATAATTTTAAAAATCGACCATATTCTATAAAGAATTATATTGACAGTAAAAACAGACCTGTCATTGGTTTAATAGTATATCTTTTTACATTTGCCTATAAATTGATATTTTTTTGATAATTTGAGAAATCGACCATATTCTATAGATAATTATATTGACAGTTGAAACAGACCTTTCATTGGTTTAATAATATTTTTTCTACATTTGCCTACAATTTGATACCTTTTTTAATAATTATAGAAATCGACCATGTTCTATAGAGAATTATATTGACAGTAAAAACAGACCTGTCATTGTTTAAATGATATTTTTCTACATTTCCCTATTAATTTGATAACTTTTTTGATTATTTTAGAAATCGACCATATTCTATAGGTAATTATATTGACAGTGAAAACAGACCTGTCATTGGTTTAATAATATTTTTTCTACATTTGCCTAAAATATATACCTTTTTTGATAATTTTAGAAATCGACCATATTCTATAGGTAATTATGTTAACAGTAAAAACAGACCTGTCATTGGTTTAATAATATTTTTACTACATTTGCCTATAAATTTGATAATTTTAGAAAACGACCATATTCTATAGACAATTGTATTGACAGTAAAAACAGACCTGTCATTGGTTTAATATTATTTTTTCTACATTTGACTAAAATTTAATATTTTTTTGGATAATTTTAAAAATCGACCATATTCTATAGATAGTTATATTGCCAGTAAAAACAGACCTGTCATTGGTTTATTAATATTTTTTTTTCTAAATTTGCCTAAAATTTATACCTTTTTTGATACTTTTAGAAATCGACCATATTCTATAGGTAATTATATTGACATTAAAAACTCACCTGTCATTAGTTTAATAATATTTTTTCTACATTTGCCTAAAGTTGATACCTTTTATGATAATTTTAGAAATCGACCATATTCTATAGGTAATTATATTGACAGTAAAAACAGACCTGTCATTGGTATAATAATATTTTTTCTACATTTGCCTATAAATTTAATAACTTTTTTTGATAATTTTAGAAATCGACCATATTCTATAGGTAATTATATTGACAGTAAAAACAGACCTGTCATTGGTATAATAATATTTTTTCTACATTTGCCTATAAATTTGATAACTTTTTTGATAATTTTAGAAATCGACCATATTCTATAGGTAATTAAATTGACGGTAAAAACAGACCTGTCATTGGTATAATAATATTTTTTCTACATTTGCCTATAAATTTGATAATTTTAGAAAACGACCATATTCTATAGACAATTTTATTGACAGTAAAAACAGACCTGTCATTGGTTTAATATTATTTTTTCTGCATTTGCCTATAATTTAATATTTTTTTGGATAATTTTAGAAATCGACCATATTCTATAGATAGTTATATTGCCAGTGAAAACAGACCTGTCATTGGTTTATTAATAGTTTTTTTTCTAAATTTGCCTAAAATTTATACCTTTTTTGATACTTTTAGAAATCGACCATATTCTATAGGTAATTATATTGACATTAAAAACTCACCTGTCATTAGTTTAAAAAAAATTTTTTCTACATTTGCCTAAAGTTGATACCTTTTATGATAATTTTAGAAATCGACCATATTCTATAGGTAATTATATTGACAGTAAAAACAGACCTGTCATTGGTTTAATAATATTTTTTTCTACATTTGCCTATAAATTTGATAATTTTAGAAATCGACCATATTCTATAGATAGTTATATTGCCAGTAAAAACAGACCTGTCATTGGTTTAATAATATTTTTTCTAAATTTGCCTAAAATTTATACCTTTTTTGATCATTTTAGAAATCGACCATATTCTATAGGTAATTATATTGACAGTAAAAACAGACCTGTCATTGGTATAATAATATTTTTTCTACATTTGCCTATAAATTTAATAACTTTTTTGATAATTTTAGAAATGACCATATTCTATAGGTAATTATATTGACAGTAAAAACAGACCTGTCATTGGTATAATAATATTTTTTGTACATTTGCCTATAAATTTGATAACTTTTTTGATAATTTTAAATTTTATAGAGAATTAGATCGACAGTAAAAACAGACCTGTCATTGGTTTAATAATATTTTTTTCTACATTTGCCTATAAATTTGATAATTTTCGAAATCGACCATATTCTTTAGATAATTATATTGACAGTAAAAACAGACCTGACATTGGTTTAATAATATTTTTTCTACATTTGCTTAAAAATTTTATATCTTCTTTTATAATTTAAGAAATCGACCATATTCTATAGGTAATTATATTGACAGTAAAAACAGACCTGTCATTGGTTTAATAATATTTTTTCTACATATGCCTATAAATTTGATAACTTTTTTGATAATTTTAAAAATCGACCATATTCTATAAAGAATTATATTGACAGTAAAAACAGACCTGTCATTGGTTTAATAGTATATCTTTCTACATTTGCCTATAAATTGATATTTTTTTGATAATTTGAGAAATCGACCATATTCTATAGATAATTATATTGACAGTTAAAACAGACCTTTCATTGGTTTAATAATATTTTTTCTACATTTGCCTACAATTTGATTACCTTTTTTAATAATTATAGAAATCGACCATGTTCTATAGAGAATTATATTGACAGTAAAAACAGACCTGTCATTGTTTAAATGATATTTTTCTACATTTCCCTATTAATTTGATAACTTTTTTGATTATTTTAGAAATCGACCATATTCTATAGGTAATTATATTGACAGTGAAAACAGACCTGTCATTGGTTTAATAATATTTTTTCTACATTTGCCTAAAATATATACCTTTTTTGATAATTTTAGAAATCGACCATATTCTATAGGTAATTATATTGACAGTAAAAACAGACCTGTCATTGGTTTAATAATGTTTTTACTACATTTGCCTATAAATTTGATAATTTTAGAAAACGACCATATTCTATAGACAATTGTATTGACAGTAAAAACAGACCTGTCATTGGTTTAATATTATTTTTTCTACATTTGCCTAAAATTTAATATTTTTTTGGATAATTTTAGAAATCGACCATATTCTATAGATAGTTATATTGCCAGTAAAAACAGACCTGTCATTGGTTTATTAATAATATTTTTTCTAAATTTGCCTAAAATTTATACCTTTTTTGATAATTTTAGAAATCGACCATATTCTATAGGTAATTATATTGACAGTAAAAACAGACCTGTCATTGGTATAATAATATTTTTTGTACATTTGCCTATAAATTTTATAACTTTTTTGATAATTTTAAATTCTATAGAGAATTAGATTGACAGTAAAAACAGACCTGTCATTGGTTTAATAATATTTTTTTCTACATTTGCCTATAAATTTGATAATTTTCGAAATCGACCATATTCTTTAGATAATTATATTGACAGTAAAAACAGACCTGACATTGATTTAATAATATTTTTTCTACATTTGCTTTAAAATTTTATATCTTCTTTTATAATTTAAGAAATCGACCATATTCTATAGGTAATTATATTGACAGTAAAAACAGACCTGTCATTGGTTTAATTATATTTTTTCTACATATGCCTATAAATTTGATAACTTTTTTGATAATTTTAAAAATCGACCATATTCTATAAAGAATTATATTGACAGTAAAAACAGACCTGTCATTGGTTTAATAGTATATCTTTCTACATTTGCCTATAAATTGATATTTTTTTGATGATTTGAGAAATCGACCATATTCTATAGATAATTATATTGACAGTTAAAACAGACCTTTCATTGGTTTAATAATATTTTTTCTACATTTGCCTACAATTTGATACCTTTTTTAATAATTATAGAAATCGACCATGTTCTATAGAGAATTATATTGACAGTAAAAACAGACCTGTCATTGTTTAAATGATATTTTTCTACATTTCCCTATTAATTTGATAACTTTTTTGATTATTTTAGAAATCGACCATATTCTATAGGTAATTATATTGACAGTGAAAACAGACCTGTCATTGGTTTAATAATATTTTTTCTACATTTGCCTAAAATATATACCTTTTTTGATAATTTTAGAAATCGACCATATTGAATAGGTAATTATATTGACAGTAAAAACAGACCTGTCATTGGTTTAATAATGTTTTTACTACATTTGCCTATAAATTTGATAATTTTAGAAAACGACCATATTCTATAGACAATTGTATTGACAGTAAAAACAGACCTGTCATTGGTTTAATATTATTTTTTCTACATTTGCCTAAAATTTAATATTTTTTTGGATAATTTTAGAAATCGACCATATTCTATAGATAGTTATATTGCCAGTAAAAACAGACCTGTCATTGGTTTATTAATAATATTTTTTCTACATTTGCCTAAAATTTATACCTTTTTTGATAATTTTAGAAATCGACCATATTCTATAGGTAATTATATTGACAGTAAAAACAGACCTGTCATTGGTATAATAATATTTTTTGTACATTTGCCTATAAATTTTATAACTTTTTTGATAATTTTAAATTCTATAGAGAATTAGATTGACAGTAAAAACAGACCTGTCATTGGTTTAATAATATTTTTTTCTACATTTGCCTATAAATTTGATAATTTTCGAAATCGACCATATTCTTTAGATAATTATATTGACAGTAAAAACAGACCTGACATTGATTTAATAATATTTTTTCTACATTTGCTTAAAAATTTTATATCTTCTTTTATAATTTAAGAAATCGACCATATTCTATAGGTAATTATATTGACAGTAAAAACAGACCTGTCATTGGTTTAATTATATTTTTTCTACATATGCCTATAAATTTGATAACTTTTTTGATAATTTTAAAAATCGACCATATTCTATAAAGAATTATATTGACAGTAAAAACAGACCTGTCATTGGTTTAATAGTATATCTTTCTACATTTGCCTATAAATTGATATTTTTTTGATGATTTGAGAAATCGACCATATTCTATAGATAATTATATTGACAGTTAAAACAGACCTTTCATTGGTTTAATAATATTTTTTCTACATTTGCCTACAATTTGATACCTTTTTTAATAATTATAGAAATCGACCATGTTCTATAGAGAATTATATTGACAGTAAAAACAGACCTGTCATTGTTTAAATGATATTTTTCTACATTTCCCTATTAATTTGATAACTTTTTTGATTATTTTAGAAATCGACCATATTCTATAGGTAATTATATTGACAGTGAAAACAGACCTGTCATTGGTTTAATAATATTTTTTCTACATTTGCCTAAAATATATACCTTTTTTGATAATTTTAGAAATCGACCATATTCTATAGGTAATTATATTGACAGTAAAAACAGACCTGTCATTGGTTTAATAATGTTTTTACTACATTTGCCTATAAATTTGATAATTTTAGAAAACGACCATATTCTATAGACAATTGTATTGACAGTAAAAACAGACCTGTCATTGGTTTAATATTATTTTTTCTACATTTGCCTAAAATTTAATATTTTTTTGGATAATTTTAGAAATCGACCATATTCTATAGATAGTTATATTGCCAGTAAAAACAGACCTGTCATTGGTTTATTAATAATATTTTTTCTAAATTTGCCTAAAATTTATACCTTTTTTGATAATTTTAGAAATCGACCATATTCTATAGGTAATTATATTGACAGTAAAAACAGACCTGTCATTGGTATAATAATATTTTTTCTACATTTGCCTTTAAATTTGATAACTTTTTTGATAATTTTGAATTCTATAGAGAATTAGATTGACAGTAAAAACAGACCTGTCATTGGTTTAATAATATTTTTTCTACATTTGCCTATAAATTTGATAATTTTAGAAATCGACCATCTTCAATAGGTAATTATATTGACAGTAAAAACAGAACTGTCATTGGTTTAATATTATTTTTTTTGCATTTGCCTATAATTTTTTTTTAATAATTTTAGAAATCGACCATGTTCTATAGAGAATTATATTGACAGTAAAAATAGACCTGTCATTGCTTTAATAATATTTTTTCTACATTTGCCTTTAAATTTGATACCTTTTTTGATAATTTTAGAAATCGACCATATTCTATAGGTAATTATATTGACAGGTAAAACAGACCTGTCACTGGTTTAATAATATTTTTTCTACATGTGCCTTTAAATTTGATACCTTTTTTTTTATCAGACCTGTCACTGGTTTGATATTATTTTTTCTACATGTGCCTTAACTGTTACTATAGAAAACGTCAAAATGTTTATTCATGGCTTGTTTGTTTCCTCTAATATTCCTCCAGATATTGACTAATCTCCGTTGCTGTTGAAAAAGCACCTCTTAAATTAAATTGGCATGTCTATGGAACATTAAATCATTTAGTCGGAACAAAGCGTTGGTCTATATGACACTTTTAACAAGATGGATTTTTAAATAGTGTGTTCTTAATAATCAATGAAGAGACATTAATTGTCAAAATGTTTATCTTGTGAATAATAGTTTGGGCTGTTAATTTTGCTTTAAAATATAACATATATTGAAATGTCTTAGTATCGTCTCTCTCACTAGTAACATTATAAACTTATTAATTGGTGTTTGCTTTACGCAACATGAGCACAAAAGGCTATAGCGCGGCGAGAGCTAATTTGAAAAGTTTTACAATTTAAAGTATATTTTTAAAATCAGATAAAAGGTCTTTCAATAAACTTAATTGATAAACTAAAGCAAATTGATTATTTACAAATAAAAATCACCAGTAAGATTGTAAGAATCCCTAGATTGTTTTTTTTTCATGCATATTTAAATATTTTGAATGTTCTTCATCACATTTCGTAAATGATTTAGCAATATACTTTATAGAAACTACTACATTACTAGGAATGAAGAAACTGCAAGTACTCGCACATCTTTTTTATATTACTTATGCACAAAGCAGCCTACAATGCTGTAGATGTATGACATAAACGGGGCGTTAGCTGTCCAATTCATGATCACCGATTTGACTAAACTTATCTTATTTGATTCATAACAAACTGAAACGTATATCCAAATTAGAAAAAAAAGTATAAGATAAACAACGAACAATACTTAAGTTCGATAATGTGTTTCACCATTTGGTGGTAGTTAAGTTTAAACGACATCTTACTAATTATCAAAGAGACCCTCGAAGACTGCCGACGATAATTTTATCCGATAAAAAGATATAAGAAGATGTGGTATGAGTGCATACGGAACAACTCTCCATCCAAGAGACAATTTGTAAAAGTAAACACTTATAGGTCAAAGTACGGCCTTAAACACGGAACTTTTGCTCACACCAAACATCATGCCGAATACAAAATATATAAATATAGAGATAGTGGGGAATATGATTTGTATAGGTCTGCTTGTTTTCATATTACAGGTTGGAAATATATGTTAAATCATTGCTACCTGTAAAAGTATTTCGTTGATCTAATCTGTCAATGAAATGGTTTACCCTTGGTTCACTTTCAATATTGACATTCATTTCCTTTCGATAACTGAAATGGCCTATTTCATGCGTAACACATATCTAACTAACGGGTTACTCTGATGATCACATGAATACTGTTTCATTGAGGTCGCATTTTTTACTTGCAAATGAATAAATCATCAGCGATGTTTTTTTTTTTATCTTATTTTGACAAAATTGAACCAAACTGGCTAAAAGCAAATTATCATTTCACTATTTCACTTTTATTAAGGAATGATTGTAATATCGTGTTCTGTCTTTGGAGAAATACCTTTAAAAATGTGATTCACACTGAAAACCCCACGTAGCGTGTTATATCAAAGTGTGCACCACATTTTTATGCTGTTTCGAATAGACAGAAAACATAGAATATTCATTCCTTATAATTTGATTCGAAATTTCATTTTAAAGACAATTAAATCATGAAAAAACGTCGATGACGTCATGGTCACGTGACACAATTTATCTACGAGCTGATAGACAATACACCGTTAGCCAATCAGAAGACACGGTACATCCAAAATTAAACTATTTAATAACAAAAGAAAATATGTTTTAATATATCTCGTAGCTTATGCTTCATCTAAGTAACCAGACGTTCTTAAAAAATAAAAAAAAGAACTAGAACACACCCGTGATATCGCGGGTCCGTGACTGAATTAAAGTATATAACTATGCGCAAGCCTTATTTTGATATTAGTATTGTCATCTGATAAAGTCATGCCGATTATAAGATACGCAGTTTTCTCTGCTTTCAGATCTTTCTGTTTGAATCCGTCGAACTGGAACTTATCAATTGTTGGTTATATAAATTAGTTGGAAAACAAAAGGTCCTGGAATGGAATATTTTTTAATCAACAGCATTGTCCTATATTAGTTATAAAGTTGATTTCTTTGATTCGCTGTTTTACGTCATGCCCGCTAACTAATTGAAAACTGTACCTATACGCCTTGTTTTAGTCCAGATTGTTAGTATTCGTATTGTTATCTTAGAAAGTTTTACTGATTAAAATGCTACAATAGGTAACAATTTGACAATCTAGTAGTGTCAACCCTGTGAATATGACCCGTGTATATAGCATATTAATCCTGAATACACCGTTTGGTGGTGCGCCTGTCAGATGCGGAACGTACAAATAAGGTAATAGGTAACAGGTGAATATACTATTGGTATCGGTATCGGACTCAACCCGGAACTTCTTAATTATTGGCAATATTAATTAAGTGGAAAACAAAACGGCCTGGAGTGGTGTAATTTTTAATCTACACCTTTGTACTATATTAGTTATATATAAAGATGAATTCTTTGATTTGTCGTTTTTACGTGATGACGGATGACAAATTGGACCTCGTAATTTTAGTATTATAGAAACGTCTGGATGTCATTTTTGAAATATTTAAACACCCAATGAGTAGCATCATCGAATATTTACTAACATGACCAACTTGACGGTACAGCATGTGAAGCTGGATCTGCTTACCATTCTATAATATATGAGTTCACCAACGAATTTTTTTTAAACTCATATTGCTTAATCTTAATTGGTTTGTTATTTTTTTTTTGTTATGGCGTTGCAGCTTTTCTTCGTCTTTTGTTATTTTATATTCCATTAGTAGCTTTCGCCTCTCTTTTTCTCCCTTAAAGTGTGCAACCTAAAGTGCTCCATATACGAAACAATTCAATATCGTTTCACATCAGCCTGTATACAAAGTTCTATATATAACTTATTTGTCTTATACGCGAAATCTCTGACTACAACTGCAGAAACTTATACAAAAGTTGTAATAAAGGATATAAAAAGGGAAATTTATAGCTTTTATCAGAATAAACACAGTTTTAGATAATTTCTTATCAATACTTCATTTAATTATAGTTTTAAATGCACCGACTTCAGACATTCAATCCGTTATCGTTCACTTTTTCAACGTAGCTGAAAGTTCATTTACTTCCTTAAACCGGGAAAATATCTTGTTTTCTTCCTTGTAAGTTACCCTTCAATTATTTTCTATATGAATATTTTATTAAAAAAAAAAAAATAAAAAAAAAATTGAAAATTAAAATTAAAAATAGCATTATCAATAGGTACTTTCGATTGTCAAAATAAAAACTAGAAGCTCTAAAGAGCCTGTGTCGCTCACCTTGGTCTTGTGCATATTAAACAATGGACACGGATAAATTCATGACATAATTGTGTTTTGGTGATAGTGATGTGTTTGTAGATCTTACTTTACTGAACATTCTTGTTGCTACAATTATCTCTATCTATAATGAACTTGGCCCAGGAATTACAATGGAAAATATTTTCTAAAAATTTACAAAAATTTGTGAAAAATGTTAAAAATTAACTATAAAGGGCAATAACTCCTTAAGGGATCAATTGACTATTTTGGTCATGTAAACTTATTTGTAGATCTTATTTTGCTGAACGTTATTGCTGTATACAGTTCATCTCTATCTATAATAATATTCAAGATAATAACAAAAAACGGAAAAATTTCCTTAAAATTACCAATTCAGGACAGTAACCTAACAACGGGTTGTCCGATCCATGTGAAAACATCAGGGCAGATAGATCTTGACCTGATAAACAATTAAACCCTGTCAGATTTTCTCTTAATGCTTCGGTTTTTGATATATAAGCCAAAAACTGCATTTTACCCCTATGTTCTATTATTAGCCGTGGCAGCCTTTTTGGTTGATTGGCCAGGTCACGCCACACATTTTTAAACAAGTTACCCCAATGATGATTGTGGCCAAGTTTAGTTTAATTTGGCCCAGTAGTTTCAGAGAAGAAGATTTTTGTAAAAGATTACTAAGATTTACGAAAAAATGGTTAAAAATTGACTATAAAGGGCAATAACTCCTTCAGGGGTCAACTGACCATTTTGGTCATGTTGACTCATTTGTGAATCTTACTTTGCTGAACATTCTTACTGTTTACAGTTTATCTCTATCTATAATAATATTCAAGATAATAACCAAAAACAGCAAAATTTCCTTAAAATTACCAATTCAGGGGCAGCAACCCAACAACAGGTTGTCCGATTCATCTGAAAATTTCAGGACAGATAGATGTTGACCTGATAAACACTTTAACCGCTGTCAGATTTGCTCTAAATGCTTTGGTTTTTGAGTTATAAGCCAAAAACTGCATTTTACCCCTATGTTCTATTTTTAGCCATAGCGGCCATCTTGGTTGGTTGGCCGGGTCACGCCACACATTTTTAAACTAGATACCCCAATGATGATTGTGGCCAAGTTTGGTTTAATTTGGCCCAGTTGTTTCAGAGGAGAAGATTTTTGTAAAAGTTAACGACGACGGACGACGATGACGGACGCCAAGTGATGGGAAAAGCTCACTTGGCCCTTCGGGCCAGGTGAGCTAAAAATTTGCTTTTTTAAAAGACGAGTTTGTGTATTTAGACGTCTAATTTAGGTATTTACTGTTATTTTATGTAACAGATTGCTATTAGACAAACATTTCTAACGAATAATTTGACATACACATTATCAATTATTAGCTGTAGTTATATACGTTTTTGCAATATCGACCTGCCATGACTTTTATATAAATATTATACAATATTTAACACATATTGAGAAAATACATGCTTTATTAAGTCAGAGATTTCGTTACCACAAATGACTAAACACGTTTATACAGATTTTGATTGAAAGTATGGTTGTACCATAGAAAACTTATTTCAAACGGGAAGGCACATTTCTACGATTTCCGTATCTTGGCATTGCACACGATCATGTTTTCTCTTACTGTTTACAACGTCTTTACACTAAATCCATTGGATGTCTGATGTTGCTGGTTTATACTTTAGTCTTATATGCATGCATTATAATAGTTGTTAGGCTAGCTTTCAGTTACTGCGAGTACTCTTATATCTGTACTTATCTGTGTCTTTTTGTTGTTGGGATGTACAAGTACCCGTTTAAGTCCACTCTGTTTTTTTTGTATGGACTGTAAATTTAGGAATTAGAGCGATGATTTTATTATTGCGAAAAATTCATCAGGTTTATAATTGCAATGATTAAAATGAATTTCACAGGATTTTTTTTCTCAATAGCTCAAAAATTAGTCAAATAAGTCTAAAATGACGAAATCGCAATTATAAATGCATGCACTAATTTCTGAATTAACAGTATTACTATTTGTGTCCATATGATGAGGTTATCCGTGTTCAACTGATTTTTATATTTCTTTCATATGTTTTACTTTTACACCACTTTACCATGTTCGGGGAGGGGTTGAAACACAGTAACATGTTTAACCTCGCTACATTCTGTTTGTGCGTGCCTGTCCCAAGTCATGGATCCTGTAATTCAATAGTTGTCGTTTGTTGCTTTGTTACATATTTGTGTTTCGTTCTTTGTTGGTACATTAATTATGCCGATAGTTTTCTCGTATGAATTTGTTTAACATTGATGACTTCGGAGTCCGGTAAAGCTGACTATGTCAACTTCGGTATGTGCTTTGCTCATTGTTGAAGGCCATACAGTGACACATAGCTGTTAATGTCAGTGTCATTAGGTCTCTTGTGAAGAGTTGTCACGTTGGCAATCATACCACCTTTTCTTTGTTTTATATTTGTCATCTCATATCATAGAGAATGAGGCATTGCCGAATGCCAATGCAGCTGGCAGAGGACAAGTAACTAGGTCTATAGCGAAATACGCATGCAATGATATATTTATTGAAAAAATAAAGTGTTATTTTTTTTCTATTGACAATATTTTAATATGCGTAACCTGTAGGTATAAGTGCAACAATGTCAAATGATCTCGTGCTGTTTCGATGTATCCTACATTTTCTGATGATTTGTGAATGATCTCCTTTTTCAGTCCTTATAAATTGTCAAAATTCATATCTGAAGCAACACAAAAATAGAAATAATAAAGTATTATTGTCTTAATAAACAGTCAAAATTTATTCAAGAACTTTTGAAATAACCTTAAATAACAACATACAAAAATAATGTTATTTTTTTCTATGAAAGTGGTATTGGAGTATAAATTAAAGTTGATAGAATTTGTTCATACTTCGCCAAAACGTAGAATATATTGATATACGTTCAAAAATAAAATTAAAATGAAATGTCAACGCGCATTTTATCAAACTATAGGTTGTAACAAAATGAAACACTGTGTATGGATTAAACAGGAAAAAACATCATTATGTTATTATAAGCCAAACTAAATGATAGAATTGTAAAATAAAGTACGAGAAGATAGCTGTTCGAAAATGCTTTGATAATATCAAAAGAAAAAATAGGGTCATTCTGCGTTTTTTCCAGCTAAAATACAAAATAGAAAAATACCATGTAGATTCCTCCACAAAATGCACTATTTTAGAGTAACCTACCCTTCACATGCCAATCTACAAACATAACAAATCAAGCAAAAATATTTTACACTTGTAAAAATATTATTATGTATAAGTTATAGTCTGTTAAATGTGTTCTTTTAAATGAAAATATACATTAGTTATCCGCATTCATGCATCACTTTTGCTATCTAGATTAAATTATTGACATCAGGTTCTCTGTTTTTCACAACTAAAGACGGCGAAAGACACTCATACAACATCCATATGATTAAGTTAGTGTGAAACGTATCTGTTTGCTGAAATTTGTTTTTTTTCTTTTTTATTAAAAAAATGAAATAAACTATAAATCAAATGCTCAAAGTGTTCAGAAGAAAAAAAATCATCATATAACATATGAATTTAAAAGACACGTCCTTTTAAAAACATCAATTGCCAGGTATTTGAATAAGTAAACATTACACGATATGGAAATTGTACCACCATAATTCTGCATTAGTTTATCATTCCAGTTTCATTGCTTTTTGCTATGCATATTTCTATCAATGTTTATTGACGCAATGCTTCATCTATTTTTTCCCAGAAAACAATATTTCCTTGTTCATCATATGGATATTCAATGTACGAGTCTTTTTGTACAAGTTCCAATAACACAAGGGGCATGTTTTGTGGAAGGATTTGTTCCAAAAATATCAGAAAAATTATATTCCTTTTATCCCTTGCATAAATGCTTTCCATTCGCGCCATATTAAACTCAAACATACAATAATACGAATCGAAAAATTGTTTTGATACAATGCATATAGTCTTTTTGCTTTCATGTATTGCATTTGTAATATTAGTCGTAATTTCTTCACCTGGTAAAAAGTCGCGTTGATGTAAACATAGTTTGAAGTTTCTTTCCATTTCTAAATTTTTAATGCAATCATTTACTACAAATGAATTGTCATGTTCACAGTAAGAAATAAAAGCATCATACACATAAAGTTTACAATCGGTGCTTGCATTATGTCTATGATGTTTGCTTTTAGCCAGGTAAAACATATATCTTAGTTTCCATCTGTATTTATAAACAACGGCAACAGCGATACAAATCAGAGTAGCTACCAGAACGATTGAAGCAATGATGATGAAACTGACATATGATATGCACTCTTTTTCCAACTCCTGAATTTTTTTATTTATAGACATGAATCGAATGACAACTCCATCTTCCGATGAACATCGTCGATCATAGAATACATTAACATGAGTTCCGACTACCCATTTCCAAAATATCAATGTTTTGCACGTGCATTGTAATGAATTATTCGATAAATAAATCGTAAGGTTAGAAGTTAGAGAAATATTATCAAACATTCTCATTGATTTCTGATCTAAAGCTGTGATGGAATTGTTGGATAAATCTAGAAAACGTAGATGACTTGACCGTGACACGTCAAATAAGACTTCTTGTAAATGGTTGTGACTTAAATTGATATATCTTAGTTCAATTTGTCCTTGGAATATTGAGGGTTTCAATGTGTAAATATTATTCTCAGATATATCAACGTATTCTAGTTTGGAATTACTTCCCATGTGATTGAAAACTAAAAGATCACCAAGATGGTTGTCTCTTAATATTAGTTTCTGTATATTCGTCAATTGCAATACAAACTTGTCAAGTTTGTTACTTGAAAGGTTTAATGATAGAATTGATGGTGGAACAGGGTCTATTCGTGATACTGGAAAGAGACCAACTGGGTTGTTTTCCGTAATTTGCAAATGTCGCACTGACGAATCGTTTAAACCGGAGGCAAGTATGTTCCATACGTCGTAATTTTCTTTTGTTCCATGCAAAAATGTATTTCTAAATATAATCGTCTGAACAGGTGTCATGCTTAATTCTTTTATTGCATCGACAATTGAAAGAAAATCATAATAATAGAAAAAATGCATTTCTATTTTGTGCAGTTTTTGCAAACTATGGTGTGCTCCAGTTAGAATTGTAATCTCACACAATATATCAATGTAAATGTTCTTCAAGTGAACCAGATGAAAGAACGTGTATTTTTGAATCTCTAGCAAGAAACAACTTTAAGGGTTTCAAGATGTACTAAAGAGTCAAAACTTTTACTGAAAACTACTTTGTATTTAGTTATTTTTGGAATATCTATTTCTAATGATTCGAGCAATTTCAAGTTTGATAGCGCTATTTCTGGTAATAAACTTTGATATAGAGAAGTATGTCTTATACATATTTGTTTCAGGGAAATTAACGATTTAAAAACTTCAATAGGAATTGCACGTTCATTGTACGGTAAAGGATTATTGTTTAGATTCAAGATTAGAAGATTCGACAATCCGTTGAAAGAGAATATATTAAGACGTTTGATTTTATTACACGATATATCCAATTCAGAAAGATTTCTTAATTGACTAAACGTGTAATCGTTTATCCGTTTAATATTGTTCTTTTTCAAACTCACAGTATACACATTAGCTGGTAAATCTGGTATATCCTTCAATTCAATATTTGAACAATCAACAGTCAGCAACACCTCTCTACCAATTTTAGCATCTTGTGGTATACTGGTGCAGCGACATTTTTCATTGAAATCACATGGTGACGAAATTGCCAGGAGAACATTCTGGCAAATACCAAGAACAATTGCCAAATGTTTTAACGTAATTTTTGAAGCCATCATGTTCCTTGAGGAATTCTAAAAACACAAATTAAGAAATAGAAGGTATCTTATCATATACAAATGTAATTTTGTTTGTATTCGAATGGGACAAGCTAAAGAGAATAAAATTGGTTTTGATCAATTCGGTCAAGTTTAATGAAACAAAAATATTGAGTTGATATCCTCAATTTGAAACATTTAATTGTTGACGCCAAACAAACAGCTAAATACTAAATATGGTCATTGAGCAACTGGATTAACAATAATAAAACAAAGTTAGACCTCACTTGGTCATGAAGGAAAAAGTGTCCATTAAAAACTTCGATAACCAGGATGGACATCGCCTGCTAATTATTTCTTCATTTTATAATTTATAATTACGTGTTTTTATCAGGTTTTGAAGCCCTTTGCTGTGCACGAGATTGACATTTGATTTTTTTAGAAATGATCGCGACTTAAAAGAAGATAACCAGAAAACTTTCAATGTGAAAACAGCCTTGTGATGTTTGCAGTTCAAGCTGGAATCCTAGGCTAAACCAGTGATACACTTTACTCGACTAATATGTGTACATCCCACATACCATAACGAACCCCCCTTCTTTGCATTGACTTTGCCTGATTTGAGGTTCTGGTGACTATATTTTTATACTCAAGCTACCAATATAGAAACACTGATATAATCCCCCTTTTTTCACCAAACATTTGTATCAAAGAAGTTTACTATAATACATTTATTATTTAGAGCCAGCGAATACTAGGCGAATTGAAATCGTGAACCGTACCATAAATTGTGCATGGAAAACTCCCGGTTTAGAATATTTCCATCAACTCTTCTCCTTACCCTTATTTGAATAAATAAGTTTTTTTTTAAATTATTGAAGTAACAAATATCTTACCATGCGTGGTCCAAATGTTAGAACATACAGAGAGGAATTAAACATCTTGATGTGATAATATTTGTATTTATAAAAAAATCATCGATCGTAAAAAACGTGACCGGATTGCATAAATGTGCTATATTTTAAGATAAGTTACAGTAAAGCTGATAAAACTGTCTAAATACTTCCTCATTTATGCCATTTTTTGCTATGATACATAACTTTCATAATGAAAAGTTAAAACATCAAACTACAATAAAAAGCGATCAGGCTTTGAATTCTATTTCAGTGATGTTTACCGTTAGTTGTAACTAGGTTTATACAGTTATACTCTAGTAACGGATGTCCATATTTTGTATGTCGTTCAATTAACAATATAAAGTCCAGAGATATACATTATTGTGTTTTGATCGTTATGCTTGAGAGTGTAAGATATCTATGTTTCAACCATCCTAACTTCAAATTGAAATGAACTTGTTTTCTCAAAAGGTATTCAGAAATACTGTGACATTGTTTACTTGCTTATTCGAATATTCATTTATGAATTATAAAATTCTCTAAAGAACTTGTAGATAATTTTAAAAATCGATCTTTCTCTGAAAATAATTGATTCAAAACCTTTGTTTTTTCAACCCTTTATACCACCATTCCCCATGTGAAATCGAAAAATAGAATAAGTCTAAAAGAAATAATTTACAATGTTTTAAATACATCAAAGAGCTGAAAGCTCTGAAGAAAAATGACGCCACTGTCTCTAATATTGGGATAGTTTTTATGCAAGTCTTGATTTTCACATACCGTAATTAGTTTAACAATGCAACATGTCTCTTAAGCATATAATTGATATTCGTATATGTGTGTGTGTGTGAAGTGAAGGTGACAACTGGCTGTTTTTTAAGACAAATGAATAGGTCAAGACTACCTGAATTGTACAAATAAATACCGTAGAAAGGCTTGTATATTTCTCACTGGTACATAGTCTGAAACCGGGTCCGTTTGCGCCCACTCATGTTCGCCCCTTTCACTTTCACACCCTACATGTTTGCACCCAATCTTAATTGGTTTTGTGTTTAATTACTCTGTAAGCAAGTATAATTGTTGTCATTGTCTCAAAATAAAGTGAGACAGCATTTTTTTTTGTGTTGAATAAATCTTAATCATGTTTTAGATAGGGTCTTGTTAAAAATTATAATAATCCTTTCTAAATAAAGTGGTATTTTGTCAACGTTTTATTTTGTGTTGAATAACTCTTAATCATGTTTTGGTTAGTGTATTGCTATAACTTTGTTTTATTGACTTCTTTCAAAATGAAGTGAGATTCTGACTATGTTTTTTTCTGTGTGTTGAATAGATTTTATCATGTTTTGGTTATAATAGTGGATTGCTATATTTTGGTTCCTATATTTTATTGTTTCGTTGTTTCAGATCAAAGGGATCAAGCTGTTAAAAACAATTATCTTTTGTGTTTTTCCTCTAAAATCTTCAATGTTTTACTCATATCAAGCTATAAATACATTCAGTATTTACACCAAAGCAATTTAAAACAACAATCATGATTTTCCAATTATTCAACTTGAATTTGAATTAAAATTGGGCGCGAATGAGTAGAGTGCAAACGGACCTTGGGTGCGAAATTGTAGGGTGCGAAAGTGTATTGGGAGCGAACAGACCTGATACCACATAGTCTGAACCCCCTTCT
The DNA here is from genome assembly GCF_036588685.1 of Mytilus trossulus. Taxonomy (NCBI): domain Eukaryota; kingdom Metazoa; phylum Mollusca; class Bivalvia; order Mytilida; family Mytilidae; genus Mytilus; species Mytilus trossulus. The sequence goes on along the minus strand of NC_086377.1, from coordinate 87,254,036 downwards.
CCCACAAAATATTATGTAAATAATCTGTTTGTTACTGTTATCAAAGGTCTAATGAAACTCAGGTAATTTCAAACATTTGTCAAAGAATTCTAGTCAACCGGCACCTGGTTAAATTGGCACCTGGACAAATCAGCACCTGGTTAAATCGACACCTGATATAGTCAATTCGTCACCCATGTTAAATATAAATTTTAACAGTATTTTAAGCAAAAAGAGTAAAAATAAGTAAGGGGTTGCCAGAATTTTTTTCAGTATTTAAGCAAAAAGCGTTAAATAATAACTTTCACATTTTTGGGTGTTCATGTACATTTTGTATATATTTATTTTTCTCAACTTAATGACTTTTTTGGTGTATTTTTAATGATATATATATGAGTAGTCAAAATAATTATTACGTCTGGCAAGGAGGTTGCTTAGCTGAATTTATTAGAAACTCTACATAATTATTTAAATTGAAAAACATATTGAATTGTTCATTCCAAAATGACTGTTTTAGAAAATATTTCGTTTAGTAGTATCTTAAACAATAAAAAGCGACGCCCGCCAACATTTTGCTTTGTTTCGTTTGCTTTTTTTAATTTTATTCTGGGACACTTTTCTATGACCGCAAGGCTATGTTAATTTTTTTCTGGGACGCCTTCCTACGAACTTCGTAGGAAGACATCACAGAAAAAAAATAAAAAAGCCTTGCCAGACGTCATAATGATTTGGACTAATATATGAGATATTGGATATTTTTATGCATTATTTAAACCAGTTAAGCATTTTACAGGATTGTTTTTTTAATGCTTTTTAAACTTTACTGAAAAAAACACCTTAAATGTGCTTATTATTTGGCATGAAAGTTTGATTTATTGAAAAGGACTCATAGTTTTCCATTTTATTTTAATAATTGTCTAATTGTTAAAACAACAGCTTGGGTAAGGGCTTCGTTAACAACATAATTTCACTTTGGTTTCGTTGTTTACCTAAATACACAACAACATATTCACTATGTACTTGGTAACAGTTATTAATTAATTGAATAGAAAATATTATAACAAATATTATTGGATGCCGATTTGACGTCAAATAGGTGCCGATTTGACTAGATGCCAATTTAACCAGGTGCCGACTTGACTTGTACGTTTCAATTCCTCTGCGATCGTTTGCGGTATTTTCTTGAGAAAAACCTATTTTCCATCATCAAAGAGAAGAAGAAACTGCTTGAAAATGATTCTGGAACGCTTCATGATTGTTAAAATAAGTTAAATTCACTCAAAAAACAATTTTAAAACTTGCGATGTTTAAACAGGAAGATTCAAAAGCACGTGTAAAAGAAGAAATTAACCTGTGAGAGTGGAAATCCGTACATAACAGATATCACTATAGTACGACTTTGAAAGCATAACAGTTCCATCCTTTTGTAAAACAGTCTTTAATATACCTATCACATTAATGTTTGAAGGGTCTTAAGCTTATTCAAACCATAAAAGTCGGTATGAAACACCAAAACGGAATGAACAATAACCGATTACGTTTTGTAGTTTACAAATTCTAAACTGGTTCCCGTCAAACTACAACACTTTGTTCGAGTGTAGTGGAATACAAGCAGAAACCAGTTAGTTGTAAACTGGTTCCTGGCTGATTACTACACAATCCTCTCATGCATAATGATAACACAAGCAAATTCCAGTTTGTATAGAAAATAGTAAATACGAAACCAAGCGTGGTAGGCAGAGAAATGTAATATAGTTCAGGTCGCCAGTAATGGAACAATGACTGCGTCATTTTCCAAAAATGGTAGCATACGCTTTAAATTCATTGCTGTGTGTGTAAACATGCTACACCGAAGAACAAGTAAACAGTATGCCTGATTTTCTAATTAACCGCTATTTTTGTTATTTTGAGGCAGACTTATTTCAATAAATTGTTAGAATCCTTATGTTAACTCTTCTTTCCTAAATTTTATATGATTCGGAGTTCCATCAGATACTTGACAAGAACAAGAAGTCCAGGTCATTCAATTTCACATTGAAATATATAAGAATAAAAAGGCTATATCGAAGCGACATCTATTTTAAATATGTTTTTAATCTTTTTTTAAAGACAAACAGTCTTTTAATTCATTCAATTTACATAAACATGTTTACCACAAGGTAAAGTCTATTTATGAATACAAATTATCAAAAAGATACAGTATCTATACACATGGAAAAAAGTATTGCAACACCTTGATTTTTTAAACCTTGAAAAATCAGTCTCTTATTTTGGACAGAATATAATAAAATATTTGTAAAATAATATTAAAACATAGTTAATGATAACATTGGCATAAAAACGAATAAAAAAATGTACGAAAAAAAATGTTTTATCTAACCACAATTTTGATAACAAAATGGAGTATTTTTTGTCCAAAAAAATGTATTTTGCAACTCTTACTGTAGTCGAACTTTACAATGACAGACATTTCAAAATTAATCTTAAGATGATTGTTGACATCATGGTTGATCGTTATACGCCAAAGAATTAGTATTTGGTGCAGCCTCCATTTAAACAGATAACCGCCTCTTAACGTCTTCTGATTCCTGCAACCAGTCGACTAATTTGTTGCTGAGGTAACCGCAACCATTCCTGATGAAGAGCATTGTTTATTTCATGACGTGTTTGAGCTGGGGTGTCCTTAGCGCACTTTAAGTCCAATAGTGTCCCATATATGCTCGATATGGTTCAAATCCGGGCTACGATCGGACCAAGGAAGATAAACCAAATTCCATTGGAACAATGAATCTTCCTCCTAGATGCTAATTTCCAACTTTGGCGACCTCTACACTACATTGGATACGAGCCACTGTATGTCTGTTCAAAAGCAAAGGTCCCCGAAATGGTCTTATCGCACGATAACCAGTATCGATGAGTCGATCTCGAACAGTTCTTGTTTAAAGTCTCCTGTATGGCAACTACTCTCTTTTTAGGATTGTATTGTTTGCAATGGGGTTCCTTCTGACCAACCTTCATTTTGCTTGATTTTCCCTAGTAGATGTTATAGGGGGTCTTGATCTCGGAAGGTCTTTAACATCGTTTGTTGGCTGATTTTTATTCTCAAAACGACTCATAGTTGAATGGTGATGACCAACAATACGGGCAATTGTCACAGTGACATACCTGCTTCTCTCATTCTGATAATCTTGCTGCAGTTAAGAGTTGTGGAGGACCCATTACAAGGTGTCAATCACATAACTTTATAAACTTGGTTATTTAAGAGTTTTGAAAACAATGAGGATAAAAACATCTGCTTTATTGTTTACTGGAACAATGTCTGCATGTGCAGATAAAACTAATCGAGTCGATATTTATTGATTAAACTCAGGTGAGATTTAGATAATGTTTAACTAGTTCTATTTCAACAAATTATATTACAAAAAATTAAAGAGTCTTTTTTTTATTTGAATTTTAATTCGGTGTTGCAATACTTTTTCCCATCTATATATGATAAAGACTTTGATTGGTCGGTTCGTTGACGAATAATGTGTCCAAGTAGGATTACGTGATTGATTTGTGATTGCTTTACGCCGCATCAGCACACACAGGCTTCGTAGCGTAAGCCTTGTAATATAGTACAAGACGGGATCACAAGTGGAGCAAAAACTGATATCACTACCTTGTATTGATGTTGTTCGTGTTTCTCGATCTTAAGTTTTCCGAGTTGTGTTGTGTAGACTTTTGTTTCTTTTGTTGACTATTGTTTCATTTAACGTTGTTTGATTTTACCATGGTGGTGTAAGTTTGTCTTTGACTTATGAGTGATAATATCCCTTTGCAATGGTTTCCTCTCTTCCATGATGTTAGCTATACGTGATAAAATATCAAATATCGAGTCATTGTGACCTCCATTTAGTGTTAATAATGAAACTTATTTCTCATTTTAAATTACTTGACGAGTACAATGGTAGCAATGATAATTTAATGTTGTAATAAGGCATGTACAATAATTACTATTGATCATTTATGATGCATGTAAAATGAAGTAAAATAAATAATTTATAAAGTGTAAACAGTTTGTGTGGTATTTACTTTAACGGTATTTGTATTAATTATGATTTATTTTTAACGAACTTTAAATATTTGATCCATAATCATTTCCTCTCTAACGTAATTGAAACTATATTTTCGTTCTTAATACGGGAAAACTTGCTATTTCTTCCTCGTGACCCTATTTACATCTTCCTGTTGATCTGAATATTTCATTTTCAAAAAAGAAGTCTAAAGGAAATGTAAACAACTTAAACTGAACAAATCTAAAAACATCATTGCTAAACGAGCAAAAAACTTTGCAATACACTACATATAAAGGGAATCTGATGTACAGTAGTTGTCGTTTGTTTATGTAATATATACGTGTTTCTCGTTTCTCGTTTTGTTTATATAGATTAGACCGTTGGTTTTCCCGTTTGAATGGTTTTACACTAGTTATTTTGGGGCCCTTTATAGCTTGTTGTTCGGTGTGAGCCAAGGCTCCGTGTTGAAGGCCGTACTTTAACCTATAATGGTTTAATTTTTGAATTGTTGTTTGGATGGAGAGTTGTCTCATTGGCACTCACACCACATCTTCCTATATCTATTAGACTAATTAACGATAACCTCTACAATAAAAGAGGGATAAAATCAGGTGCTCGTGAAGAGTAAGAAGATCATTATCTTATTGAATCCTGAATTCCGTATTAAAATTGAAACAAACTTTCATTTATCTCATACATAATGTTTTTGTATCAACGACGTTTCCTTTTGTTTCCAATTCTGGCATTCATCATTTATAATTTACTATGCATATTTAAGTGATATTAGAGGATATTTTTCATTCCAGCTTAAACTACACTGACTAGAATTTGCTTAATATTTTCACAGATCATTTTTGCATCATCCACTATACAAATGTATCCCATTAACAATATCTCCATTGAGAGCCGACAATGGTTTATCACAGTTTATCTTGAAAAATAAATTAATGATGTGTTTGTTCTTTTCAAACCTTTTGGAAATTAAGATTTACAATTTTTGAAAAAAATGAAATAAATCAAAATATTAAAGTGATCCAGATGAACATTCATTCATAATTAATTCAAATTTAGACATCTGATAAGTGTCAATATGAATGGCTTGTATATGAAAACCTGAAATGCTCATCAGGGTATACACGAACAGTTCCTCAACTGACAAATGAGAATTTTCATTAATTGTTGAAAAAATTGAACCTTCTTCATCACGAGTGTCAGCTGATTGATTGATTGTTGGTTGCTTAACGTCCAGTGGCAAATATTTCATGCATATTCAGGACGAGAACAAGTTCACAATAAATACAATAGGTAGGTTGTTGTAATAGAGGCCATCTAGGACGCCCCACTTCAGCAAGCGTTTTACTGCCGGTCGGGAGAAGACCAAGCGACCATATTTCAGTTGACTCAAGATTATGAATGTGTTGGACAATTGAATGTCCACCTCTACCAGGTTGTGTGAAAAAATCTCTATGACATCTCACTATTACTTTTGCTTTATCAATGCTATCTGGCAAATGTGTAATAAATTCATTTTAACACCGTTCTCTGACTGTATGTAGAGACGGCAAGGGGTATTAAAATTGGTGAAATATTGTACCAAAAGTTATCTTAGTAGTTACAGTTGTGTTTAAGAAGACACATGCACTTTATTTGAATGACATCTATTGACAAATAAAGTTTCTGTGCCATTTTAAAAATGGGTACCCTCTGACGTTTTTCAATCCCTTCACCAATAATATGTCAAAATACCTGATAAATGGAGAAAAAATGCCAAAAAAACATCCGTTATTATAAAAATCCAACTGAAGTGTCTATTTATAGTGTATACATTGGTGAACATTTCTACTGCACTTTTGTTCATTACAAGTCATCTCTTCAAAGTTTATGCCTTGAAATAAGGAGGAGATAACTTTCATAATTTTGTCCTGAAAATAAGCTTCCTCAAAATGAATTGTAGATGACATACATACTTGACAAACACTATAGTGGCTTACTTTTATGTAGATCTCCTTTCTGCTATTCCCACTGGATCTCAATTATCTTCAGTATCCTGAAAAATAATAGATTTTAAGACATAAGAAAGCATGTAGCAAAGTAAATGTATTACAGGTAGTCATGAAACAAATATATTTATTTCAGTAAAATAATTATGCTGACTGAGAATTTTGTCTGAAATAAGTGTATATATAGGACACATTCATGCATTGTCATAGTGGAACTAAATATAATTCAGAAATAAAGATGTTTAAAACAATCTATTGGTTGATTATTGGTAGCTAAACGTCCAGTGGCAAATATTTCATTCATGTTCAGGACAAGAAAATTAAACATAGATACAGTATGAATCACTAGCAATAGAGGACCCACATGAATCTGAAATGAACCTTTTCTTAGTGTAAAAATATGCAAGTGTTCGGTAAACAGGAAGTTGTCGAGTGATCAATCTGAAAACGCATCACACGGTATAGCTGACTTATATAAATCCTGAAACTAAATTTCAGAAATCCTTGTATTGTATTTCCTAAGAAAAATGTAACGAAAATGTTCAACTTGGCTATCATGTGTAAAATCGTACAAGTGTTCGGTAAAGAGGAAGTTGTCAAGTGATCAATCTGAAAACGCATTACACGGTATAGCTGACTTAGATAAACCCTGAAACCAAATTTCAGAAATCCTTGTATTGTAGTTCCTGTGAAAAATGTGACGTAAGTTTCATGGGACGGACTGACTGACGGACAGACAGAGGTAAAACAGTATACCCCCTTTTTTTTAAAGCGGGGGTATAATTAAATTTGGTGCCTGTGGAGGAATAGTTTCTAACATGCTTGAGTTAATTGCACTTGAGTATCTAATTGAAGGAAAAGGGCTGCACATACTTGACATAGAATTGACATGGGAAACTGACATGTTATTTAAAGATGAGGAATTTGACACTTTAAATGTCACCCGTGAATTCATGCTGACTGTCATACTACTGTTAATGTGACTTGGATTACATACTGTGTAAGACACAGGTGTACATGGCGGTGGAACAACCGCACAAGAGAACATTGATGTATGATTAATAGGAGATATGGGCATGCTACTCACATTGCTGCGTTCTGGTGAAAGAGAGGACATGGCCATGCTACCTACAGTGCTGCGTGCTGGTGAAAGAGAGGGCATGGTCATGCTACCTACAGTGCTGTATGCTGGTGAAACAACAGAGGACATGGTCATGCTACCTACAGTGCTGCATGCTGGTGAAACAACAGAGGACATGGGCATGCTACTGAAGGTATGATTAGTCACCACTCTCTCAGATAAACCCTGTACAGCAACATTAGTCACATCTACCAAAGTTTGATTACTTAAGGCAGTAAAGAGCTTCTGAAACTTTGATAGATGTGACAAATTGAGGCAATATATGACATGATGAATCTGAAAAAAGTGGTTGTGTTATTATTTACTATATTAGTTGTACCTACATTTGTAACATCATGCATTCTTTAAACAGCTCCTCCGCATTCATTATGGCTGTTTCTCTCTGACTTTTTTCAGCAGCTTTCTTTATTTCATTTTGCTCTGTAAAAAAAAGTTATTTTTTTAAAAACAGTAAATTAATTTATATCACAGCTACATGTATATAGAGTGAAGAATGGGCAGACAAATTAAATATCTATTAGAGCAAAGAAAACCTAAGAATTTAAGAAATGAAGATAAGATTGACTTTTTCACTTATATAAGTAAAAAAATCTGAATGTCTAAGGGACATAACTAAGTCAAATTCAATTCAATGAAATAATTGTGTCCATCATTGTCCATGGAACAATCTTAGCAAAACCTCCTTATATTATTTGCTAAAGGATGTTTTACTTCATGTCCGTATAAAGTTTCTATAATTATTTTCCATATATTGCTTATTATTACATGTCTATACACCATATACTTTTTTGGTGAGCCTTGCATTTTAAATTTTAAAATTTAACTGTCTCGAGTGGATACATATATACTTGATGATGTGGTAGAATCAAATAAATATAGTTTTGAGCTGCATTATACATGTATCAAGCAGATAAATAACAGAGCATAATACACACATACCCTTTTTCTTCTTTGCCAAGCTTTTGTTTGTACATGTATTGTTGGTTTCATTCTGAACAGAATTCCCTTTTGCCGTGTATTTTTTCTTTGTTTCAGGTTTTTTCTTCTTTTCAAGAAGGAACTTCTGACACTTTTCCTTGGCATCTACAAATATATAAAAAGTAATGCAAACATACTATATATGTGATAAAACTGCGCTCTTTACATAAAAGATGGACGAAAGACACCAAAGGGACAGTCAAACTCGTAAATCTAAAACAAACTGACAACACCATGGCTAAAAATGAAAAAGACAAACAGAAAAACAATAGTACACATGACACAACATAGAAAACTAAAGAATAAACAACACGAACCCCACCAAAAACTAGGGGTGATCTCAGGTGCTCCGGAAGGGTAAGCAGATCCTGCTCCACATGCGGCACCCGTCGTGTTGCTTATGTGATTACAAATCCGGTAAATAGTCTAATTCGGTAGGTCAAATTCATGAAAGGGAAGGGGATTGTAGTTACGACGTAAGGAACATATCCGATATCATTTGTGAAACGGTTATTCCATAACGGTCAACCAACAGTATAGTTAAAAAGAATCACTATTAAGACTCGAATAAAATGGCCTTATGTTGCATGGTCAGGTATGAACAATAACTCTGGTGAAACAGGTATAATCAATAGTTTGCAGTTCTTGTTTTTGGTTGAACTTTAAAGACTTTCCCTGCCTTTCGGCACTAACAATTTTTACTGAAACTACCAAAAAAAATATGCACCCGGCGGCCCAAAAAAACTCACATAATTTAATTGTAAACTGATGATGATAAGAAGAGTAAGATCCATATATTATATAATTTAAATTATATGTTTTGTTAAATATATATATATATATATTTTTAACATTGTTGGGTTGATGTTTAGACGAGTTGCATGTACATTATGTACACAGCCATGTATCACCATCATTGATGGCGATCCGATGGATACATATGTTGTAGGGTTGTCACTGACTCAGACGTACTTATGAATATAATTATTTTCTGTGACTGTATCTTACATTAATTTGTAGGATCCTTTACTATAGATAATTTAGTTGATCTGTAACAATAATAGCATCTTCATGCCTTATATATCATGTACTGTAGTACGCCGCTAGATTAAAACTGACGTGGAAAGGTAACATATGGCCACCGAAAGCTCTTTTTTTTTTAGAGAGCCCAGGTGGTCGTGTGGTCTAGCGGGACGGCTGCAGTGCAGGCGATTTGGTGTCACGATATCACAGTAGCATGGGTTCGAATCCCGGCGAGGGAAGAACCAATTTCGCAAATTTGCAGATCTAACATTGTTGGGTTGATGTTTAGACGAGTTATATACAACTGAAATTTTTTACTGAAACTACCAAAAAAAATATGCACCCGGCGGCCCAAAACAAACTCACATAATTTAATTGTAAACTAATGATGATAAGAAGAGTAAGATCCATATATATAATTTAAAATAAATGTTTTGTTAAATCTTCTATTAATTTTAAAGTCTTTTAATGAATTCAAAATAAATATAATTTTTTATTATTGGATAAACTAGGAATTTGTTTACAAAAAGGCCTTTTATATATAGCTTTTATAACTTTTTATACACTATGACCATGGTGACTTGGATACTTGTACATTTCCATCTACTCGTTTATATTTATTGTCTTTAAAAATACTAAAAACCTACCAGCTTCAAAGATAATCTTTCCTTTGTAGGTATTGCCATCTGTCCATATAGCTCTACATGTATCATTCAGATGAAAATATTTTTCGCTCCCCGTTATTCCTTCATCATCTTCCTCCAAGTCATCCCCTGAAAGCGGGTCGCTCAGTTCACCATCGTCAACAAATTCAACAATATTCTTCAATGGTTATATGCAATTGAATTGTTAATTCTTATATGACGTGCTTCTTTCGCTTTGAAAACAACACTGTGAAAATTCTCGATATATCTATACTTAGCAACTTGCTTAATTACCATTATGACAATATTCTTATTCACTCATTGACATAAAAAACAAAAAAAAAGCATGACAGAGAGGATCCCTACTTTGATCGTGTTTTCTACCAAAGAGATAGATTGGTACCGGGGAGTGAAACAAAGCCTTTACCTATAAGTTCATAGCCAGAAATTAGTGGTATTTTGGCTGATTAATATTCATAAAATGTAAATGTGAATTGTACCACGTGATAATTGTTTTATCTGTACTGGCTTGATATTATAAGAACGTTTTAAACACGGATATTATAAGTTGCCCGTCACAGAGCCCTTGTTTATAATCACTCTGATTTGTTCGAAATTGACTATTAAAGGCAATTACTCCTCAAGGGATCAATTGACCATTTAGGTCGACTCAAGTGTTTAGATCTTACTTTACTGTACATTATTGATGTTTACACCTAATTTTTATTTATAATAATATTTGATATAATAAACAGAAGCTACAAAATTATCTTAAAATTACCAATTAGGGGCAGCAACCCAACAACATTTTGCCTAAATGGTTTGAATTTCCGGCCAGATATATCTTGACCATATGTACAATTTTATCGTCAGATTTGCTATAAATGCTTTCGTTTCAGAGATATGAGCTTTTGAAAATAAATAACTCAGCCTTGATAATCACAAAAATAAATGGTTTGTTCTGTGGTAGTTTGAAAATAAATTACCTGACTTGCAATGTATTGAAAATAAATAACTATATATAGGTCTATAGCTCATTGGGCCTTCAGCGGTTCCAAAACCCTTCAAAAAAATTTTGCCTCGCTCCGCTCGCCGAAATATGTTTGGCAATACTTTGCATTTGAAGAGGCTAGGTAAAACCAAACTAAATTAACTTTAATACTATGTATGTATGCAATATGTGTATATTGCTTGGGAATATAAATGGTTCAGTTCCTTAAGAAAATTATAAAATACTTAATCTAATTATACTAATTGTCTTTTATAATACACTTATTACTATGTATTTGTGTTTCGTTTGTCCTTTCACGCTATGAATTATCTTAAAATGTTTGTATATATTGTCCTCTTATACACAAGTATGTGTCTGAGGTTATGAATGAAATCTTGAATCTTAAAATTTCTGAAGGGGATAATGATCTACTAGTATTATGATTAGATGGTACACAATGACTTGACTATACATGTATTAATGGTTTACCTTTTTAAATGGTTATTTGGATGGAGATTTGTCTGACATTGGCACTCACACCACATCTTCCTATATCTTATTACAGTCTTCATAATTAACAAATATTTAAAAAATTGTATGTTTTCGAATATTGCAAATTAGGGACGTATATATCTATATAAGTCCTTGCTTAAATATAGTGGTAAAAAATGAATAATCTGTCCTCTCAGTTTACAAAAATAAATAACCGATCAAAAACAAATCCTCCTGGCCTCCCCCAGAATATCAAATGTTCGTCCCCTAAGTTACAATTGTCAATCTTGGGCAAAGTTTGTCCAAAGTAAGTATTAAAATTAGATTATTTACCATAAATAAGCTTGTTTATTCACAAGCATTGTGTAGAAGCTTCACAACAGCTGATGTAGGCAAACTAAAGTCAGAGAACAGAAAAAGCTTTGGGACATACATACGTTAGAACAGTTTACAAAAATAGAACTCAATTCCACCTCCGCTACAGCGAAGGTATATAAAGAAGTAGACGAATTCCTTGAAGAAACAGCATACCACGTACATTCAGTTGGCGGTATGTGACGTGACTCTGTACTTTAAAAAATCCCGTCAGTATGATATTGTTCAATTATATGTTGAACCACAAACGTCAATATCATTCAATCGCGTAGTGGAATCAACTATTTTTGGATTCTTACAAATTATATATATAACTTTTCGACAAGTTTAAATCTCGGTCTCTTTCTGAAACTTATTCTTACATACTTTTGATTTTTTAACCTTCAAGGGTCTACGTAACCGCTGGCCCGTGGCTAGTAAATTTACTGTCGGGCCAGTCAAACTTAATAAAGAACGGCCCGACGGGCCAGTCAATATTCTCGGGCCAGCAACTTTCATTTTCTACCACGCGGAAGATTGCACATACTTCCGTGTTATTGAAATCGACTGGTAATAATAGCCGGCCAATCAAATTACTCGGTAAAAATCACCAACTCCGAGGTTCCTCGGAATCGCGCGAGATTCGTTATTCGGGAATTGTCGAGTGAAAAATGGCAGCCCCCAGTTAAATTAAATAAATTGACGGAACGTTTTCTTAAGAACTACCCCCAAAAAAGAAAAGCTGAAACCGATAGCAACCAAAAAGGAAAAGAATATGAAAAATCCAAAAGAAAAATGGAGTTAATTCCATTATGGACAGCAACATATAAATGGTTGCAGAATGGTCAAACGGGGATGACCTGCAACATTTGTGCACTATATGATAAACACGGTACATTGTTAGCGCTATAGAACCAGGTTTAATCCACCATTTTCTACATTTGAAAATGCCTGTACCAAGTCAGGAATATGACAGTTCTTGTCCATTCGTTTATGATGCGTTTTGTTTTTTGATTTTGCCATGTCATTATGGGCTTTCCAAATTGATTTTCCCGAATTCAGTATTTTTGTGATTTTACTTTTTTCGTAACCGGTTGCCAGAATTACAAAGGAGATTCTATCAACCAGCATGAAAAATCAGAATCCCACAAAGTAAAGTTTAATGGCCAGAAAAACCCAGAAAATTCTGAAGGAGCCAAAGCCCTGAGAGCCCTCAATCAATTAACAGTAAATAGATTGATGTTAAAATTTAGAAACGTGTTTGCGTTGTGTAAAAAGGGACGCCCCTATACCGATTATTCAATGCTATGTGATTTGGATGAATCTAAAGGTTTTGATATAGGGACACAATATCGCACTGATAAAAAAGCTGCAGAGTTTGACAGTTTTATTGCAAAAGCAGAAGTAGCAAAGATTGCTGAAGACATGAAAGATGTTCGTTTCATCTCGGCAATATCGGATGGATCAACAGATTCATCTTATCAAGAAGCTGAAATTGTATTTATCAGACATTGTCACAAAGGGGACATAAAAGTAATTTTTTCATTGGTGAAAAACATCCCAAAAGCTGATGCTGACAGTATATCTAAAGTTATAATGTCGGGTATGAAAAAAATTGATGACGAATATGCCAAAAAAATTGTTGCATGTGGGACTGATGGAACAAGTGTGATGCTTGGCTCGTAAACTGGGGCAGTGCAAAGAAAACGTGAAGCAGTTGGGCGACCATGGTTGATAGCAGTGCATTGTTCTGGACACAACTTGAGTTGGCATTTAAAGACACAATCAAGAAGAAAATCAATTTATATGACAAAATTTCACTATTCTTGTTAAATATTTACTATTTCTATAGAAACAGCTGTCTGAACAGAGCAGCATTAAAAGATTCATTTAAAATTATGAATCAAACTGTGAACTATATGAGCAGCAGAGCGATTTTCCTCTAACTGTTATATATGTTGAAAATTTGGAGAGTTGTATATTATTTCCGCTATTTGGAGTATGAACTTAAGAACATGGGTACAAGGGAATAAATATTCCTGAAAATACACTGCTCAATATCACTCCGACTATCCAGAAACTATGAAGCAACATGTTGTGAAGTACCTTTGTCAGAGAAAACCTATATTAAGACTGGTCCTAGCAACAGTTGCCCTCGGCATGGGACTAAATGCACCCTCTATTAAGAGAATCATCCGTTGCCGACCACCAACAACATTGAAGAAATATATGCAGGAAATAGGACAATCTGGTCGTAATGGTGAAAACGCTGAGGCTATTATGTATTTGAACAATAGTGATTTATCAAAAGCACGTGCTGGGTTAACACGTTTTGTTATTCAACATTGTAAAACTGAAAGTAACTGCTTCAGGAAACTTTTGGTAAAATACTTTGGATTTGTTGATTTGATGATGCATTATATGCTGGTGACAAGAAAAGATGTTGCTCATTCTGCAGCTTAAGCAATTAAGTTAGAACAAAGAAAAGACCTTGATTAGCACATGTTACTGTAAATAAATATATGGTATGAGTGCCAGTGACACATTTTCCATCTTTGTTAATATTCAAGTAGTTTCATAGGGCAGCAACATGATATTATTTTTTCCATATTTAATTTAATCAGGGACTTTCTATACTATAAACCGAACTTGTCTCTGTTGATTTTAATTAATTCACAACACCGCCCCTTGAGAGCTAGCACCTAACAATACACTTAGTTTCATACATGTATCTCTGGTATACATGTAAGATGCTTGTAGTTATTTGCATATTTTACAGTAACGTTACATTGTTGTTACATAATTATTATTATTTGTTAATATGAAATCTGAATAATAGCTATTTACGATGACAAAACAATTTAAGAATTTAAAAGAATGATGGATTATTAAAATTAGACGTATCCTTTTGAAGAACGTGACGCCCCAGTTGTGTAATACAGTTCAAATATCAAACAAGATGGAGAGTACTGAAAATTCAACAAAAAATAAGATCAGAGATCAATATTTAAAAAAACAATCAGAAATCTTTTGAAAGATAGCATTTTGCAAATGACAAAATGTATCAAATTTCATATAAACGATTTTTTGTTAAACTTGAGCATATATACATGTAGTTATAATATAAAGAAAACACGAAAATGTGGAATGATTTATAAAGTCATGTGACATCAGCTATGGAGGAGATAAGTCTAATAATTTGTATAGATATCGTTAGATGTACCAGTCCCATAAGTCCTTGATTTAATTCAGAAATTGATTAATATACATGTATATTACACTTAAACAAAAGTCTCTTATTTCAGAATGATATATTAACAAATGTTTTTATGTCTACTCTGATGTATTGAGTGCTTTTATTTGTTAAAAAAACATTTATGGCTCATCACTATCTTCTTCATCTCCTTCATTTTGTAAAGGTGGAAGGTCTCTTTTCAGTCGATTGATTGTTCTTGTAACACTGGTTTCAAATTCAGTTCGATTGAAGGAAAATGGTGATTTCTTTACATCATCGAAACAGTACAATTGACGACCTGTTTGTTTTACCATAGTTCAAAGGTGCAAGTTCTTTAATAATTTGCTTAACATCGTCTTCAACAGATCTTTTTTATGTCTAGTTTTTTAATCAATCACACCTAGCACAGTATCTACATTTTCACAAATTTATTTCACAACAGGTGCTGCTTTTGATATTTTTATAATTGAATTTTCTATTTTGTTTGACCCTAAACCCCTGATCAAGTCTTTTAGTACCATTACTTGATTTTCATTTTGCAGGTGAGCTGCTTTGTTCTCCCCTTTTCTACCAGTTATGTTGACAAAGGAACTTGCTCTCACCTTCAATGCCATTTTAAATGACAGCATGATCCCTGTTTTCAAAATGTAGTCGATGCATTCTGTCATGTATTTGGTCGTGTTGCTAACGCGATAACAACGCTGGTAAATAGTCTCAACACAGTAGGTCACATTCATAAAAGGGAAAGGGATGGCAGTTCACTTGTGAAACGGTTATGCTCTAACGGTCAACCAACTCGTGATGGCGTCCGTAAAATTTACGAAGGGATGACATCTTCACCATTTGGAACTATTGGTTCGATTGCTTTCGTACGAGCAGCAACTCTTTATCAAGACAAATCATAACAGGAAATGAAAGCATGGGAATATCGTATCTATTGGGAGATATAAACCCCGTATTTTGCATTTATTGATTCTAGAATCTCACAAGATTGTTTTCTACTTCTGTTTGCTGAAATGTGGTGATGCCACTGCTGGCGGACGTTTCGTCCCCGAGGGTATCACCAGCCCAGTAGTCAGTACTACGGTGTTGACATGAATATCAATTATATGGTCATTTTTATAAATTTTCTGTTTACAAAACTTTGAATTATTCGAAAAACTAAGGATTTTCTTACCCCAGGAGTAGATTACCTTAGCCGTATTTGGCACAACTTTTTGGAATTTTGGGTCCTCAATGCTCTTCAACTTTGTATTTGTTTGGCTTTTTAACTTTTTTGATCTGAGCGTCACTGATGAGTCTTATGTAGACGAAACGCGCGTCTGGCGTATAAAATTATAATCCTGGTACTTTTGATAAATATTTACACCACTGGGTCGATGCCACTGCTGGTGGACGTTTCGTCCCCGAGGGTATCACCAGCCCAGTAGTCAGCACTACGGTGTTGACATGAATATCAATTATATGGTCATTTTTATAAATTTTCTGTTTACAAAACTTTGAATTATTCGAAAAACTAAGGATTTTCTTACCCCAGGAGTAGATTACCTTAGCCGTATTTGGCACAACTTTTTGGAATTTTGGGTCCTCAATGCTCTTCAACTTTGTATTTGTTTGGCTTTTTAACTTTTTTGATCTGAGCGTCACTGATGAGTCTTATGTAGACGAAACGCGCGTCTGGCGTATAAAATTATAATCCTGGTACTTTTGATAACTATTTACACCACTGGGTCGATGCCACTGCTGGTGGACGTTTCGTCCCCGAGGGTATCACCAGCCCAGTAGTCAGCACTACGGTGTTGACATGAATATCAATTATATGGTCATTTTTATAAATTTTCTGTTTACAAAACTTTGAATTATTCGAAAAACTAAGGATTTTCTTACCCCAGGAGTAGATTACCTTAGCCGTATTTGGCACAACTTTTTGGAATTTTGGGTCCTCAATGCTCTTCAACTTTGTATTTGTTTGGCTTTTTAACTTTTTTGATCTGAGCGTCACTGATGAGTCTTATGTAGACGAAACGCGCGTCTGGCGTATAAAATTATAATCCTGGTACTTTTGATAAATATTTACACCACTGGGTCGATGCCACTGCTGGTGGACGTTTCGTCCCCGAGGGTATCACCAGCCCAGTAGTCAGCACTACGGTGTTGACATGAATATCAATTATATGGTCATTTTTATAAATTTTCTGTTTACAAAACTTTGAATTATTCGAAAAACTAAGGATTTTCTTACCCCAGGAGTAGATTACCTTAGCCGTATTTGGCACAACTTTTTGGAATTTTGGGTCCTCAATGCTCTTCAACTTTGTATTTGTTTGGCTTTTTAACTTTTTTGATCTGAGCGTCACTGATGAGTCTTATGTAGACGAAACGCGCGTCTGGCGTATAAAATTATAATCCTGGTACTTTTGATAACTATTTACACCACTGGGTCGATGCCACTGCTGGTGGACGTTTCGTCCCCGAGGGTATCACCAGCCCAGTAGTCAGCACTACGGTGTTGACATGAATATCAATTATATGGTCATTTTTATAAATTTTCTGTTTACAAAACTTTGAATTATTCGAAAAACTAAGGATTTTCTTACCCCAGGAGTAGATTACCTTAGCCGTATTTGGCACAACTTTTTGGAATTTTGGGTCCTCAATGCTCTTCAACTTTGTATTTGTTTGGCTTTTTAACTTTTTTGATCTGAGCGTCACTGATGAGTCTTATGTAGACGAAACGCGCGTCTGGCGTATAAAATTATAATCCTGGTACTTTTGATAACTATTAAATGGTTTCTACAAATGTTAGTTTTAACAATATCATCATGAGGATTGGAGTCACAATGTATAAGCCCTAGCTCTGCAAAAAGTTGTGTTTTAGTCTGTATATTGAAACTGTTCCGAATTAAATGTTATTTCCGGATCACAATTGATTGCTGCAAATTTCATAAAGAAAGTACATTCACTCATAATGTATAATTAAAACATGTGTTAGTTGTGGACAAAGTGGAAAGCTTTAATCATCTATTTTGTAGTAAAGTTTTCAAGCGAACCTCGGTGTGTTTTACCACGGATTGTCCCTTTATGCCGATATTTTACCCCTTGCTATCGCTCAGGATAAAATATTTGTCATAAAGGGCCAACCCGTGGTAGAATCACGATATATTCAAGCCTGCATGAATTATCTCTTAATTTTAGCATGGTTTTATGTATTATGTGTCCTGTATGCATCTACCATTACATTGCGATGTCTGTGATGTGAAAAAGGACAATCATATAATATATTAATTTCCGAGGAAAATTCATAACGGAAAGTCCCTAATCAAATGAAAATATCAGATGATAAAGCACTCTTATTAAGAACCCTTGCAACAACTCTTTATGGGGTCCGTAGGTAGGTGCATTGTTGCAACATGAAACATGATGGTGGAAAAATTAAATGCTTGTTCGAACTCAATTTCAACAAAGAAATCTTCCAATAAGCAAATTATTTGCACCTCTAATTTATGGTGGTTGCTCCAAACTTCAGAAACAAATATGTTTGAAATATGTGCGCATTGTTCTGGCTGTGATATTCTGTTCTCTGGCAACAAGAACACTTTCCATAACAGCAAGTCTCTCCCTGATTGCTTAAAAAATAAACATGAATGTTTCTTTTCTGATCTCACCATTCGTATGATGTGTACTCAAATAATCCTTGTTTATGCAGTCTGGTATTCCTTTGCACAGAAAACAGTTCATCCAAGTTTGCGTCCGTTTGGCTGTGCGGGATGTATCAAGTTCGCAGCTACGTCCGGTCAGAAGGGGGACGTTAAATCCGATGCCTCGTGTAAAGATAGTGTCACGCTCTTTGCACGTTAAGAACCCTTGCAACAACTCTTTGAGGCGTCCGTAGGTGGCCTGTTGCAAGGCAAAATTTCTGTCCCCATCCAATATACCCTCCTTTACCGGTGGCAGTCCAAATTTCTCCGACCATCAACCAAGATGGCCTCTATTGTATCAACCTACCTATTGTTTTTTATTGTGAACTTGTTCTCGTCCTGAATATGCAGGACATATTTGCCACTGGACGTTAAGCAACCAACAATCAATCAATCTTTATTGTTAACTTGTTCTCGTACTGAATATGCATGAAATATGTGCACTGAACGTTTAACAACTAACAATTAATCAACTTATTTACACAAAGCTGCACTTTTATAAATTTGGGATGCTTTTCAGCAATTATAACACATTTGTCAATTGAGTGATGCTACTGAAGCTCTTAAAATGTGCATCTGTTTCACATAAATTCAAAACAGTACCGGACCAACAGCGGTTTTAACTTTAGGGTTTACCCTTTCAAAGGTATGAAAATCAACATCGATTGAACAAGCATTGATACTTCAGCTGATAAGAGTTAAAACTGTAATTTTATTAAAAAAATGATTGATTGTTGGTTGTTTAACGCCGCAATAGGCCAAAATACATTAATAGTGTGTTTCCGGTTTCACGACCCTACCTCCGTTTCCGACACTAAACTTTTTATTGATGAGATAGAAATAAAAAATAAAACTAGAGACTCTAAAGAGCCTGTGTCGCTCACCTTGGTTTTTGTGAATATTAAACAAAGGACGTAGATGGATTCATGACAAAATTGTGTTTTGGTGATGGTGATGTGTTTGTTCATCTTACTTTACTGAACATTCTAACTGCTTACAATTATCTCTATCTATAATTAACTTGGCCTAGTAGTTTCAGAGAAGATTTTTGTAAATGATTACTAAGATTAACGAAAAAATGGTTAAAACTTGACTATAAAGGGCAATAACTCTTAAAGTGGTCAACTGACAATTTCGGTCATGTTGACTTATTTATAGAAATTACTCTGCCAACATTTATTGTATTTTAAAGTTTATCTCTATCTATAATAATATTCAAGATAATAACCGAAAACAGCAAAATTTCCTTAAAATTACCATTTCAGGGGCAGCAACCCAACAACAGGTTGTCTGATTCATCTGAAAATTTCAGGGCAGATATATTTTTACTTAATAAACAATTTTACTTCATGTCACATTTGCTTTAAATGCTTAGGTTTTTGAGTTATAAGCCAAAAACTGAATTTTACCCCTATGTTCTACTTTTAGCCATGGCGGCCATCATGGAAAGTTGACCGGGTCACGCCACACATTTTTAAAACTAAATACCCAAATGATGATTGTGGCCAAGTTTGGTTTAATTTGGCCACGTATTATCAGAGGAGAAGATTTTTGTAAAAGATAACTAAGATTTACAAAAAATTGTTAAAAATTGACTTTAAAGGGAAATAACTCATAAAGGGGTCAACTGACCATTTCGGTCATGTTAACTTATTTGTAAATCTTACTTTGCTGAACATTATTGCTGTTTACAGTTTATCTCTATCTATAATAATATTCAAGATAATAACCAAAAACGGGAAAATTTCCTTAAAATTACCAATTTAGGGGCAGCAATCCAACAACTGGTTGTCTGATTCATCTGAAAATTTCAGGGCAGATAGATCTTGACCTGATGAACATATATACCCCATGTCAGATTTGCTCTAAATGCTTTGGTTTTTGAGTTATAAGCCAAAAACTGCATTTTACCCCTATGTTCTATTTTTAGCCGTGGCGGCCATCTTGGTTGGTTGGCGGAGTCACGCCACACAATTTTTAAACTAGATACCCCAATGATGATTATGGCCAAGTTTGGATTAATTTGGCCCAGCAGTTTCAGAGAAGAAGATTTTTGTAAAATTTAACGACGACGGACGACGCCAAGTGATGAGAAAAGCTCACTTGGCCTTTCGGGCCAGGTGAGCTTAACAAACGGATTTTTCGGTCTTTCCGGGTCCTATTATTCATTTAGAATATTATCGATCCTCTAAGCGATTGATAGCAGTGACTGATGTGCATAGGAAAAGCGTATCAGGGACCAATATTTTAAGCAAACAACCAGCATGGCATTTCGATTGCCATGCAGTGTACTGGTCGTCAGATATGCTAAATGTGAACATATGGAGGCTAAAAATATTATGACATCAATAACCGACAATTATAGTATGATAAACATTTTAAGGGAAGACCATGATGCAGGACCTTTGGACGAAAAGAAACACAAAGTTGACATATTTTGTTGTGAAAAACGCCTTGTTGAATGTTATTCAGACTTGTGAACAGGATGCAACAAAAACGGCAATCAATACCTTTGAAGTAATGATGGCAGGGGGGCAAAAATTGTGTATCCAGAACGAGAAAAGGGTAGGTTCAAAAGAAAAAAAACTTTCCCCAGTAGGCAGATATGGTGAAAGATTCATGTTCATTTATAAATGAATCTGCCCCAGCACCATGCCAACTTTTATTCTTTTAACATTTCTCTGACTGGTCCCAAATAAAACAATCAAATGATATAAAGATACAAGAAAAGGAAAAAAATCATGTCATATTTATATCTGCACATCATGTGTGGCAAGTATTTTTTATAAGAAATTACAAGGACCACTGCTCTGACACACATGTTCCTAATCCAAATTATTATTTTTCTGGGTCCCAGAAAAAAAATAGCATTGCCAGACGTCATAATTATTTAGAATAACATGTTCGTTATTAGCCCACCTTGCCTGAAGAGAGGGCAGCTTTTGGTTTTTATCTTGAATATTATTATAAATAAAGATAAACTGTAAATAGCAATAACGTACAGCAAATTAAGAGCTACAAATAAGTTCACTTGGTCAAAGTGGTCAATTGACTCCTTAATCCAAGAGCCCCCAAGGGTGACTGGGGTATTTGTATTTTTTAAACAAATTTTCTGTTTTACAATATTGTATGAAATAATTTATGAAATAATGTGGTATATGCTCGACTCACTGTTAAAGGCCTGAAATATATTACTCAAACGCTTTCTTCATTTAATAAATATTTTGAAAATGAACCACAGCAAAACGATCTCTGCCCTGAAACTACTATAACTACTATAACAGTGTGCCATGATAGTTCCAGCTCTGCTTAAACAGGTCATATATGAACTTAGTGTGGGTGCATCATGAAGTAAAAATGTATTATCTTATAGATTGATTGATTGTTGGTTGCTTTACGCCGCATTAGCACAAAAAGGCTATAACGCGGCGAGAGCTTATTCGAATATTTTTACAATTTAAAGCATATTTTTAAAATATGACATGTTGTAAAAATGTATTATCTTATTGGTTTTGTTTTGTTAAGTGAGGCATTGCTTCACGTCTTCATACTTTTGAAAAATACACCATAAACAACAAAATAGTGTTTCAGTTCCATACCTGTCTATTGTGCAAAAGCATGTCCGTCGTCGTCTGTCATCACATTATAGCACGCTTGCAAGAAATAATAAACAGTATAAAGATTCGTGTCCAAAACACATTTAAAGATGTGTCCGACCATTTAAATAATAAAAATAGTCCCAACGACAAAGAACGCTACGAAATATTAGATTCAATTTTCGGTTCTACCGGACTTATCATAGCCCAAGATCAAGAAGAGTTGAATGAAAAAGCAACAAACATCTCTGCCGGTTATCCAAACTTCAACACATACTTTCAAACAAAAATAATTATTTCAGTCAATAATTAATATGAACAAGAAATAAAACACCGACATAAGACATAATGCTCTGGTGGCAAATTTATTATTTACAATAAATAATTACAAAATACCCTTGGGAAAATACTTCATTCATTCTGAAACCAAAAAATAATAAAATTTCTTAACAATTTATTCATAGTATCCGACTTGACCAAACTTGTCGATTAAACACAACGGATAGTAGGATTCCCGTGTAATCAGTTATGTTATTTGACAACGTGTCAAACGGTTCAATGATTTTTAGCATATCAAAGGAAAACAGGCATGTGTCTAAATAATGAGCTACCATTTGATTTTTATGGGGGCGGGGGGCTAGGATGAAATTTGAAAAAATAGGCAGGACAGGAGTTCTGGGTAAATAAAAGGCAGGATGAGACATTTGTAAAAATAAAAAGTCAGGACGACAATTTAGGTGTAAGAAGTCCGGATAAACTCCAAAAAAAAAAGGCAGGACCGAACAGAGTGAAAAATAAAAAGGCAGGACTGAGATTAAAGCAACAAAAAAAAGGCAGGACAAAATTGTTCATCCTAGCCCCCCCCCCCCCATAAAAATCAAATGGTAGCTGCCTAAGAGGACCATATCAAGGAAAATTCAACTGTTTGTTAATTTTATCATCTTCTGCAGAGACGAACAAATGTGTACGGCAAAATCCAGTTAAGTTGTGAATTTTCTAAATCATACAATGTATTTCAATTCTATTTAACTAGGGCATGCTATGCCTTAAAATTTTCCAGATGCACAGGTTTGCCTGTACTCAGAGAAAATTTTGAGGTGAATATGAGGTGAAAATACGGCCATTTTAGCCATAGGGTCCACATAAACCTTAACATGTGTGAGAGAACTAACGTACACTATTGGCTCTGCGGTGAAAATTAAACAAGCATATAAAATGTGCTCATCTGTTCGTTACTGCTTCAGTCTACTAAGGTACTAAGGAAAGCATTGAGAATGATGAAATTTACGTAAAAACCATTTAACTCTTCATACTATAAACCACAAATTTATTTTACATTACCTGTATGACTAGTAAAAATATTTGTGACTTCAATACCATAGGAACGGAGGAAAATTCATTTAGTAAACTTGAAGATTTAACATGCAACGAATGTATATCTTCTCAATGGAGCATTTTAAGTTTCCAGCCACTTTTGACTTTTCGTTTGATATTTGATAATGATTAAGATTTTAACTACAAAGTGTCTTCATTTAAAAAAGTACATGAAACACAACAAAATTGATAATTTAGAAATTAGTGCTGTGAATTGTGACTATCATTTACTTCATACTATTAACGACACACATATTTTCCATTACCTGTGTGACGTATAATGTTCTGTTGGAAGCAAAATCACCCCGTGAGTTTCACCAGCCCAGTTGACAGCACTTTACTCGAGTTATTATGGAAATGTTCATAATATTAATTAGCTGTAAACAAACATTTAATTTGTCAAATTCTAAGGATTTTCTACCTGAGGTATTGATAGGCTAACTAATCAAAGAGTTGGTCAAGTTGAGTTTCTAAAACAATGAATTTCTTGTGATTAGTGATGCTAGCTTGTAACGTATTTTCATATGTTCTCATTCTTCCAAATCACGGTCAATGTGCAAGGTCTAGTAATTTTTATCATCTCCAGAGAGAATTACTTGCAATTGAGTTATCGAAAATATCATTATCTCGTTTTATTGAAAAAAATTTAGAATGGAAATGGGGAAAGGGTCTAAGCGACAACCCGACCATAGAGCAGACAACAGCCGAAGGCCACAAATTGGTAATTAATGTAGCGAGAAACTCCCGTACCCGTAAGCGTCGTTCAGCTGGCCCCTTAAAAATATGTATACTTGTACAGTAATAATGGACGTCATAATAAACTCAGAATTATACAGAAGAAATTAAAATTAAAAATCATACAAGACTAACAAAGGCCAGACTTGGGATAGGCGCAAATTTGCGGTGGTAAGTAAACATGTTTATGCGAGCTCAACCCTCCCCCTGTACCTCTAGCCAATGTAGAAAAGTTATCTCATAACAATACGCACATTAAAATTCAGTTCAAGAGAAGTCCTAGTCCGATGTCAGAAGATGTAAGAAAAGAAAATAATACATAAATGACAGCAGACAACTGCCAGTTAACTGACATGCCAATATAACTGATTGAAAGATTGTCTTTCATCATATAAATATCAGGTACAAACCCTACCGTTAGGGGTTTAGTATCATTCTGTCATAAAATATTTGAGAAGAACATAACCCGTGTCATGTCAACAACTGTTTAAAAATAATGTGTTTAGTTCCGATGCATAGACCCCATAAGTGAATCTACATTAAAGCCAAAATATGCAATATTTAATGACCTGACAACAGTATCGTAACTATATCCCCTCTTAATAAGTCTGTTTAAAGGTTTTGTAAGCTTTTGAGGTGAATACTGACATTTTGTGCTTTGTAAAGAATGATACTTTAAAAGATTATATATGAAATACCTGAACGTATAAGATGTCTGCATGTTGAGTTATATTTACGAATTATTTCCTCATGCCGATGATAAAATTTAGTAAATGTTATGACTAGTTGGTGATGTCGAAAACCCTGGTGTAATAATTTTCTTAAGATCTACTAATTTAAAGCCGCAAATACATGTTTACTTACAATCACCAACTCAAGCACCTAATGCAGTGTTTCTCAGGAAACTGAAATAAAAAAAGTAGAATGTTTAAACACGGTTTTGATTCAAATGTCATTAATTTAACAAAAATAAATATCTTATATCTACTTAATTTCCTGCACATTCAATTTTTAACAAGTGTTTTGGTGCCGAGTCCAACTTATATCAATTTATTATTATATACGAGAAAAATACATATAGAAAAATATTTATTGTTGAATAAATCGAAAACGGTTTACAATAAATGATTCTAAACGTGTTTAGTTGATATGCAGTTGAATTGTCTCCTCTTAAATTGAGCATAGTTTGACACGACATCATACATGGTAAAACTGCATTTACCATTAAACAATAAAGTCAACAACTAGACCCATCCAGTTGTTTTGAATGGTCTAGGATATGGAGTGTCCAGTTTATGTGTCCATATTCCGGATACAGCAATTCCAGTTGTCTTATTTATTTTCTAAAAATAATATAAAAACAAGTTGAATTTCTAGTACATGGCCTCAAACTTGACACTCTTTTACTTAGTTTTTTTTATATAGTACCTTTTGACAAATAAAAGTAAAAAATATATGGAATTAAAATATATTCTTAATTGATTTTATTATGTAATTAAGACAATGTCTTCCAGGAAATATTTGTAATGGTTTTACCGATAACCTTAATTTATAAAATGAACCTACCTCTTAGTTTCTCCTAGTGGATTTAGAAAAATGCTCTTCAGTTGTGGTTCAACAATCTAAAATTTAATATAAATTCTGGTTTGGGTATTTGTAATTTTGTATTGTGAAAGTGTGATAAGCAGTTGATACTCTGCATTAACCAATTGAGTCAGGTAGTGTATAAAAAGATAATTTGTTAGCTTCCAAAATGTTATATACGGCTTTTTTTTACTTATTATAAAAAGTAAAAAATATGATGTGATTGCCAATGAGTATTTTTTTCTGAAGAGACCAACTGACAGAGAATATATCAACCATAGGTCACTGTACAGCCTTCAACAATGAGGAAAGAGTGAATATTGGAGCATAGTTGTAAATACTTTTGGTAAACATTATTTTCAGATAAATGTAAGCAGATTGAACCTCTGTTTTACATTATCAGTTAAATAATTTACAATTGTTTCATACAAACAGTTCATGAACACTCTGTGTCATGGTTCTGTATGACTGATTAAATAAACACTGTTCTTTTCTCTTCTAGTCTGTCCATATAAGCATTTGATAATTTGAATTATTATAACATCCATCATTAAGTTAGTCAGAAATTAAGACTGGCTTGTTTATTAAGGCCTCTTGATGTTTATTTCAATTAACTCTTTTGCTTTAACTCATAATATAACATCTAAATTCTTACCAGCAAATTCCAGTGTCCACGTTGACGATATGCGCCCATGATAACGTCATATGGTTCAAACTTGTTCTGAAATTATACAATTTTTTTTTAATCAACAACAAAAACTATCTAATCTAGAGTAAACTAGTTATATCTAGTATATTGTAAATACAAAATCAAAAAACTTTTCTAATTAGGAAAAAATAAAATAAACTCTTATTCAAATATTTGTAAATTACCAGCTGGTAAATATCCGGAAAAGTAATAAATACAAAATGTGGAAACGTATATTTTAACTTATAAAGAAACTAAAAAATACCCTAAATCCCTATCGTTGCCATGGTTACCAGCAGTGTAAGGGCTTCGAACTTGAATGACTTTTATATGAGGTCAACCTGAACATGTCAGCAAAGTTTCATCAAATTCAAGCAACATTGCATGGAGCGCCGTCTGTATTTTTTTCTCATAGATGTCCATTTAAGGAAATTTTGCCGTTTTTGCTATTATCTTGAATACTACTATAGATAGATATAAACTGTAAATAGCAATAATGTTCAGCAAAGTAAGATCTACAAATAAGTTACGTGATCAAAATTGTCAAGTGACTTCTAAAGGAGTTCTTGACCTTGAAAGTATTTTTTACCATTTTTTCCTAAATTTTTGTAATCTTTTACAACAATCTACTCATCTGAAACTACTGTGACCCAGCCAACCAACCAAGATGGCCACCATGGCTTAAAATAGTACATAGAGGTAAAATATAGATTTTGGCTTATCACTCTGAAACCAACGCATTTAGAGCAAATCTGACAAGAGGATAAATTTGTTAATCAAGTCTATATATATCTGCACTGAAATTTTCAGGTGAATCGGACAACGGGTTGTTGAGTAGCTGCCCCTATTTGTAATTTATAAAAACATGTTGCTGGTTTTGGTTATTATCTTGAATATTATTATAGATAGAGATACTAAATAAGTCCACATGACCAAAAAGGTCAGTTGATCCCTTAAGGAGTTATTGCCCTTTATCATGTTTATAGTCAATTTTCAATAATTTGGTATTTTTTTGTAAATTTTTACAAATTATATTCCTCTGTAACTAAAGGGCCAAGTTAATTAAAGATAGAGAATATTGCAAGTAGCAAGAATGTTCATTTGAGTAAGATCTACAAACACATCACCAACATCAAAACACAATTTTGCCATGACTCTATCTGTATCTTTTGTTTAATACATTAGCACAAAAACTAAGGTGAGCGACACAGGCTCTTAAGAGCCTATAATTTAAATAATGCATATATCATGTATATTAACATTTAAGTTTTGCTGGAAAGTTGAAGTACATCATCTGAATTTATAGTATTATTCCATAAATTATATAAAGTATTCCTATGATTTATAGTATCTGAGATATGAACTCATACCACATCTTCTTATCTATTATGATACGAAAAAGTCATCAATTCCTTTTTTTCAGTTTCAAAAATTGTCTTTGACCATATCTAGTTCTTCAGTGAGGTCCTTGTTTTTTTCTCCATACTTGATAGGCTGTCTGTCAGATTCTTTATTTGATTCTTCATGCTCTCATTTTGAGTTAATTCCGCTGTGTATTTATTTGCAAGCTCCCGATTATTTTTTTCTAGGTTATTTTTTTCTAGGTTATCGTGCCTTAATTTCATGTTTTCAGTTGCCATTTCATCTTGCTTTATTTTCTTTTTCAGTTCCAACATTTCTGTTATCAAATTATCCCTTAAAATGAAAATAAATAATACATATACTATATTGTGACTTTTGTCCTCTTTTAGAAAATAACCTACTTATTAAATAAGTAGCACTCAATTGATACTTCCCAAACATAGTTTTAAATAAAACTATTTATCTTCCATAGACCATTGATAGTTCGGAACAGAATAGTATTCCTCGTTTTAGGTGTAAATATTAAGTGTTAAAGGAAAAATCTCTATTGCTAAAAAGAATTTTTTAAAGACTTTGACCTATGGATGAAAATTTGTGGTTATAATGGTATATTGTATTTAATTATTTGCATGTAAAAAATGAGTGCGTACATTTTTGTCAAATTTAAAATAATTACCGCAGTACGTCATCTTCCGTTAGAGGTGTATTGTCAACTGCTTTACTCTCCTTTTTTTTGTCCTTTAGGTTTTTTAATAGAATGAGATACGGCCATATTTGATAAGATTATTATATAATTGAAAATGGGGAATATGTCTAAAAGACAAACAGCCCAACGGAAGTGCAGAAAACAGCCGAAGTCCACCAAAGGGTCTTCGACACAGCAGGGTTATTATTGGGTTATATCATGGATAATTCACTATATATATAATATGGTACTATCAACATGATCAAAAGAAAAATATATTAAACAGCTATTACACTAGAAAAGGTCCGACAAACATGTAAAAGATGATGTAAACAAATCATGAAAAGGGGGAAATTTAAACTGACAAGTAAGTACTAACGAATTGAATATACATATTTCTGATTCAAGTGACAAAAATTGTTTAGAATCCAAATTTGTGTTGTTTATAGCATTCCGTTTGTCCACTTCTTTTTTTTTCTTTTTTTTATCGAGAACTGGTTGCTTATACATATTCCAATGGCTTGACCCTCTGAAAAATTGAGTTTTATAACCATTATAACCAGGTGCTATAAAGTTGCTCGAGAACTGTTTGCTTATACGAATTCCAATCCAATGGCCTAACCCTCTGAAAAATTGAGTTTTTAAAATTAACTGCTATTTACTGACATGGTTTAAGCTTTTCCTTTATTTATCGATCTTATAATTGTGTCATCAACACAAAAATTCATTTATCAATTTAAATATAATCTTTATCTAATTCCTCGTCACCGTCCTTTTCTATATAAATACTGTTCAAATCATTAGTTTCAAACTGCTCAGTTTCCTGAAATATTGTTGTCATTTCTTCTTCGGTTGGTAAATTTAAGGATCTTGACAATTCAGTATTCAATTTATCCTGAACTATTATTGGTACAATAGAAACATCTGTAACAGTGTGTTCAAATAATGTGAAACATGAATGAAAAAGAGTTTCAATATTAAAATGTTTCACAAACAGGTAATTAATTTTGCCTAAATGGAACCGGTTTCCTTCTATAGGTAAAAGATTGTCGATTGCGTCAATAATTTCCTTACTCTGTTTACTTAAATAAAGTAACTAATTTTTTTATTTCAATGTCAATATTATTACTTTCTTCTTCAGCATGGTCAATCAAACATTTGGACTGAACAGCCTTTTGTTGGTTTTCAGATATATTTCTCGATTCCAGCTGATCATATATTTCTGATTCTAGTGACAGAAATTGTTTAGAATCCAAATTTATGTTGTTAATAGCATTCAGTTTGTGCACTTCTTTTTTATCTTTAGAAAGTTGCTCGAGAACTGTTTGCTTATACGGATTCCAATGACTTGACCCTCTGAGAAATTGTTATAACTAATTATTTATTGGCTCTCAGAAAAAAGAACAGAACACTGATAAAAATAATGGTAACATGTGATTTATGTGTCAAGTAAAAGTTTGCCATCTGATGCATCCATCTTTACTGCTGAAGCAGAAGCAATAATTTTGGCTTTGAAATTTATTGCTTCTTCAGATAAATCCAAATTTATTATATGTTCGGATTCACTTTCATGCTTACAAGCTATACGAAATACTAAAATTAAAAACCCAACAATCCTGAAAATTTTATATGTAATGAGGAATTTAAAAATTCTTCTGAAAGAAATAATATTTCTATGGGTTCCGAGTCATGTTGGAATCCTTGGAAACACAGCTGTAGACCTTGAGGCAAAGAATGCCCTTGGTGACCCTCTATCTAACTGTGATATACCATATACTGATTTTAAATCTAATATTAGAGAATATGTTTTTAATATATTGAAAAATAAATGGAGTAAAAAAGACGATAATAAATTGCATGAAATTAAGCCTAATTTAGGCAAACCTTTTGATAATATTATGTGCAGAAAAGATCAGTGTGTTATTACTAGATGTCGTATTGGTCATACTAGAATAACACACGAGTATCTTTTAAAAAATGAAGATGAACCACAATGTGTTCCTTGCAACTGCAAGTATACTATTAAACATGTTTTAATTAATTGTATTGACTTTGCTGATGTTCGTAAGAAGCATTTCAATGTCAATAATATGTATGATTTATTTAATAATGTTCCATTTACAAATATTGTTGCTTTTTTAAAAGAAATTGGAATTTATTATAAAATATAAAAATGTTATTATATTTAAATCGATTTTAATTTTTATCACGTTATTTTACTGTTGATTTTTATTTGTATATAATCAATTTGCTTTAGTCAAGAATTTTAGTGTATTGAAGGACCTTTTGTCTTATTTTAAAAATATGCTTTAAATTGTAAAAATATTCAAATTAGCTCTCGCCGCGATATAGCCTTTTTGTGCTAATGCGGCGTAAAGCAACCAACAATCAATCAATCAATGTCAAGTAAAACGGTAAAGAGAGAGTTGTACAGAAAAATATTTGAGAACAATTCGCAATGAAAAGCATTGTTATATGACACTTGATTCTGAATTTCGAGGGACTCATTTGTAGTTTGAGAAAAATGCAATAAAAAATTATATGGCTATTTACAGATAGTTGTTGAGAAGTAAACCTTAAAATTTAACACATTGTATGGCTTGACATATAAAGCTTGAATCAAAAACTCTTAGAAAGCCATACGTAATTACAGAAAAAAATGTTAATTCATTGAAAATTGAATTGAAATTGTTAATTTGACTCTATGGGTGATAATTGAGTTTTGAATTGTCTACCGTTGGTACCATGTAAGTTTAAATGGAACAGCTCTTATGAATATAATACTTGTTATACATTTTCATACCTGCATATTTCTCCATCAAGCTAGACAAATATTGCCGGTCAGTTGCAAGTTCCTTTAATTTGACTAAACATGCGGGTTTTCTCTTTGACTGAGCTGATTCTAAAAGCAGTTGTCCTTGATCTGAAGCTGGGTGAAATTTGTTTTTTTCTTCAACTTTGAACAATCTGATATAAGCCTAGAAAAAAAGACATTATATTAGAACAAAAGAATTTTGTTTTGAAGTGGGGTTAAAATTGAAAACTTATCTATACCTTTATATATG
This sequence comes from Mytilus trossulus, assembly GCF_036588685.1. NCBI lineage: Eukaryota > Metazoa > Mollusca > Bivalvia > Mytilida > Mytilidae > Mytilus > Mytilus trossulus. The sequence continues at coordinate 87,222,354 of NC_086377.1, read as the reverse complement.
TTATGTATTATCATAAAATAAAACTTCCATTTCAATATTTAGGAAGAACACGAAAACCGTCTAAAATTTAATTAAAACGCTAGAATTGTGAAGAATTCTGAAATTTAGCATGACTTTAAGGTGCCAGAACCCGATATATGTTCATTGTATAGTCAAAAATAGCCCATATGTATGTAGCAGAAGCACTCTATTGTTAAATAAATAACTGTTTACATTTTATCTAATTTGTAAAACTGCAATATTTTGAGGCCAAAAGGGCTCTTACTAGATTACTTCTTTTACATACAGTACTGCATCCTGGTCAAATGTCGTTTTAGAGAAGGCAAAACATTTGCTTTCCAAAACACTCTTTCGGAACACCATAATTTTTTGAATCGATGTGCAGTGTTCTTGAAATTCCTTCTTCAACTTCTTCAGACATGACTTCAAATCGTCTCCACGGATACTTCTGGTCCATAGTTCAATGTTCAACCTCTGCGGTCGAATAAAGCCGCGCCCTGCGGAGCATTTGGTTATCTCTCTATGTTTTCTTTTTTTCTTGTTATCACGTCTTTTGGTCGCTCTAAATTATACTATTAAACATCACATTCCTCGGATGGCATTGACATTCAGGAGAGATAATTGCTATGTCCTATTAAAGATAGGTGTGTCTTTAGATTTTGATATATAAATAAGAAATCATTTAATCCCTCATGTCCCCAAGGGTGACTGGGGTATAGAAATATGGTCAGTTGGTCTTCTCTCGACCGGCAGTAAAACGCTTGCCGAAGTGGGGCGTCCGTTTGGCTGTGCGGGATGTATCAAGTTCGCAGTCACGTCCTGTCAGAAGGGGGACGTTAAATCCGATGCCTCGTGTAAAGAGAGAACCACGCTTTTTGCACGTTAAGAACCCTTGCATCAACTCTTTGAGGGGTCCGTAGGTGGCCTGTTGCAAGGCAAAATTTCGGTCCCTATCCAATATACCCTCCTTTTCCGGTGGCAGTCAAAATTTCTCCGACCATCATCCCATGCCCCAGATGGCCTCTATAGTATCAACCTACCTATTGTATTTATTGTGAACTTGTTCTCGTCCTGAATATGCATGAAATATTTGCCACTGGACGTTAAGCATCCAACAATCAATCAATCAATTAAATCCCTCATGGGGTAGTTTATATGAAATCAGGGAACCATTATGATACATTTTATAACAAACGACAGCTAATGTAGTAATAGGGGTTTCAAGTCACGTGACCTTTATCGGTAATCGATAGACATTTTGACAGAAAAAAAATACAAATTTAAATCCCTTTTAAAAGTTATTTCTCATTTTAATTGATTATTATATACAATTATATAAAATCGACTCATGTTTGATACTGCTTAAAGATTTTGTACCATATAATTACCTGATGCACTGTTCTCTCGTGTCGTCGTAGAGCATCTCTTGACTTGTAGGTTTTTGTGCATATTCCACACCCTAGTTGGTTTTCTGTGTGAAACAATCTCTTATGTCTTGAAAGACCTGATCTGGATTTAAATTCCTTTTTACAGATATTAACACAAATGTAAGTCTGAAATATTATAACAAAAGATTTAAAATATATGATCACATTTTTAGGGGACAGTTATAAATATAATATTCATATTAATTACGATAAAAAGTGACAATAATTTTTTATTTTATTGATATTCATAAAATTGCTTCATATTTGGTTATTTTTTTTCACAGAATGATTTTTAAAAATATAGGTAAAAAAAGAAATCAGTCTCCTCATGATAGCATCAAATGTACATGTTTACAGATGTTGGTAAAGGGTTATGTTCGTGCAACGTGATCACCGTTTGTTTTTTCACGTTCAACGTGTTTTTAGCTTATGCCATCACTTGGCGTCTGTCGTCGTAAACTATTTCTACTCCTCTGAAACTAGGCCAAATACTTCCAAACTTTAATTGAATGTTCCTTAGCGTATCTAGTTTATAAATTGTATCCGAAGTTATGATCTATCAACAAACATGGTCGCCATTGCTAAAAATAGAACATAGGGGTCAAATGCAGATTTTGGCTTATATCTCAAAAACAAAAGCATTTAGAGCAAATCTGACATGGGATAAAAATGTTCATTAGGTCAAGATCTATCAGCCCTGAAATTTTCAGATGAATGAAACAACCCATTGTTGGGTTGCTGCCACTTAGTTGGTAATTTTAAGGAAATTTTGCAGTTTTTGGTCATGATCTTGAATATTATCATAGATAAAGTCATAAAGATAAACGGTAAACAGCAAAAATGATCAACAAAGTAAGATCTACAAAAAAGGTAAAATGAACAAAATTGTCAATTGATCCCTTAAGGGGTTATTGTCCTTTAATGACAATTTTTCACAATTTGTTCATCATATTTGCTAACTTTAAAAAATCTTCTCCTCTAAACCTACTCAACCAAATTCAACCAAACTTCAACTGAATGATCAGGAGGGCGTATAAAATAAAGTTTGTGTTTTATTTTCTATTTCGTCAAAAAAAAAACATGGCCGTCATGGCTAAAAATAGAACACAGGGTAAAATGCAGTTTTTGGCTTATATCTCAAAAACTCCAGCATTTAGAGCAAATAAGACAAGAAGTTAAAGAATTTCCTTAATTTTTCAGCCGAATTGGGTAACTGGTTTTTCAGGTATAATGCCCCTGAATATCTTGAATATTATTATAGATACAGATAAAAAAAAAATGGAAAACACGTTTTATAATTTATTGCGTCCGAAGCGCTTTTCTGGATTTACCTCCATCAGGAACGCTCAAAGCCAAACATTTGAAATCCGGAGATGTATAAGTACCGAAAATCGTTGAAGAGCTATATGTAAAAAATACCAACAATATATAGCCAAATCTTTAAGATAAACTTTTAATAGCAAAAATGTTAAGCAAAGTAAGATCTACAAATAAGTCAAATTGACCAAAATTGTCAATTGACCCCTTAAGGAGTTATTGCCTTTTAAAGACTTTTTTTCACAATTTGTTCATCATGTTGACTTACTTTAAAAAATCTTCTCCTTTGAAACTGCTGTATCAATTTCAGCCAAACTTAGGCTAAATAAGTTTCAGAGTATCTAGTATAAATTTATTATATTTTATTTCCTTGTATGTCAAGAAACATAGCTCCTATGGCTTAAATAGAACATAGGAGATTTTTTTTTTGCTTTTGAAGAAAATGGGACGATTCAAAGAACATTCAAATGAATTGAAAAGCCAAAATAATCATTTATGAGAGATTTAACCAAACAAAATAAGGTGAGCGATTCAGGCTCTTGAGAGCCTCTTGTTACATGTTACTGTCAAAGGTTTTGCTCATTGGTGAAGGCTGTTTAGTGACATATTTGCAAATTTTATGTACTGGGTCTCTGGTTTAAAATTCTCATTGCCAATAAATTTTATCTTTAAATTTAGTTTGTTACAGTTTTCGGTTGTTTTTAAATTATTGTATATCCAATTTCTGTATATAAGAATTATAGTTGTTAAAACCCAAGTTTGATAGACAGTTTGCGAATGATTTATCTTATACCCCCATAACTTGACAACAATTGTTGTTCCATTACCATTCTCATCTTGGAACATTTATTCTCGTACACCTGTGATGACTAAAAGAACAACGAATTTTATGAAATTAAGGTTGCAGCATATTTTTGTTTACAGTTCTTAGACTTACCCTGGTGTATAAAGTTAAGTTTTATTGCTCTACCATACCAAACTTTCTTGAAACCTGAAGCTTATTAAATTAACAACACTAACAGATGAACAGACACAGAAAGGCAAACGTTTACTTTTGCACATGGGGCATATAACCACATCAAGTATACTCGAGACGTTTTATTTTAAAACAATGACCATTTATATAAAATATCAATATATCAGTTTACAAACATTGACAATTTAATTTGTTTTCTTAATAAATTGTGAACATGAAATAAATGATCAGTGTATTTTCTTTGCAGACACTCACAAATAGTCAATATATTCTTATTTTTAAACACAGATTTTAAATCTTGTCAAAAATTTAATCAGTTGATTAAATCATTCGGGAAAGATATATTCAATGTTTAAGGTGGTATGGGAGTCTAAAATAAAAATGATAGAATTTGTTCATACTTTGCCAAAACGTAGTATCTATTGATATATGTTGAAAAATATAATAAAAATGATAAGTCACCGCGCATTTTCGTAAACTACAGGACGTGACACATTTTGTATGGATAATACAGGAAAAATCACCATTTTGTAATTAGAAACTAAACAAAATGATAGAATTGTTAAATACTTTAGGAAAAGATAGCTTTCAGACAATGCTTTGAGAATATCAAAAGAAAAGATAGGGTCACCGTACGTTTTTCACGGCTAAAACACGAAATAAGTTATATTTTTATAAATTGTTTCTTTTAAATGAAAATTCACATTATATATCTTTTATGGGACTTTTTTCTGTGTCTTAAGGGCATAATGCTATAGATTAGAACTGAAACATTTTCTGTTGCAATTAGTTTCAGGTTAAATCTTAGTTTAATAGCTTTTGACTTTAACCTGAAGCGGGACAGACAGGCAAACAAACGGGGACACAGATCAGGAACCATTATGCCCACAAATAGTAATTAACTAATACAACAATTTCTACATACAGTTTTAATAATCAAGATATGAATTATCAGAATATTGAATAGTATAAAGAATGAACAGTATTGATTTTGCTTATATATCAAAGCCTATTTTATGAATAGATTGAAGAAAATAAACAAATGATTTTTTTTTTGTTTTAATATTTTAAAATGTGTAGTATTTCTTTTCAGTTGCAAATAGCACCAATTAATATGTTGTATGCTGGTGTTCCAAGAAGATATATTAAGATGGTGACTAGTTTGGCTCTGGTATGTAAGACATAATTAAATTAGTAACTTATAAACATATTTCCATTACAATTTTTATTGGAAGTGATTGCAGTGTCCATTTTTATCAGATGCACATTTATGATTTAAAAAGTGGTACTGTTTTTATAAAGGTTTGCTTTCCCTGCTTTAAACAATGTGTTTAATTTTGTTTTGCCATTTGAAACAATACACCAGGAAAACCAGTAAATCAAAATTAATAATATTATATCATTGAAGTTTGTAAATTGATTGTAAACAGATATATCATGTTAAACAGGGGTATTTGTGAAAAATACCAGTCTAGAGAATGTTCAATTTTGCGAGCCGTAAGGCGAGGGAAATTCATTCTCAAGACTGGTAATTTTCGCAAATACCTCTCTAGAACATGCTATATCTGTCGAATAGAGTATTTTTTAACAAATACCATGGCAGAGAGGGTAAAAATGGCATATACTTTTTGCAAATTCCCCGAACGATATTCATTTGAAAACAGTAAAATAGTGAAAAATACACTGGCTATTAGCCAATCAAAACCCAGGATTCTTACATAAGGAGTAAGTAATTTAAAAATTATATCTGGATGCTTATTTAAAAAAAACATAACATGGCTTGTTAACATATAAGCAGAACAGTCACTGTTCAATTTTGAATGATCAGAATCTACTTTTTTTTTTTTTTTTTTTTTTTTTATTGTTATTGTTAAAGATCCAGAAGAAATTGAATGAAACATCATTTTGTTCAGAAGATTTGGACCCAATTAGAGAGGATATTAGAAAATATCAGCAACTCATATACCAGTATGCCCCAGAACTAACCAACCAGAAAAGTAAAAGCACATCTTTTGCTACACTTGGTAAGATGATCATTAGATATTGTTACTATTGCTTTAAATACTTTTTTTTGGTTTTGAAAAGGTTGTAAATGTTACAAATTATTTTAAGGGTGCATTATTAATGCTAGTTTAAGAAAATATATGAGGCAGTGATTGTCACATTAAGAGTCACTCTCTGTAAATATCAAAGGATTAAAAAAAAATGTAAATTTCCATATCGGAATCGGAATCACCAGTTTCCAGTTTTCTTTTTTCACTGACAGTTAATGTTTTAATTTGTTTCTTCTACCCGGAATTGTCTTATTTGATATTTTGAATCATCAATGCTCTTCTAATTTGTACATGTTTGGTTTTATATCCATATTTTGATTTGAGCGTCACTGATGAGTCTTATGTAGACGAAACGCGCGTCTGGCGTAATAAATTATAATCCTGGTACCTTCGATAAATATTTCATATCCCATCTTTAACTTAGGAGAAGGCTTTATATCCGTAGGTTTTACGTCATAAAATATATTTAGAGCATACATATACATTTTTTGGAAGAGATGCAAAAACCACCATAAGAGTTGGCGTCTCCTTCTCATTTGCCATCCTGGATGTCTCCAAGAACTGGTTTTACGATAAGTACACCATTGCTTACTGCTGAAATCAACAACTTTTGCTAAGGGATTTCTATGTTTTAATGTTAGATTTTATAGTTCTGAGGCGTATCCTAACCTGACATTTAATGGATCAAGTTAGTAAATACTCCCAAGGAATAATTAATCTTCAAATGGTTACACGTAAAAACAATGCATCATTATTGAGCAGTTCAATGTACATGGCAAACGAGTCTTTTCATGGCCACAGACCACAATTAATTTAGCCAATACACATCCATACCCCTATTGACAAGTCAAGAGATGCTCCGAAAACTGTAAATATCACCTTTTTGCACTTGGTCTAATCACTCATTCCATATCAAAATCAGTTAAAATACAACATCCAAACATTTATTTGACCTCTTTTCTTTTATTTCCACCCAAAAAGATTTAAGAAATGAGTGAGGAAAGGAAAGAAAAAAAATTAAGGAAAAATACACTCCAATTAAAAGGAACTATATTCGTAGACAACGAAAAGCGGGGTCATTAATTGTGGTCTTGGACCTATTAGGGGCCTAAAACGAATATTTGATGATGTTTCACCAGCAGTTAAAGCTAATGCTTTAGAAGGTTCAGTGATGCTTTCTGTTAACGTCTGTCCCATACGTATCTTATCATCATTATCAACCCGCTGATACACAGAAAGGGATGCTACTGACTTATATCCAGTTTCGGCCATGATCTGTGCAATGCAATATGAGTTTTTAACCACATATTTAAACCCCGTCTTCGGATCTTTTTTTACAGAAAACGTGGATTTTGTCATTTGAGGCATATTTTCCATTCCCCGTCTACAAAAATACAGGCGAATATCAAACTGAACTTTATTTTGAAGTCCAAATGGAGTATTTGGTGATAAATATATTGAGGTATACATTTTTCTTCTGTCAGCTTCGTCAATAGACGGATAATGCTCGACGTCTCCTAATCCCATGCGTTTAAGTTCTGCCATTGCCGCTTTAAAATTTTCTCTGGAAGCGCTAAAACTTTAATCATTCACGATGTCAATTTTTTTATTGTACGGTGGAGCCTTTAAATATCTATTCAATGAGTATCTCAAGCATTGCAGTGAATTTGTTTTATAACGATTTCCATCAGCTTTACGCACATCCATATAAAAATGACCCAACACTTCATCTAGTTTTAAGGTGTCATACTGTTCAAATCAAGGATTCATTTTCTTTACTTTTAAATACTCCCTGAAAATAGTTTCTGCTGCTTTATTCTGCTTTATTGTTTTGTCAGCACTCATTTTCAAACGTTTTTGTTCAATTTCTTCATCACTAGTATCAACAAATCGTCTTTCGCCCTCACCGTTCAACAATTTTCGACACCGTCTACGGGTACTTCAGATTTGACGTAATACTATTGATAGTAAACATTACATCTACTCAACCAGTTTACTTCTGTTAACACTGGATACGGATAATAGATATTAAAAAAAAAATTTCGTTGCAAGTATCTGTAACAGGAGCAGCTGACAGCTAAAGGTGGTGTTCGGATCGAGTGTAGTGGCTTATCCATACATGTGCGTATCACTCAGATGCTTTGTAAGGCATTGAAAACAAAGATTATACCAATTCAGGTTAATACCACATACCTCGTTCTTTGTATCTTGTTGCATCTGTTGTCCATTTCTCACGGAGATTCCATGGCAGTTTTGAAATGAGGAGATTATCTCCTGTCGAGGAGTCAAAATACGAAAACAGAATGTTATACTGAGGTTGACATTTTATTGAAGCTATTTTAAAAGCAAGGTCTGCTAACTCATATAAGCGTTTTAAGTCTTGTTTGTCGATGACCTTGAATGACGAAATTCTTCTTTTTAAGCATGTCTCTATGCCTTCTGGCGAACCGAACCTTTGTTCTAGTCGTTCCCAAATTTTCTCAACTGCTAAACCTGGATCTATCGCATTACATGCACGAATGATTGACGCCTGTTTTGATGACTCAGGCCCCAGCCTACGTACTAATAAATCGAGTTCTTCTGTAAAAGAAGTGTCTAATTCTAGCATGATGCCCTTAAAACTTATTTTCCATGAAACATATAGCATGGGATTATAGTCACTTTCGATAGGCGATTTAAGATGAGATCTTTCCTAATCAAAAAACGACTTAGTCCAGTGGCAGCTTGTGAGGTTGAATCATCTATTGTTTTTGTTTTAATTCTGAAGCAGATGCATTTAGCGTTGACACTGGTTCAATATGACTTGGTTGTTCACAATTATCACTTGTGAACTTTTGGCTAGCCTGGCCATGTGGAGTACCAGATGAAAAAGTTACATGGTTGTTGTTATTAGAATCTGTCTTTGTGTTACTACGAAATCGTTCATCAGAATCTTTGTTTAACTAAAGTCTTATCATGATCATCTAAACTTAACAGATAGTCACTTTAAGCACTTTTCAACTCTAGAATTTTTACTAGATAACATTTTTGTTCGCTTTGGGGATTCCGTATATCGTCAGATTATCGGAATTCCAATGGGGACTAACTGTGCACCACTTATTGCGGACCTCTTTTTGTATTGTTATGAGTTACAATTTATGACAAAAATAAGCAAAGACCCATCAAAACAACATCTGATAAACAAATTTAATAATACTTTTAGATATTTGGATGATATTTTGGCTCTCAATAATGACGACTTCAGTATGTATATTAATGAAATTTATCCTGTTGAACTTACTTTAAATAAAGCTAATACTAACAATGACCACTGCCCTTTCCTCGATCTTGATAACTATATCACTAACGGAAAGCTGAATGCTATAATTTATGATAAATGGGAAGATTTTTCATTTCCTATCGTTAATTATCCGTTTTTAGATGGTGACGTTCCCTTGTCACCATGTTACGGTGTTTATATATCTCAACTTGTACAATTCGCTCGTGTATGTAACAATGTTTTAGATTTTAACGAGAGAAATTTATGTATTACTGAAAAAATATTACACCAGGGTTTACGATATCACAAACCAGTCAAAACATTTACTAAATTTTATCATCGGTATAAATACATCATTCGTAAATATAGCTCAACATGCAGACTTCTTATACGTTCAGGTATTTCACATCCAATTTTTTATGGAAATATTCTTTATGAAGCACAAAGGTATCAGTATTCACCTCAGAAACTTAAAAAAACTTTGAATAAACTTATTAAGAAGGGATATAATTACGACACTGTTGTCAAGTCATTAAAGATTGCATATTTTGGCGTTAATATTGAGTCACTGATAAGGTCTTTGCGTCGGAACTAAATACATTTATTCTAAAAACAGTTGTTGGCATGACACGGGTTATGTTCTTCTCATATATGTTATGATGGTATGATACTAAACCCCTAACGGGAAGGATTGTGCCTGATGTTCATATGATGAAATCATAATCTTTCAGTCAGTTTAATTGAAGTCTGGAGCTGGCATGTCAGTTAACTGCTAGTAGTCTGTTGTTATTAATGTATTATTGTCATTTTGTTTATTTTCTTTGGTTACATCTTCTGACATCAGACTCGGACTTCTCTTGAACTGAATTTTAATGTGCGTATTGTTATGCGTTTCCTTTTCTACAATGGTTAGAGGTATTAGGGGGGGGGGTTGAGATCTCACAAACATGTTTAACCCCGCCGCATTTTTGCGCCTATCCCAAGTCAGAAGCGTCTGGCCTTTGTTAGTCTTGTATTATTTTAATTTTAGTTTCTTGTGTACAATTTGGAAATTAGTATGGCGTTCATTATCACTGAACTAGTATATATTTGTTTAGGGGCCAGCTGAAGGACGCCTCCGGGTGCGGGAATTTCTCGCTACATTGAAGACCTGTTGGTGACCTTCTGCTGTTGTTTTTTTTTATTTTGGTCGGGTTGTTGTCTCTTTGACACATTCCCCATTTCCATTCTCAATTTTATTTTTTACAGAGTGTGTCTTTAGTGCCGTGTGGAGGCAGTCGAGTCCCTCCCCGTGCTTCAGGTTTATGCTCTTATAATATACTAGATTATGGAGTATGTGTCCGAGCGAGAACTGCTCTAGTGCATTACTTTACTCCCCAAGGGTGACTGGGGAATAATAATATGGTCACTTGGTCTTCTCCCGACCGGCAGTAAAACGCTTGCTGAAGTGAGGCGTCCGTTTGGCTGTGCGGGATGTATCAAGTTCGCAGTCACGTCCAGTCAGAAGGGGGACGTTAAATCCGATGCCTCGTGTAAAGAGAGTGCCACGCTCTTTGCACGTTAAGAACCCTTGTAACAACTCTTTGAGGGGTCCGTAGGTGGCCTGTTGCAAGGCAAAATTTCTGTCCCTATCCAATATACCCTCTTTTTCCGGTGGCAGTCCAAATTTCTCCGACCATCATCCCGGCTGGCCTCTATTGTATCAACCTACCTATTGTATTTATTGTGAACTTGTTCTCGTCCTGAATATGCATGAAATATTTGCCACTGGACGTTAAGCAACCAACAATCAATCAATAGTGCATTACTTTAGGAATATTTATCAAAAAGTAGTATTTCAATATTCAGCCCCATTCTACTATTTAGTCAGCCATTAGTCCTACCCTGATACATGTATACACTATCTTTTTCGGGTAATTTATACTGATAGCGTTTGACATTTTCAGCCGAACAAATTTATCAATTTTACATAACTTAAATTATTGTATGCTGGTTCATTTTCTGGACGCCAATCTTTGCTCCTTTATTATGTAATTCACAAACAAAACAATTATGAAGCTTAGAAATGGAAAAATACTAAATACTAAACTTGTTCAAAGGGTATCTACACGTCTCATTTTCAAAATCGGTTATCTAAAAATACTACCATCGCTAACATTTTTAACAATAAAAATCGTGGTTACCCTTCTATCGATAAGTGTCATGCCAAAAATTGACTTTCATGTCCGCTTCTTTCCACCAACAATACGGTAAGGTCCACGTTTAATGGTCGCACATTTTCTTTAAATTTTGAAACTGATATAACTTGAAAAACAAACAGTATTATTTATTTACTCACATGAAACACACCGGGGTGTGGTATTCAGTACGTAGGAGAAACTGAACGATATTTATCTTAACGCACTCAAGAACATCTGTATCGTTTTAAAAGACCAAATAAATTCAGAAGTATCATTGACCAACACCTTAAGAAGCACAACCATCCTTTTAAATATTTAGCAGTTCAACCTTTAGAAGTAGTAAATAAGCAGCCTGGTGAATCGCATTCAAAGTTTGTACGATCACGGAAAATAATTGAATTAAATTGGATTAAAAAATTACAGACAGTTTACCCTCACGGTCTAAATGATAATATCATGGGAATTGGTAATATATCTAGAACCAATTCCGTTAACATTAATTGATATAGTTTCTAAAACTGTTCGTAAAAAACGTTCTCACGGTCGTAGAACAAATCGCAATCAAAGAAATTTCGGGCCAATCATACCAATATTTCGGACCTAATTTCTATTTCAAAAAACAACGGCAGACATTATATGTTAACAAAACTCGGTTCGTTACCGGTTAATAAGTTTAATAAAATTTTGAAGGATTGCAACACAATTTCATATAGCAGTCCTATGTATGAAATTGTTCAAATTATTATGGCATATTGTTATTCTAAATTATTTCCCAAAATTGATCGCCCTGAAGATCATAAAAAACATTTTATTAAAATTAAGTATGTCAATAAAGGCTTTGATTTTGTAAATATTGCCGGTATATTTATCGACCATTCTGTTAAAGAACAAATTCCTGGATATTTTGACAATACTGAGCTGCCTCTTATTTGTTATATGTGACCAGCCATGAGATTTTCAGGCTTATGGAGATATCAGAACCAAAATGAGATTTTTGCATTTTTATGATGTATACAAAGATACAAAACACCCAGAAAGTGTTTGGGTTGAATTATTAAAATTAATAGAATTATGGTCATTTTTGTGAAATGCGATTTTTTGTAAAAATAGTACCACTTTGCAATATTTCTAAGGTATATCTTAGTTAGTTCTCCTTGCAAGTTGACACATTGTTGTGTGTGTGTTTTTGTTTCTAGTCTTTCAAATTATCAAAATTAAACTTTAGTGAACTTAATTTATTGATAAGTGAATTTGAAGTTAACTAAGCAACCATTTGGTTTCCATAGCAACCATGGATCTACTTTTAAAAAAAAAATCACTCAAATTTTTTTTTTTGCTTTTAAGTAGAACTTAAAATGTGTATGTCACTCAAAACATGTGTGTTAATATATGTACATATTTTGAATCAGTACTTAGTATTAATTTAATGCTAACTGTACTTTAATTTGTCTATATTACATCTAGTAAAAAAATTATTTAGGTTTCAGTGGACACAACAATTTTCCATTTTTAGTTATCTCATGTCAAGTTTTTTTTTTTACAGTAACCACATTTCCTTGTAGTATGTTGGTCCACAATAACTGTAATTTCTGGCTTTGGTATAGTGGGTTTGGGGCAGGCAATGTCTTTGCTGCCATAACAGAGTGGCCAAATCTCTTGGTACAAGTACCACTGACGCATTGCTTCTAACCCCTTTTTCGGCAATTCAGTTGGTTCAGATAATGGGTTAATTACAACTCTATTTTTTAACAACCGAAACTGTTTTTCATCATTGTCACAATACTCCCTAACAAAAACTACTCCTGGTGATTCTTTTATCATTCGAAAGTGATGATATGTTGTTAGTGCTGGCAACTGTTTAAAAAATTGCTTTAAATATAACTTCCAGTCGAAAAATTTAACCGGGCAATCTTCATCATCAACAAGTTGTGCTATATTATAGTTATTCCTTGAGGAATCTGTAACCGATTTGGCTATTTCCTGTAAGGTTTCTGCTGAATAATGTCTCCATTTAACCTAAAAAAAAGAGAACAAAACGTAAATTAAATATCAAGTTTGTTTGCCAGAATTGTACCAGCGAACACTAAGATGGCAACTTGCAAAACATGTTCTTACTAGTTTGACCAAGTTTGACCATTCCCTATTCTTAATCTTCTTTGTTTAAAACAAATGAGATGCATATGTGAATAAAACATCAAGCCCTTTGCATCACATTATGTTGACACAATGTTAATTTCTGTGTCATTTGGTCTCTTGTGAAGAGTTGTCCCACACTTAAATTATATACACAAAAAAAATCATAAGATGCATGTCTTTAAAAGTACAAACAACACATACAGTACATGAAAGTCTATATTTTTAACAACGACTGTATTGTACTAACATGTATTCACTAAGGAATATAAAAGCATAAATGTAGAATAATATTTACCTGAACCTTCTGCACAGACACCAAAACATTGACATTTCCTTGGAGTTTTGAAAAACAATGGACCAACTTGTTGTGCATAGTGTGGAAAGTGTACTTGCTGTGCATATTCAAAGCTGTAATGCATGCTTCCTTCAAATGAAAGTGGTGGTTGACCTGCAACATAATGTGTAACAATCAAAATAATGAAAAATAATAGAATTTAATTAAATGAAAATTAAATTAATTTATTGAATTAACATATATGCATGTATTGAGACTCGACAAATTGAGTCGTCCTTTACTCTTAGTATGCTAATTTGAGCATGTGACAGCCGAGTAGTAAAAGTCCGTGCAATTTAACAGTGTCTTTTACCTTTAAAACCGAACTGAGAGGACGTTAAAAAATTAAGAGAAATATTCTACATACACTATCAAGATAAGTATTGTTTTAATAAGTTTATTTAAGAATTCATATTTTAAATCTAATTCGGATTTAAAGATTGTATTTATATTTTTTTTTGTAATAATTAAATTAACTTATTACTTCGTCGAATTAAATATGCGGTTGAGCCACGTGGTATTGAAATTTTAAATGAATAATTTTTATTAGTACATGCATTGCCTAAACATGTTTAATTTCACAGTTTATTTTATCATTGATGCAGCATGTTACAGTCCCCGAGGGTATCATCAGCTCGGTAGTCAGTATTTCGGTACTGACATCTTTTAACAAACTTTACTAAAATTGTCCGTTTATAAATTTATAAATTATTAAGAAACTAAGGTTTCAACTCCCTCAGGCAAAGTTGGCTTTAGATGAATTTGGCTATTATTTTAAGTATTTTTATACATACAGCTCTTCAACGGTTTCGGTACTTATACATCTTCGGATTTCAAATGTTTGGCTTTGAGCGTTCCTGATGAAGGTAAATCCAGAAAAGCGCTTCGGACGCAAGAAATTAATAACGTGTTGTTTTCAATATGTTAAAGAATACCTGTTATAATTCGTAGAGACAGTTAGGTGCATGTTTACATGTTAAATAAATCAGAAATAAATTACATATTTTACATATCACAATTCGTGAAATACATGTACCGGTAAAAAAAAAAAAAAAAAATAGATAAGAGACAATCAAAGGAATTAATTTTTTGATTTAAGCTCAAATGATTGAGTTGATAGATATGAATAAAAATTGATATTGAAGTCGATGCATTGAAACTGTTACAAAAATAAATCAAATTAAAAGACAGAATACTAGCTATGTGATATCAGTAAGTACATCAATTTTTAACCTATATCGTTTATACAAATGCCTAGAATAGGTCGACGAAGAAATGGGAATGGGCGCGCACGAGTGCCCGTTGTTGAAGCGCAACCACCAGAGACGACGCGGAAGGAGAAACCGTGCAGTTGCTGCACCAATAAATCAAGATGTTGGGGCAATTGTTGGTGAAGTACAAGTACAAGCACCTCTTCCTCTACAAATCCAGGCTCCTTTGCAAATTGAAAGACAACCTGCCTTGCAAGGTCCCGTAACACCAGCAATGAACGTACAAGCGCCATTTGCGGAAGTTGACATACCAGCTCCTGTGCCAATGCCTAATCAAAATGGGGAGATAAATAATGATCCTATGCTTATACCTAATCAGTCAGAATGTGATGTTTACGTATCTCAAAATTTGAAAGAAAAAATATGGAATAGAGAATTTATAGATTTGTCATTTCTTTATCAAAATTTTATGAGTCAAGTTGACAGACCTCAGAATGTTATAAGTTATGATATTGCAGCTGGTTCACTTGTAATTACATCAAACAAAAACAGCAAAGTAAAATCTATTCAAAACATTGAGTCATGGACTGATGCATTTATAAATTATATGATAAAATTTATTCAACGTTTTCCAAATTTAGCTAGTGAATTGACCACTTATATGTCAATCATTAGAGGTACACAAGTGTCTTTTGAGAAGATTTATTGTTATGACCAGTAATTTCGATTAAGAATGGCAAATAATCATACAAGATCTTGGTCTTCCATTGATGGCATTTTATGGTACACCGTCATAGCTAATGGGGAACCGGAGGGTAATACAATTCAACAGACAAGTGAAGGTAATCGACCATGCTATGATTATAATTTAAGGGAGCTTGTAATTGTCAAAATTGTTTTTACACCCATTTATGTATGAAATGCGGAATGGCCCACCTTTTCGCTGGCTGTCAACAAGTAAATAGCAACCAGGCATATGCCCGTTCTCAAAATTCAGCCCGGACACATATCAAAATTCAACAAGAGTTGCTAGAAATTTTGCACCTAGAAGTCAAACACATTTTCAAAGAGGAGCAAATTCGAATAAAGGATTTACACCTCGGGGAAGCCGATTCCCTGCCCTTCGAATAGCCGCACCACAAACATTAAACAATTAAATTTTATATTTTTCAGAATCTTTAATTAATCCGTTGGACATATGGTGTCTTGGCTTTACTCCGATAAATATCACAGAATGAAATAAACTTCTTTTTAATTACCCAAATCAACATGATGCAATGATATTATGCAAGGGATTTTCTGAAGGTTTTAGGTTGAATTATTTTGGACCCCGATGTAGGATTGAATAAAAAAAATTACATTCAGTCATCCAAAATCCTAGGGTGGCATGGGAAAAAGTCACGAGTGAAGTAAAAAATGGTCGCATAGCTGGTCCTTTTTTTTAATAGACCTATATTTAATCTAAGGTGTTCGCCTATAGGTGTACTTCCTAAAAAAACGGGTGGATATAGATTGATTACGCATTATCTTTTCCGTCAAATTTTAGTGTAAACGACTTTATTGATGAAAAATTTACTACAGTAAAGTATTCGTCTTTTGACATTGATATGATTAAAAGATTGGGTTCAAATGTTGAAATTGAAAAAAAGGACATTAAATCCGCCTTCAGATTGTTAAAAATTTATCCAGGGGACTTTGATCTATTAGGGTTTAAACTCGATGAATATTAATTCATAGATAAATCATTGCCTATGGGCAGGGTTTCCCCTGGGTCAATTATTTTTTTCGCCACCTCTTTCGCCAAAACAATATATTTTTTCGCCAAGTATAAACACACATATATTTTTCTTTTAAAATTTTCCTTTTTTTCCAGCCCCCCCCCCCCCCCCCCCCCTTAATAAGAATTGTTTTTTTACAACAAAATGAAGCATCTTATCACTTGGAATTGATACCTCGTGTAAGGTGTAGCCATTACATTGAAGGGTTACTCTCATGCCAACCTTTTGAATAGATTTCTTCATAACGACAGTTTTTTTTCTAGACCATCGTAAATAAGTAAAACTATAGGCTTGCAACACGCGGTCACTGAAACGACTTTGAAGTACCCACACATTTTTCGTCATAACAACAATTTTCTTTTCTGGACTATCATTAAAAGGAGAGGAAGTGTAAATTTTGCCTTAAACACGTGCGTCGCAAAGTTGTTAATAAATCCCTTTTGTGACATGTGACAGAAGCCATTTAACCATATCATTTTGTCATATCATAAAATCAACACCTTTATTAATTAGTCCTTTGATGTCAATAGCTATGAATGCAATCAGCTGATTATTGATTATCTGTCAAAATCTTAACGAGTTCAAGGTGAATTCCGAGTATTGTCTGATGGGTAAAGTCAGAGAAACCCGATAAAAGTAAATAAACAAGATGGCTGAAAATAAATCGTTATATATATTTCTTTCGCCAAATTCTTTCACCAATGACGAATTTTAATCGCCATAGTTATTATTTTTTCGCAAATTGCGAAAATGGCGACCGCCAGCGGAAACCCTGCCTATGGGGTACTCAGAATCAAATTATTTATTCGAAAAATTTTCAACTTTCATTCAATGTGCTGTTGTTGTAACAGTTGTTGTTGTTTTATGAATGAAGTTAAATTAAATATTGCCATGACAATTCAATATCCAAACAAAATCAGTGTTTGTTATTTGTTGTTCTGAAATACAAATCAAGGCATCAATGGCGTCTGTTCGTCAATTCTGATAATTGGTTAATTTACACCAAGTGATATTTTTGGTCAAATGAGATATTCAATAATGTACAATTAACCACAAATAGTATACATGTCATGCATGTATACAGCTTTAATTGTTAATAAATGTATAAGTTATTTGTGTGTTTTTGTTTTAAATGCAATTCAACAGGGAATGCAAATGTGGTATTTGCCATAGGTTTATAATGTATCAACTGGCTGATACATGTATGCATCACCAAAGCAGTCTCAAATTATTAATACTTTGAAAAATGTTCGAGGATACAACTCAAAACTTGAATGTGCCCTAAATAATTACATGCATTTGTTATACACCAATATGTACATGTAAGGTACAAATTATAAACATATTAAGCATTCATGTATGTACATGATGTATCTGAATGAAATTAAAATTTTTACACACAACTATGTATTGACATGGAAATACAGAACCTGTTTATTCAATGTACATTTTGTACATGCATGACATGTAAATATGTTTATTGACAATCATACCACATTTTCGTATGTTCAAATAAATTGTATATATACACATGTATTACTGTAAAAACAAATGTAATATGTTTGTATGCAAATATGTATGTGATATATACATTTGTACATGCTCATATCATATTACACCTTAATTAAATATAAGCATGATTACTACGCAGGGGTGTTAAGGTCGTTTCAAGAAAATTTCCATTTTTATACATAAGAAAATCATATTGAACAGTGAGTTTTCTCTGACCAAAAGCCAAAATACACGTCATATGAGTAATCGGGGGAAAAAGGGTCTATTCTTATTTATATTACAAACTTTTATTTTTAGAAAAATATAAATACACTAGTGTCACGTGACTTCAAACTGAAAGTAAAGACATTTCCCAAAAAAGTCAAAAGTGCAGGTGCAAGATGAAATCGGATCGCCCTGATTTTGGGCTCGTTGTAATCAGGATAACTTGTTTTACTGGAAAAGTGCTGCCACTTAATTTTCATTAGAGGTTTTGTAATTAAAAAACAATAAAACATGGAGAATTTAATCGATTTATTGATTTTTTGGCACTTCGGGTTGTGAAATTTCTTTTACACGAACGCTATATAACTAGTAGCAGCACTTAACGAAAAGTTTGAAATGTGGCCTTTCTACCAATACCAGAATGAAGTGGGTTGGTATAGCTCTTGCACCTGCACTTTTCAATTATTCTAACATGTAGTAGCATAATCGCCCTAAAATGCACGAAAAAAGCGTTTGAAAGACCCTCTAGTAGTCGGATCGGCTGACGGGAAAACTACGTGTATATTTTGTTTTCATCGGTGTTTCATTTAATAATATGTTTGTGCGAAGTTTGAAACAACTATTCTCTAATTGCTATTTAAATTATTGAAGGCAAAAAATTATTCAGGTCATTATTATACACCCCAAACGTGGGTTACATGCATGTAGTGTTGGCATGCAGCCTTTCACCCTTTTTTGTTCAAATGCGGAATCGCATCTCGGGTGCTTGTATAGTTCTTGTTCTACAAGTCAAAGTTCAATATATAAATTAATTTAATAGATAAGCCTACAATGTCATTATTATACACCCCATACGTGGGTTACATGCATGTAGTGTTGGGGCCTGCAGCCTTCCCCCCCCCCCCCTTTTTTTGGTTCAAATCCGGAATGGCATCTCGTGTGCTTGTATAGTTCTCGTTCTGCAAGTAAACGTTCATTATATAAATTTTAATAGATAAGCCTACTAGGTCTCTTCTTGTGTTTGTGTATTGTGAATCATTAACATTTTAATGAAAAAAGCTGCATTTATAAAGAAGTTGGGTGTGTCATTGGTGATATACTTAACTCCTACCTGCATCACATCAATAGATCAGATTCTATTTGTTGAATTTCTCCTGCTTATCAAGTGTGACTGGTATCAATTGTAAATCATGATTTGTAACTTTAAGATTCATTCTGGTGATTCTTTTGCATCTATTTTCACCACCTGCTATGCCAGTTTTTTTGTATGGCTTGCTTTTTTTTTATTATGTCAGACTCCATAGTTATTTCCTGCGTCTTATTACACAGAATATTCCCTTCGACCAATCTGGAGCAGTATTTGACTTATTCTAATATCCTTACAGTTACTTGGTAAAATTATTCTGCCCTACTTTTACTGAGTTTATTATGTTTGTAATTCAAAGGCATACATTTTAAAATTTGTACACCAGCATTAACATGGGGGATATAATTCCTTTTTTCATAGAATGTGAGTTTCAATATTTGCACAAACTACCTTTTGGAGTAAAGATTAAAAGATAAGACATTGAGTATCCCAAATTTAAAAAAACAACTTTGTGCTCTATAATTTATGCTTCCACTAGTACATGTATATATATATATAAAGCGAAATACCAGTTTGAAAAATTATTTCAGATGCATACATTGTATATGACTTATTTTAATCTCATCTGATTTGTTTCAGATGTAGGTACATGTACAGTGTACCTATGATTCAGTCTGCAGCCTTGTAAATATATAATCTTAATTTCCCAACCTCAAAAGACATCAAAGAATACAATTCTATCATGAAGTTGGAAATAGTGACCTATTTTTTTACTGCTGCTCATTTCATATTAAATTCCTGCCCTCCGTGCAAAGTGTCCACCAAAACAAATGGACAGCAAAGAAATAGTTGTATGTGCTTATGTGACATTCAGCACAATCAATCAATTGTGTTTTCATTATTAAGTGCCATAATATTTTAATTCAGGTTTATCATGTTCATCTTAAAGATGTTAAAATCAGAAAACTGATTTCCTATCACCTGCTGAGATTGGAGTCAACTGAAATGGTATTTCTTTTCTGTTCTAATAGAAGAAATTTTATGTACCAGAATATACATCTAAATGCAGAAATAACTAACTTAATATAATTTATACATAACCACAATCCCGAAGTGTCAGATCAATCAGAATGAATGGATTTCTATGATATAGGGGAAAGGACAAAATAGTCAGACGGAAACTCATAAAATGATACAATGTATACATGTACGTGTTAACCATATTAACGCTTATAGAACTACAATGTACTGCCTACCAAAAATCATGGGTTAATCTTTACCTGACCCAATCACAAAAAAATAACACAACTTAATTGTTAATCAAAACTTCATTGGCAATTATACCATATCATCTTTTTTTTAATCAAACTCTAGCTGTACTACATAATTACATGTATGATACATTAAAATTTATAATATATAGAAAGTAATTTCTGTCTGTGTGTTGGGAATGCTGTCTCATTGCCATACAAATGTACATGTAAAATGTTTTATGTATGCATATGGTAATATAATGCTGTACATGTATATCTAACATCATTTGCTAATCTTGCTAGATATAAGAATTTTTTATACTGTGGAAATATTCAATCACAAGTTTCCAAGTATACCATGTATACCAGTAGAAAATTAAATGCATATGAACATGTATGTAAATGTACATATGTACAAAAGAGCAGCTACATGATAAATGCAAGCAAAGAAAAATATCCAACATTTTTTGGTTCAAACATTCTGTGGATGTTACATTTGTACATTTGTACAGAGGTCTTGCTCATTATTGAAGGCCAACATCAATATGACCAACAACTGCAATCAAAACTCTTTATAATGCTTTTGAACATTTTGTAAACCTGTATAGTCTGTGTTATGAAATGAGATTAAAATATAAACCATGACAAAATATGATTTTCTTGTTCTCTGGTGGCTAAAACATGTTTATGACTAGTTGTTCTCTGATTGAGAGTTGTTTCATTGGCAATCATATGTCATGTATGTCATATTCTTACTTTTATAATTACATGTACATGTAACTACATAGGTGGTGCATCAGTGAATTGCATGCTTACATTTGTACATGTACAATGTACATGATGTAATTTGTATATATATATATGTCTGAAATGTACATATGATATCTGTAGGTTTTCTGGTAGGATTAATATCTATATTGAATTACTTTTAATTTTACATCGGTTTCCTGTAATTGCCATAAAAATAACAAAACACTCATCATGCTCATAGAAGTCTTATAAATGAATATTTCAAAATTCCCCTTTACCATGTTTACAGTTCAACTGAATATCATGTCTATCTGTAGATCTCTCACTCGTCTTGGTTAGATATTGCAGATTTTTAAAAACATTTCATGAAAGATACATAAATTACATTTCTGACATCCGTGAAATACAATATTTTAACTGAAATCCTTTTTGAAACTCCCATTTTAAGAATATTCACAAATCTTCAAACTGCCTTTATTATGTATATTTGGTATTCCTTTTAACTGAAGTAAAAACTCTTTAAGATGGTATACATCAACTTCAATAATGATGAAAAAGAAGTTAAATTGTCCAATAAATAATATTCCTCTCTCTTTCAGCATCAATACACTAAATTCCAATTCATTTGGTTTTGAAACAGTCAATGCTTCTAATTAGTACGGTGCATTATGTAGAATTGCTGTCATTTTTCTATTTTTCATGGACATATTTGGTGGCTTTCTAAACAAATTTTAATCAGATCTTCCATAATGGCCATGATGAGTTATAAGTAACTTTTAACTGGTGTCTGACTGCAGGTCTTCATCCCTGAAATATGAAAATGCAAATATAATACAAGTACAATGTATATATCAAATGAAATTTTCAATATGAGAAAAGTAATCAAAAGTTAGTGCAAACATAAAATGCTAACAAAATAATTCTCGTCCTATTTTACCAGTAGAAATGTCTTCATTCATCAATTGAACAAAAAATAAATTTTCCAAACACATTTTTATAAGGCGCACTATGTAATAAATATTTAAATATTATGTTGAACTTCATTATTTTGTATCGTATCTCCTTTTCCAAATGTGAACAATGACAGGAATACTTCAATATCAACATGACCAATATCAGTAATCCACAAGAAATTTTAGCTACATGTAGCAAGTTCAGTATATTATTTTTATCATGATTATAGGCGTATCTGTCATGTCTGTGTAAATAAATATTATTGCTGGTACTTACATGTATATATAGATTCTTACATTGATACCAGTGGATTATCGGATTTTTCCAATCAAGATAGTTAAATTATCAATTTTAAAGTCCGAGCCGCCTCGATAATACAACGAGTTACTATGTAAGAATCTGTTTCTCTAATGATTAAAAAGACATTTTCTTTTTTTGTTTACCGAAAATCCCCTTTGAGTGCCTTTCAAATTGCACGAAGTTGTCAATTTCATTAACACCTGTTATCATATTTTGATTCATCCAGTTAGCTAAAAAGGTCATGACCCTCAAAATCATCCAATGATCTTTTGAGATCACACGTTGATTAAATGTTTTTATACAATGGGTTCGGACAGGGATAATTTCCATAGAATAAGAGAAATAATATATACAGACACCTCATTTTGAATTCAGAAATGATCATGATTTATATTAAGTACATTAATTATTGTATTGCAATTCTTGAAGAATGGAAAAAAAAGTGAATTTGTAGAATACTTATACAAGTGAATCGTATTTACTTGTATAGGTAAACAAAAAAATTGGCATAGTTATGTCCCTTACACATTCAGAATGTTTTACATTGTACTTGTTTTACTTGTACAAATGTATAAGTAAAAAAAATCATCCTTTTTACTTTCTTGTATTCTTGAGATTTCTTTGCTCTAATTGAATTTTAAATTGTGTACTCTCTGCAGATGTCTTTACCAATCATTTTAATTTAAGTGTAATTTCATAGACAATGAAAATCCCATTTGTCTGTTATCTTCACAACACTGCTCATTTACAAGCCTCAAAGGAGCAATTTTTGAAGGCCTTGCACAAATAAACAAGATCTTTGCTCAATCAGTTTCTTTGATGGATTTATATAATTAGACATGAAACATTGAACTTAAATGATTCACATCTCAAAACTTGAGGATTTTTTTAGGATTGAAAGAAATATTTACATGGTTTACTTGTACAAGTAAATTTTTCAGAAAATTAAGGCTAGATTATTCAAACATTATCTATTAACTTATATCCCCAAGGGTGACTGGGGTATAGAAATATGGTCACTTGGTCTTCTCCCGACCGGCAGTAAAACGCTTGCCGAAGTGGGGCGTCCGTTTGGCTGTGCGGGATGTATCAAGTTCGCAGTCACGTCCGGTCAGAAGGGGGACGTTAAATCCGATGCCTCGTGTAGAGAGAGTGCCACGCTCTTTGCACGTTAAGAACCCTTGCAACAACTCTCTGAGGGGTCCGTAGGTGGCCTGTTGCAAGGCAAAATTTCTGTTCCTATCCAATCTCTTTTTCCGGTGGCAGTCCAAATTTCTCCGACCATCATCCCAGGTGGCCTCTATTGTATCAACCTACCTATTGTATTTATTGTGAACTTGTTCTCGTCCTGAATATGCATGAAATATTTGCCACTGGACGTTAAGCAACCAACAATCAATCAATCAATCTATTAACTTATACGTGTTATATGTGTATTTTTTTTACTTCTTCATGTAAATAAAATAAACTTGTACAAGTACATGAAGTACCCCCGACTATGTATGTGTCTGTAATATTTAATTGAGCACTTGTTGTTTGTTGCTGTTTGTTTGTTTGTTCATTCACTTTTTTCTCACATAAGTAAGGCCATTAGTTTTCTCCTTCAATAGGTTTATTAATATTATGATTTGGCGCCCTTTTAGAGAAGACAATGTGGCAGAATGTGTTTTTATCATTGTTGAAGGCCATAAGGCCTAAATGATGACATATACATATACTGTACATCAGATTCCTGACTTAGAACAGGTGCAAATATTTGCAGCGGGATTTAACGTTTTAATGTTTATATTAATGCAAATTAAATGAACCCAGGATATGCATGGTCGGAGAAATTTGAACTGCCACTGGAAAATGAAGGTATATTGGATAGGACAGAAATTTTGCCTTGCAACAGGCCACCTACGGACCCCTCAAAAGAGTTGTTGCAAGGGTTCTTAACGTCCCCAATCTGACCGGACGCGACTGCGAACTTGATACATCCCGCACAGCCAAACGGACGCCCCACTTCGGTAAGCGTTTTACTGCCAGTCGGGAGAAGACCAAGTGACTATATTTCTATTCCCCAGTCACTCTTGGGGAATCCATCCAAGATACTCCAAGCTTGATATCGCAATGAGAAAAACTATTCGTTAAAGACCAAACAGCCTATTCATTTCTACCAGTGATTTTTCCTTAAAATTTTTTGTGAAGGTATTTAATGATTTGAGGAACAAAATATGATGAACAAAATTGGGGGTCACCGACTTAGTTTTGTCGCTATAGCAACCTCAGTTTCGTGTTTTCCCGAATATTTACATAATATTTGCTTGTTATATAAACTCTCAAAAAAATACTTTATATCAAACCTACAAGCATAATTCTTGTTTCACGTTAAACAGTAGATTTGTATCTAGCTAATACAGGTTCAAGAGTTTAAGACTCATATTGTTTTGATCTTTAAAAATATGATTTATTTCATTCCCGCCAAAAATAAATCGTAAAAATTAAAAACGTTTCCAGTATTAAAAAATATCTACCAGTGATTTCTTTATAATAATTTCAAGAAGGAAAGTGCCATGTGCACTTTTCAAAATAAAGCCAAAAAAAAGTGTATGTCACCAACCTTTCAAAAAAGTTGTGAGTAATTTTCATGTTTTTTTCTCTTTCGTTTTGAAGAAAAGAGTTGTCTTTCTTCAGAACATTGCATCTGACGTCAAAGTACAAAACTTTCCTTGCTGGCGCACTATTTGAAAAAAATCGCAAATTGAATGTTTGAAACCCACATTTAAATTTGCAAGAATAACAACTTAATTCACCTACTTTATTATCCGGTAATACAAGAGATTATGCATGTGTCAGTATTAGATCTTATGATGTTAATTCCGCACAATATTAACGTTCAGAAACATGCACCATCCGTCGGAATGGACAATTGTTTGAAATTACATTTCACGCCGCTTTTGTTAGAAAGTCTGTTTTTGTCCTCTGCCCCTCATTAACAAAATTATTGAAAATAAAAAAAGAAATGAAAGATGGCACTGGCTAACTACAGAGTATTTGACTATATCAGACTAGATGTGTTTGGGGTTTTTTTTCCGCGTTAATTTCAGAAGTTTGCCGTAACGAACTCATTTGCTACTGTTGACAGATGGACATACAAAAGCATGGACACCATTATATTTTCCTGACTAAGATGAACGTATAAAAGTTATTCCATCTAGTTTGTGAATTCATTATTTCTGAATATTTATCTTTCGTCCCTCTTATAAGATGTAAGGAAATTAAAATTATAGGTATAATTTATGAATTAAAGATTTTGATTCTAAAACTTTATACATCTATCATAAAATACAATCCCTGTTATTACTACCTCACGTGTTTTGAATAAACTAGACAGTAAATATAAAATACAAAAAGTTTTTAATTTAAAAATAATTTTCTGTTGAAAATTACAAAGTAAGATTTCTCCAACAGGATAAAATATTATAAATCTAAATTGCTAATTTTGGAAATTAAAATAAATCAAAGACACTAAGGTTGTTGCCGGCATTGAAAATCGAAATTTGTTTTCAATCTTTTCGCTCATAGTCGTAGCTAAATGAAAGGGAGATATTTTTTGTTGTATATTATTCTTGGAGCAATTTTTTTTGGTCATAAGTTAAATTTACAACAATTAAGTTTTAAACACCGACCATTTTGATTTAAATCATATTTGCTGAGTATTAATTTGATTAATATGTTTTGCCTTACAGCTAATTTCCGAATGCAAGTAGGGTAAAACTTTGGTTGGCTTCCTTGCTTTGTTTGTATGAATGTTTGTTCAAGCTTTGTAATTAAGATTGACATCTTCATATATAGATATGTAAACCTGTATATATGATATTTAAATTCCATTGGACATTATCAAAATAAAATTATACAAAATATACAAACAAACCAAAGTGTTGATCTACATACATTAGGAAATAAGCTGTAAGTTTCAGTCAGATCAGCCGAAATGTTTATCATTTCTTCTCAAGACAATTTGAAATGAAACAAATGACAAACGACAATGACCCTTTATCATAATTTAATTTTTATTATTAGATTTTGCCAAACAAGCAGTATAAATAAATTTTAACTTCATTGTCAGTTCGGACATTATTTTACGAGAATCATCCAGATATCAGTTACATGCATACGTTGCAAGTATGTCAAAACTTCTAGAAATAATTTTTTATCGGCCTGACCTTCTGAATACTCAATTTTTGATATTTTTGAAAAAATGACATTGAAATTAGAAGGATCAAATCATAGGAAACATGTGTACTAAGTTTTAAGTTGACATGCAGGACTTCAACTTCATCAAAAACTACCTTGACCAAAAACTTTAACATGAAGCGGGACGGACAGACGAACGAACGGCCAAACGAACGCACAGATCAGAAAACATAAACTGGACATAAAAATAATTTTCACCCCGGTAATCCGTACACAATCGGCGCAAATGAAAGACAAAATCTACACAAGTGAAAGAATAAAAACAAATGAAATGCAGATCGGCGCAAATATAAGACAAAATCTATGCGCATGTGAAAGAATAAAAAAAATGAGATGCAGATCGGCGCAAATATAAGACAAAATCTATGCGCATGTGAAAGAATAAAAAAAATGAGATGCAGATCGGCGCAAAAAAGTCGTGATCAAAATTCATATTTTATTATTTTTATTAAAACGAAGGTTAAATATAGTGTAGTATCTTTTGTGTCCATTTGTGTCAAATTTCCACAAGATATCAGCGCAACGCTTAATTCCTCTTTTCTTGGGAGACGTATTTTTAAAAAGCGTACACCATGTTGGAATTCCGGCGTGAAAAACGAGAAATAGGACGTTATAATTTGACGTTTTCTCATTGCTAGAAACAACGTCATAGAACTTTTATGTCACTACTAAGTTGCGTTAGTTGACATAAACAATAGGCTGTTTGGTCTTTAATGAGGAACTGCATCTTTTTGAACCCTTTTCAAATTATTTGCAAAGGCTCAGGTGACAGCTGCAAATGGTTTTTTTCTTCTTATTTATTTATGTTGTTTTATATCAGTCTACGAAATTAGCACAAAGATGACTGCTTGTAGCTTAAAAATGTAGCAGGAAAATTTCATGATTTTTGAAATCTTTTATTTGAATAATTAACCTACTTCGTTCTAATTTCGAAGACTGTTACATGTGTTATACTGTGAAGGTACTTTAATTCATGGGCACCAATTTCATGGTTTCAGGAAAAATAGGAGTTTGTGGAATATTTCAATTCCAATTAAAATATTGTACAAATCAAACTAAAACTATACAGTTTGATGGGTTTTAAATTTTGTGGTTTTAAAGAAGCCCATGTCACTATTGATACTTACACAGTATTCATATTTTATAAACCAAAAATTGTTTGTTTGTTGCAGGTTTTATGCCCATACTCTTCTGACAGTTATTTGAATGTTGAGTCGCCAAATTTTATACTTTAAGCCACATGTCTTTCATTGTATTTTAATATATTTACAAGTAACAAGAATTTTTTTTTTAATCTTCATGCATGAATTAGATTGCTTTTCCACATGCATGGCATTGATTCGTAATGTTTTTACTGGCAAATTTGATATTCGACTCGTCCAATTTCACTCGTATATTCCTATTTTTTTAAAGTAACCTTTTTGTTTGCTTTTGTGTCCTTCCCCATTGAAAGGGTTCACGCGTTAATGGCCTCTCCCTTCCAATGGGTGCATCAACAGATTGCTCAGAAATTATAAATGTTTTACTTTTTTTCCGACTCTTCGCTTTCGCTGCTTGCCTGCATGTACTCATTTCCAAAAGATGATTCACTAGATACGAAATGAAAGTTATAAGCACATACATAAATACATTGATTGATCGATTGTTGATTGCTTAACGTCCAGTGGCAAAAAGTCCTTGCATATTCAGGACGAGAACAAGTTCACAATAAAAACAATAGGTAGATTGATACGATAGAGGCCATCTGGGATGATGGTCGGGGAAACTTGGACTGCTACTGGAAAAGAGGGTATCTTGGATGGGGACAGAAATTCCGTCTTGCAACAGGCCACCTACGGACCCCTCATAAGAGTTGTGCATAAACACATACTTGTAAACTTAAATTTAACCTTAACAATTAACCAAATTACGAATGTATATAATATGCATGTATAATGTTATGCATTTTTGCACTATAAATCCCCAAAGGCAAGTTATGAAATAAACAATATTATAGTTCTTATCTCAAGATGAAGTTGACTCAGACCAAAATAATGTTTTTTATATAAATATATCAATTTTATGGTATCTAGGAAAAACAGCTTTTTATTTCATCATGGAATGGTCATTGCCTTGGGGACATGATGGATTATCCCTTCTTTTCAAATAATATTAAAAGTGATATTAATATTTTATTTGAAACCTGCAAAAGAGAAAGTGAGGAATTGATAGTAAATGGATTTAACTTAATTTTCAAAATGTCTTAAAAGACCACAGGACACAGGCTATCCCTGTAGCCAAGGGCGAGGTCCAGAACCCCACACAACCAAAGAACCTAAAAATTAGCGAAGTTGCACGCCAGGCATATGAAGAGTATACGAAAAGCATATAAAGGAGCCAAATAAGACAAGTGTATGGACAAGCTTTAAAACATAGATTAAGTTAATTTACTTAACAAATATATATATACTTGTTCAGTGACAATGAATGTCATACTAAAGTCCTAATTGTACACAAGAAACTATACAAGACAAACAAAGGCCATATGCTCCTGATTAAACATGTTTAAGAGATATGAACCCCCTATATATTTAGCCAATGTAGAAAAGTAAACGCATTACAATACGCACATTAAAATTCTGGTCAAGAGAAGTCCGAGTCTGATTTTAGAAGATGTAACCAAAGAAAATAAACAAAATGACAATAAAACATAAATAACAGCAAATCGTTATGTATGATGTCACACATCTTTAATTTTGAGGGTCCTTTATTAAGGTAGCACTAGTCTAACAATGATTTTTTACTGATATGTTTTTCATCACATAATTTTGAAGTAAGTATTATTCTGCACAGTTTGTAAAAGTCCCAAAGTCATCATCACATCACAAGAGGGAGTAAATTGATAATGAACTTCTGTAAATAAAAGCACATGGTAATTAATCTAAATATATAGGCATTTAGGAGGGGCTTATATGTCAATCATCTGTTGATACCAGTGTCAAGCTGTTAATTCCTGACCACAAGATAAATATTGTAGTCTCATGTCATTGTTTTGCAACAAAAATTTTCAAATAACACGGAAGCAGAGACATTAAATAACAAGGGTTGATGTCATGCGATAGATACAAGTCTTGATGGAAATCATACCACTTCTATGCAAAAGAATGGCCAGTCACCTTTTTTTTGCAGTATATAGCCATGTTCCACTTTGTTAGTTATGTTCATTAATTTCCACAGCTGGTATATAATAAAAACTTGAACTTCTTCAGTGCGCTAGCAACTGCAGAGGACTCCAAAGCATCAACTGTAAATGAATCATTACAAAAGCTTAAAGGCAGCAAGGCAAACATATATATATAGACCCAATAAAGAGAAATTTGAAAGTAATTACCAGTTCAGAGCCAGAAGCAACATCCTTAGAAGAAGAAACTGTTGCCAGAAATTAGTATTGAGTGAATACAGAGAATACGTCTAGGATTGTGAGAGCCATAGTAATGAAGAGGATGGTGTACTTCTACCAGATGATGAAATACAACCCTTGAAAATGCAGAAGATAATGATGGAAAATATCTAACCATTGAGCTGAATATTTAAGGAAGGATGAAAACAATCGTTTGCTACAATCAAGTTGTTCTCATCATGATAATTATATTCATTATAATTATAAACGGTATTGTCATAAAATAAAACATGTTATTGACAAACTAAAAGAAACTCATTTCGTATACACCAATTTCATCTCCACCATATTATTTTGATATTTGAATAAGCTCTCGCTGCGATATAGCCTTTTTGTGTTAATGTGGCGTAAAGCAACCAACAATCAATCAATCATCTCCACCTTCTACCACTAACTCGCATTCCATGACTCTGGAAACAATCTCGCTATGTTGTTGGTATTTCCGGGTATACCTTATTCACTTCCTCCTAAAATTGACTGAATCCGCCCTCGCGATTTTAAAGTATGCAGGATGTAAAATTTATGTTCGCATCAATCATAAGAAAACATCTGAACATCAAAAGTACCAGAAATGGATTTAAAACATTATAATCAACACAAAAAAATGTATTGCAATCTGATATTGTATAGTTCACATGATTCCTCTTTTAAATTTATTAGTTTGGTTTTTTAATTTCTTTTAAGATTGATCAGTTATTTAATTACTAGTAGTTAAGCTGACAAGAAAGTATGAACATGCATTGTTTAAAGAAAAGGGAGTTGTTATGCCATAAAACATTGTAGTATTCTCGTCAGACCTCCCCAAAGCCTTTAAAAACAAGAAAAAATCATAATATCTATATACTCCCAAATCAGTACAAAAATGGTGTAGTCATGGCTTGTATGAACATAGTCCTATAACATATGACTTCGCATTCTTATTCAATTTTTAACGTTTTTATACTGATATTTTCATTTTTTATTTTTTTTTAATGCTTAACTTCTTAAAACATATTTAATAATATTTACACATACATTTATCATATGTTCAACTAAATACTATAGTTAATAAACAGATACAATTAAGAAGAGATGTATCTTAATATTTGTGTGTTTATTTTTTTTAGAAGTTCTTAATGAGATATGGACGTGTAGGGAAGTTTCAGATTCTGAAATTATAGGTACCACTAATAGTCACAATTTGTATATTGCGGATCTGAAAACTCTGAAACCAGAGACAGAACTATATGACCAGGTTCGTTCTTATGGATTTAAACATAAAACATTTCACTTTTATAGTGTCATTTTAGAATTAACATTAAACGGAATTTTCCGCTAGATCCCAAGGATTACAATTTAGTAGGTTTTTCTTGGTGCAATCATATTTTTGTAGACAGAGTATTGCCCATGGGTTTGAAATCGTCGGCAAATATTTGTTAAAGAATCACAAATGCAGTGTCTTATATTGTTATAAAGTTTTGTGTTAATTATTTGGACGATTTTGCTGGCGCTGACTCTCAAGAAACAGCTGATGATTCGTTTCAGATTTTAAAACAGGTGCTAGACAATTGTGGTTTAAAGGAATCGCTTGAAAAAGCTTGCCCCCTCCCCCCCTGTTCCAGGATGTCTTTTCTTTGTGTCTGGTTTGATACGTAGAAAATGACGTTAGAAGTTATTCCTGCTAGGCTTACTGACATTTTGGCTTTGGTTAATGCTTGGTTGTTAAAAAGTAAGGTGTTCAGGAAAGAAGTACGATCGTTGATTGGAAAGTAAAATTTCATAGTCAGTTGTGTCAAACCAGGTAGAATATTCATTTCTAGAATTTTAAATTTTTTGAGAGAATTTGTTTCTGATGATCAGTGTTTCAAATTATCGGAGGAATTCTAAAGGACATTTTCTGGTGGTCAGAATTCTTACTGATTTTTAATGGTATTTCCATTTTAGTTTGGAAGAATGGACAGAATCAGATAAGTTTTTCTCATGTGACTCATGTTTGTCCGGATGCGGTGGTATTTCGTATTTCCACTGTGCTTTTCGGAGTTTTATTATAGAACAAACTTTGCATATCAATTCTTTGGAATTGTTGACTGTGATCGTTTGTTTAAAAGTGTGGGTTCGAAAGGGAAAGAAAATTTGCATTTATTGTGATAAGGCTGTTTCTGTGCAGGTCATAAACCATGGTCGTTCGAGAAGTAGGTTTTTACAAGCTTGTTAAAGAGAAATTGCATTCATTTGTGCTATAAATGAGTGTGAAATTAAAGCGATTCACTTGAATAGAAAAGATAACGGAGTTTCAGATTCTATGTGGGATTTGTCTCTCTTTTATCAGTCGGAATTGTTTAATCTTGTCGACAAACAGTTTTTTCGGGAAATTGAAATAAACGATTTTCTTTTTAGGTTTCAACATGAGTGGTGATTTAGTCAGGTTGAAAGGAGATGCCAGATGTTCAATAAATAGTGCTTATGCAGTTGGTACTAGAAACACAATGGAAAACAATTTTTATGTTTTGTAGTTTTTAGGAATTAGTGCCTTTGCCTTGTTCAATAGAGAATATATGTTTATACTGTCAGTTTTTTAGTCGGTCATTTAATAGCATTACTCGATTAGAAATTATGTTAACGGTGTTAAATGTCTTCATTTGTATTTGGATTTAGATTTTCCGCATTTAAATTCTTTCTATTTTAAATTATTTTTTAAAGGTTTAAACAGAGTAAATCCGCCTTTTCCATTTCTCCGAATATTTTATTGCAGTTTACAAGTATTTTAAATTCTGAGGAGAGAAAACATCATACTTTTTGGTATTTTTTTTTTTTTGCGTATTTTCTTATGTACCGAAAGTTTAATTTGTTGCTAAATAGTTCATGCATATTCAGGACGAGAACAAGTTCACAATAAATACAATAGGTAGGTTGATACGATAGAGGCCATCTGGGATGATGGTCGGAGAACTTTAGACTGCCACCGGGAAAAGAGGGTATATTGGATAGGGACAGAAATTTTGCCTTGCAACGGCCACCTACAGACCCCTCAAAGAGTTGTTGCAAGCGTTCTAAACGTGCAAAGAGCGTGGCACTCTCTTTACACGAGGCATCGGATTTTACGTCCCCCTTCTTTCCGGACGTGACTGCGAGCTTGATACATCCCGCACAGCCAAAACGGACGCCCCACTTCGGCAAGCGTTTTACTGCCGGTCGGGAGAAGACCAAGTGACCATATTCTATACCCCAGTCACCCTTGGGGATTACTTGATTCGAAATGATAGACAATAATAGCGTGTATAATTATGCTTTTCTAGCTTGCTGTTCGGTTTGAACCAAGGCTCCGTATTGAAGGCCGTAATTTGACCGGTAGCCCTTTGACCTATAACTCTAAATACATTGTTACTTGTACAGAAAGTTGTCTCATTGGCACTCATACAACATCTTCATATCTATAGCGTATAACAATACTTTTTTCTTTGATAACTTTTAGTGGAATAATTTATAGGCCATATGCATTTAAAGTAATACCTGTCTAAATGTTGTCTTGTGGGACACAGTGAAATGGCTAAACCCTTCATCATTTAGAGTTAAATATGCTCTCCAACCGTCCGAAAATATTGTTGCACCAGGATTAACATGCTTCTTGCTTATTTCTTCAGTCTGCCGGATACAATATCCAGCGGTTGGTGGATCTCTCTACTATTCCAAATATCCAAACTTTACATCCGGTGTCCTTTCCCTTATGATATTTACGTTTTCGACCAAAGAGTGACTCGTCTAATTCAACCTCTCCATCAAATGTCATCGAGAACATGTTACTGAATACATATCGAGTAAAAAGTGGTCCCAACTGTTTTGCCCAAAACACTGCAGTTGTATCATAAGAAATACCGGCGTTTACAGAACACAAACGCAACGAATTTCTGTCAAGATACCCCCTAATAAATTGTAAGACATCCCTACAGTCTGTATGGGATTTGCTGTAATATGAATAGGTTAAAACCGAGTATTCATGGTTTTTATTCTGTAGGCATCGGAAGCTCTGACTTCCTTGTTTGTACTTGCGGTCACCTATCCTGCATGGCTTACTACATTTTATGCAGTCATATTCTGCTAGAAGGAGATTTTCTTGCCTTAGCCAATTTGTTAACAAACTTATCATCTTTGCCATAAAAGGTCCAAGGATTAGTGAAATCAGATACCGATATGTCATCCCCTAAGTTCCTATAATTAAAGTTTACTAACACTGAATTTTATTTGTCTCATCTTTTTTCGCTCCTCTTTCAGTCATTATCAAAACGAAAATGAAAACATTTGTACCCAAAAATCCTAAGTGAGTTAACTCTGGTGACCCGAACACTCAAACTTGGGGCTATAAACAATAAACAACTATTTTGGATTTGCAAATTAAGTTCAACTTGGTTATAAACATCTATTCTAAGTTGAGGTCACGGCAATTATTACGGTATTTTTGTTTGTTAAATGAAGCATTTATTTATAACGCGATGTTTATTCACATCTATTATACTTTCCTTAACTCTCTTTCAGTTATTTAAATTCGAAATATTCTTTTAATCTATCATATCTGAAATTTATAAGTAGTTTAGTTTTTATCATTTAAAAAAATAAGATCATTCTGTAGCAATTTTACCTGACCATATCGGGAAATAAGTATTTAGTCGGATCTTAACACGTACTTGTGATTTGGTTAAACCGGTTTTGCTATAAATAAACGAAGAAATGTGGAAATGTTCAGGACTTAATTAAATCCGTATTTCAGTAGGATGGTGCAAGCATACGATTTTTATTGCGTCTTACACTTAAAGAGAAGCGAATAATCTTTAACTAATTTATTCAAATATTGTGTAAAAACGTTAATTTTGAGCTTTGAAAGTCAAGTGACTCGATGAGTTTTCTGAGGAAGTTTTAAAAAATTGCAAAGAAATATGTTTACAGTGGTTTAGCTTTCATTAGTCTTCACTATCTATAGATTAACAACTTTTGGTTATATTTATAATTTAGAATCATCATCGAAGGTGGAGCACGATTGCGCAGTTAATTAATTCTATTAATGTGCCATTTGTATGCAAGAGTGACATTCCGTTGTATTGTGTGCCAATTCGAAAAAGTTATGCGAGTATTCTCTCCCCTTAACAGGTTCATTATTTTATAATTAAGTTTACGTTTCTGATATAATTTTGAATAATTACAAAATGTAAACATTCAATATATTTCAGTTTTTGTTATTGGTGTATCAAAAACCTTGATGTACAAATATAATTTCATAAATTTGAAACGTTTAAAATGATTACATACCAATATAAAGAACCGTTCATCATTTTTGAAAAAGACTATGAACGAAAACCGCATTCAGTATCTGCCCTTGGTGATAGATTGATTGGCAAATGAACAGAATAAAGATAAAAAAGATTGGCAAATGAACATGCGTTATCTAATCGTAATCACAGAAACGGACCGGCGAGCAATTATTAATTGTAGCTTATTCAACCTTAAAACAATTTTCCACTATTAACGAACGTTACTGTATACAAATATAAGGACTACGTTAGCTAAATCTACCAATTTTATTAGATATTATGATTGTTTATTGCAATAGATTAATATGCTACATTCTGCGCTTGCATATCTTACAACGGCGTTCATGTATCTATATATCCAGAATAACCGACGTATATACCTAGGCCACTGTACAGCAGGACCTATGCATCTTTGAATTCGATGCCATAGCACAGCTATTATCCTGCGTCTGCTTCTTGCCATTTCGAACAATCTTGTATCTTGATTTGTGAAATCAACTTTCAGTGTTGATATACGTAAAACGTCTGACTTGATATTGACCTGTATTGAGACTTGTAGCTTTTTTTTATTGCTTTCAACCTTTTGTTATAATCATAACTGTCTGGTTTTCAAAAACAGCAACTTTAACATTCCCAGTGGAATCTGCAATTATTATTTCTTTTTTCTCTTTAGTATTAGCGAACATCTCCACAACTTTCGTTTCTCCTATTGAAATCACATTTCCTTTTAAGTTGTACTGAAAAAAAAATTATGTTTATAAATAAAAGAAGTTTAGTTAGTGATTGGGAAACTAATGCGTTTTACCCAAGATTCTCACTAAAAATGGCTGATTAATTGAGTCAGTATATTGTGTGCATTTAATTTTTGGTTGATAGATTTATAGTCATAGTCATACCACTACAACCAGAAATAATATGATCAAGTACATGTACTAGTACATATGGTGACTTACAATCCTGCAAAATTAAGGGTCTCAGAAGAGTTATGTTCAGGAAGAATATATTGAAACAGAAATAAAACATATTTAGATGATTTCTGTGATACGCACCTAGTTCGTTTAAAAACCCAATTATGCTTTAATAAATGATGGTTGTTTCTGCTGAATGGTTTGGTTGTTGTCTCTTTGACATATTCCCCATTTCCATTCTATTTTTAGAATCAGAAGGTGTTTCCATACAAAAAAGTTATCAAAAGTACCAGGATTATAATTTTATACGCCAGACGCGCGTTTCGTCTACACAAGACTCATCAGTGACGCTCAGATCAAAATAGTTGAAAAAGCCAAATAAATACAAAGTCGAATAGCATTGAGGACCCAAAATTCCAAAAAATGATGCCAAATACGGCTAAGGTAATCTACTCCTGGGGTAAGAAAATCCTTAGTTTTTCGAAAAATTCAAAATTTTGTAAACAAAAAATTTATAACAAAAAGGACCATATAATTGATATGCATGTCAACACCGAAGTGCTGACTACTGGGCTGGTGATACCCTCGGGGACGAAACGTCCACCAGCAGTGGCATCGACCCAGTGGTGTAAAAAGTTATCAAAAGTACCAGGATTATAATTTTATACGCCAGACGCGCGTTTCGTCTACATAAGACTCATCAGTGACGCTCAGATCAAAATAGTTGAAAAAGCCAAATAAATACAAAGTTGAAGAGCATTGAGGACCCAAAATTCCAAAAAGTTGTGCCAAATACGGCTAAGGTAATCTACTCCTGGGGTAAGAAAATCCTTAGTTTTTTCGAAAAATTCAAAATTTTGTAAACAGAAATTTATAACAAAAAGGACCATATAATTGATATTCATGTCAACACCGAAGTGCTGACTACTGGGCTGGTGATACCCTCGGGGACGAACCGTCCACCAGCAGTGGCATCGACCCAGTGGTGTAAAAAGTTATCAAAAGTACCAGGATTATAATTTTATACGCCAGACGCGCATTTCGTCTACATAAGACTCATCAGTGACGCTCAGATCAAAATAGTTGAAAAAGCCAAATAAATACAAAGTTGAAGAGCATTGAGGACCGAAAATTCCAAAAAGTTGTGCCAAATACGGCTAAGGTAATCTACTCCTGGGGTAAGAAAATCCTTAAGCAGGTAGGTTAATGCTGTTCGAGAGTAAATCGGCTATTTATTCATATAAAAATCAATGAAATTTGAAATTATTTAGATTTTTTGTCTAGAAACTTCCATACCCAGAACTTATTTATATCATTCCTAATATCATCCAAAGTTTCAATTTATGGTGTCTCAGAACCCCAACCTGGTTGCCATGGTAAATGGCGGCGGTCAAGTGAATATATGTAGGGGCTCTAGGTGGACAAAAATGATGATAGGAATGCCTTGAATTGAATATAACCCTAGGAATCACATCATTTGAATTGTTAATGAATTTGCAATCGATCCATGTTATTTTTAACTACTAAATATTTAATTAAAGTTTTTTTTAAACTTGATTCCAAGAGCGATCTTTTCAATTTTTTAAAATATTTTACTTGTAATGGTTTCCAACTATACGGTATGGTTTTGCTAATTTTTGATACTGTATGTTGACCAATATACTTGGCGCTTTCATCAACATTGCCTAAAGTCTCCTGAATAGATTGTCAATGATGATCAACCGGTCGTGAACCACATCTAAAATTGTTTGTATTGGTATCATGTTAACTTGAATAAATTGTGTTGTACACTGCCCGACTTGAACAATTATATATATAGTTATATATTTATTCGAAAAAGTGAACAAAATTTAAACATAGAAATCTGTAACAAAGTTCAAACATAGAAGCATGATCTGTAACGTTCAAACATAGAAATCTGTAATAAAGTTCAAATATAGAAATATGTAATACACATTAAACATGAGAACACATTGAAACAGTTCCGTCTTTCCTACCGGCTGTATTAACTACTTGTAATACACTTAAGTTTGTACCTTTGAAATATTCTCTGCTTACCACCGTTAACCCAAAATTGATTGTTCATTTTTCTGTACTTTATTTTGATTCGTTCACTTTTTATCATGTAGGATTTGCGGAATCTTACTCGTAAAGATTCAGCTGTTGAGTCGTGATTATTTGATTTTCTATGATAAATCATCTTAATGTCGTCGTTGCATTTTTCGACCCCTTGTCCTGTAAATTGTTTGATACTTCTGTACTTTCGCAAAAAGAACGAAACATGATATACTAGAATATGCATATATGGTGTTACATATTTAAAATCAAAACCTTCAAGACACACTCGCAAAGATGTAAAGTCTGAAACCCACTTTTGTGCAGAGCCAAAGAATCCGTCAATTTGTTCTTCGGATGGATTCCATGCATTCATGACAGAATAAAGAGCATAGAAGTCCGCCCATAGCTTACTCAGACTATCTCTTGCATTTTCTGGAACACATTCACTTACACGCAGTTTTTCTGGGAGAAGATGCAGAATCTTTTTAAATTCAGTTCCAGTTGGGCTTGTCCAATCAAGATTCTTAATAGAGTCACCCCTCCCATCCTTGACCTTGTTCTCCCAAATAGAAAAGGATATACCACAACTTCTTATCAACTCTACTACTTGATCAACCCGCTTACTGCTCTTTGATCTTTTTCCTAAATTTTCCTTTTGGTCCATATTAATGGCATTTTCTATCAAGTTTCTCAACAGCACATCGCCAATTCGCATCATTAAATGAAGTTCATCGACGACCACATGATCTAGATTTATATACAGCAAAGGCGGATGAATTGAACCGTAATTTGCTGTTTTCTTGTTACACAATTTTATCATTTCTTCAATTAATCTTTTGAAGTTGTCGTACCTGTAAAAGTGAAAACTTTTACTCATATCGTATCTATTTTTCTTTTCAATCTTACAATAAAGGCATGCAAAATTTGCATTGGCCGCATTTAAACCTAGTGCAATCAATAAAAACTGCATATCACCTCCTAAAAATAACTCTTATAAGTATTTTTGACCACTCGACGTCTGATATGGGATATAGCCGATTTCATTTCTTTTTGCCAAAAGACTGTTAATGTCTTTGAAAATATCTGATAAAGATTCTTGTATTGATATGAAATATTCTTTTCCATCAACAATAGCGATTGTATGTTGCCCAGACACTGACATGACTTCCTCGCCGCCAGAGATAAAACCAAAAAGTTGGACATACGGGACATTTTAGCACCATCTGCTGCAAACTTTATTTGAATTACAGGTATCTCTAAAGCCCTCTATATCATGTCTAGTAAGAAGTCTATCTAGAGTTTCTTTCAACGTAAGTTGAGCACCCGGACTTTCACCAGGGGTCTGAGTTATTGTGCACATATCATTTATATCCTGACGACATTGTTTTATCAAGTACGACCTTGGAAGTCCGTTATTGTACACAGCAAGTTCATGATAAGCATCGTCAGAAACACCAAATTTGTCAAAAACATACAAAAGACTTTTAACCTTATCTTGCTCCGTCTCAGGCATCTGATCATACCTGCCAACAGGTTTTGTGTTTTTTAAGAGGTCATGTGTAGAACCTGTTGAGTCGACTACCTTTAACTCTTGTAAATCAACCCCAAACGATTTAGCAAACCATAGAGCCTTGTTTACCCTCTCCTTAAGAATACTTATCTTTTTAGTTGACTGTTTTCTACTTTTGCACTCTGGTATTGTCTTACCTTTATTTACTAGAGGGCTTTGTAGGTTTTCAATGTACGTATTTAAGGCTGTATTCGCCTCTTCATACAACCTCAAATTTTTCTGATAGTCATCAGACTTTAATTTGAAAGAGTTTAATTGTTTTTCTGTTGTCGAAAGTTCGGCATATAACGAGTTCAGCTTGCTATTA
The DNA here is from genome assembly GCF_036588685.1 of Mytilus trossulus. Lineage (NCBI taxonomy): Eukaryota > Metazoa > Mollusca > Bivalvia > Mytilida > Mytilidae > Mytilus > Mytilus trossulus. Next base: position 87,181,822 of record NC_086377.1, on the reverse strand, counting down.
TAAAGTCTACGTTCTTCCGCCATTAATTCACTCTTAGAACATATTTCATCAATATACACGTGTAAATTTACATTTTCCCGTGGAAAAGCGTCCCTCCCTCGCCCACCGGTCACACGCCTAGCTTTAAGTTGTGTTCTCCGGACAGCTGAAAAAAACCTTGATTCAAAAGTAACACAGTTTTCTTTAAAAAAAATATAATGGATTTTGTTGGATCTTAAAATTCATTTTATGAAATTAAGATTGTAATAAATAAATAGAAAAAAAACACTTTAAAATGCAATATTTTTTCTATATTTATGAAAGATCAAAATAAATCAGGTTCAAATAGAAGTAAGTACAATTGATATGTATATAATATACACATCAAGGATTTAAAAGTATTTACAGAAGGGTACAAGTATTATGCTTGCTGGAATTGGTTAAGGGACACAGCTTTTAACAAAAAAGTATTTGAAGAGTCAAGTTGGCTACTTGGATTTGTTACTTTTAAAATATTTTTCTAAAGCATTATTCTACTCTATTATTAATACTTTTATATTTATTTCAATTAATCTACACTCTTCAATCATGTTTTAGCTATGGATCAATTTAAATAAAATATAAGGCTGATACATAAAGTCAGAACAAGTGTAGTCTAACATTTGACAGAATTCTATTGTTTACAAACCTTTCCAATGAACTGCTTTGTTCTTAACGTCTTTTCAATTCTAAGTTCCACCAGAACAAAACCACCTGAAACCAAAAAAAATATATATTAATTTGTATATTCTTACTAATTTGATTAGTTCAGGGATAGTCATGTGTTAAACTATATTTTCTAAGGTAGACTGAAAACGGTAGAATTAAAAATGATATTGCACGTTTTTTTTATATATAGGTATTGCATGGTTATTTTTAGAATATCTAAGAACCGATATACTTTTTGAAGTCAACTAATGAATTTCATGATATTGTTTTAAAAATCCCCAAGGGTGACTGGGGTATAGAAATAAGGTCACTTGGTCTTCTCCCGACCGGCAGTAAAACGCTTGCCGAAGTGGGGCGTCCGTTTGGCTGTGCGGGATGTATCAAGTTCGCAGTCACGTCCGGTCAGATTGGGGACGTTAAATCCGATGTCTCGTGTAAGGAGAGTGCCACGCTCTTTGCACGTTAAGAACCCTTGCAACAACTCTCTGAGGGGTCCGTAGGTGGCCTGTTGCAAGGCAAAATTTCTGTCCCTATCCAATATACCCTCTTTATCCGGTGGCAGTCCAAATTTCTCCGACCATCATCCCCGGTGGCCTCTATTGTATCAACCTACCTATTGTATTTATTGTGAACTTGTTCTCGTCCTGAATATGCATGAAATATTTGCCACTGGACGTTAAGCAACCAACAATCAATCAATCAATTGTTTTAAAAAAAGTGTATATTTATGATCGATTAAGTTTAAAAAAGTCTTCAAAATATATAAATGTACTAACAAGAACATACAAAATGGAAATCAGAACTAATATGATGAAATTGTCTAAGAGACTGTGTAAAAAAAAAAACAATAAAAAAAGGGAATATTATAGGATACTGATATGGTCAGTAATTAATAATATAACAATTATAGCCTTTGTACTCGGTCAGTACAGGATATATCGACCCAAAGAAGTATATTGACTTTGTCCTCAGTCAATATACTTATGTCAGGTTAATATATCCTTGTATCAACCTCATACCAAGGTTATAATTGTATAGTGTTTCCCACAACTAATTTTGTCCCCTAAAGACACCTGATAAAGTAAGTTATAATTTCTGTCAATGCTGAAAGAACAGTAAAGAAGTTGAAACATTTCCTTTCTGTGCATACTAACTGCTTTATATACAAGTGGTTTATGAATATAATCTTCCAGCAGTTTTCTTTTTTAATGTGTGAATATTTTGTAAATACAATAAAATTGCAATACTAGTCAGTAGCAAAGTATACCTGTACTTAAAATTTCCTCAGGTTGTACATCCATGTGTACATCTGTGTGTACTTCTGTTTGTTCTTCTGGTTGTTTTTCTGTTTGTACTTCAGGTTGTATATCTGTGTGTACTTCTGTTTGTTCTTCTGAGTGTATATCTGTGTGTACTTCTGTTTGTTCTTCTGGTTGTATATCTGTGTGTACTTCTGTTTGTTCTTCTGGTTGTATATCTGTGTGTACTTCTGGGTGTATATCTGTGTGTACTTCTGTTTGTTCTTCTGGTTGTATATCTGTGTGTACTTCTGAGTGTATATCTGTGTGTACTTCTGGGTGTATATCTGTGTGTACTTCTGTTTGTTCTTCTGGTTTTACCTCACCAGTTGAGAGTCTGTATGCAGAGGCTGATGAGCACTCACTCACTGACAGACGTTTGAAGCTTGGACTTCAATATGCTGTCAAACTAAAAGCCCATTCAGATAATCCTGCCTACAGCTGTGTTTTTAATCCGATTTATGAAGATATTTTTGCAAAACATGAAAATAAAATTCCTCCGTTAGGTTTACGTTTAAAACCACATTTAGCTTCTTTTGATTTAAAATCTGTTGCTCAAGTTCAAACTTGCAAATGTCCTCCATGGGAACTTCCCAAACCAAAAATGATATTTGATCTCCGTGAACACAATAAAAATAAAACAAATCCTCTTTTAATTCAGCAACACTATGCTGAAATTAAAGCCGATTATCTAGATTTTTCAACTGTATATACTGATGGATCAAAAGATGGTGATAGAGTTGCATCTGCTGCTGTCTTCAGGGACAGAGCTGCAACCCTCCGTTTACCATCTGATGCATCCATCTTTACTGCTGAAGCAGAAGCAATAATTTTGGCTTTGAAATTTATTGCTTCTTCAGATAAATCCAAATTTATTATATGTTCGGATTCACTTTCATGTTTACAAGCTATACGAAATACTAAAATTAAAAACCCAACAATCCTGAAAATTTTATATGTAATGAGGAATTTAAAAATTCTTCTGAAAGAAATAATATTTTTATGGGTTCCGAGTCATGTTGGAATCCTTGGAAACACAGCTGTAGACCTTGAGGCAAAGAATGCCCTGGGTGACCCTCTATCTAACTGTGATATACCATATACTGATTTTAAATCTAATATTAGAGAATATGTTTTTCATATATTGAAAAATAAATGGAGTAAAAAAGATGATAATAAATTGCATGAAATTAAACCTAGTTTAGGCAAACCTTTTGATAATATTATGTGCAGAAAAGATCAGTGTGTTATTACTAGATGTCGTATTGGTCATACTAGAATAACACACGAGTATCTTTTAAAAAATGAAGATGAACCACAATGTGTTCCTTGCAACTGCAAGTATACTATTAAACATGTTTTAATTAATTGTATTGACTTTGCTGATATTCGTAAGAAGCATTTCAATGTCAATAATATGTATGATTTATTTAATGATGTTCCATTTACAAATATTGTTGCTTTTTTAAAAGAAATTGGAATTTATTATAAAATATAAAAATGTTATTATATTTAAATCGATTTTAATTTTTATCACGTTATTTTACTGTTGATTTTTATTTGTATATACTCAATTTGCTTTAGTCAATAATTTTAGTATACTGAAGGACTTTTTGTCTTATTTTAAAATATGCTTTAAATTGTAAAAATATTCGAATTAGCTCTCGCCGCGATATAGCCTTTTTGTGCTAATGCGGCGTAAAGCAACCAACAATCAATCAATCAATCAATCTTCTGGTTTTATATCTGTGTGTACTTCTGGGTGTATATCTGTGTGTACTTCTGGGTGTATATCTGTGTGTACTTCTGTTTGTTCTTCTGGGTGTATATCTGTGTGTACTTCTGTTTGTTCTTCTGGTTGTATATCTGTGTGTACTTCTGTTTGTTCTTCTGGTTGTATATTTGTGTGTACATCTGGTTTCTCTGATTTTTCCTCTGGTTGGGTTGATTGTTCCACTTGGTTTTTAGATGCTTCAGTTGGCTCCTTTAAATTACAGTATTTTAAAAATCTTTATTGTTAATCTGATTCAATATTTTTTGTTTCTTACGTAAAATATTACGGAACAAGAGGCGATATAGAGCTTGAATCTCTTATCATGATAAAGCTACACCAAAAGTTGCTTGTTATTAGTTGGTGACAAGATGTATGACTGATATAGTCATATTCATAAATTCACAGTTTTAAACTTGATTTAGCTTTTTAACTTTCCATTAGAACATCACTGATGATTCTTATTCAGGAGAAACATTTGTCTGACATGCACAAATATTTTATGCCTGATATCTTTGCTTAATTTTATACCATACATCATTCCTGTCAAATTTGGTAAAAATCAGTCAAGTGATATTCATGTTGTTGAATTAAATGTTGAGAGAGTAAGGAAGGAGATAGACATGGTCTAAAATTTGCTCTTTTGTATTTGATGGATTATATTATAACAGTATCATGGTTATGGCAACTTAATTGGAATAGTTATTACATGTGACTGTAACAAGAAACACATGATCAAAATTTGGATAATTAAGATGTATGTACTTACTTTATCTGTTGGATCAACATAAAAATCCATATTTGCCATCAGGACAGAGGCCTCTCTATAATAAAGTAATTAACTTTGTCAAATGTAAAGAATCAAAATTTCTTTATACAAATTGAGAAAAAGAAAATCATATCAAAAGAAATTCATTCAGAAATTTGAAAGATTAAATTGTACACTGTTATAAGAAATGATTTGCATACATGTACATGCATAGTTGATGGATTGATGGATAGTTGTTTATGTCCAGAAGCATATTCAGGACAAGAACATAATAAGGATAAATGAATATTAACCCTGCTTTGTACTAGACTAACATGCTGAGCCAGATTTTTAATGTGCTAGCTCACAAGGTAACAGGTCGCAGGAAGACATGTCACTTTACCTGGATACATTATTCTGACTCTTTGATGACAAGTCTTTGCTGTAACTCCTCAATGATGTGTGCTTGATGGAATAGCAGAAAATAACAATTTTAAAGTCTTTGGTTGGACGCAGACGAGGGTTGAACCCACAACCTACTCAAGGCTATGCATAGTTGATACAGAGTTGTACATTCTTAAGAAGTATCTTTAAATTGATAGTCAGAAGTCCCTTTAAAGTATATATCCAAGAGAAATATCCTGTCATGCTCACCTTAGTAAAGAACTATTTAATACAACATCTTCCAAAACAACGACAGGACTGATCTCCCGGCTGTCTGGAACTTCCATTTCACTACAATAAGTATTTTCTCATCATTTATCATTTTTCAGAAAAAAGTTCAGATTTTGATAAATAAACCAGTAACACCCTATAGCTAATAGAATGCAAACTTATTATAAAATACAAATACAGTTAAATATACAGTGATAAGGTGGGATTTTTCAAGTGTTTGTTTTTAACATTTCCTTTTTTCTAGTCACCAATATTTGAGTAGACAGCTGTTCTTAAGAATGTCGATTTAATCAGATAATAAAATTGATAATGAAAATGGGGAATGTGTCAAAGTGACAACAACCCGACCAAATAAAAAAACATCAACAGAAGGTCACCAGCAGGTCTTCAATGTAGCGTGAAATTCCCGCACCCGGAGGCGTCCTTCAGCTGGCCCCTAAACAAATATATACTAGTTCAGTGATAATGAACCTACCTGTCATCTTCATAGACTAGAACCTTTGCTGTTTTCCTCTTTGGTCTGAAAAAAAAGAAGTTTAAAGGTAAATCGAATGACAACAAATAATTCTCTGTGAACTGAAATATTTTTCTGTTTCATAATGATAATTTGTCATATGATATTGTAAAAAAAGTATACATGTGTGTGAAATTTTAAACAATCATCATAATAAAATGGAGAACAAGAATGATCATTTAACTATTTTAAAAACTTTTTACCTCAATTTCACAGAATTAACATTATCTTCTACAGCATAAACAGGACTCATTTCATTATCATCACTGCTTGGCATTTCAATGTTGCTACAATAACAATTGTATTTAACTAATTACTATATAAGAATTTAAGGGCATTAATACTTATTAAAGGTGCCAGGCTTATCAATTTTTTCTACCCCGGACACTATTTTGTCTAACATAAGGCCCATCATGACGCTTGGATTAAAATAACTGAAGGATCAATTAAAGTAGAAAGTTTAAACATACAATACATTAGCAAGATCAGCCGATAATGAATCAAAATCAAAATGTTGTTTTCAAAACGTTACTTAAGAAAAGCATTGAAAAATTACTGAAGTCATTTAATTGGTTACATGGAATTGAATGCATTTATAATAAAAAAAAATATGCTCATTGCTGTATATTTAAAAAGTCAAAATCTTATGTTTTGACATAAAAATTTGATGTTAAGAATAATTTGTATAAAGTTTGGATGAAAGGTGTAAAGTACTGCACAATGGTGACCCATTATTGCATAAATCATACACTGTGATGTTTTTTAGCACAAAAATCTTAAGCATTTGAAAATCTATGTTGTTTTCTTCAAAATTAAAATAAGCACATAGGCCAAGTAAGTTTTTTGTTCTAATTGTTTTACATTTGTCATTTCGGGGCCTTTTATAGCTGTCTATGCGGTATGTGATTTGCTCATTCTTGCAGGTGGAACAGTGACCTATAGTTGTTAATATCTGTGTCATTTGGTCTCTTGTGAAGAGATTTTTCATTGGCCCCGCACCTTCATTTTTATAGTGTTTAGTACATAAATATTATATCAAAATTGCTTTCAGATGATACATACTTGTTATTTTCCAAGAGTACTTTTGATGATTTTCCACCTCTTCCTCTACCACGACCTCTGCCGCCTCTTGTTTTGGATCTATAAGACAGACACAAGATACAAATCAGATGAGCAGAAATATAAATGCAAATTGTACAAGTTTTATGTTTTGCAACAAGCCTGATGAGGAAAGATAATATGATACTGGTGACTGATAAAACTATCCGTCTTTCTTGAAACTGTTTGTGTTCCATTTAGTTAAAATTTCTCATTTTCAGTCAGCCATGTCAGTAGGCCATAACATTTTTAACGGAAAATATGTATACCTATGTCTAATACAATGTGCTGTAGCCAAAAAAAAATATCTACCGGAATTATCAGTATCTATTCAAAATGATTTAAATCACAGGCTGTTTTGAACTTTCCATGATCTTTTACTTTTTATGTGCTGACAAATTAAAATTTAAAAAATAAATTTAGAGAAACATTTCACCTTTCTGAAAAAAGTCTTTTCAAATCTCCTCTTCTTTTAGGAACTTCTAAAGCATTGGGCGGTTCACTAGAAATACATAAAAAAATATTATTTCAGTGTACATGCATGACAAGAACAAGATCTATTATAATTTAAAGTATTACTTTAGTTTTTGGGAATATGAGCTTAGATACATAATGTCTGGTTTCATTCACCCTTTTAAATGAAACATTTTGTTTATGTTAGTTTTCTTTTGCTGCAATATGGGTTTCCTTTTCCACTAACATGACTTCAGTATTGTTAATGAAATAAAATGATTCAAGACTGACTTAAATCTTGACCTGTCATAGATGAATTACATTATGCAAATTTAACAGTGTTCTCTCCTAGTTTTAAATAATGTCATAAATCATGTTATGAACAAGTGTAGACACAGACCTGCATTCATAGTATTTAACATTCTGAGGTTTTTGCAAGGCAGTACATAGTCCCCTACCAGTTGGAAAACAGTGTTCAAAAACAATATTCTAACCTAATCTGTAACTTGTCATGTTAAATCTATATACCCTAAACCAAATCCATATCTTTAATCATTAAGCGGTATACTACTGTTGCCTTTATCTAACCTTGTAATTTCATCAAATTCAACCAATTTCAAGGTATTTTATAGAAAAAGAAAGTTCCATGACCACAAGTTTTTTTATTGAAAATTGATCGTACATAAACCCATAAGTATTTTACAGAAGTTTAAAAAAAATATCGTTGGTAATGTATACACCACATCTTCCCTAAACGGAAATGCACACCAGTAATAAATGGGGAGTATCTTTTTGAAGCATAAAACGTCTGGAATGTAAATAGAAGGAATAAGTTACACAAATTGTTTATGAACTTCCATCAATGGTACATATGCTGTGACCAAGCAAAACTACATTATGTGATAATTTATATGACTTTCATAATTACAACCTATCTTTTGATAGTTATTCCAGTTACCTGGACGAATTAGCAAGGACTGGTCGTTTAAAAAACAAAAGACAAGCAAAGGAGGCCAAAGGGAAAGGTCGTGCTGAAGAAATCTCGAATTCGGTTTATGGAAAAATGGTTGTATGGTCAAGTGAATTGAAGTACACTCGTCCATCAGAAACCACTCCAAACCAAATTTACAATGTTCACATTGTATTAAAATGTTACTTGTGTGTGTCTGTCTTCCACCCAAGGATGTTATTTTACTTAATCGCTGTGTTAGGCAGCAACCATTCGATTTTCTGGGGGGGGCTATGGTTTTTTTTTCTGTTCAAACATTTTTTTTCGCCTTCGGCGAAGAACAATTATTTTTTTTAGCGACAAACCTAAACAATTTTTTTCTTTCAATTTTATCATTACATATAGTGGAAGCTGAGGGTGAAACAAACAAATTTTATTTCTCAGGGTCCAAAACAAATTATTTTTTTCACCAAAACCTGGCAACAAACTTTTTTTTCCAAAAAAAACATAGTCCCCCCCCCAGAAAATCAAATGCTTGCTGCCTTACAATGTCAAACCCTTAAATTGATTGAGTTGAGAATATGTTTAGAAACATCTAGGAAAAACAGATATTATAATTGGAGGGTGCTTTGAAGGGTAATAAAGTAATTTAGTTGCAGATATTTCACATTTTGCTCTCAGATTTCAAATCTCTGTACTTGAGTATACAACACCATCACATCGATAATCCATTCACTAGTTTTTGGGTGAGAAAAATCTGTTCTCGGCAAATGATTGGTTGAAATTTAATTGTGACGTTAAATGTTATTGGTTTTTTTTTATTTTGTTATTGTGAGCGAAAGAAGCACGTCACATAATAGGTTGTTATTAATATTGATGTTTCTTTCGGCTGCCTGATAGACCCTTTGATAAAATATTTGTCTGTGACCTTTAAACGACAAATCTATTATTTTACCAGCGTGACGTAAAAATATCATTGTCATGTACATGATGGACAGTACAGCCAAACTGTGCACCTGGGAAATAGACGAGGCATATTTTGAACATGGTACGCAAGCACACACCGCGATATTTTCCATATGTATTTTATTTCAATGTTTCACTTAATTAACAAAGTTACATGCTACGTCAATCTTTAAAGACCAAAATGTTGCAAAAGACGTATCCGACCCCCATGACAAGTATGTTGTTGTCCCCGCTGATAAAGCGCCAAATAACATCGTTTTATGTGTTCAAGTCATTACATTAACTGCTTGATAAGCTAATTGGGTATTGACAATTCACTTGGAAACTCAACATATACCCTCACAACACTTACAAAAGTGGAAATCCTGGATAATTAAAGATTCTATGTTCTATGGAATGTCAACCAAAGATGAAGAACTGGATCTTCCATCATTGTATTGGATACCTAAACTACATAAGTGTCCTTACAAACAACCGAATATTGCTGGGTCTTCCTAGTGCTCCGATCCCCAAGGGTGACTGGGGTATAGAAATATGGTCACTTGGTCTTCTCCCGACCGGCAGTATAACGCTTGCCGAAGTGGGGCGTCCGTTTGGCTGTGCGGGATGTATCAAGTTCGCAGTCACGTCCGGTCAGAAGGGGACGTTAAATCCGATGGCTCGTGTAAAGAGAGTGCCACGCTCTTTGCACGTTAAGAACCCTTGCAACAACTCTTTGAGGGGTCCGTAGGTGGCCTGTTGCAAGGCAAAATTTCTGTCCCTATCCAATATACCCTCATTTTCCAGTGGCAGTCCAAATTTCCCCGACCATCATCCTAGATGGCCTCTTTTACAACTACCTACCTATTGTATTTATTGTTAACTTGTTCTCGTCCTGAATATGCATGAAATATTTGCCACTGGACGTTAAGCAACCAACAATCAATCAATCAATCAATCAATCCTAGTGCTCCACAAAACCTCTTTTTAAATTATAAACATCTATTTTATCAGCAATCAAAGACGGGGCTTCAAAGTTATTGTGAAACTGCCTATTCTAGAGGTGGCGTAAATCAGATGTGGATACTTAAAAATTCCATAGATCTTTTAGAGTACATACAATCTAACTCTCCTTCATCTTGTAACAGTATTAAAACATTTGACTTTTCTACTCTTTACACAAGAATTCCACATTCTAAAACTTAGAGACAAATTGAAAGAGATGGTATTACTTTGCTTCATAAAAAAGAATGGCCAACGTAGATACAAGTATCTGGTCTTAGGAAGGAATAAATCCTACTTTGTAAAGAATCACTTGGATTCAAACAAAAAATTCTCTGAAACTCATATTATCACAAGATGCTTGATTTCTTGATTGACAACATATTTGTTACGTTCGGAGGACGTGCTTTTCAACAGAATGTCGGTATTCCAATGAGAACAAACTGTGCCCTTCTACTTGCTGACTTGTTTCTTTATTATTGTGAGGCTGACTTCATGCGGGAAGAAGAAAAAAGAAGTTAGCAATATTCTTTAACTCTACTTTCCGCTATATAGATGATGTTCTATCACTAAACAATTCAAAATTTGGTGACTATATAAACGCATCTATCCCATAGCGCTAGAGATAAAGGATACTACATATACAGTTAAGTCGGCTTCATATCTTGACTTACATCTAGAAATTGACAATGAGGGTCGATTGAAAACAAAACTACGACAAAAGAGATGATTTCAGCTTTCCAATTGTGAACTTTCCATTTCTAATTAGCAACATTCCAGCAGCACCTGCATACGGGGTATATATCTCCCAATTGATACGATATTCCCGTGCTTTCATTTCCTATTATGAATTTCTTGAAAGAGGGTTGCTGCTTACAAGGAAGCTATTAACCAAGAGTTCCAAATGGTGAAGTTGAAATCTTCCCTTCGTAAATTTTACGGACACCATCACGAGTTGGTTGACCGTTATGGAATAACCGTTTCACAAATGATATCGGATATGTTCCTTACGTCGTAACTACAATCACCTTCCCTTTCATGAATCTGACCTACCGAATAAGACTATTTACCGGATTTGTAATCACTTAAGCAACACGACGGGTGCCACATATGGAGCAGGATATGCTTACCCTTCCGAAGCACCTGAGATCACCCCTAGTTTTTGGGTTCGGTTCGTGTTGTTTATTTTTAAGTTTTCTATGTTGTGTCATGTGTACTATTGTTTTTTCTGTTTGTCGTCTTCATTTTTAGTCATGGCGTTGTCAGTTTGTTTTATATTTATGAGTTGGTGGGACCCCTACCCAGTACAAGGGAAAAATACATTTTGCTGACTTGTCATACTCTTATGAGGACTTTGTCTCCAGTCTGAAAAAACATTATTTTGGCAGTAGGCATGGCAAAGGGCCTTGCGACAGAGAAATCGGAACTGTTAAAAAAAGTGTTGTCCTCGACATTAAAAGTAGACGAGCAAAAGTATCTGACGCAAAGACTTTTTATGAGTATTGTAGAAAAGAACTAAACAAACCCAAAGAACCATTGGAACATGTACATTTCAAAAGGACCTGTATTTATATACCATTTGGTGAAAGAAATCGAAATCGTGAAGACAGGTAATCCCTTAAGGCTGTTAAACAGACTAGAATGTACCATAGTTATAGTTGTATTCAAAAAAAGGTAATAACACATAGAGAACGGTCATGCTTTTGCATGCCATGCATCACTTTAGATGGAATTTGTGAAAACGAGAAGATAATAGGAAAATGGATAGTCTCTACTTTAGAGAAAAGGGCGAGAAGACGAAGACCAAATGACTATGCTGAGGAAATTGATGAGCAGGTAGATGATGGAGACCAATGATGTTAAAACCATGAGCAAATATTACTTTTACCCCTCTTTCCTTCTCCTAAAATTTATAATCATGTTCTTATTTTATTTATTTTTTTAGAGGAGTTTTAGCAGAACAAAACGGACACCATGGATAATTTAATTAAAATAAAATTGAGTGAAAGCAATTAAATATTGTTATTTTGATGTTCACTATAGTATTCCTTTAAAAAAATCATATCAAATTATTAAACACACAAAGTAAGAAAAACAATGAAATAACCTTTTATTGTTGTTCATCATCTTGGAAGTCATTATGCAGTTTTCAACTATGAATAGTTTCACATATATATATCAGAGTAAGTTCAGGACGGCCCCTGATCTAAATAAGAAAATCGACTTTTAGTACATTTTTATACATGGAAAATGGAAGTCTCTCTGCTGGTGTCCTTGTTACTTGCAAAACATTAAACTCATTCCTTCGATATACAGTAAAGAGAAGAATACAAAATACTTGAAAGAGTACTTAATGGGTAAATAATAAGTTTACTTTTCATTAAGATTGAAACTAGGGTAATATACTCCATTCTTAATGAGATGTAATGAATATTCATATAATTATCAGAACGAGGTTAAGGTCGTATTCTAGCAACATGGCCGATAAACAAGATCGCTTACAAGACAGTTGTGGAACACACGATTTAACGATCGTTCCACCAATAATATTTGGATTTGTAGAAGATATACTTAAAGGCAGTAGCCAGAGCCTTGGAATTAAAGAAGTATCAAAGGGTTATAATTACTTCAGCGAGAAGTACGTTACAAATATTACTGGTAAGTTATTGATTTTTGTTCAACTTCCGCCTTTTAGTTTCAGTGTTTATTTACATGTGTCAACTGTCCTCTTTTTCTCTAGTTTTAACAAAAAAAAGTACTCTAAATACTAATGTCTTCCATCCATTTATTTCCTCAGGTTTTTCTCTATGTTTTTCGCTGAAATTAAGAATTCTTCAGGCGACTGTTCATATCCATATATCAACGAAATTACAGATCCCATTTCTGATGGGACTATGACTCCCTTTAAAAAGACATGAAACTTTCTACCTTCCACTACTTTTTATTCTTTACAAATATATACCAGCAAGCAACATGAACAATTCCCATTTACTAAAAAGAATTGAATCTGTATAAAGGATGAAGAGCCTCATGTGTATGATGTGGCTGAAGTTACATGTATTTGTGACTTCATGGAACTTTATAGTCCAAATAATCTTGACATCTTGAAAGGCTATTATTTTTTTTCTTTGACGCCTTAGTTACTCGCAGGAATGCATCTAAGCAAAAATGTAAAATAGCCTTCCAAGACGTCATAATTAGTTGGACTGGGACCTTTGTTAGATACATGTACAAATGTATGTACTATGATGTATAACAATTAAATGTGGTATGCCCATATGCCACAAACCCTCCTTAAACGACATTAATAAATTGAAACTGCTAGCATTTAAATATTTTGTACATGCAAGTTTGATTACTTGACTTTAATTACTTAAAAACTGTAATACTGTTCAATTTATTGATACAATGTAATTAACACAGGTTTGGTACGAGTGTATACATACATGTACAATAGATGAATATACATGTATGTAAGGAGTAAGTGCCTGTAATCTGCAAGAACTTCTTTGTCTTTTTCAGTGCTTAAAGTGGATAATGGATGCCTAGTGAAAGGGAAGTGCCACATGTCACAGAGAAAGAACGAAAGCCCACATGACATTGAGGTATGATATTTGATATAAAATCAACATCTGAGAGTATATCTTTATTATAAAAAGAATTGGATAGACCAAAAAAGATTCAATTGATGACTGTTTTTAGTGCGAGAATGGGGATTCATTAGATAATGACAATTCAAATTATAGTTATGTAAAAAGTTTAAATTTTACTTATACATGAATCATTTTTTACTGAGAATCTGGTGTTTATTAAAACTAAATTTAATTGTCTGAAAAGTACAAGCAGATATATGAATAATTTTGATATGGACATTACACAAGGATTATTTTTGGCCATTTTTAATCTGGTTTCTTTTATCATGTTTATTTTCATTCTTACCTTTTCAGTACGTAGTTCTACAACGGCAACAGCTTATAATTATGATGCCACACAATGAAATTTAAGAAATCAATTGAAAGTGTTTCAGTGTCGATGTAAAATTATGTGATATTTCTTAGTATGTTAACACTAATGACATCTATACACAATCCTTGTTAGTATAATTGGCAATTACACCCATCTTTGATGAGAAATCGAGGTTCGAATCCTCGACAAGGAGTATAGACAGTGTTAACTGCTCTTTTATGCTGTAAGCAATATTTCACTTTTGCAAAAAATCATACATTCATGACATTTAGAGTTTAATACAGCCTGGTTTCGAATAAAGCCAGTTAAGAACTTTGAGCTTTCAATGATAGAGTATTTTATGGTTTTCTCCATATATAACATGATTTGATACTGTATACATCTTAACATCTTTCAGTAGTTTATTATTGTTTCTGTTTAATATTAATGAAACTTTTATATAGAATGGACAATTTTTTTTTTAAAAGCTTGCCACATTGTGTTACAGCTGTATGGACCTCTATATTTGATTTTGGTTGTGTTTGTAGTTTGGTTGCTGTCTTATGGTAATTTGTGTACACTCTACATCTCTGTTTCTTATATGTACTTATAAAACATTTAATATATATATGTAGTCCCCAAGAGTGACTGGGGAATAGAAATATGGTCACTTGGTCTTCTCCCGATCGGCAGTTAAACGCTTGCCGAAGTGGGGTGTCCGTTTGGCTGTGTAGAATGTATCAAGTTCGCAGTCGCGTCCGGTCAGAAAGGGGACGTTAAATCCGATGCCTCGTGTAAAGAGAGTGCCACGCTCTTTGCACGTTAAGAACCCTTGCGACAACTCTTTGAGGGGTCCGTAAGTGGCCTGTTGCAAGGCAAAATTTCTGTCCCTATCCAATATACCCTCATTTTCCAGTGACAGTCCAAATTTCCCCCACCATCATCCTAGATGGCCTATATTACAACAACCTCCCTTTTGTTTTAATTGTTAACTTGTTCTCGTCCTAAATAATCATGAAATATTTGCCACTGGACGTTAAGCAACAAACAATCAATCAATATATATATATGTAAAGGCATTTTCTGCTTGAAATTATGTATGCATGTATAACAATGATTATTGTTGCAGATCATTTTATTGGATGGACCTATTCTACAGGCGAGTAAATGCTCATGTGCAATTGGAAAATTGGGAACGTGTGGCCATGTAACTGGTTTATTGTTCAGCCTAGCTCATATGAAGACAAGTAATTACAGATCTATACCATCTGATGTTTTAAAGACTTCATTGCCACAATCCTGGCACATGCCCAGAGGTGAAAAGGTAAAAGGAAATACAGCAGATGATGTTATTGTGGTAGGCAATGACACTAAATCACCATACAGACAACCAAGAGGATTAAGGTCAACCCTCTACAACCCAATTAAAGTACCTCTGCCTCCTGTCTCTGATGTATGGTCTGCAATAGCAGACATAGATAACACCTGTTTTTTGTTGTCGGTCTCTTCACACCACAACACATCTACATGTAACATGATTGAGACCAGATTTGGAAAATATCCGAAAGGATCACCAATTAGCTACCAGCAAAAGTTATCTAGCCATTTCATTCTGAATATCTTAGATGCAGATTTCCCCCCTTTTGCCTATTGAAAACCTGATGGTCAATGAATTGAATCCAGTTTTAGATCAGAAAACGTGCACCAGCTTGGACTCTATATGTGTAACTGCTGAGGAGAGCCACAACATGGAAGAATTGACCCGTCTTCAGAGTGTTGATCCTAAGTGGCATGCTATCCGTAAAGAGAGATTAACAGCATTGGTAGCTGGGGATATTGTAAAAAGAAGAGCTGGTTTGTACATGTATATAGAAAAAAAATGCACACATTTGCCACAAGTTAAAGAACATTTCTTTAAACTACTAGTATACAATTATAATGATGTCAACAAGATAATTTGTAAAAAAACCAAAAAAGTTACATTTATCAACATTTAGTTATCACTCCATTGCATTGGGTGTCATGAAGTACATATACATTGTACAATATATAAAATGAACGTCCATATGCAAATCTATATATATAATTATTCAAACATAAATTATTATACATATTGAATTGAATTGAGTATACTAATAATTGATTTACATTAAAAATATTTGTTTAATTATGATATAAAACAAATAGCATACATGTGTAAGGCACACTCGGAAAGGACTTGTTGGATATAACATTGCAAATTGTATGATAATTGTCAACTTATAAACTTTGCTAACAAACAAAAAACAAACATATATCCATGGATCGAACAATGATGAATAGTATCCTAATGTTACAAATCTATAGATAAAAACTCTAATCTTCTGTTTACAAGTAGACACAGTTAATATTATTTTAATAAAATGCTGAATAATGAATACCAGACATTGTTTCATTTTTTCAGATAATGATCCTTTATCTGCAAGATTAAAGCCAACTCGTAAAGTTGTAACAGAAAGTATGAAACATGGGTTGTTGTTTGAGGCTGTAGCTGCCGCCAATGCATATGCCGCGGTATTTAAAATTACTATTTTATAGCCTGTCATACAGTTCTTGTAGTTATATATAATAATACTTCTTTACTTTTCACCATAAATTAATCCAAAGTATGTTTTATTAACGGCTTAAAGTTTGTGACCTAATAGGGTAAACATTTATGTAATAGAAATGAATTGTACTGCATGTATTGTAATACATTTTTAAGTGTATGAGAGTGTGCATGGGGTTTACACATTGGCGAATAATAAGCCAAATAAACATTAAAATGAATTAAAAAAACAAAGAAAAAAGCTAAACGTTTTAATTGGGTTGTGTTGTTTAGGGAATATTAAGTTTCTCAATGATCAAATAAGTACTTGTCAATATAAGTTATCTACGTTCATATCCGTAGATATGGATATTTTGACACCCTGAAGTACCCCAGTTTATCATGAGTAATAATTGATAAAAACAATAGAGAATAATTAACTACCAGGAAAAAAAAAAATTATATGATCTGCCCATCCCTCTCTTTTGATGCAAAACTAAGAGCAGGCTTTATGAAAGAAGAATTAATTCGAGAAATAGTTTCAAAACGGAAACGGTTTCTAGTTGCAATACTTTGATGATCTAATGAGGGCCACTGTATCTGACTGAATTTTTCCAATTCTTCACCTTTGTTAATGATGTGAGTTTGAGGACCATACACACTTTCTTAGTATACCACAATTGACGTTAAATTCCGTAAAAATTCAATCACTTGCATCTTTACTTCTATATTTAAACTTGAATATTTTTCACTGTTAATTTTAACTTAACTGATAACGCAGCGACATTAAGGTGATTTTCCCGCAAAACCGAGAAAAAAAAAGTGCAGGAGTTATTTACCCTATCTGGATCAAAATGATTAATGGCGGGCGACTTTTGACGTTGCAGACACAGTTATAAATATAGCAATAGGTAAGCTTCGCGTATCGCATAAATGATGAAATATATCACATATGGTGTCTTTTTTCATATCATAATGTATTTTCACATCAAATAATAGAAATAATTTGAGTGAAAGCTGTATTTATCAAAAGAAAGATCGCAAGCGGAGTTTAAGCTCATGGAAAATATATTCAATATGATCCAATGTCTGGGCAAAACATGATTTAGAAGGATAATTATGGTGTAATGTATCGCTTTCGGGTATTATAATCTCGAGAAATACTAAAATTATACAGACGGCATGGCTTGTGCAGGGATCCAGCCATTTTATAAAGGAGGGGTTTCCAACCAAGGACAATTAAAAGGGGGTTCCGACTATATGTTCCCATTCAAATGCATTGATCAGCCGCCTAAAAAAATTACCTCCCCCTTGATACACCTCAATATGAATTAAAAAGACAACATCGAGTTCTTATACAATATTTATATATTGCAAACATGTAACCAACTTTTCACATCGAGCAACAACCTTAAAACTGACCAGAAAATACATTAACTCTGTCTTTATCTTTGAATGTTAAACATGTTAAAATAACCAGAAACTTTAAGTGTTCTTCATTGGCGACTTTACGACCATAGATAAATAGCACTATTAATTGCGACAGTTTATTCAGATGCTAAAAAAATACTATTTAACTGTTAACAGGTGTTACAGTTAAAGTTCTTGTAATGTCTATTACACAAGTACTACTAATTTAGCCTTTTAATTCACCAATATGCCATCAGTTATGTAAACATTTTATAAAGGAGGGGTTCCCAACCAAGGACAATTTAAAGGGGGGGGGGGGGGGGGGGGTTCCGACTATATGTCCCCATTCAAAATGCATTGATCAGCCCTTAAAAAAAGATACTCCCCCTTGATACACCAATGTGCCATCAGTTATGCAAACATTGTACTTATTTACATCATGACATTCGGCCAAAGTAATATTCCTGCAGGACACATAAATATAAATACGCCTCACATTCTCATCAAGAAAAAATTCACACACCTAATTAAATGGGCATTCAAAAAATCAGAATGTGAATATATATGTATTCAAACTCTTTTAGGTCATTTTTTAGTAGCAATAAACAAAAAAACTATGTTAATTGTCATGCTTTGATACTATATATGCCCTTGAATTTTTACTGGATAACATTTTTGTTCGCTTTGGGGATTCCGTATCGTCAGATTATCGGAATTCCAATGGGGACTAAATAGGCTCCACTTATCGCGGACCTCTTTTTGTATTGTTATGAGTTACAATTTATGACAAAAATAAGCAAAGACCCATCAAAACAACATCTGATAAACAATTTTAATAATACTTTTAGATATTTGGATGATATTTTGGCTCTCAATAATGACGACTTCAGTATGTATATTAATGAAATTTATCCTGGTGAACTTACTTTAAATAAAGCTAATACTAGCAATAACCACTGCCCTTTCCTCGATCTTGATATCTATATCACTAACGGAAAGCTGAATACTAAAATTTATGATAAAAGGGATGATTTTTCATTTCCTATCGTTAATTATCCGTTTTTAGATGGTGACGTTCTCTTGTCACCATCTTACGGTGTTTATATATCTCAACTTGTATTACACCAGGGTTTTCGATATCACAAACTAGTCAAAACATTTACTAAATTTTATCTTCGGTATAAAGACATCATTCGTAAATATAGCTCAACATGCAGACTTCTTATACGTTCAGGTATTTCATATCCATTTTTTTATGGAAATATTCTTTATAAAGCACAAAGGTGTCAGTATTCACCTCATAAACTTACAAAACCTTTAAATAGACTTATTAAGAAGGGATATAATTACGATACTGTTGTCAAGTCATTAAAGATTGCATATTTTGGCGTTAATATTGAGTCACTGATAAGGTCTTTGCGTCGGAACTAAACACACTTGTTCTAAAAACAGTTGTTGGCATGACACGGGTTATGTTCTTCTCATATATGTTATGATGGTATGATACTAAACCCCTAACGGCAAGGATTGTGCCTGATGTTCATATGATGAAATCATAATCTTTCAGTCAGTTTAATTGAAGTCTGGAGCTGGCATGTCAGTTAACTGCTAGTAGTCTGTTGTTATTTATGTATTATTGTCATTTTGTTTATTTTCTTTGGTTACATCTTCTGACATCAGACTCGGACTTCTCTTGAACTGATTTTTAATGTGCGTATTGTTATGCGTTTACTTTTTTTACATTGGTTAGAGGTATAGGGGGAGGGTTCAGATCTCACAAACATGTTTAACCCCGACGCATTTTTGCGCCTGTCCCAAGTCAGGAGCCTCTGGCCTTTGTTAGTCTTGTATTATTTTAATTTTTGTTTCTTGTGTACAATTTAGAAATTAGTATGGCGTACATTATCACTGAACTAGTATATATTTGTTTAGGGGCCAGCTGAAGGACGCCTCCGGGTGCGGGAATTTCTCGCTACATTGAAGACCTGTTGGTGACTAGGCCTTCTGCTGTTTTTTTTTTTTTTTTTTTTTTTTATTTGGTCACATTCCCCATTTCCATTCTCAATTTAAAGGCAATGACTACAGTTACATGGACATGTTTATTATTGTTACATTGGAGACTAAATGGGTCTCATTGGGGTATAAGCGTGAAGCGGAATTGGAGACTAAATGGGTCTCATTTGGGTATAAGCGTGACGCGGGATTGTTTTTTTTTGTAAGCGTGACACCTGAAGGTCAAATAATTGTGTCGTGAAAACGGGAAATGAGGTCTTGTGGGACCCAGGAAATTATAAAAAAAATGAGAACCGCGGGATATGGGAATCTGTACATGAAGAGGATCCAACGTACAAATATGGAGAATTTGTAAATGACGAAATGTACAGAAAAGTGCTGCATGTTGTTGATAAAGTTGACAGGGATTCTAAACTTTCTTTAAAAATTATGCGCCACTTTGGTGGTCTTATCTCTGGCAAACATCAATTACAAAGAACCTTTGAGTTTATTGGTGAACAATTGATTACAGGTATAATTAAATTTTGTTTTATTAGGGTAAATCAAACATTTGCATCAAATATTAGTTGCAAGATATAGCAAGAACTAAGTTTAGATGCCTGTTGAAAATGAGTATTATTACATGTACATGTATGAGTAAACAACAAGGCTATACATATATGTATATAGTATCGACTGGTCATGCTGGTAGGTGAACTACATGTACTTCAAAGTATCGGTCATTTATTTTTTGTCTTATGAACCTTATGTATCTCCAGTTCTGAACGTTTTCTATTATAGAAATATGAATGTTGTTTTGTGAAAATGTATACGAAATAAGTTATGATCACATTTATCATAAAGCTTTTGTTCTAAATTTTGTCAAAATAGCTGAGCAATTTCACTTAATCTATAATGTCACAAGGTTGCAAATCAGTAGGCTTAAATTTAGTTTGAACTTTTTTCGTGGAAATAACATCATAGAAAACTTGCTTTGCTACTGCTCCTACTTATATGTAAACCTCTCATCTGTGTACGGCCTCAAATCTGTGTCCGTTTCTCAAATATATTCCCAATCCATGATCCAAGTAGTACTGCTCTTCGAATGCCAGTATGTCAAGTGTTGGTCATTATTGTCTGGATTCTTCGGGTATTACATACACCACCAGAATGTTAGTATAAAACTTTGTATTCTTGTAGACTATGTACAAACAGTAATGGGTCTTGTAAAGGTGTCATCCCCAAGGGTGACTGGGGTATAGAAATATGGTCACTTGGTCTTCTCCCGACCGGCAGTAAAACGCTTGCCGAAGTGGGGCGTCCGTTAGGCTGTGCGGGATGTATCAAGTTTGCAGTCACGTCCGGTCAGAAGGGGGACGTTAAATCCGATGCCTCGTGTAAAGAGAGTGCCACGCTCCTTGCACGTTAAGAACCCTTGCAGCAACTCTTTGAGGGGTCCGTAGGTGGCCTGTTGCTAGGCAAAACTTCTGTCCCTATCCATATGCCCTCCTTTTCCGGTGGCAGTCCAAATTTCTCCGACCATAATCCCTGAAGGACCTCTATTGTATCAACCTAACTATTGTATTTATTGTGAACTTGTTCTCGTCCTGAATATGCATGAAATATTTGCCACTGGACGTTAAGCAACCAACAATCAATCAATGTAAAGGTGTCACATATGAACGAGCATGGTGTTAAACTGCTAGAGAGGTTCTTCCTCCTCTTTTTAGAGAATATGAGAGACCAGACAATGAGTTAGCAGTGTAATTCCGGCCAGGGAATGTGCTCCTGATACGTAATACTGCACACGAAGGAATGACTATTCACCGCCCATTTGTATGCAGCAGAAGCATTCTACTATCCAATATATAACTAAAAGTTTACATTTTAACAATTTTGTAAAACTGCTATATATAGGGGCCAAAAAGGGGTCTTACTCAACCTACTCCTTTGATAAATAGAAAAAATACACTTTTTATACACTTAGGACTGAGCAAAGCAGGTGAGTGTGTGAGTTGATATGTTTTTTGTTTGTTGTATTGTAGTATGTTTATGGAAGGTTAACTTTCTGGTAACAAATTTTGTATGTGGTGTTCTAGTGGAAATTGTGAGGTGATGCCGACAGTCAGAGAATGCATGTGTTGCAACGAAGTGCAGAGAGTGTTAGATGCCAAAAATGAAGAAGACATTTCCTGCATAACACAGCATCCAGGATTTTAACCAGTCTGTCTTGATGTTCATGCTTTGGGTGTTGCATACGTTCAATACAAAACAGGCTGAGTAATAAAAAAATTCTTTGCCTCCGATATTTCTTTTTAACTTTATCAAATTGTAAATTATTTGCAGATTACAAAATATGTGTCTAAACATTTTACCGCATTTATGAAATAATATAATACTAAAACAAAAACAAATTTTATGCAGTTAAATTCTAAGTTGGGAATTGTACACTTTATATCTCTGTCGGGTTACGAAGACATTTTTGTCACCCATGATTAAATGAGACCAGACTAGACATCAATGAGATGTCAGCGGTCTCTTTAGCAACCGCTGTCAATAATTAGCACACTTTTTATCATCTCAACTATAAATTAAGCTTTTGACCTAGTATGTAGAAATCGTGTTTCTTAAGATATATAACTGTTGGCACAATATTTATCAAAGGTCATTCGGTCCTCAACTGTTTAATTTTTTAATTTTTAATTACAGACATTTTCTATTTCTTATTTGAATGAATGTATGTGTGTATTTATATTTCAAATCATGTACATCTGGATTTTATCTGACACGCAAGATATTAAAGTAAAGTTTTAATATATTTTTATTTCATTTTTTTTGCATTTAATACATTGTAATACCTTAATGAAACCTTAATTTTTCAACATTTTACTGTAAATTTGACATTTTTTGGGATAATTGTATACGATGTTACTTTAAATCGGTCATTTGAAGATGACAAATTTTTGTATATGTATTGACAAATGTATTCAAAGTAAAATTGAAACAATCACAGCTTTATTTAAAAATTACACCATTTTCTCAGTATCATTTTTTCAGTAAATTTGTCTACTTTTCGATATTCATTCAGATTCGACCTTTATTGGTAATTTTTAAAACATTCTACAGTAAATTTGACATTTTTTTTGATAATTGTAAACGATGTTATCTTAAATCGGTCATTTGATCAAGATGAATTTCTTATATGTATTGACAAATGTATAGGGAAAAAAATTGCAACAACCACATCTTTAAAAATTACACCCTTTTTTCAGTAATTTTTCCTCCTTTTTGATATTCATTCAGATTTGACCTTTATTAGTAATGTTTCAATGTTTTAACTGTTTATTTGACATTTTTTATATAATTGAATACGATTTTACTATAAATCGGTCATTTGATCAAGACAATTTTCTAATATGTATTGACAAATGTTTTAGAAATAAAATTGAAACAACCACAGGTTTATTTAAAAATTGCAAGTTTTCTCAGTAACATTATTTTAGTAAATTTTACTATTTTTGGATATTCATTCAGATTTGACCTTTATTGGTAATTTTTCAATGTTTTACTGTAAATTTGACATTTTTTGGGATAATTGTACAAGATGTTACTTTAAATCGGTCATTTGCAGAAGACAAATTTCTAATGTGTATTGACAACTGTATAAGAAGTAAAATTGAAACAACCACATCTTTTATTTAGAATTACAACATTTTTTCAGTAATTTTTCCTACTTGTTGATATTCATTCAGATTTGACCTTTATTAGTAATTTTTCAATGTTTACTGTTAATTTGACATTTTTTTATGTAATTGAATACGATCTTACTTTAAATCGGTCATTTGATCAAGACAATTTTCTAATATGTATTGACAAATGTATAAGAAGTTAAATTGAAACAACCACATCTTAAATTTAAAATTACACCATTTTTTTAGTAACATTTTTTCAATAAATTTTCCTACTTTTTGATATTCATTCAGATTTGACCTTTATTGGTAATTTTTGAACATTTTCTTGTTAATTTGACATTTTTTGGGATAATTGTATACAATGTTACTTTAAATCGGTCATTTGATTAAGACAATTTTCTAATACATGTATGTATTGAAAAATGTATTAGAATTAAAAATTGAAACAACCACAGCTTTATTTAAAAATTACACCATTTTCTCAATATTATTTTTTCAGTAATTTTTTCTACTTTTTGATATTCATTCAGATTTGATCTTTAATAGTGATTTTTCAATGTTTTACTGATGATTTGACAGTAAATATTTCTACTTTTTGATGGTCATTCAAATTTTACCTTTATTGGTAATTTTTAAACATTCTACTGTAAATTTGACAATTTTTTTGATAATTGTATACTATGTTACCTTAAATCGGTCAATTGATCAAGATAATTTTCTGGTATGTATTGACAAATGTATTAGAAGTAAAATTGAAACAACCACAGCTTTATTTAAAAATTACACCATTTTTTCAGTAACATTGTTCAGTAATATTTCCTACTTTTTGATATTCATTCAAATTTGATCTTTAAGTGATTTTTCAATGTGTTTCTGTTAATTTGACAGTAAATGTTTCTCATTTTTGATGGTCATTCAGATTTTACCTTTTATTGGTAATTTTCAAACATTCTACTGTAAATTTGACATTGTTTGGGATAATTGTATACGATGTTACCTTAATTCGGTCATTTGATCAAGATGAATTTCTTATATGTATTGACAAATGTATTAAAAATAAAATTGAAACAACCACAGCTTTATTTAAAAATTACACCATTTTCTCAGTAACAGTTTTAAGTAATTTTTTTCTACTTTTTGATATTCATTCAGATTTGACCGTTATTGGTCATTTTTCAATATTTTACTGTAGATTTGACATTTTTGGGGATAATTGTATACGATGTTACTTTAAATCGGTCATTTGAAGAAAACAAATGTTCTTATATGTATTGACAACTGTATTAGAAGTTAAATTAAAACAACCACATCTTTATTTTAAAATCACACCATTTTCTCAGTAACATTTTTTCAGTAATTTTTCTACTTTTTGATATACATTCAGATTTGACCTTTATTGGTAATTTTTCAACATTTTACTGTAAATTTGACATTTTTTTGGGATAATGTTACAAGATGTTACTTTAAATCGGTCATTTGCAGAAGACAATTTTCTAATATGTATTGACAAATGTATTAGAAGTAAAATTGAAACAACCACAGCTTTATTTAAAAATTATACCATTTTTTCAGTAACATTTTTCAGTAATATTTCCTACTTTTTGAATTCATTCAAATTTGATCTTTAATAAGGATTTTTCAATGTTTTACTGTTAATTTGACAGTAAATGTTTCTCCTTTTTGATGGTCATTCAGATTTTACCTTTTATTGGTAATTTTCAAACATTCTGCTGTAAATTTGACATTGTTTGGGATAATTGTATACGATGTTACCTTAAATCGATCATTTGATCAAGATGAATTTCTTATATGTATTGACAAATGTATTAAAAATAAAATTGAAACAACCACAGCTTTATTTAAAAATTACACCATTTTCTCAGTAACAGTTTTTAGTAATTTTTTCTACTTTTTGATATTCATTCAGATTTGACCTTTATTGGTCATTTTTCAATATTTTACTGTAGATTTGACATTTTTGGGGATAATTGTATACGATGTTACTTTAAATCGGTCATTTGAAGAAGACAAATTTTCTTATATGTATTGACAAAGCTATTAGAAGTAAAATTGAAAAAACAGCTTTATTTAAAAATTACACCATTTTTTCAGTAACATTTTTCAGTAATATTTTCTACTTTTTGATATTCATTCAAATTTTATCTTAATAGTGATTTTTCAATGTTTTACTGTTAATTTGACAGTAAATGTTTCTCCTTTTTGATGGTCATTCAGATTTTACCTTTTATTGGTAATTTTCAAACATTCTACTGTATTTGACATTGTTTGGGATAATTGTATACGATGTTACCTTAAATCGGTCATTTGATGAAGATGAATTTCTTATATGTATTGACAAATGTATAAAAAATCAAATTGAAACAACCACAGCTTTATTTAAAAATTACACCATTTTCTCAGTAACAGTTTTTAGTAATTTTTTTCTACTTTTTGATATTCATTCAGATTTGACCTTTATTGGTAATTTTTCAATATTTTACTGTAGATTTGACATTTTTTGGGATAATTGTATACGATGTTACTTTAAATCGGTCATTTGAAGAAGACTAATTTTCTTATATGTATTGACAAATGTATGTGAAGTTAAATTAAAACAACCAAATCTTTATTTTAAAATTACACCATTTTCTCAGTAACATTTTTTGAGTAATTTTTTCTACTTTTTGATATACATTCAGATTTGACCTATATTGGTAATTTTTCAACATTTTACTGTAAATTTGACATTTTTGGGGATAATTGTATACGATGTTACTTTAAATCGGTCATTTGAAGAAGACAAATTTTCTTATATGTATTGACAAAGCTATTAGAAGTAAAATTGAAAAAACAGCTTTATTTAAAAATTACACCATTTTTTCAGTAACATTTTTCAGTAATATTTTCTACTTTTTGATATTCATTCAAATTTTATCTTAATAGTGATTTTTCAATGTTTTACTGTTAATTTGACAGTAAATGTTTCTCCTTTTTGATGGTCATTCAGATTTTACCTTTTATTGGTAATTTTCAAACATTCTACTGTATTTGACATTGTTTGGGATAATTGTATACGATGTTACCTTAAATCGGTCATTTGATGAAGATGAATTTCTTATATGTATTGACAAATGTATAAAAAATCAAATTGAAACAACCACAGCTTTATTTAAAAATTACACCATTTTCTCAGTAACAGTTTTTAGTAATTTTTTTCTACTTTTTGATATTCATTCAGATTTGACCTTTATTGGTAATTTTTCAATATTTTACTGTAGATTTGACATCTTTTGGGATAATTGTATACGATGTTACTTTAAATCGGTCATTTGAAGAAGACTAATTTTCTTATATGTATTGACAAATGTATGTGAAGTTAAATTAAAACAACCAAATCTTTATTTTAAAATTACACCATTTTCTCAGTAACATTTTTTCTACTTTTTGATATACATTCAGATTTGACCTATATTGGTAATTTTTCAACATTTTACTGTAAATTTGACATTTTTTTGGGATAATGTTACAAGATGTTACTTTAAATCGGTCATTTGCAGAAGACAATTTTCTAAATGTATAATGACAAATGTATAAGAAGTAAAATTGAAACAACACCATCTCTAATTTAAAGTACACCATTTTTTCAGTAATTTTTCCTACTTTTTGATATTCATTCAGATTTGACATTTATTGGTAATTTTTCAATATTTTACTGTTAATTTCACATTTTTAATGCAATTCAATACGATCATACTTCAATCGGTCATTTGATCAAGACAATTTTCTAATATGTATTGACAAATGTATTAGAAGTAAAATTGAAACAACCACAGCTTTATTTAAAAATTATACCATTTTTTCAGTAACATTTTTCAGTAATATTTCCTACTTTTTGATATTCATTCAAATTTGATCTTTAATAAGGATTTTTCAATGTTTTACTGTTAATTTGACAGTAAATGTTTCTCCTTTTTGATGGTCATTCAGATTTTACCTTTTATTGGTAATTTTCAATCATTCTACTGTAAATTTGACATTGTTTGGGATAATTGTATACGATGTTACCTTAAATCGATCATTTGATCAAGATGAATTTCTTATATGTATTGACAAATGTATTAAAAATAAAATTGAAACAACCACAGCTTTATTTAAAAATGACACCATTTTCTCAGTACCAGTTTTTAGTAATTTTTTTCTACTTTTTGATATTCATTCAGATTTGACCTTTATTGGTAATTTTTCAATATTTTACTGTAGATTTGACATTTTTTGGGATAATTGTATACGATGTTTCTTTAAATCGGTCATTTGAAGAAGACAAATAATAGTGATTTTTCAATGTTTTACTGATGATTTGACAGTAAATATTTCTACTTTTTGATGGATATTCAAATTTCACCTTTATTTGTAATTTTTAAACATTCTACTGTAAATTTGACATTTTTTTGGATATTTGTATACTATGTTACCTTAAATCGGTCATTTGATCAAAATGAATTTCTTATATGTATTGACAAATGTATTAGAAGTAAAATTGAAACAACCACAGCTTTATTTAAAAATTACATCATTTTTTCAGTAACATTTTTCAGTAATATTTCCTACTATTTGATATTCATTCAAATTTGATCTTTAATACTGATTTTTCAATGTTTTACTGTTAATTTGACAGTATATGTTTCTCCTTTTTGATGGTCATTCAGATTTTAACTTTTATTGGTAATTTTCAAACATTCTAATGTAAATTTGACATTGTTTGGGATAATTGTATACGATGTTACCTTAAATCGGTCATTTGATGAAGATGAATTTCTTATATGTATTGACAAATGTATAAAAAATCAAATTGAAACAACCACAGCTTTATTTAAAAATTACACCATTTTCTCAGTAACAGTTTTTAGTAATTTTTTTCTACTTTTTGATATTCATTCAGATTTGACCTTTATTGGTAATTTTTCAATATTTTACTGTAGATTTGACATTTTTTGGGATAATTGTATACGATGTTACTTTAAATCGGTCATTTGAAGAAGACTAATTTTCTTATATGTATTGACAAATGTATGTGAAGTTAAATTAAAACAACCAAATCTTTATTTTAAAATTACACCATTTTCTCAGTAACATTTTTTGAGTAATTTTTTCTACTTTTTGATATACATTCAGATTTGACCTATATTGGTAATTTTTCAACATTTTACTGTAAATTTGACATTTTTGGGGATAATTGTATACGATGTTACTTTAAATCGGTCATTTGAAGAAGACAAATTTTCTTATATGTATTGACAAAGCTATTAGAAGTAAAATTGAAAAAACAGCTTTATTTAAAAATTACACCATTTTTTCAGTAACATTTTTCAGTAATATTTTCTACTTTTTGATATTCATTCAAATTTTATCTTAATAGTGATTTTTCAATGTTTTACTGTTAATTTGACAGTAAATGTTTCTCCTTTTTGATGGTCATTCAGATTTTACCTTTTATTGGTAATTTTCAAACATTCTACTGTATTTGACATTGTTTGGGATAATTGTATACGATGTTACCTTAAATCGGTCATTTGATGAAGATGAATTTCTTATATGTATTGACAAATGTATAAAAAATCAAATTGAAACAACCACAGCTTTATTTAAAAATTACACCATTTTCTCAGTAACAGTTTTTAGTAATTTTTTTCTACTTTTTGATATTCATTCAGATTTGACCTTTATTGGTAATTTTTCAATATTTTACTGTAGATTTGACATTTTTTGGGATAATTGTATACGATGTTACTTTAAATCGGTCATTTGAAGAAGACTAATTTTCTTATATGTATTGACAAATGTATGTGAAGTTAAATTAAAACAACCAAATCTTTATTTTAAAATTACACCATTTTCTCAGTAACATTTTTTCAGTAATTTTTTCTACTTTTTGATATACATTCAGATTTGACCTATATTGGTAATTTTTCAACATTTTACTGTAAATTTGACATTTTTTTGGGATAATGTTACAAGATGTTACTTTAAATCGGTCATTTGCAGAAGACAATTTTCTAAATGTATAATGACAAATGTATAAGAAGTAAAATTGAAACAACACCATCTCTAATTTAAAGTACACCATTTTTTCAGTAATTTTTCCTACTTTTTGATATTCATTCAGATTTGACATTTATTGGTAATTTTTCAATATTTTACTGTTAATTTCACATTTTTAATGCAATTCAATACGATCATACTTCAATCGGTCATTTGATCAAGACAATTTTCTAATATGTATTGACAAATGTATTAGAAGTAAAATTGAAACAACCACAGCTTTATTTAAAAATTATACCATTTTTTCAGTAACATTTTTCAGTAATATTTCCTACTTTTTGATATTCATTCAAATTTGATCTTTAATAAGGATTTTTCAATGTTTTACTGTTAATTTGACAGTAAATGTTTCTCCTTTTTGATGGTCATTCAGATTTTACCTTTTATTGGTAATTTTCAATCATTCTACTGTAAATTTGACATTGTTTGGGATAATTGTATACGATGTTACCTTAAATCGATCATTTGATCAAGATGAATTTCTTATATGTATTGACAAATGTATTAAAAATAAAATTGAAACAACCACAGCTTTATTTAAAAATGACACCATTTTCTCAGTACCAGTTTTTAGTAATTTTTTTCTACTTTTTGATATTCATTTAGATTTGACCTTTATTGGTAATTTTTCAATATTTTACTGTAGATTTGACATTTTTTGGGATAATTGTATACGATGTTTCTTTAAATCGGTCATTTGAAGAAGACAAATAATAGTGATTTTTCAATGTTTTACTGATGATTTGACAGTAAATATTTCTACTTTTTGATGGATATTCAAATTTCACCTTTATTTGTAATTTTTAAACATTCTACTGTAAATTTGACATTTTTTTGGATATTTGTATACTATGTTACCTTAAATCGGTCATTTGATCAAAATGAATTTCTTATATGTATTGACAAATGTATTAGAAGTAAAATTGAAACAACCACAGCTTTATTTAAAAATTACATCATTTTTTCAGTAACATTTTTCAGTAATATTTCCTACTATTTGATATTCATTCAAATTTGATCTTTAATACTGATTTTTCAATGTTTTACTGTTAATTTGACAGTATATGTTTCTCCTTTTTGATGGTCATTCAGATTTTAACTTTTATTGGTAATTTTCAAACATTCTAATGTAAATTTGACATGGTTTGGGATAATTGTATACGATGTTACCTTAAATCGGTCATTTGATCAAGATGAATTTCTTATATGTATTGACAAATGTATAAGAAATAAAATTGAAACAACCACAGCTTTATTTAAAAATTACACCATTTTCTCAGTAACAGTTTTTAGTAATTTTTTTCTACTTTTTGATATTCATCAGATTTGACCTTTATTGGTCATTTTTCAATATTTTACTGTAGATTTGACATTTTTTGGGATAATTGTATACGATATTACTTTAAATCGGTCATTTGAAGAAGACAAATTTTCTTATATGTATTGACAAATGTATTAGAAGTAAAATTGAAACCACAGCTTTATTTAAAAATTACACCATTTTTTCAGTAACATTTTTCAGTAATATTTCCTACTTTTTGATATTCATTCAAATTTGATCTTTAATAGTGATTTTTCAATGTTTTACTGTTAATTTGACAGTAAATGTTTCTCCTTTTTGATGGTCATTCAGATTTTACCTTTTAAGGTAATTTTCAAACATTCTACTGTAAATTTGACATTGTTTGGGAAAAAGAAAAAGATACCCGGATGTGTTGTGAGGAGGCTGTACGGAAATTTGCTCTCGTTAAAAATCCAAGTCTTACATGTATGAAGGAGAGTATCATATGAAAAAAATATGTGAACTTAACCAGCATTTCATTCTAAGTCAAAAGGTAAGACTGGTCCAGTCAAACACCGCACCAAAGCCATAATTTTTATAATATTCATTCAGCCTAGACTGTTGGAAAAAACAACGCAACGAATAACGTCGTCATAAGGGGGAACTCGATTGTTCCACTTAGTAACGCTATTGTTCTACAAAATGGAAGCCTAACTACGGCCAACTTTTTTTCTTATTTCCTAAACTGGAAACAAAATAATGAATTCTGATAGCTCAAATGAAGAAGCTACAATTGCAGAACCTACCGTTCTTGTAGAAATATTAAAGACACTTACTAAAATGGAGGAAAGAATGGGTAAAATTGAGATGAAATTTGACCAAATAGAACGAATTACCTTCAAGCTAGAAGAAATAGAGAACGCGGTCAAAACTATAAATGAAAGAAACGAACAGACTGAGAACAGTTTTATAGGTTTAAGCACAGTGGTGGATGACGTGATCAACCAATGTACCGGGAATAAACAGGAAATTCAAGAGCTGAAATTGGAAATTGAAAAAATAGGATCGGAAGTGGAAAAATCAAACACCGCAAAAGTCACCGATCAATCTAACGTTATTCAAAAAATGGAAGAAAGTTTAATAGATTTAAAGTGCCGCTCCATGAAAAATAATCTGATATTTTCTGGTCTACAATACCAGAAGGATGAGCATGTTGAAGAAAAACTTAGAAATTTCTTACACAACGAACTTAAAATAAACCATCGAATAGAGTTTGGAAATGCCTATCGGTTTGGAAAACAGGGCTTTAATGGGACGAGGCCAATAGTTGCAAGGTTTTTGTACAGAAAAGATTTAGAGATGGTGCTTTCTAGTGCTTACCACCTTAGAGGAAAACCTTTTGGGATTAAGGAGCAGTTTCCGTTTGAAATTGAACAAGCGCGGAAAAAGCTTTATCCTATCTTAAAGAAAGCCAAACAGAACGGCAAAATGGCAAGCCTGGTACGGGATAAACTATTTATAAACGGGAAATTATACACAGAAGAGAAAATAAAGACACATTCTCAAACACCGGCAAAAATGACACAACAGAAAATTGAGGCAACCAACCAGAGCCCGCCAATCCCACCTAGATCAAAACGAGCTAGGACTGAGTCAGATAACAGCCCTATAAGAAGAAATCTCAGAAACAGTGATTCCATACCTTCTCCACCAACACATGCGAACAACACACAACCAAACCAATATTAGAGTGGCCACGGAGAACAACCAGCTAGACAACATACAAAAACGAATATTGAAAATGATTTAAGCAGTAATATATTCTCACTCCCGAATTCAGACATTTATAATGCTTCGACTTCAACCAGTAGCGATACATGTAGCAGTCCTAGAAAAAATATTTCAGCTGGTAGTGATCTAAACATTTTATGCCTGAACTGCTGTGGAATAAAGTCTCGCGTGAATTATCCAGAATTTAAAGACATTATAGATAATCATGAAATAGTATGTCTTGTAGAAACTAAAACCGATGACATTGATGTGATAAATCTTCCCGGTTATGAATTCAAAATGAAAAACAGGAAAAAAGTTACGAAAACGAGATCGGGTGGTATTACAGTTGGCTACAAAGAACATTTGAAGACAATGATAGAAATAATAGACACAGAATGTAAATATGTAATGTGGTTTCAAGTTAACGGTAAAACATTTAATTTAGATAAACCCGTTGTATTTGGAGTCGTTTACATACCTCCGGAATATACTAGGTATTCCTCAGATGAAGCTGTTAATGAGATTGAACAAGAATTTCTACGCTTTTCGAACATTTCAAATTACATATGCCTCTTAGGGGATTTTAATGCCAGGACAGGTTGTGATGATGATTTTGTAATAATAAATGAAGATGAACATGGTGATAATAACTTGTCTGACTTTATCGAAAACCCCATTAATGCTCTAGAAGCTCTGTAGAAAGTAGAAAAAAAGTGAAAAAATGTTACCGAGAAAATGGTGTTATTTTTTAAATAAAGCTGTGTTTTTTTCAATTTTACTTCTAATACATTTGTCAATACATATTACAAAATTATCTTGATCAAATGACTGATTTAAGGTAACATCATATACAATTATCGAAAAAAAAGTCAAATTAACAGTAAAATGTTGAAAAATTACCAATTAAAGGTCAAATCTGAATAAATATCAAAAAGGAGAAAAAATTACTGAAAAAATAGTACTGAGAAAATGGTGTTATTTTAAAATAAAGCTGCGGTTGTTTCAATTTTACTTCTAATACATTTGTCAATACATACCAGAAAATTATGTTGATCAAATGGCTTATTTAAGGTAACATCATATACAATTATCGGCAAAAAAATCAAATTAACAGTGAAATGTTGAAAAATTACCAGTAAAGGTCAAATCTGAATGAATATCAAAAAGTAGAAAAAATTACTGAAAAAATAGTACTGAGAAAATGGTGTTATTTTAAAATAAAGCTGCGGTTGTTTCAATTTTACTTCTAATACATTTGTCAATACAAATTAGAAAATTATCTTGATCAAATGACTGATTTAAGGTAACATCATATACAATTATCAAAAAGAAAAGTCAAGTTAACAGTGAAATGTTGTAAAATCACCAATAAAGGTCAAATCTGAATGAATATCAAAAAGTAGAAAAAATTACTGAAAAAATAGTACTGAGAAAATTTAGTTATTTTAAATTAAAGCTGTGGTTGTTTCAATTTTACTTCTAATACATTTGTCAATACATACCACAAAATTATCTTAATCAAATGACATTTTTAAGGTAACATCATATACAATTATCGGCAAAAAAGTCAAATTAACAGAAAATTGTTGAAAAATTACCAGTAAAGGTCAAATCTGAATGAATATCAAAAAGTACAAAAAATTACTGAAAAAATAGTACTGAGAAAATGGTGTTATTTTAAAATAAAGCTGCGGTTGTTTCAATTTTACTTCTAATACATTTGTCAATACATACCAGAAAATTATCTTGATCAAATGACTTATTTAAGGTAACATCATATACAATTATGTGCAAAAAAGTCAAATTAACAGTAAATTGTTGAAAAATTACCAATAAAGGTCAAATCTGAATAAATATCAAAAAGTAGAAAAAATTACTGAAAAAATACTACTGAGAAAATGGTGTAATTTTTAAAAAAAGCTGTGGTTGTTTCAATTTTACTTCTAATACATTTGTCAATACAAATTAGAAAATTATCTTGATCAAATGACTGATTTAAGGTAACATCATTTACAATTATCGGCCAAAAAGTCAAATTAACAGTAAATTGTTGAAAAATTACCAATAAATGTCAAATCTGAATGAATATTAAAAAGTAGAAAAAATTTACTGAGAAAATGGTGTTATTTTTTAGATAAAGCTGTGTTTTTTTCAATTTTACTTCTAATACATTTGTCAATACATATTACAAAATTATCTTGATCAAATGACTGATTTTAGGTAACATCATATACAGTAATCGGCAAAAAAGTCAAATTAACAGTAAAATGTTGAAATATTACCAATTAAAGGTCAAATCTGAATGAATATCAAAAAGTAAAAAAAAAACTGAAAAAATACTACTGAGAAAATGGTGTTTTTTTTAAATAAAGCTGTGGTTGTTTCAGTTTTAAACAGTCAAACACCGCACCAAAGCAATAATTTTTATAATATTCATTCAGCCTAGACTGTTGAAAAAACAACGCAACGAATAACGTCGTCATAAAGGGGAACTCGATTGTTCCACTTAGTAACGCTATTGTTCTACAAAATGGAAGCCTAACTACGGCCAACTTTTTTTTTCTTATTTCCTAAACTGGAAACAAAATAATGAATTTCGATAGCTCAAATGAAAAAGCTACAATTGCAGAACCTACCGTTCTTGTAGAAATATTAAAGACACTTACTAAAATGGAGGAAAGAATGGGTAAAATTGAGAGGAAATTTGACCAAATAGAACGAATTACCTTCAAGCTAGAAGAAATAGAGAACGCGGTCAAAACTATAAATGAAAGAAACGAACAGACTGAGAACAGTTTTGTAGGTTTAAGCACAGTGGTGGATGACATTATCAACCAATGTACCGGGAATAAACAGGAAATTCAAGAGCTGAAATTGGAAATGGAAAAAATAGGATCGGAAGTGAAAAAATCAAACACCGCAAAAGTCACCGATCAATCTAACGTTATTCAAAAAATGGAAGAAAGTTTGATAGATTTAAAGTGTCGCTCCATGAAAAATAATCTGATATTTTTTGGTCTACAATACCAGAAGGATGAGCATGTTGAAGAAAAACTTAGAAATTTCTTACAAAACGAACTAAAAATAAACCATCGAATAGAGTTCGGAAATGCCCATCGTTTTGGAAAACAGGGCTTTAAATGGAACGAGGCCAATAGTTGCAAGGTTTTTGTTCAGAAAAGATTTAGAGATGGTGCTTTCTAGTGCTTACCACCTTAGAGGAAAACCTTTTGGGATTAAAGAGCAGTTTCCGTTTGAAATTGAACAAGCGCGGAAAAAGCTTTATCCTATCTTAAAGAAAGCCAAACAGGACGGCAAAATGACAAGCCTGGTACGGGATAAACTATTTATAAACGGGAAATTATACATGGAAGAGAAAATAAAGTCACATTCTCAAACACCGGCAAAAATGACACAACAGAAAATTGAGGCAACCAACCAGAGCCCGCCAATCCCACCGAGATCAAAACGAGGTAGGACTGAGACGGATAACAGCCCTATAAGAAGAAATCTCAGAAACAGTGATTCCATACCTTCTCCATCAACACATGCGAACAACACACAACCAAACCAATATTAGAGTGGCCACGGGGAACAACCAGCTAGACAACATACAAAAACGAATATTGAAAATGATTTAAGCAGTAATATATTCTCACTCCCGAATTCAGACATTTATAATGCTTCGACTTCAACCAGTAGCGATACATGTAGCAGTCCTAGAAAAAATATTTCAGCTGGTAGTGATCTAAACATTTTATGCCTGAACTGCTGTGGAATAAAGTCTCGCGTGAATTATCCAGAATTTAAAGACATTATAGATAATCATGAAATAGTATGTCTTGTAGAAACTAAAACCGATGACATTCATGTGATAAATCTTCCCGGTTGTGAATTCAAAATGAAAAACAGGAAAAAAGTTACGAAAACGAGATTGGGTGGTATTACAGTTGGCTACAAAGAACATTTGAAGACAATGATAGAAATAATAGACACAGAATGTAAATATGTAATGTGGTTTCAAGTTAACGGTAAAACATTTAATTTAGATAAACCCGTTGTATTTGGAGTCGTTTACATACCTCCGGAATATACTAGGTATTCCTCAGATGAAGCTGTTAATGAGATTGAACAAGAATTTCTACGCTTTTCGAACATTTCAAATTACATATGCCTCTTAGGGGATTTTAATGCCAGGACAGGTTGTGATGACGATTTTGTAATTATAAATGAAGATGAACATGGTGATAATAACTTGTCTGACTTTATCGAAAACCCCATTAATGCTCTAGAAGCTCTGTAGAAAGTAGAAAAAAAAAGTGAAAAAATGTTACCGAGAAAATGGTGTTATTTTTTAAATAAAGCTGTGTTTTTTTCAATTTTACTTCTAATACATTTGTCAATACATATTACAAAATTATCTTGATCAAATGACTGATTTAAGGTAACATCATATACAATTATCGAAAAAAAAGTCAAATTAACAGTAAAATGTTGAAAAATTACCAATTAAAGGTAAAATCTGAATGAATATCAAAAAGTAGAAAAAATTACTGAAAAAATAGTACTAAAAAAATGGTGTGATTTTAAAATAAAGCAGTGGTTGTTTCAATTTTATTTCTAATACATTGGTCAATACAAATAAGAAAATTATCTTGATCAAATGACTGATTTAAGGTAAAAAGTTATCAAAGGTACCAGGATTATAATTTAATACGCCAGACGCGCATTTCGTCTACATAAGACTCATCAGTGACGCTCAGATCAAAACATTTAAAAAGTCAAACCAATACAAAGTTGAAGGTATTATCATTTAAAATTATCGGCAAAAAAGTCAAATTAACAGTAAATTGTTAAAAAATTACCAATAAAGGTC
This sequence comes from Mytilus trossulus, assembly GCF_036588685.1. NCBI lineage: Eukaryota > Metazoa > Mollusca > Bivalvia > Mytilida > Mytilidae > Mytilus > Mytilus trossulus. The sequence goes on along the minus strand of NC_086377.1, from coordinate 87,144,047 downwards.
AAATCTGAATGAATATCAAAAAGTAGAAAAAATTACTGAAAAAATAGTACTGAGAAAATGGTGTTATTTTAAAATAAAGCTGCGGTTGTTTCAATTTTACCTCTAATACATTTGTCAATACAAATTAGAAAATTATCTTGATCAAATGACTGATTTAAGGTAACATCATATACAATTATCCAAAAAAAAAGTCAAATTAACAGTGAAATGTTGTAAAATTACCAATAAAGGTCAAATCTGAATGAATATCAAAAAGTAGAAAAAATTACTGAAAAAATAGTACTGAGAAAATTTAGTTATTTTAAAATAAAGCTGTGGTTGTTTCAATTTTACTTCTAATACATTTGTCAATACATACCACAAAATTATCTTAATCAAATGACTTTTTTAAGGTAACATCATATACAATTATCGGCAAAAAAGTCAAATTAACAGAAAATTGTTGAAAAATTACCAGTAAAGGTCAAATCTGAATGAATATCAAAAAGTAGAAAAAATTACTGAAAAAATAGTACTGAGGAAATGGTGTTATTTTAAAATAAAGCTGCGGTTGTTTCAATTTTACTTCTAATACATTTGTCAATACATACCAGAAAATTATTTTGATCAAATGACTTATTTAAGGTAACATCATATACAATTATGTGCAAAAAAGTCAAATTAACACTGAATTGTTGAAAAATTACCAATAAAGGTCAAATCTGAATGAATATCAAAAAGTAGAAAAAATTACTGAAAAAATACTACTGAGAAAATGGTGTAATTTTTAAATAAAGCTGTGGTTGTTTCAATTTTACTTCTAATACATTTGTCAATACAAATTAGAAAATTATCTTGATCAAATGACTGATTTAAGGTAACATCATTTACAATTATCGGCCAAAAAGTCAAATTAACAGTAAATTGTTGAAAAATTACCAATAAATGTCAAATCTGAATGAATATTAAAAAGTAGAAAAAATTTACTGAGAAAATGGTGTTATTTTTCAGATAAAGCTGTGTTTTTTTCAATTTTACTTCTAATACATTTGTCAATACATATTACAAAATTATCTTGATCAAATGACTGATTTTAGGTAACATCATATACAATTTTCGGCAAAAAAGTCAAATTAACAGTAAAATGTTGAAATATTACCAATTAAAGGTCAAATCTGAATGAATATCAAAAAGTAAAAAAAAAACTGAAAAAATACTACTGAGAAAATGGTGTTTTTTTAAATAAAGCTGTGGTTGTTTCAGTTTTAAACAGTCAAACACCGCACCAAAGCAATAATTTTTATAATATTCATTCAGCCTAGACTGTTGAAAAAACAACGCAACGAATAACGTCGTCATAAAGGGGAACTCGATTGTTCCACTTAGTAACGCTATTGTTCTACAAAATGGAAGCCTAACTACGGCCAACTTTTTTTTTCTTATTTCCTAAACTGGAAACAAAATAATGAATTTCGATAGCTCAAATGAAGAAGCTACAATTGCAGAACCTACCGTTCTTGTAGAAATATTAAAGACACTTACTAAAATGGAGGAAAGAATGGGTAAAATTGAGAGGAAATTTGACCAAATAGAACGAATTACCTTCAAGCTAGAAGAAATAGAGAACGCGGTCAAAACTATAAATGAAAGAAACGAACAGACTGAGAACAGTTTTGTAGGTTTAAGCACAGTGGTGGATGACGTTATCAACCAATGTACCGGGAATAAACAGGAAATTCAAGAGCTGAAATTGGAAATGGAAAAAATAGGATCGGAAGTAAAAAAATCAAACACCGCAAAAGTCACCGATCAATCTAACGTTATTCAAAAAATGGAAGAAAGTTTGATAGATTTAAAGTGTCGCTCCATGAAAATTAATCTGATATTTTCTGGTCTACAATACCAGAAGGATGAGCATGTTGAAGAAAAACTTAGAAATTTCTTACAAAACGAACTTAAAATAAACCATCGAATAGAGTTCGGAAATGCCCATCGTTTTGGAAAACAGGGCTTTAAATGGAACGAGGCCAATAGTTGCAAGGTTTTTGTTCAGAAAAGAGTTAGAGATGGTGCTTTCTAGTGCTTACCACCTTAGAGGAAAACCTTTTGGGATTAAAGAGCAGTTTCCATTTGAAATTGAACAAGCGCGGAAAAAGCTTTATCCTATCTTAAAGAAAGCCAAACAGGACGGCAAAATGGCAAGCCTGGTACGGGATAAACTATTTATAAACGGGAAATTATACATGGAAGAGAAAATAAAGTCACATTCTCAAACACCGGCAAAAATGACACAACAGAAAATTGAGGCAACCAACCAGAGCCCGCCAATCCCACCGAGATCAAAACGAGCTAGGACTGAGACGGATAACAGCCCTATAAGAAGAAATCTCAGAAACAGTGATTCCATACCTTCTCCATCAACACATGCGAACAACACACAACCAAACCAATATTAGAGTGGCCACGGAGAACAACCAGCTAGACAACATACAAAAACGAATATTGAAAATGATTTAAGCAGTAATATATTCTCACTCCCGAATTCAGACATTTATAATGCTTCGACTTCAACCAGTAGCGATACATGTAGCAGTCCTAGAAAAAATATTTCAGCTGGTAGTGATCTAAACATTTTATGCCTGAACTGCTGTGGAATAAAGTCTCGCGTGAATTATCCAGAATTTAAAGACATTATAGATAATCATGAAATAGTATGTCTTGTAGAAACTAAAACCGATGACATTCATGTGATAAATCTTCCCGGTTGTGAATTCAAAATGAAAAACAGGAAAAAAGTTACGAAAACGAGATTGGGTGGTATTACAGTTGGCTACAAAGAACATTTGAAGACAATGATAGAAATAATAGACACAGAATGTAAATATGTAATGTGGTTTCAAGTTAACGGTAAAACATTTAATTTAGATAAACCCGTTGTATTTGGAGTCGTTTACATACCTCCGGAATATACTAGGTATTCCTCAGATGAAGCTGTTAATGAGATTGAACAAGAATTTCTACGCTTTTCGAACATTTCAAATTACATATGCCTCTTAGGGGATTTTAATGCCAGGACAGGTTGTGATGACGATTTTGTAATTATAAATGAAGATGAACATGGTGATAATAACTTGTCTGACTTTATCGAAAACCCCATTAATGCTCTAGAAGCTCTGTAGAAAGTAGAAAAAAAAAGTGAAAAAATGTTACCGAGAAAATGGTGTTATTTTTTAAATAAAGCTGTGTTTTTTTCAATTTTACTTCTAATACATTTGTCAATACATATTACAAAATTATCTTGATCAAATGACTGATTTAAGGTAACATCATATACAATTATCGAAAAAAAAGTCAAATTAACAGTAAAATGTTGAAAAATTACCAATTAAAGGTCAAATCTGAATGAATATCAAAAAGTAGAAAAAATTACTGAAAAAATAGTACTAAAAAATGGTGTGATTTTAAAATAAAGCAGTGGTTGTTTCAATTTTATTTCTAATACATTGGTCAATACAAATAAGAAAATTATCTTGATCAAATGACTGATTTAAGGTAAAAAGTTATCAAAGGTACAAGGATTATAATTTAATACGCCAGACGCGCATTTCGTCTACATAAGACTCATCAGTGACACTCTGATCAAAACATTTAAAAAGTCAAACCAATACAAAGTTGAAGGTATTATCATTTAAAATTATCGGCAAAAAAGTCAAATTAACAGTAAATTGTTAAAAAATTACCAATAAAGGTCAAATCTGAATGAATATCAAAAAGTAGAAAAAATTACTAAAAAAATAGTACTGAGAAAATGGTGTTATTTTAAAATAAAGCTGCGGTTGTTTCAATTTTACCTCTAATACATTTGTCAATACAAATTAGAAAATTATCTTGATCAAATGACTGATTTAAGGTAACATCATTTACAATTATCGGCCAAAAAGTCAAATTAACAGTAAATTGTTGAAAAATTACCAATAAATGTCAAATCTGAATGAATATTAAAAAGTAGAAAAAATTTACTGAGAAAATGGTGTTAATTTTTAGATAAAGCTGTGTTTTTTTCAATTTTACTTCTAATACATTTGTCAATACATATTACAAAATTATCTTGATCAAATGACTGATTTTAGGTAACATCATATACAATTTTCGGCAAAAAAGTCAAATTAACAGTAAAATGTTGAAATATTACCAATTAAAGGTCAAATCTGAATGAATATCAAAAAGTAAAAAAAAAACTGAAAAAATACTACTGAGAAAATGGTGTTTTTTTAAAATAAAGCTGTGGTTGTTTCAGTTTTAAACAGTCAAACACCGCACCAAAGCAATAATTTTTATAATATTCATTCAGCCTAGACTGTTGAAAAAACAACGCAACGAATAACGTCGTCATAAAGGGGAACTCGATTGTTCCACTTAGTAACGCTATTGTTCTACAAAATGGAAGCCTAACTACGGCCAACTTTTTTTTTTCTTATTTCCTAAACTGGAAACAAAATAATGAATTTCGATAGCTCAAATGAAGAAGCTACAATTGCAGAACCTACCGTTCTTGTAGAAATATTAAAGACACTTACTAAAATGGAGGAAAGAATGGGTAAAATTGAGAGGAAATTTGACCAAATAGAACGAATTACCTTCAAGCTAGAAGAAATAGAGAACGCGGTCAAAACTATAAATGAAAGAAACGAACAGACTGAGAACAGTTTTGTAGGTTTAAGCACAGTGGTGGATGACGTTATCAACCAATGTACCGGGAATAAACAGGAAATTCAAGAGCTGAAATTGGAAATGGAAAAAATAGGATCGGAAGTGAAAAAATCAAACACCGCAAAAGTCACCGATCAATCTAACGTTATTCAAAAAATGGAAGAAAGTTTGATAGATTTAAAGTGTCGCTCCATGAAAATTAATCTGATATTTTCTGGTCTACAATACCAGAAGGATGAGCATGTTGAAGAAAAACTTAGAAATTTCTTACAAAACGAACTTAAAATAAACCATCGAATAGAGTTCGGAAATGCCCATCGTTTTGGAAAACAGGGCTTTAAATGGAACGAGGCCAATAGTTGCAAGGTTTTTGTTCAGAAAAGAGTTAGAGATGGTGCTTTCTAGTGCTTACCACCTTAGAGGAAAACCTTTTGGGATTAAAGAGCAGTTTCCGTTTGAAATTGAACAAGCGCGGAAAAAGCTTTATCCTATCTTAAAGAAAGCCAAACAGGACGGCAAAATGGCAAGCCTGGTACGGGATAAACTATTTATAAACGGGAAATTATACATGGAAGAGAAAATAAAGTCACATTCTCAAACACCGGCAAAAATGACACAACAGAAAATTGAGACAACCAACCAGAGCCCGCCAATCCCACCGAGTTCAAAACGAGCTAGGACTGAGTCAGATAACAGCCCTATAAGAAGAAATCTCAGAAACAGTGATTCCATACCTTCTCCATCAACACATGCGAACAACACACAACCAAACCAATATTAGAGTGGCCACGGAGAACAACCAGCTAGACAACATACAAAAACGAATATTGAAAATGATTTAAGCAGTAATATATTCTCACTCCCGAATTCAGACATTTATAATGCTTCGACTTCAACCAGTAGCGATACATGTAGCAGTCCAGAAAAAATATTTCAGCTGGTAGTGATCTAAACATTTTATGCCTGAACTGCTGTGGAATAAAGTCTCGCGTGAATTATCCAGAATTTAAAGACATTATAGATAATCATGAAATAGTATGTCTTGTAGAAACTAAAACCGATGACATTGATGTGATAAATCTTCCCGGTTATGAATTCAAAATGAAAAACAGGAAAAAAGTTACGAAAACGAGATCGGGTGGTATTACAGTTGGCTACAAAGAACATTTGAAGACAATGATAGAAATAATAGACACAGAATGTAAATATGTAATGTGGTTTCAAGTTAACGGTAAAACATTTAATTTAGATAAACCCGTTGTATTTGGAGTCGTTTACATACCTCCGGAATATACTAGGTATTCCTCAGATGAAGCTGTTAATGAGATTGAACAAGAATTTCTACGCTTTTCGAACATTTCAAATTACATATGCCTCTTAGGGGATTTTGATGCCAGCACAGGTTGTGATGACGATTTTGTAATTATAAATGAAGATGAACATGGTGATAATAACTTGTCTGACTTTATCGAAAACCCCATTAATGCTCTAGAAGTTCTGTAGAAAGTAGAAAAAAAAAGTGAAAAAATGTTACCGAGAAAATGGTGTTATTTTTTAAATAAAGCTGTGTTTTTTTTCAATTTTACTTCTAATACATTTGTCAATACATATTACAAAATTATCTTGATCAAATGACTGATTTAAGGTAACATCATATACAATTATCGAAAAAAAAAGTCAAATTAACAGTAAAATGTTGAAAAATTACCAATTAAAGGTCAAATCTGAATGAATATCAAAAAGTAGAAAAAATTACTGAAAAAATAGTACTAAAAAAATGGTGTGATTTTAAAATAAAGCAGTGGTTGTTTCAATTTTATTTCTAATACATTTGTCAATACAAATAAGAAAATTATCTTGATCAAATGACTGATTTAAGGTAAAAAGTTATCAAAGGTACCAGGATTATAATTTAATACGCCAGACGCGCATTTCGTCTACATAAGACTCATCAGTGACGCTCAGATCAAAACATTTAAAAAGCCAAACCAATACAAAGTTGAAGGTAACATCATTTACAATTATCGGCAAAAAAGTCAAACTAACAGTAACTTGTTAAAAAATTACCAATAAAGGTCAAATCTGAATGAATATCAAAAAGTAGAAAAAATTACTGAAAAAATAGTACTGAGAAAATGGTGTTATTTTAAAATAAAGCTGCGGTTGATTCAATTTTACTTCTAATACATTTGTCAATACATACCAGAAAATTATGTTGATCAAATGGCTTATTTAAGGTAACATCATATACAATGATCGTCAAAAAAATCAAATTAACAGTAAAATGTTGAAAAATTACCAGTAAAGGTCAAATCTGAATGAATATCAAAAAGTAGAAAAAATTACTGAAAAAATGTTACTGAGAAAATGGTGTTATTTTAAAATAAAGCTGCGGTTGTTTCAATTTTACTTCTAATACATTTGTCAATACATACCACAAAATTATCTTAATCAAATGACTTTTTTAAGGTAACATCATATACAGTTATCGGTAAAAAAGTCAAATTAACAGAAAATTGTTGAAAAATTATCAGTAAAGGTCAAATCTGAATGAATATCAAAAAGTAGAAAAAATTACTGAAAAAATAGTACTGAGAAAATGGTGTTATTTTTAAATAAAGCTGCGGTTGTTTCAATTTTACTTCTAATACATTTGTCAATACATACCAGAAAATTATCTTGATCAAATGACTTATTTAAGGTAACATCATATACAATTATCGGCAAAAAAGTCAAATTAACAGTAAAATGTTGAAAAATTACCAATAAAGGTCAAATCTGAATGAATATCAAAAAGTAGAAAAAATTACTGAAAAAATAGAACTGAGAAAATGGTGTTATTTTAAAATAAAGCTGTGGTTGTTTCAATTTTACTTCTAATACATTTCTCAATACATACCTGAAAATCATCTTGATCAAATGACTTATTTTAGGTAACATCATATAAAATTATCGGCAAAAAAGTCAAATTAACAGTAAATTGTTGAAAAATTACCAATAAAGGTCAAATCTGAATGAATAACACTAAGTAGAAAAAATTACTGAAAAAATAGTACTGAAAAAATAGTACTAAAAAAATAGTACTAAAAAAATGGTGTGATTTTAAAATAAAGCAGTGGTTGTTTCAATTTTTTTTCTAATACATTTGTCAATACAAATAAGAAAATTATCTTGATCAACTGACTGATTTAAGGTAAATAGTTATTAAAGGTACCAGGATTATAATTTAATACGCCAGACGCGCGTTTCGTCTACATAAAGACTCACCAGTGACGCTCAGATCAAAACATTTAAAAAGCCAAACCAATACAAAGTTGAAGGTAACATCATTTACAATTATCGGCAAAAAAGTCAAATTAACAGTAAATTGTTGAAAAATTACCAATTAAAGGTCAAATCTGAATGAATATCAAAAAGTAGAAAAAATACTGAAAAATACTACTGACAAAATGGTGTTATTTTAAAATAAAGCTGTGTTTTTTTCAATTTTACTTCTAATACATTTGTCAATACATACCAGAAAATTAATTGATCAAATGACTTATTAAAGGTAACATCATATACAATTATCGGCAAAAAAGTCAAATTAACAGTAAATAGTTGAAAAACTACCAATAAAGGCCAAATCTGAATGAATATCAAAAAGTAAAAAAAAAACTGAAAAAATACTACTAAGAAAATGGTGTTATTTTAAAATAAAGCTGTGGTTGTTTCAGTTTGACTTCTAATACATTTGTCAATACAAATTAGAAAATTATCTTGATCAAATGACTGATTTTAGGTAACATCATATACAATTTTCGGCAAAAAAGTCAAATTAACAGTAAAATGTTGAAAAATTACCAATTAAAGGTCAAATCTGAATGAATATCAAAAAGTAAAAAAAAAACTGAAAAAATACTACTAAAAAAATGGTGTTATTTTAAAATAAAGCTGTGGTTGTTTCAGTTTTACTTCTAATACATTTGTCAATACAAATTAGAAAATTATCTTGATCAAATGACTGATTTAAGTTAACATCATTTACAATTATCGGCAAAAAAGTCAAATTAACAGTGAAATGTTCAAAAAATTACCAATAAAGGTCAAATCTGAATGAATATCAAAAAGTAGAAAAAAAAAGTGAAAAAAAGGTTACTGAGAAAATGGTCTTATTTTTTAAATAAAGCTGTGTTTTTTTCAATTTACTTCTAATACATTTGTCAATACATATTACAAAGTTATCTTGATCAAATGACTGATTTAAGGTAACATCATATACTATTTTCGAAAAAAAAAGTCAAACTAACAGTAAAATGTTGAAAAATTACCAATTAAAGTTCAAATCTGAATGAATATCAAAAAGTAGAAAAAATTACTGAAAAAATAGTACTGAAAAAATAGTACTAAAAAATGGTGTGATTTTAAAATAAAGCACTGGTTGTTTAAATTTTATTTCTAATACATTTGTCAATACAAATTAGAAAATTATCTTGATCAAATGACTGATTTAAGGTAAATAGTTATCAAAGGTACCAGGATTATAATTTAATACGCAAGACGCGCGTTTCGACTACATAAGACTCATCAGTGACACTCAGATCAAAACATTTAAAAAGCCAAACCAATACAAAGTTGAAGGTAACATCATTTACAATTATCGGCAAAAAAGTCAAATTAACAGTAAATTGTTGAAAAATTACCAATAAAGGTCAAATCTGAATGAATATCAAAAAGTAGAAAAAATTACTGAAAAAATAGTACTGAGAAAATGGTGTTATTTTAAAGAAAGCTGTGGTTGTTTCAATTTTACTTCTAATACATTTGTCAATACATACCAGAAAATTATCTTAATCAAATGACTTATTTAAGGTAACATCATATACAATTATCGGCAAAAAAGTCAAATTAACAGAAAATTGTTGAAAAATTACCAGTAAAGGTCAAATCTGAATGAATATCAAAAAGTAGAAAAAATTAACTGACAAAATGTTACTGAGAAAATGGTGTTATTTTTTAAATAAAGCTGTGTTTTTTTCAATTTTACTTCTAATATATTTGTCAATACATACCAGAAAATTATCTTGATCAAATGACTTATTTAAGGTAACATCATATACAATTATCGGCAAAAAAAGTCAAATTAACAGTAAATTGTTGAAAAATTACCAATAAATGTCAAATCTGAATGAATATTAAAAAGTAGAAAAAATTTACTGAAAAAATGTTACTGTGAAAATGGTGTTATTTTTTAAATAAAGCTGTGGTTGTTTCAATTTTACTTCTAATACTTTTGTCAATACATACCAGAAAATTAATTGATCAAATGACTTATTTAAGGTAACATCATATACAATTATCGGCAAAAAAGTCAGATTAACAGTAAAATGTTAAAAAATTACCAATAAATGTCAAATCTGAATGAATATCAAAAAGTAGAAAAAATTACTGAAAAAATACTACTGAGAAAATGGTGTAATTTTAAATAAAGATGTGGTTGTTTCAATTTTACTTCTAATACATTTGTCAATACAAATTAGAAAATTATCTTGATCAAATGACTGATTTAAGGTAACATCATTTACAATTATCGGCAAAAAAGTCAAATAAACAGTAAATTGTTGAAAAATTACCAATAAATGTCAAATCTTAATGAATATTAAAAAGTAGAAAAAATTTACTGAAAAAATGTTACTGAGAATATGGTGTTATTTTTTAAATAAAGCTGTGATTTTTTCAATTTTACTTCTAATACATTTGCCAATACAAATTAGAAAATTATCTTGATCAAATGACTGATTTTAGGTAACATCATATACAATTATCCCCAAAAAAGTCACATTAACAGTAAATTGTTGAAAAATTACCAATAAAGGTCAAATCTGAATGAATATCAAAAAGTAGAAAAAATTACTGAAAAAATACTACTGAGAAAATGGTGTAATTTTTAAATAAAGCTGTGGTTGTTTCAATTTTACTTCTAATACATTTGTCAATACAAATTAGAAAATTATCTTGATCAAATGACTGATTAAAGGTAACATCATTTACAATTATCGGCAAAAAAGTCAAATTAACAGTAAATTGTTGAAAAATTACCAATAAATGTCAAATCTGAATGAATATTAAAAAGTAGAAAAAATTTACTGAAAAAATGTTACTGAGAAAATGGTGTTATTTTTTAAATAAAGCCGTGTTTTTTTCAATTTTACTTCTAATACATTATCAAAACATATTACAAAATTATCTTGATCAAATGACTGATTTTAGGTAACATCATATACAATTTTCGGCAAAAAAGTCAAATTAACAGTAAAATGTTGAAAAATTACCAATTAAAAGTCAAATCTGAATGAATATCAAAAAGTAAAAAAAAAACTGAAAAAATACTACTGAGAAAATGGTGTTATTTTAAAATAGAGCTGTGGTTGTTTCAGTTTTACTTCTAATACATTTGTCAATACAAATTAGAAAATTATCTTGATCAAATGACTGATTTAAGTTAACATCATTTACAATTATCGGCAAAAAAGTCAAATTTACAGTGAAATGTTCAAAAAATTACCAATAAAGGTCAAATCTGAATGAATATCAAAAAGTAGAAAAAAAAAGTGAAAAAAAGGTTATTGAGAAAATGGTGTTATTTTTTAACTAAAGCTCTGTTTTTTTCAATTTACTTCTAATACATTTGTCAATACATATTACAAAGTTATCTTGATCAAATGACTGATTTAAGGTGACATCATATACAATTTTCGAAAAAAAAAAGTCAAATTAACAGTAAAATGTTGAAAAATTACCAATTAAAGGTCAAATCTGAATGAATATCAAAAAGTAGAAAAAATTACTGAAAAAATAGTACTGAAAAAATAGTACTAAAAAATGGTGTGATTTTAAAATAAAGCACTGGTTGTTTAAATTTTATTTCTAATACATTTGTCAATGCAAATTAGAAAATTATCTTGATCAAATGACTGATTTAAGGTAAATAGTTATCAAAGGTACCAGGATTATAATTTAATACGCCAGACGCGCGTTTCGTCTACATAAGACTCATCAGTGACGCTCAGATCAAAACATTTAAAAAGCCAAACCAATACAAAGTTGAAGGTAACATCATTTACAATTATCGGCAAAAAAGTCAAATTAACAGTAAATTGTTGAAAAATTACCAATAAAGGTCAAATCTGAATGAATATCAAAAAGTAGAAAAAATTACTGAAAAAATAGTACTGAGAAAATGGTGTTATTTTAAAGAAAGCTGTGGTTGTTTCAATTTTACTTCTAATACATTTGTCAATACAAATTAGAAAATTATCTTGATCAAATGACTGATTTAAGGTAACATCATTTACAATTATCGGCAAAAAAGTCAAATAAACAGTAAATTGTTGAAAAATTACCAATAAATGTCAAATCTTAATGAATATTAAAAAGTAGAAAAATTTACTGAAAAAATGTTACTGAGAAAATGGTGTTATTTTTTAAATAAAGCTGTGTTTTTTTTCAATTTTACTTCTAATACATTTGTCAATACATATTACAAAATTATCTTGATCAAATGACTGATTTTAGGTAACATCATATACAATTATCGAAAAAAAGTCAAATTAACAGTAAAATGTTGAAAAATTACCAATTAAAGGTCAAATCTGAATGAATATCAAAAAGTAAAAAAAAAACTGAAAAAATACTACTGAGAAAATGGTGTTATTTTAAAATAAAGCTGTGGTTGTTTCAGTTTTACTTCTAATACATTTGTCAATACAAATTAGAAAATTATCTTGATCAAATGACTGATTTAAGGTAACATCATTTACAATTATCGGCAAAAAAGTCAAATAAACAGTAAATTGTTGAAAAATTACCAATAAATGTCAAATCTTAATGAATATTAAAAAGTAGAAAAAATTTACTGAAAAAATGTTACTGAGAAAATGGTGTTATTTTTTAAATAAAGCTGTGATTTTTTCAATTTTACTTCTAATACATTTGCCAATACAAATTAGAAAATTATCTTGATCAAATGACTGATTTTAGGTAACATCATATACAATTATCCCCAAAAAAGTCACATTAACAGTAAATTGTTGAAAAATTACCAATAAAGGTCAAATCTGAATGAATATCAAAAAGTAGAAAAAATTACTGAAAAAATAGTACTGAGAAAATGGTGTTATTTTAAAGAAAGCTGTGGTTGTTTCAATTTTACTTCTAATACATTTGTCAATACATACCAGAAAATTATCTTAATCAAATGACTTATTTAAGGTAACATCATATACAATTATCGGCAAAAAAGTCAAATTAACAGAAAATTGTTGAAAAATTACCAGTAAAGGTCAAATCTGAATGAATATCAAAAAGTAGAAAAAATTAACTGACAAAATGTTACTGAGAAAATGGTGTTATAAGAGAGAAGACGTTATTAAAGTCAAAATATATTTTATTGGCGAAGTAAGACCATGGCTTCTGTCGGTTACCAACCCACAAACAAAGGGTCTTTGGGCAACCGTAAATAAAATGCAAATAAAATAGATAAATAAAATTCAAAATTCAAATAAAAACTAAAATGAAATGAAAATTTTGAAATAATGGGGTGCTGAATTGAACCCTGGCAACAGATGTCCAAAATCAACATGAGAAATTTCGTTTGAGGTGAAAATAAAGATAACATGGATTAATGTTCTAAATGAAATAATAATACAGTGATAAATCAAGTTCATCGGTACTGGTGCAGCCTATAAAGTCCGCCACTAAACAAGTTCAAAAACACTCATTTCACAAAGAATGTTTTGGAACTTGTTACCGCCATCCAGTACCATACATTGAGAGTCGATATAACAGATAACTCTGATTGTAATTTTGTGTAATAACAAGAATCTGACCGCAGTAACTACTAGCTAACAGATTCCCGAAGCCAATAACCTACTTCGCCGTTTGATAGACAATAAATAGATGAACATAGATAATAGCATAAATTAAAATTGTAACTTGTAACTTGTATAAAATTAGATAGCTTTCAAATCTGACAAATAACATATTCCTTCTCACTGTAGTTAGGTTCAATCACTTATTTGAATCTTGTGCTTGTATTGCAATCGTGGTAACATTTGAACAAAGCAAATTTGACTAAGGTAACAAATCTTGGAGAAAATCAATATCGCTTATAAGTTACGACCTATCGTATAGAACGGTTGTCCGATGTCATGTTCATTGTAGTGGATTACTTAATATTGCAGGGCCCTTCAAAAATGAGCATACGATTAGTTTATCTCTTTACTTAAATTGCCCATAACACTTTAGCCTTGCTAAAAAATTGTGATACGAAAATGTATAAGAGAACACAACCATAAGTAACTACAAACTTCCGAGCAACAACGAAGTTTTGGTGATTGAAAACCCCACTTTCCAAGCACGCTTTTGGAAACATGAAATATCTTAAATTGACAATCAATCAATAATCAGCTTTAGATTGGTAATTTACAATATAGAAAAATAAATAAAATTGATATGATAACAGATAAAAATATTTGACTTGTATGTTTGTAATCAGATATATGTTTGATACTTTTTATATTACCATTGGCTGAATTCTACTTTTACTATCAGAAAATATATAAACTAGAAGATCTGACATGAACTATTTTTAAACTTAATAGCGTGGTCGTAAACAGCTATATACCACCGTACAGCCTTCACCATTAAACATAGTCCATACAGTATAATAGCAACAAAGGGTCCCGGCAAACAAGAAAACAAAGCCATATTTAAGTATAAATCAATTTAAACGTACAACAAGTATAAAAGACTGCGACACACAACAAGTTTGTGAGAATTAATCCCTACCGTAACCGGGGACATCGGTTAACAACACAAAATAAAACAAAGTCGAGGTAGGTTTGACTCATTAGCTAGACACAAAACACAATACACAACTAACAAATAGACTAAAGACATCAAGTACCCACCTAAGAGTACTCGCAGTTACTGAAAGCATGTTCAAAGTCAATTCAAACTAGTTAATGAATCGTGTTGCCCAGACAAAAACTTTTAAAACTGAGGTGCAGTTAAGACCCCCAAAATTTGACTCTAAAAATAGCCGATGGAATATTAGCCGCCTTAGGGGCGCTCGTCAATACGGCATTAAACTGGTATCGTGTAATATTTTGTTTTGTTTGTTTAATTTTGTTTTTGTTTTTGTTTTTTGTTTTTTGTTTTTTGTTTTTGTTTTGTTTTTGTTTTGTTTTTGTTTTTGTTTTATTGCATATCAAGAGTATGGCGTTCGACAACAATTATTATGTCAAATCATTTATGACTGCTTACAGAAACTAGTACATGTATTCTCTAATAAACGTATAAAATTCCATGTATAACTGTTCACAGTATTTAACCCATTTACGTTGTTTCTCTTTCAGATAACAAAATCGTAGTAATTAGCAATTTTATAGTCTGAGATATACGCAACTTTAAAATCTAAACTACAAAAGCAATAAAATCAATTCATCACCTAACTTAATTGGACTTTTCTTGACCTCTGTAATGATATACATAAGATTAAAGAAAACCATTAACCCAGACAAAAACTCGCTTAAGTTGTAAATTTATATCAACAATTTTCAGACGATAATTTTATCAGAGATCTACGCATCTGGTAATAAAGTTTGTAAACGTAACTTGCAGTGTATACTATTTCTGCTCTATTCGTTATTAGTGTTAATTAATAGATTATAATTGCCAGTGAGACAACTATCCACTTGAAAGTACAAATGAAGTAAATGTAAGCAAATATAGTCAACCTTACGGCTTTCAACAATGAGAAAAACCCACACCGTATAGTCTACTATTAGAGGTCCCGACATGGAAAATATAAAACATTTCAATCGAGAGAACTAACGGCCTAATTTATAACAAAACAGTTTACGAAAAACAAATATGACAGACATAAACCAACGAAGCCTTTTTCCAAGTATAGTAGTAAAAATTTCTTGCCTTGCTGATCAATTTTCTGAAATTTGAGGCTAATGGAAACTTTAAAGTTAAAAATGCGCAAGTGGATCCCGGATTAATAGCTACTAGTTCCACTCATATGAAAAATCCAATGAAGTTAGTTTAAACAAACCCCGAAAAAACCAACAAAGATTCGTGACTTGAACGACAAACACATGGCAATACTAATTTTAGCTTATGTAAATAATTGAAAATCAACATTTGATTATCTTATCCATTACATGTAGCATTTTATTTTTTCTGGGCACTATTAAAACGTGCGCAAAAAACTTTGTGAGTAATGACGGTTTACCCTTGTGCAAGACCTTAGTTTTGATCACATTATTTATACATAATACAGACAGGGCATGAATGATTTGTTGTGATCATGGTACATGAATAATATCCATAGATCTAAATCAACTGGTCCCCAATTACAAGTCTGTGAAATTGCTTTCCTTAACAGAAACAGCTCGTTTCAAATTTATGACCTAAACCCTGCTAGCTCCAAGTCTTCTTTGCTCTCTTGCCTAATTCAAATTGGTTGTCAAATAAATATCTGATATAAAAATGCATCAGTTAACTTACGATATCATTGATATTTTGTTGATGAATTTTTATATAGCTGCGAGATAGCATTTATATATATATTTCGCACAAGTAGTGCAGATTTTGTTTCTGAAATTAGTGAAATGATTCTCTCTTTTATAAAGATGCGTTGAAAATAAATCAAATTTAGGTATACTTGTGGTCAGAGTGATACAATGAGAAAAATGTAAAAATTCCTTCGTGATATATACACATACTAAAAATATGCACTGAATATAAAATTACTTGCGGGACTATACCTTCTCAGGTAATTATAAAATAAATCAATGTTGAAATGTTTTCTAACCAATTAACCAATTAACTAAATCAATCTTATTCTTATTCGTGGTATGGTCTCTCATAGTAAAAAGCAATCCGGATCAATATAATATCCGCCATTTAGAATCGTTTTCTTATTATGCTCGAAATGTTACTACTCAAATCAATGCTAAAGCTAAAAATGTCATGTACTGAATTAGTTACATTAAAATTAAAGAATAAAAGAAGTACCTTTTTTATTGATGTATTTAGATAAGGCATACTGCTACTTCTCTGACTGACATACATAAAAATGGTCCTGCTGATGAATGAAATAATCCTAGATAACAAATTTTCAGTTTCTGTTTCCGATGCGTAGCTATTTTGACCTCACAGGTGGCTAAAGCCGATTTCTTTACCCCAATTTTAACACCTCTTTTAACGCCTTTACTTCTCAGGCATCATAAACCTTACAATAAATGTCAATATGAACAGATATAATTAAAATAATATACAACTATACAAAACCTTGATTTTATACACTAAATAAATATCAAAATGTGTGCAATGAAATTTGAATAAACGAAAAAACAATCGGTTATAAAGACATTACTTCAAAATATGAATGAATATTATTTGAAATAAATATTAAATATAAATATCAGAGTCATATTGTATTATATGTCGCTGTATATATATGTGCAACGCAATTTGGCTGACTGAAAAACAATCAGTTATAAAGACATTACTGTAGCTGTCGTATCAAATCTTATCAACTAGTTTCTTTTAACGGATGCTCAACTTTGAAATATAATTTACGATTTACTGCTGTCCTAAACACGCTAAAGAACAATAAATGGTACCATAAATTAATTTATTGTATTTGATGGTGTTAATGTCTCACAAGACAAACCCATTATTAAATAATAGTTAAACATACCTGATAATGGAACATTACCATTTTAATCTGCATTACGAAATGTAAATTGAATAGAAATACCTGGAACCTAGTTTTCATATTTTAATACCTCGATAAAAAGATACAAAAATATCAATATAACTGGAATTAAAAATTATGCGAATCAAAAATTTATTATACAATCATAAAATAAATTAAAATAAATTCGCTCGTATTATAATAACTTTAGACAAAGATTTGTATACTATAAATAAATCCTTGCTTTAAGTAAATTGTCCAATAATTTATAAATTATCAAATTGAATATGACCGATTTGAAATTAATTAATCAATAATCAGTTGAAATTGAAAAATTATTAAGATAAGTATTTACATTAATTATGCGTAAAATAAACTCAACAATCTGACCTTAGATATATATAGTTACTTCCTAGCAGACCGTGCATTCAAAATATTGTGAGGAGTGCTTTAGCTGGTAAAATTGATATGCCGTGTAATCGCATTAAGACATGCGCGTTACATTGACCTGTGCATGAACTGTAGCAAGTCTTGTCTTCCTCTGATAACGTGATTTAACGGTCAAGCCCTTTAAATCGAATTATTTTTTAAATAAAGCTGTGTTTTTTTCAATTTTACTTCTAATACATTTGTCAATACATACCAGAAAATTATCTTGATCAAATGACTTATTTAAGGTAACATCATATACAATTATCGGCAAAAAAAGTCAAATTAACAGTAAATTGTTGAAAAATTACCAATAAATGTCAAATCTGAATGAATATTAAAAAGTAGAAAAAATTTACTGAAAAAATGTTACTGTGAAAATGGTGTTATTTTTTAAATAAAGCTGTGGTTGTTTCAATTTTACTTCTAATACATTTGTCAATACATATTACAAAATTGTCTTGATCAAATGACTGATTTAAGGTAACATCATATACAATTATCGAAAAAAAAGTCAAATTAACAGTAAAATGTTGAAAAATTACCAATTAAAGGTCAAATCTGAACGAATATCAAAAAGTAGAAAAAATACTGAAAAAATACTACTGAGAAAATGGTGTTATTTTTAAATAAAGCTGTGGTTGTTTCAATTTTACTTCTAATACATTTGTCAATACAAATTAGAAAATTATCTTGATCAAATGACTGATTTAAGGTAACATCATTTACAATTTTCGGCAAAAAAGTCAAATTAACAGTAATTTGTTGAAAAATTACCAATAAATGTCAAATCTGAATGAATATTAAAAAGTAGAAAAAATTTACTGAAAAAATGTTACTGAGAAAATGGTGTTATTTTTTAAATAAAGCTGTGTTTTTTTTCAATTTTACTTCTAATACATTTGTCAATACATATTACAAAATTATCTTGATCAAATGACTGATTTTAGGTAACATCATATACAATTATCGAAAAAAAGTCAAATTAACAGTAAAATGTTGAAAAATTACCAATTAAAGGTCAAATCTGAATGAATATCAAAAAGTAGAAAAAAAACTGAAAAAATACTACTGAGAAAATGGTGTTATTTTAAAATAAAGCTGTGGTTGTTTCAGTTTTACTTCTAATACATTTGTCAATACAAATTAGAAAATTATCTTGATCAAATGACTGATTTAAGGTAAATAGTTAGCAAAGGTACCAGGATTATAATTTAATACGCCAGACGCGCGTTTCGTCTACATAAGACTCATCAGTGACGCTCAGATCAAAACATTTAAAAAGCCAAACCAATACAAAGTTGAAGGTAACATCATTTACAATTATCGGCAAAAAAGTCAAATTAACAGTAAATTGTTGAAAAATTACCAATTAAAGGTCAAATCTGAATGAATATCAAAAAGTAGAAAAAATTAACTGAGAAAATGTTACTGAGAAAATGGTGTTATTTTAAAGAAAGCTGTGGTTGTTTCAATTTTACTTCTAATACATTTGTCAATACATACCACACAATTATCTTAATCAAATGACTTATTTAAGGTAACATTATACACAATTATCGGCAAAAAAAGTCAAATTAACAGAAAATTGTTGAAAAATTACCAGTAAAGGTCAAATCTGAATGAATATCAAAAAGTAGAAAAAATTACTGAAAAAATAGTACTGAGAAAATGGTGTTATTTTAAAATAAAGCTGCGGTTGTTTCAATTTTACTTCTAATACATTTGTCATTACATATTAGAAAATTATCTTGATCAAATGACTGATTTAAGGTAACATCATATACAATTATCCCCAAAAAAGTCACATTAACAGTAAATTGTTGAAAAATTACCAATAAAGGTCAAATCTGAATGAATATCAAAAAGTAAAAAAAAAACTGAAAAAATACTACTGAGAAAATGGTGTAATTATAAAATAAAGCAGAAGTTGTTTCAATTTTACCTCTTATACATTTGTCAATACATATTAGAAAATTATCTTGATCAAATGACTGATATAAGGTAAACTCATATACAATTATCCAAAAAAAAAGTGAAATTAACAGTAAAATGTTGAAAAATTACCAATAAAGGTCAAATCTGAATGAATATCAAAAAGTAGAAAAAATTACTGAAAAAATACTACTGAGAAAATGGTGTAATTTTTAAATAAAGCTGTGGTTGTTTCAATTTTACTTCTAATACATTTGTCAATACAAATTAGAAAATTATCTTGATCAAATGACTGATTTAAGGTAATATCATTTACAATTATCGGCTAAAAAGTCAAATTAACAGTAAATTGTTGAAAAATTACCAATTAAAGGTCAAATCTGAATGAATATCAAAAAGTAGGAAAAAAAAGTGAAAAAATGTAACTGAGAAAATGGTGTTATTTTTTAAATAAAGCTGTGTTTTTTTCAATTTTACTTCTAATTTATTTGTCAATACATATTACAAAATTATCTTGATCAAATGACTGATTTAAGGTAACATCATATACAATCATCGAAAAAAAGGTCAAATTAACAGTAAAATGTTGAAAAATTACCAATTAAAGGTCAAATCTGAATGAATATCAAAAAGTAGAAAAAATTACTGAAAAAATAGTACTGAAAAAATAGTACTTAAAAAATGGTGTGATTTTAAAATAAAGCAGTGGTTGTTTCAATTTTATTTCTAATACATTTGTCAATACAAATTAGAAACGTATCTTGATCAAATGACTGATTTAAGGTAAATAGTTAGCAAAGGTACTAGGATTATAATTTAATACGCCAGACGCGCGTTTCGTCTACATAAGACTCATCAGTGACGCTCAGATCAAAACATTTAAAAAGCCAAACCAATACAAAGTTGAAGGTAACATCATTTACAATTATCGGCAAAAAAGTCAAATTAACAGTAAATTGTTGAAAAATTACCAATTAAAGGTCAAATCTGAATGAATATCAAGAAGTAGAAAAAATACTGAAAAAATACTACTGAGAAAATGGTGTTATTTTAAAAAAAGCTGTGGTTGTTTCAATTTTACTTCTAATACATTTGTCAATACATACCAGAAAATTATCTTAATCAAATGACTTATTTAAGGTAATATCATATACAATTATCGGCAAAAAAGTCAAATTTACAGAAAATTGTTGAAAAATTACCAATAAAGGTCAAATCTGAATGAATATCAAAAAGTTAAAAAAAAACTGAAAAAATACTACTGAGAAAATGGTGTAATTATAAAATAAAGCAGAAGTTGTTTCAATTTTACCTCTTATACATTTGTCAATACATATTAGAAAATTATCTTGATCAAATGACTGATATAAGGTAAACTCATATACAATTATCCAAAAAAAAAGTGAAATTAACAGTAAAATGTTGAAAAATTACCAATAAAGGTCAAATCTGAATGAATATCAAAAAGTAGGAAAAAAAAGTGAAAAAATGTAACTGAGAAAATGGTGTTATTTTTTAAATAAAGCTGTGTTTTTTTCAATTTTACTTCTAATTTATTTGTCAATACATATTACAAAATTATCTTGATCAAATGACTGATTTAAGGTAACATCATATACAATCATCGAAAAAAAGGTCAAATTAACAGTAAAATGTTGAAAAATTACCAATTAAAGGTCAAATCTGAATGAATATCAAAAAGTAGAAAAAATTACTGAAAAAATAGTACTGAAAAAATAGTACTTAAAAAATGGTGTGATTTTAAAATAAAGCAGTGGTTGTTTCAATTTTATTTCTAATACATTTGTCAATACAAATTAGAAACGTATCTTGACCAAATGACTGATTTAAGGTAAATAGTTAGCAAAGGTACTAGGATTATAATTTAATACGCCAGACGCGCGTTTCGTCTACATAAGACTCATCAGTGACGCTCAGATCAAAACATTTAAAAAGCCAAACCAATACAAAGTTGAAGGTAACATCATTTACAATTATCGGCAAAAAAGTCAAATTAACAGTAAATTGTTGAAAAATTACCAATTAAAGGTCAAATCTGAATGAATATCAAGAAGTAGAAAAAATACTGAAAAAATACTACTGAGAAAATGGTGTTATTTTAAAAAAAGCTGTGGTTGTTTCAATTTTACTTCTAATACATTTGTCAATACATACCAGAAAATTATCTTAATCAAATGACTTATTTAAGGTAATATCATATACAATTATCGGCAAAAAAGTCAAATTTACAGAAAATTGTTGAAAAATTACCAGTAAAGGTCAAATCTGAATGAATATCAAAAAGTAGAAAAAATTAACTGAGAAAATGTTACTGAGAAAATGGTGTTATTTTTTAAATAAAGCTGTGTTTTTTTCAATTTTACTTCTAATACATTTGTCAATACATACCAGAAAATTATCTTGATCAAATGACTGATTTAAGGTAACATCATATACAATTATCGAAAAAAAAGTCAAATTAACAGTAAAATGTTGAAAAATTACCAATTAAAGGTCAAATCTGAATGAATAACAAAAAGTAGAAAAAAAACTGAAAAAATGGTGTTAATTTTAAATAAAGCTGTGGTTGTTTCAATTTTACTTCTAATACATTTGTCAATACAAATTAGAAAATTATCTCGATCAAATGACTGATTTAAGGTAACATCATTTACAATTTTCGGCAAAAAAGTAAAATTAACAGTAATTTGTTTAAAAATTACCAATAAATGTCAAATCTGAATGAATATTAAAAAGTAGAAAAAATTTTACTGAAAAAATGTTACTGAGAAAATGGTGTTATTTTTTAAAAAAAGCTGTGTTTTTTTTCAATTTTACTTCTAATACATTTGTCAATACATATTACAAAATTATCTTGATCAAATGACTGATTTTAGGTAACATCATATACAATTATCCAAAAAAAAGTCAAATTAACAGTAAAATGTTGAAAAATTACCAATTAAAGGTCAAATCTGAATGAATATCAAAAAGTAAAAAAAAAACTGAAAAAATACTACTGAGAAAATGGTGTTATTTTAAAATAAAGCTGTGGTTGTTTCAGTTTTACTTCTAATACATTTGTCAATACAAATCAGAAAATTATCTTGATCAAATGACTGATTTAAGGTAACATCATATACAATTATCCAAAAAAAAAGTCAAATTAACAGTGAAATGTTGAAAAAGTACCAATAAAGGTCAAATCTGAATGAATATCAAAAAGTAGAAAAAATTACTGAAAAAATAGTACTGAGAAAATGGAGTTATTTTAAAATAAATCTGTGGTTGTTTCAATTTTACTTCTAATACATTTGTCAATACATAACACACAATTATCTTAATCAAATGACTTATTTA
Organism: Mytilus trossulus; assembly: GCF_036588685.1. Classification (NCBI taxonomy): domain Eukaryota; kingdom Metazoa; phylum Mollusca; class Bivalvia; order Mytilida; family Mytilidae; genus Mytilus; species Mytilus trossulus. The sequence continues at coordinate 87,120,883 of NC_086377.1, read as the reverse complement.
AGGTAACATCATATACAATTATCGGCAAAAAAGTCAAATTAACAGAAAATTGTTGAAAAATTACCAGTAAAGGTCAAATCTGAATGAATATCAAAAAGTAGAAAAAATTACTGAAAAAATAGTACTGAGAAAATGGTGTTATTTTAAAATAAAGCTGCGGTTGTTTCAATTTTACTTCTAATACATTTTTGTCATTACATATTAGAAATTATCTTGATCAAATGACTGATTTAAGGTAACATCATATACAATTATCCCTAAAAAAGTCACATTAACAGTAAATTGTTGAAAAATTACCAATAAAGGTCAAATCTGAATGAATATCAAAAGTAGAAAAAAATACTGAAAAAATGTAACTGAGAAAATGGTGTTATTTTTTAAATAAAGCTGTGTTTTTTTCAATTTTACTTCTAATTTATTTGTCAATACATATTACAAAATTATCTTGATCAAATGACTGATTTAAGGTAACATCATATACAATTATCGAAAAAAAAGGTCAAATTTTAACAGTAAAATGTTGAAAAATTACCAATTAAAGGTAAAATCTGAATGAATATCAAAAAGTAGAAAAAATTACTGAAAAAATAGTACTGAAAAAATAGTACTTAAAAAATGGTGTGATTTTAAATTAAATTAGTGGTTGTTTCAATTTTATTTCTAATACATTTGTCAATACAAATTAGAAAATTATCTTGATCAAATGACTGATTTAAGGTAAATAGTTAGCAAAGGTACCAGGATTATAATTTAATACGCCAGACGCGCGTTTCGTCTACATAAGACTCATCAGTGACGCTCAGATCAAAACATTTAAAAAGCCAAACCAATACAAAGTTGAAGGTAACATCATTTACAATTATCGGCAAAAAAGTCAAATTAACAGTAAATTGTTGAAAAATTACCAATTAAAGGTCAAATCTGAATGAATATCAAAAAGTAGAAAAAATTAACTGAGAAAATGTTACTGAGAAAATGGTGTTATTTTTTAAATAAAGCTGTGTTTTTTTCAATTTTACTTCTAATACATTTGTCAATACATACCAGAAAATTATCTTGATCAAATGACTGATTTAAGGTAACATCATATACAATTATCGAAAAAAAAGTCAAATTAACAGTAAAATGTTGAAAAATTACCAATTAAAGGTCAAATCTGAATGAATAACAAAAAGTAGAAAAAATACTGAAAAAATACTACTGAGTAAATGGTGTTAATTTTAAATAAAGCTGTGGTTGTTTCAATTTTACTTCTAATACATTTGTCAATACAAATTAGAAAATTATCTTGATCAAATGACTGATTTAAGGTAACATCATTTACAATTTTCTGCAAAAAAGTAAAATTAACAGTAATTTGTTGAAAATTACCAATAAATGTCAAATCTGAATGAATATTAAAAAGTAGAAAAAATCTTACTGAAAAAATGTTACTGAGAAAATGGGTGTTTTTTTTTAAATAAAGCTGTGGTTGTTTTCAATTTTACTTCTAATACATTTGTCAATACATATTACAAAATTATCTTGATCAAATGACTGATTTTAGGTAACATCATATACAATTATCGAAAAAAAAAGTCAAATTAACAGTAAAATGTTGAAAAATTACCAATTAAAGGTCAAATCTGAATGAATATCAAAAAGTAAAAAAAAAAACTGAAAAAATACTACTGAGAAAATGGTGTTATTTTAAAATAAAGCTGTGGTTGTTTCAGTTTTACTTCTAATACATTTGTCAATACAAATTAGAAAATTATCTTGATCAAATGACTGATTTAAGGTAACATTATATACAATTATCCAAAAAAAAAGTCAAATTAACAGTAAAATGTTGAAAAAGTACCAATAAAGGTCAAATCTGAATGAATATCAAAAAGTAGAAAAAAATACTGAAAAAATGCTACTGAGAAAATGGAGTTATTTTAAAATAAATCTGTGGTTGTTTCAATTTTACTTCTAATACATTTGTCAATACATACCACACAATTATCTTAATCAAATGACTTATTTAAGGTAACATCATATACAATTATCAAAAAAAAAAAGTGAAATTAACAGTAAAATTTTGAAAAATTACCAATAAAGGTCAAATCTGAATGAATATCAAAAAGTAGAAAAAATTACTGAAAAAATACTACTGAGAAAATGGTGTAAATTTTAAATAAAGCTGTGGTTGTTTCAATTTTACTTCTAATACATTTGTCAATACAAATTAGAAAATTATCTTGATCAAATGACTGATTTAAGGTAACATCATTTACAATTATCGGCAAAAAAGTCAAATTAACAGTAAATTGTTGAAAAATTACCAATAAAGGTCAAATCTGAATGAATATCAAAAAGTAGGAAAAAAAAGTGAAAAAATGTAACTGAGAAAATGGTGTTATTTTTTAAATAAAGCTGTGTTTTTTTCAATTTTACTTCTAATTTATTTGTCAATACATATTACAAAATTATCTTTATCAAATGACTGATTTAAGGTAACATCATATACAATTATCGAAAAAAAGGTCAAATTAACAGTAAAATGTTGAAAAATTACCAATTAAAGGTCAAATCTGAATGAATATCAAAAAGTAGAAAAAATTACTGAAAAAATAGTACTGAAAAAATAGTACTTAAAAAATGGTGTGATTTTAAAATAAAGCAGTGGTTGTTTCAATTTTATTTCTTATACATTTGTCAATACAAATTAGAAAATTATCTTGATCAAATGACTGATTTAAGGTAAATAGTTAGCAAAGGTACCAGGATTATAATTTAATACGCCAGACGCGCGTTTCGTCTACATAAGACTCATCAGTGACGCTCAGATCAAAACATTTAAAAAGCCAAACCAATACAAAGTTGAAGGTAACATCATTTACAATTATCGGCAAAAAAGTCAAATTAACAGTAAATTGTTGAAAAATTACCAATTAAAGGTCAAATCTGAATGAATATCATGAAGTAGAAAAAATACTGAAAAAATACTACTGAGAAAATGGTGTTATTTTAAAGAAATCTGTGGTTGTTTCAATTTTACTTCTAATACATTTGTCAATACATACCAGAAAATTATCTTAATCAAATGACTTATTTAAGGTAATATCATATACAATTATCGGCAAAAAAGTCAAATTTACAGAAAATTGTTGAAAAATTACCAGTAAAGGTCAAATCTGAATGAATATCAAAAAGTAGAAAAAATTAACTGAGAAACTGTTACTGAGAAAATGGTGTTATTTTTTAAATAAAGCTGTGTTTTTTTCAATTTTACTTCTAACACATTTGTCAATACATACCAGAAAATTATCTTGATCAAATGACTGATTTAAGGTAACATCATATACAATTTCCGAAAAAAAAGTCAAATTAACAGTAAAATGTTGAAAAATTACCAATTAAAGGTCAAATCTGAATGAATAACAAAAAGTAGAAAAAATACTGAAAAAATACTACTGAGAAAATGGTGTTAATTTTAAATAAAGCTGTGGTTGTTTCAATTTTACTTCTAATACATTTGTCAATACAAATTAGAAAATTATCTTGATCAAATGACTGATTTAAGGTAACATCATTTACAATTTTCGGCAAAAAAGTAAAATTAACAGTAATTTGTTGAAAAATTACCAATAAATGTCAAATCTGAATGAATATTAAAAAGTAGAAAAAATCTTACTGAAAAAATGTTACTGAGAAAATGGTGTTATTTTTTAAATAAAGCTGTGGTTGTTTTCAATTTTACTTCTAATACATTTGTCAATACATATTACAAAATTATCTTGATCAAATGACTGATTTTAGGTAACATCATATACAATTATCGAAAAAAAAAGTCAAATTAACAGTAAAATGTTGAAAAATTACCAATTAAAGGTCAAATCTGAATGAATATCAAAAAGTAAAAAAAAAACTGAAAAAATACTAATGAGAAAATGGTGTTATTTTAAAATAAAGCTGTGGTTGTTTCAGTTTTACTTCTAATACATTTGTCAATACAAATTAGAAAATTATCTTGATCAAATGACTGATTTAAGGTAACATCATATACAATTATCCAAAAAAAAAGTCAAATTAACAGTGAAATGTTGAAAAAGTACCAATAAAGGTCAAATCTGAATGAATATCAAAAAGTAGAAAAAATTACTGAAAAAATAGTACTGAGAAAATGGAGTTATTTTAAAATAAATCTGTGGTTGTTTCAATTTTACTTCTAATACATTTGTCAATACATACCACACAATTATCTTAATCAAATGACTTATTTAAGGTAACATCATATACAATTATCGGCAAAAAAGTCAAATTAACAGAAAATTGTTGAAAAATTACCAGTAAAGGTCAAATCTGAATGAATATCAAAAAGTAGAAAAAATTACTGAAAAAATAGTACTGAGAAAATGGTGTTATTTTAAAATAAAGCTGCGGTTGTTTCAATTTTACTTCTAATACATTTGTCATTACATATTAGAAAATTATCTTGATCAAATGACTGATTTTAGGTAACATCATATACAATTATCCCCAAAAAAGTCACATTAACAGTAAATTGTTGAAAAATTACCAATAAGGTCAAATCTGAATGAATATCAAAAGTAGAAAAAAATACTGAAAAAATAGTACTGAGAAAATGGTGTTATTTTAAAATAAAGCTGCGGTTGTTTCAATTTTACTTCTTATACATTTGTCATTACATATTAGAAAATTATCTTGATCAAATGACTGATTTTAGGTAACATCATATACAATTATCCCCAAAAAAGTCACATTAACAGTAAATTGTTGAAAAATTACCAATAAGGTCAAATCTGAATGAATATCAAAAGTAAAAAAAATACTGAAAAAATAGTACTGAGAAAATGGTGTTATTTTAAAATAAAGCTGCGGTTGTTTCAATTTTACTTCTTATACATTTGTCATTACATATTAGAAAATTATCTTGATCAAATGACTGATTTAAGGTAACATCATTTACAATTATCCAAAAAAAAAGTGAAATTAACAGTAAAATGTTGAAAAATTACCAATAAAGGTCAAATCTGAATGAATATCAAAAAGTAGAAAAAATTACTGAAAAAATACTACTGAGAAAATGGTGTAATTTTTAAATAAAGCTGTGGTTGTTTCAATTTTACTTCTAATACATTTGTCAATACATATTAGAAAATTATCTTGATCAAATGACTGATATAAGGTAAACTCATATACAATTATCCCAAAAAAAAAGTGAAATTAACAGTAAAATGTTGAAAAATTACCAATAAAGGTCAAATCTGAATGAATATCAAAAAGTAGAAAAAATTACTGAAAAAATACTACTGAGAAAATGGTGTAATTTTTAAATAAAGCTGTGGTTGTTTCAATTTTACTTCTAATATATTTGTGAATACAAATTAGAAAATTATCTTGATCAAATGACTGATTTAAGGTAACATCATTTACAATTATCCAAAAAAAAAAGTGAAATTAACAGTAAAATGTTGAAAAATTACCAATAAAGGTCAAATCTGAATGAATATCAAAAAGTAGAAAAAATTACTGAAAAAATACTACTGAGAAAATGGTGTAATTTTTAAATAAAGCTGTGGTTGTTTCAATTTTACTTCTAATACATTTGTCAATACATATTAGAAAATTATCTTGATCAAATGACTGATATAAGGTAAACTCATATACAATTATCCAAAAAAAAAGTGAAATTAACAGTAAAATGTTGAAAAATTACCAATAAAGGTCGAATCTGAATGAATATCAAAAAGTAGAAAAAATTACTGAAAAAATACTACTGAGAAAATGGTGTAATTTTTAAATAAAGCTGTGGTTGTTTCAATTTTACTTCTAATACATTTGTCAATACAAATTAGAAAATTATCTTGATCAAATGACTGATTTAAGGTAACATCATTTACAATTATCGGCAAAAAAGTCAAATTAACAGTAAATTGTTGAAAAATTACCAATAAAGGTCAAATCTGAATGAATATCAAAAAGTAGGAAAAAAAAGTGAAAAAATGTAACTGAGAAAATGGTGTTATTTTTTAAATAAAGCTGTGTTTTTTTCAATTTTACTTCTAATTTATTTGTCAATACATATTACAAAATTATCTTGATCAAATGACTGATTTAAGGTAACATCATATACAATTATCGAAAAAAAGGTCAAATTAACAGTAAAATGTTGAAAAATTACCAATTAAAGGTCAAATCTGAATGAATATCAAAAAGTAGAAAAAATTACTGAAAAAATAGTACTGAAAAAATAGTACTTAAAAAATGGTGTGATTTTAAAATAAAGCAGTGGTTGTTTCAATTTTATTTCTTATACATTTGTCAATACAAATTAGAAAATTATCTTGATCAAATGACTGATTTAAGGTAAATAGTTAGCAAAGGTACCAGGATTATAATTTAATACGCCAGACGCGCGTTTCGTCTACATAAGACTCATCAGTGACGCTCAGATCAAAACATTTAAAAAGCCAAACCAATACAAAGTTGAAGGTAACATCATTTACAATTATCGGCAAAAAAGTCAAATTAACAGTAAATTGTTGAAAAATTACCAATTAAAGGTCAAATCTGAATGAATATCAAGAAGTAGAAAAAATACTGAAAAAATACTACTGAGAAAATGGTGTTATTTTAAAGAAAGCTGTGGTTGTTTCAATTTTACTTCTAATACATTTGTCAATACATACCAGAAAATTATCTTAATCAAATGACTTATTTAAGGTAATATCATATACAATTATCGGCAAAAAAGTCAAATTTACAGAAAATTGTTGAAAAATTACCAGTAAAGGTCAAATCTGAATGAATATCAAAAAGTAGAAAAAATAGTACTGAAAAAATAGTACTAAAAAAATGGTGTGATTTTAAAATAAAGCAGTGGTTGTTTCAATTTTATTTCTAATACATTTGTCAATACAAATTAGAAAATTATCTTGATCAAATGACTGATTTAAGGTAAATAGTTAGCAAAGGTACCAGGATTATAATTTAATACGCCAGACGCGCGTTTCGTCTACATAAGACTCATCAGTGACGCTCAGATCAAAACATTTAAAAACCCAAACCAATACAAAGTTGAAGGTAACATCATTTACAATTATCGGCAAAAAAGTCAAATTAACAGTAAATTGTTGAAAAATTACCAATTAAAGGTCAAATCTGAATGAATATCAAGAAGTAGAAAAAATACTGAAAAAATACTACTGAGAAAATGGTGTTATTTTAAAATAAAGCTGTGTTTTTTTCAATTTTACTTCTAATACATTTGTCAATACATACCAGAAAATTATCTTGATCAAATGACTTATTTAAGGTAACATCATATACAATTATCGGCAAAAAAGTCAAATTAACAGTAAATTGTTGAAAAATTACCAATAAAGGTCAAATCTGAATGAATATCAAACAGTAGAAAAATTACTGAAAAAATACTGAGAAAATGGTGTAATTTTTAAATAAAGCTGTGGTTGTTTCAATTTTACTTCTAATACATTTGTCAATACAAATTACAAAATTATCTTGATCAAATGACTGATTTTAGGTAACATCATATACAATTATCGAAAAAAAAAGTCAAATTAACAGTAAAATGTTGAAAAATTACCAATTAAAGGTCAAATCTGAATGAATATCAAAAAGTAAAAAAAACAACTGAAAAAATACTACTGAGAAAATGGTGTTATTTTAAAATAAAGCTGTGGTTGTTTCAGTTTTACTTCTAATACATTTGTCAATACAAATTAGAAAATTATCTTGATCAAATGACTGATTTAAGGTAACATCATTTACAATTTTCGGCAAAAAAGTAAAATTAACAGTAATTTGTTGAAAAATTACCAATAAATGTCAAATCTGAATGAATATTAAAAAGTAGAAAAAATCTTACTGAAAAAATGTTACTGAGAAAATGGTGTTATTTTTTAAATAAAGCTGTGGTTGTTTTCAATTTTACTTCTAATACATTTGTCAATACATATTACAAAATTATCTTGATCAAATGACTGATTTTAGGTAACATCATATACAATTATCGAAAAAAAAAGTCAAATTAACAGTAAAATGTTGAAAAATTACCAATTAAAGGTCAAATCTGAATGAATATCAAAAAGTAAAAAAAAAACTGAAAAAATACTAATGAGAAAATGGTGTTATTTTAAAATAAAGCTGTGGTTGTTTCAATTTTACTTCTAATACATTTGTGAATACAAATTAGAAAATTATCTTGATCAAATGACTGATTTAAGGTAACATCATATACAATTATCCAAAAAAAAAGTCAAATTAACAGTGAAATGTTGAAAAAGTACCAATAAAGGTCAAATCTGAATGAATATCAAAAAGTAGAAAAAATTACTGAAAAAATAGTACTGAGAAAATGGAGTTATTTTAAAATAAATCTGTGGTTGTTTCAATTTTACTTCTAATACATTTGTCAATACATACCACACAATTATCTTAATCAAATGACTTATTTAAGGTAACATCATATACAATTATCGGCAAAAAAGTCAAATTAACAGAAAATTGTTGAAAAATTACCAGTAAAGGTCAAATCTGAATGAATATCAAAAAGTAGAAAAAATTACTGAAAAAATAGTACTGAGAAAATGGTGTTATTTTGAAATAAAGCTGCGGTTGTTTCAATTTTACTTCTAATACATTTGTCATTACATATTAGAAAATTATCTTGATCAAATGACTGATTTTAGGTAACATCATATACAATTATCCCCAAAAAAGTCACATTAACAGTAAATTGTTGAAAAATTACCAATAAGGTCAAATCTGAATGAATATCAAAAGTAGAAAAAAATACTGAAAAAATAGTACTGAGAAAATGGTGTTATTTTAAAATAAAGCTGCGGTTGTTTCAATTTTACTTCTTATACATTTGTCATTACATATTAGAAAATTATCTTGATCAAAAGACTGATTTTAGGTAACATCATATACAATTATCCCCAAAAAAGTCACATTAACAGTAAATTGTTGAAAAATTACCAATAAGGTCAAATCTGAATGAATATCAAAAGTAAAAAAAATACTGAAAAAATACTACTAAGAAAATGGTGTAATTATAAAATAAAGCAGAAATTGTTTCAATTTTACCTCTTATACATTTGTCAATACATATTAGAAAATTATCTTGATCAAATGACTGAAAGAAGGTAAACTCATATACAATTATCCAAAAAAAAAGTGAAATTAACAGTAAAATGTTGAAAAATTACCAATAAAGGTCAAATCTGAATGAATATCAAAAAGTAGAAAAAATTACTGAAAAAATACTACTGAGAAAATGGTGTAATTTTTAAATAAAGCTGTGGTTGTTTCAATTTTACTTCTAATACATTTGTCAATACAAATTAGAAAATTATCTTGATCAAATGACTGATTTAAGGTAACATCATTTACAATTATCCAAAAAAAAAGTGAAATTAACAGTAAAATGTTGAAAAATTACCAATAAAGGTCAAATCTGAATGAATATCAAAAAGTAGAAAAAATTACTGAAAAAATACTACTGAGAAAATGGTGTAATTTTTAAATAAAGCTGTGGTTGTTTCAATTTTACTTCTAATACATTTGTCAATACATATTAGAAAATTATCTTGATCAAATGACTGATATAAGGTAAACTCATATACAATTATCCAAAAAAAAAAGTGAAATTAACAGTAAAATGTTGAAAAATTACCAATAAAGGTCAAATCTGAATGAATATCAAAAAGTAGAAAAAATTACTGAAAAAATACTACTGAGAAAATGGTGTAATTTTTAAATAAAGCTGTGGTTGTTTCAATTTTACTTCTAATACATTTGTGAATACAAATTAGAAAATTATCTTGATCAAATGACTGATTTAAGGTAACATCATTTACAATTATCCAAAAAAAAAAGTGAAATTAACAGTAAAATGTTGAAAAATTACCAATAAAGGTCAAATCTGAATGAATATCAAAAAGTAGAAAAAATTACTGAAAAAATACTACTGAGAAAATGGTGTAATTTTTAAATAAAGCTGTGGTTGTTTCAATTTTACTTCTAATACATTTGTCAATACATATTAGAAAATTATCTTGATCAAATGACTGATATAAGGTAAACTCATATACAATTATCCAAAAAAAAAGTGAAATTAACAGTAAAATGTTGAAAAATTACCAATAAAGGTCGAATCTGAATGAATATCAAAAAGTAGAAAAAATTACTGAAAAAATACTACTGAGAAAATGGTGTAATTTTTAAATAAAGCTGTGGTTGTTTCAATTTTACTTCTAATACATTTGTCAATACAAATTAGAAAATTATCTTGATCAAATGACTGATTTAAGGTAACATCATTTACAATTATCGGCAAAAAAGTCAAATTAACAGTAAATTGTTGAAAAATTACCAATAAAGGTCAAATCTGAATGAATATCAAAAAGTAGGAAAAAAAAGTGAAAAAATGTAACTGAGAAAATGGTGTTATTTTTTAAATAAAGCTGTGTTTTTTTCAATTTTACTTCTAATTTATTTGTCAATACATATTACAAAATTATCTTGATCAAATGACTGATTTAAGGTAACATCATATACAATTATCGAAAAAAAGGTCAAATTAACAGTAAAATGTTGAAAAATTACCAATTAAAGGTCAAATCTGAATGAATATCAAAAAGTAGAAAAAATTACTGAAAAAATAGTACTGAAAAAATAGTACTTAAAAAATGGTGTGATTTTAAAATAAAGCAGTGGTTGTTTCAATTTTATTTCTTATACATTTGTCAATACAAATTAGAAAATTATCTTGATCAAATGACTGATTTAAGGTAAATAGTTAGCAAAGGTACCAGGATTATAATTTAATACGCCAGACGCGCGTTTCGTCTACATAAGACTCATCAGTGACGCTCAGATCAAAACATTTAAAAAGCCAAACCAATACAAAGTTGAAGGTAACATCATTTACAATTATCGGCAAAAAAGTCAAATTAACAGTAAATTGTTGAAAAATTACCAATTAAAGGTCAAATCTGAATAGAATATCAAGAAGTAGAAAAAATACTGAAAAAATACTACTGAGAAAATGGTGTTATTTTAAAGAAAGCTGTGGTTGTTTCAATTTTACTTCTAATACATTTGTCAATACATACCAGAAAATTATCTTAATCAAATGACTTATTTAAGGTAATATCATATACAATTATCGGCAAAAAAGTCAAATTTACAGAAAATTGTTGAAAAATTACCAGTAAAGGTCAAATCTGAATGAATATCAAAAAGTAGAAAAAATAGTACTGAAAAAATAGTACTAAAAAAATGGTGTGATTTTAAAATAAAGCAGTGGTTGTTTCAATTTTATTTCTAATACATTTGTCAATACAAATTAGAAAATTATCTTGATCAAATGACTGATTTAAGGTAAATAGTTAGCAAAGGTACCAGGATTATAATTTAATACGCCAGACGCGCGTTTCGTCTACATAAGACTCATCAGTGACGCTCAGATCAAAACATTTAAAAACCCAAACCAATACAAAGTTGAAGGTAACATCATTTACAATTATCGGCAAAAAAGTCAAATTAACAGTAAATTGTTGAAAAATTACCAATTAAAGGTCAAATCTGAATGAATATCAAGAAGTAGAAAAAATACTGAAAAAATACTACTGAGAAAATGGTGTTATTTTAAAATAAAGCTGTGTTTTTTTCAATTTTACTTCTAATACATTTGTCAATACATACCAGAAAATTATCTTGATCAAATGACTTATTTAAGGTAACATCATATACAATTATCGGCAAAAAAGTCAAATTAACAGTAAATTGTTGAAAAATTACCAATAAAGGTCAAATCTGAATGAATATCAAACAGTAGAAAAATTACTGAAAAAATACTGAGAAAATGGTGTAATTTTTAAATAAAGCTGTGGTTGTTTCAATTTTACTTCTAATACATTTGTCAATACAAATTACAAAATTATCTTGATCAAATGACTGATTTTAGGTAACATCATATACAATTATCGAAAAAAAAAGTCAAATTAACAGTAAAATGTTGAAAAATTACCAATTAAAGGTCAAATCTGAATGAATATCAAAAAGTAAAAAAAACAACTGAAAAAATACTACTGAGAAAATGGTGTTATTTTAAAATAAAGCTGTGGTTGTTTCAGTTTTACTTCTAATACATTTGTCAATACAAATTAGAAAATTATCTTGATCAAATGACTGATTTAAGGTAACATCATATACAATTATCGAAAAAAAGGTCAAATTAACAGTAAAATGTTGAAAAATTACCAATTAAAGGTCAAATCTGAATGAATATCAAAAAGTAGAAAAAATTACTGAAAAAATAGTACTGAAAAAATAGTACTTAAAAAATGGTGTGATTTTAAAATAAAGCAGTGGTTGTTTCAATTTTATTTCTAATACATTTGTCAATACAAATTAGAAAATTATCTTGATCAAATGACTGATTTAAGGTAAATAGTTAGCAAAGGTACCAGGATTATAATTTAATACGCCAGACGCGCGTTTCGTCTACATAAGACTCATCAGTGACGCTCAGATCAAAACATTTAAAAAGCCAAACCAATACAAAGTTGAAGGTAACATCATTTACAATTATCGGCAAAAAAGTCAAATTAACAGTAAATTGTTGAAAAATTACCAATTAAAGGTCAAATCTGAATGAATATCAAGAAGTAGAAAAAATACTGAAAAAATACTACTGAGAAAATGGTGTTATTTTAAAGAAAGCTGTGGTTGTTTCAATTTTACTTCTAATACATTTGTCAATACATACCAGAAAATTATCTTAATCAAATGACTTATTTAAGGTAACATCATATACAATTATCGGCAAAAAAGTCAAATTAACAGAAAATTGTTGAAAAATTACAAATAAATGTCAAATCTGAATGAATATCAAAAAGTAAAAAAAATTAACTGACAAAATGTTACTGAGAAAATGGTGTTATTTTTTAAATAAAGCTGTGTTTTTTTTCAATTTTACTTCTAATACATTTGTCAATACATACCAGAAAATTATCTTGATCAAATGACTGATTTAAGGTAACATCATATACAATTATCGAAAAAAAAGTCAAATTAACAGTAAAATGTTGAAAAATTACCAATTAAAGGTCAAATCTGAATGAATATCAAAAAGTAGAAAAAATACTGAAAAAATACTACTGAGAAAATGGTGTTATTTTTAAATAAAGCTTTGGTTGTTTCAATTTTACTTCTAATACATTTGTCAATACAAATTAGAAAATTATCTTGATCAAATGACTGATTTAAGGTAACATCATTTACAATTTTCGGCAAAAAAGTCAAATTAACAGTAATTTGATGAAAAATTACCAATAAATGTCAAATCTGAATGAATATTAAAAAGTAGAAAAAAATTACTGAAAAAATGTTACTGAGAAAATGGTGTTATTTTTTAAATGAAGCTGAGTATTTCAATTTTACTTCTAATACATTTGTCAATACATACCAGAAAATTATCTTGATCAAATGACTTATTTAAGGTAACATCATGTACAATTATCGGCAAAAAAGTCAAATTAACAGTAAATTGTTGAAAAATTACCAATAAATGTCAAATCTGAATGAATATCAAAAAGTAGAAAAAATTACTGAAAAAATACTACTGAGAAAATGGTGTAATATTTAAATATAGCTGTGGTTGTTTCAATTTTACTTCTAATACATTTGTCAATACAAATTAGAAAATTATCTTGATCAAATGACTGATATAAGGTAAACTCATATACAATTATCCAAAAAAAAAGTGAAATTAACAGTAAAATGTTGAAAAATTACCAATAAAGGTCAAATCTGAATGAATATCAAAAAGTAGAAAAAATTACTGAAAAAATACTACTGAGAAAATGGTGTAATATTTAAATAAAGCTGTGGTTGTTTCAATTTTACTTCTAATACATTTGTCAATACAAATTAAAAAATTATCTTGATCAAATGACTGATTTAAGGTAACATCATTTACAATTATCGGCAAAAAAGTCAAATTAACAGTAAATTGTTGAAAAATTACCAATAAAGGTCAAATCTGAATGAATATCAAACAGTAGAAAAATTACTGAAAAAATACTGAGAAAATGGTGTAATTTTTTAATTAAGCTGTGGTTGTTTCAATTTTACTTCTAATACATTTGTCAATACAAATTAGAAAACTATCTTGATCAAATGACTGATTTAAGGTAACATCATATACAATTATCAAAAAAAAAAAGTCAAATTAACAGTAAAATGTTGAAAAAATTACCAATTAAAGGTCAAATCTGAATGAATATCAAAAAGTAGAAAAAATTACTGAAAAAATAGTACTAAGAAAATGGTGTTATTTTAAAGAAAGCTGTGGTTGTTTCAATTTTACTTCTAATACATTTGTCAATACATACCAGAAAATTATCTTAATCAAATGACTTATTTAAGGTAACATCATATACAATTATCGGCAAAAAAGTCAAATTAACAGTAAATTGTTGAAAAATTACCAGTAAAGGTCAAATCTGAATGAATATCAAAAAGTAGAAAATATTAACTCACAAAATGTTACTGAGAAAATGGTGTTATTTTTTAAATAAAGCTGCGTTTTTTTTCAATTTTACTTCTAATACATTTGTCAATACATACCAGAAAATTATCTTTATCAAATGACTTATTTAAGGTAACATCATATACAATTATCGGCAAAAAAGTCAGAGTAACAGTAAATTGTTGAAAAATTACCAATAAATGTCAAATCTGAATGAATATTAAAAAGTAGAAAAAGTTTACTGAAAAAATATAACTGAGAAAATGGTGTTATTTTTTAAATAAAGCTGTGGTTGTTCCAATTTTACTTCTAATACATTTGTCAATACATATTACAAAATTATCTTGATCAAATGACTGATTTAAGGTAACATCATATATAATTATCGAAAAAAAAGTCAAATTAACAGTAAAATGTTGAAAAAATTACCAATTAAAGGTCAAATCTGAATGAATATCAAAAGTAGAAAAAATACTGAAAAAATACTACTGACAAAAATGGTGTTATTTTGAAATAAAGGTGTGGTTGTTTCAGTTTTACTTCTAATACATTTGCCAATACAAATTAGAAAATTATCTTGAACAAATGACTGATTTAAGGTAACATCATATACAATTATCAAAAAAAAAAGTAAAATTAACAGTAAAATGTTGAAATATTACCAATAAAGGTCAAATCTGAATGAATATCAAAAAGTAGAAAAAATTACTGAAAAAATAGTACTGAGAAAATGGTGTTATTTTAAAATAAATCTGTGGTTGTTTCAATTTTACTTCTAATACATTTGTCAATACATACCTGAAAATCTTCTTGATCAAATGACTTATTTAAGGTAACATCATATACAATAATGGCAAAAAAGTCAAATTAACAGTAAATTGTTAAAAAATTACCAATAAATGTCAAATCTGAATGAATATTAAAAAGTAGAAAAATTTAGTGATAAAATGTTACTGAGAAAATGGTGTTATTTTTTAAATAAAGCTGTGTTTTTTTCAATTTTACTTCTAATACATTTGTCAATACATACCAGAAAATTATCTTGATCAAATGACTTATGTAAGGTAACATCATATACAATTATCCCCAAAAAAGTCAAATTAACAGTAAAATGTTGAAAAATTACCAATAAAGGTCAAATCTGAATGAATAACACTAAGTAGAAAAAATTACTGAAAAAATAGTACTGAAAAAATAGTACTAAAAAACTGATGTGATTTTAAAATAAAGCAGTGGTTGTTTCAATTTTATTTCTAATACATTTGTCAATACAAATTAGAAAATTATCTTGATCAAATGACTGATTTAAGGTAAATAGTTAGCAAAGGTACCAGGATTATAATTTAATACGCCAGACGCGCGTTTCGTCTACATAAGACTCATCAGTGACGCTCAGATCGAAACATTTAAAAACCCAAACCAATACAAAGTTGAAGGTAACATCATTTACAATTATCGGCAAAAAAGTCAAATTAACAGTAAATTGTTGAAAAATTACCAATTAAAGGTCAAATCTGAATGAATATCAAGAAGTAGAAAAAATACTGAAAAAATACTACTGAGAAAATGGTGTTATTTTAAAATAAAGCTGTGGTTTTTTCAATTTTACTTCTAATACATTTGTCAATACATACCAGAAATTTATCTTGATCAAATGACTTATTTAAGGTAACATCATATACAATTATCGGCAAAAAAGTCAAATTAACAGTAAATTGTTGAAAAATTATCAATAAAGGTCAAATCTGAATGAATATCAATCAGTAGAAAAATTACTGAAAAAATACTGAGAAAATGGTGTAATTTTTAAATAAAGCTGTGGTTGTTTCAATTTTACTTCTAATACATTTGTCAATACAAATTAGAAAATTATCTTGATCAAATGACTGATTTAAGGTAACATCATATACAATTATCCAAAAATAAGTCAAATTAACAGTAAAATGTTGAAAAAATTACCAATTAAAGGTCAAATCTGAATGAATATCAAAAAGTAGAAAAAATACTGAAAAAATACTACTGAGAAAATGGTGTTATTTTAAAGAAAGCTGCGGTTGTTTCAATTTTACTTCTAATACATTTGTCAATACATACCAGAAAATTATCTTAATCAAATGACTTATTTAAGGTAACATCATATACAATTATCGGCAAAAAAGTCAAATTAACAGAAAATTGTTGAAAAATTACCAATAAATGTCAAATCTGAATGAATATCAAAAAGTAAAAAAAATTAACTGACAAAATGTTACTGAGAAAATGGTGCTATTTTTTGAATAAAGCTGTGGTTTTTTTTTCAATTTTACTTCTAATACATTTGTCAATACATACCAGAAAATTATCTTGATCAAATGACTGATTTAAGGTAACATCATATACAATTATCGAAAAAAAAGTGAAATTAACAGTAAAATGTTGAAAAATTACCAATTAAAGGTCAAATCTGAATGAATATCAAAAAGTAGTAAAAATACTGAAAAAATACTACTGAGAAAATGGTGTTATTTTTAAATAAAGCTTTGGTTGTTTCAATTTTACTTCTAATACATTTGTCAATACAAATTAGAAAATTATCTTGATCAAATGACTGATTTAAGGTAACATCATTTACAATTTTCGGCAAAAAAGTCAAAGTAACAGTAATTTGATGAAAAATTACCAATAAACGTCAAATCTGAATGAATATTAAAAAGTAGAAAAAATTTGCTGAAAAAATGTTAATGAGAAAATGGTGTTATTTTTTAAATAAAGCTGAGTTTTTTCAATTTTACTTCTATTACATTTGTCAATACATACCAGAAAATTATCTTGCTCAAATGACTTATTTAAGGTAACATCATATACAATTATCGGCAAAAAAGTCAAATTAACAGTAAATTGTTGAAAAATTACCAATAAATGTCAAATCTGAATGAATATTAAAAAGTAGAAAAAATTTACTGAAAAAATGTTACTGAGAAAATGGTGTTATTTTTTAAATAAAGCTGTGTTTTTTTCAATTTTACTTCTAATACATTTGTCAATACATATTACAAAATTATCTTGATCAAATGACTGATTTTAGGTAACATCATATACAATTATCGAAAAAAAAAAAGTCAAATCAACAGTGAAATGTTGAAAAAGTACCAATAAAGGTCAAATCTGAATGAATATCAAAAAGTAGAAAAAATTACTGAAAAAATAGTACTGAGAAAATGGAGTTATTTTAAAATAAATTTGTGGTTGTTTCAATTTTACTTCTAATACATTTGTCAATACATACCACACAATTATCTTAATCAAATTAATCAAATGACTTATTTAAGGTAACATCATATACAATTATCGGCAAAAAAGTCAAATTAACAGAAAATTGTTGAAAAATTACCAGTAAAGGTCAAATCTGAATGAATATCAAAAAGTAGAAAAAATTACTGAAAAAATAGTACTGAGAAAATGGTGTTATTTTAAAATAAAGCTGCGGTTGTTTCAATTTAACTTCTTATACATTTGTCATTACATATTAGAAAATTATCTTGATAAAATGACTGATTTAAGGTAACATCATATACAATTATCCCCAAAAAAGTCACATTAACAGTAAATTGTTGAAAAATTACCAATAAAGGTCAAATCTGAATGAATATCAAAAGTAGGAAAAAAAAGTGAAAAAATTATACTGAGAAAATGGTGTTATTTTTTAAATAAAGCTGTGTTTTTTTCAATTTTACTTCTAATTTATTTGTCAATACATATTACAAAATTATCTTGATCAAATGACTGATTTAATGTAACATCATATACAATTATCGAAAAAAAGGTCAAATTAACAGTAAAATGTTGAAAAATTACCAATTAAAGGTCAAATCTGAATGAATATCAAAAAGTAGAAAAAATTACTGAAAAAATAGTACTGAAAAAATAGTACTAAAAAAATGGTGTGATTTTAAAATAAAGCAGTGGTTGTTTCAATTTTATTTCTAATACATTTGTCAATACAAATTAGAAAATTATCTTGATCAAATGACTGATTTAAGGTAAATAGTTAGCAAAGGTACCAGGATTATAATTTAATACGCCAGACGCGCGTTTCGTCTACATAAGACTCATCAGTGACGCTCAGATCAAAACAATTAAAAACCCAAACCAATACAAAGTTGAAGGTAACATCATTTACAATTATCGGCAAAAAAGTCAAATTAACAGTAAATTGTTGAAAAATTACCAATTGAAGGTCAAATCTGAATGAATATCAAGAAGTAGAAAAAATACTGAAAAAATACTGCTGAGAAAATGGTGTTATTTTAAAATAAAGCTGTGTTTTTTTCAATTTTACTTCTAATACATTTGTCAATACATACCAGAAAATTATCTTGATCAAATGACTTATTTAAGGTAACATCATATACAATTATCGGCAAAAAAGTCAAATTAACAGTAAATTGTTGAAAAATTACCAATAAATGTCAAATCTGAATGAATATTAAAAAGTAGAAAAAATTTACTGAAAAAATGTTAATGAGAAAATGGTGTTATTTTTTAAATAAAGCTGAGTTTTTTCAATTTTACTTCTAATACATTTGTCAATACATACCAGAAAATTATCTTGATCAAATGACTTATTTAAGGTAACATCATATACAATTATCGGCAAAAAAGTCAAATTAACAGTAAATTGTTGAAAAATTACCAATAAATGTCAAATCTGAATGAATATTAAAAAGTAGAAAAAATTTACTGAAAAAATGTTACTGAGAAAATGGTGTTATTTTTTAAATAAAGCTGTGTTTTTTTCAATTTTACTTCTAATACATTTGTCAATACATATTACAAAATTATCTTGATAAAATGACTGATTTAAGGTAACATCATATACAATTATCCCCAAAAAAAGTCACATTAACAGTAAATTGTTGAAAAATTACCAATAAAGGTCAAATCTGAATGAATATCAAAAGTAGAAAAAAATACTGAAAAAATGCTACTGAGAAAATGGTGTAATTATAAAATAAAGCAGAAGTTTTTTCAATTTTACCTCTTATACATTTGTCAATACATATTAGAAAATTATCTTGATCAAATGACTGATATAAGGTAAACTTATATTCAATTATCCAAAAAAAAAGTGAAATTAACAGTAAAATGTTGAAAAATTACCAATAAAGGTCAAATCTGAATGAATATCAAAAAGTAGAAAAAATTACTGAAAAAATACTACTGAGAAAATGGTGTAATATTTAAATAAAGCTGTGGTTGTTTCAATTTTACTTCTAATACATTTGTCAATACAAATTAGAAAATTATCTTGATCAAATGACTGATTTAAGGTAACATCATTTACAATTATCGGCAAAAAAGTCAAATTAACACTAAATTGTTGAAAAATTACCAATAAAGGTCAAATCTGAATGAATATAAAAAAGTAGGAAAAAAAAGTGAAAAAAAGTTACTGAGAAAATGGTGTTATTTTTTAAATAAAGCTGTGTTTTTTTTCAATTTTACTTCTAATTTATTTGTCAATACATATTACAAAATTATCTTGATCAAATGACTGATTTAATGTAACATCATATACAATTATCGAAAAAAAGGTCAAATTAACAGTAAAATGTTGAAAAATTACCAATAAAAGGTCAAATCTGAATGAATATCAAAAAGTAGAAAAAATTACTGAAAAAATAGTACTGAAAAAATAGTACTAAAAAAATGGTGTGATTTTAAAATAAAGCAGTGGTTGTTTCAATTTTATTTCTAATACATTTGTCAATACAAATTAGAAAATTATCTTGATCAAATGACTGATTTAAGGTAAATAGTTAGCAAAGGTACCAGGATTATAATTTAATACGCCAGACGCGCGTTTCGTCTACATAAGACTCATCAGTGACGCTCAGATCAAAACAATTAAAAACCCAAACCAATACAAAGTTGAAGGTAACATCATTTACAATTATCGGCAAAAAAGTCAAATTAACAGTAAATTGTTGAAAAATTACCAATTAAAGGTCAAATCTGAATGAATATCCAGAAGTAGAAAAAATACTGAAAAAATACTGCTGAGAAAATGGTGTTATTTTAAAATAAAGCTGTGGTTTTTTCAATTTTACTTCTAATACATTTGTCAATACATACCAGAAAATTATCTTGATCAAATGACTTATTTAAGGTAACATCATATACAATTATCGGCAAAAAAGTCAAATTATCAGTAAATTGTTGAAAAATTACCAATAATGGTCAAATCTGAATGAATATCAAAAAGTAGAAAAAATTACTGAAAAAATAGTACTGAAAAAATAGTACTAAAAAAATGGTGTGATTTTAAAATAAAGCAGTGGTTGTTTCAATTTTATTTCTAATACATTTGTCAATACAAATTAGAAAATTATCTTGATCAAATGACTGATTTAAGGTAACATCATATACAATTATCAAAAAAAAAAGTCAAATTAACAGTAAAATGTTGAAAAAATTACCAATAAAAGGTCAAATCTGAATGAATATCAAAAAGTAGAAATAATTACTGAAAAAATAGTACTGAGAAAATGGTGTTATTTTAAAGAAAGCTGTGGTTGTTTCAATTTTACTTCTAATACATTTGTCAATACATACCAGAAAATTATCTTAATCAAATGACTTATTTAAGGTAACATCATATACAATTATCGGCAAAAAAGTCAAATTAACAGTAAATTGTTGAAAAATTACCAATCAATGTCAAATCTGAATGAATATTAAAAAGTAGAAAAAATTTACTGAAAAAAATGTTACTGAGAAAATGGTGTTTTTTTTTTTAAATAAAGCTGTGGTTGTTTCAATTTTTACTTCTTATACATTTGTCAATACATATTACAAAATTATCTTGATCAAATGACTGATTAAAGGTAACATCATATACAATTATCGAAAAAAAAGTCAAATTAACAGTAAAATGTTGAAAAAATTACCAATTAAAGGTCAAATCTGAATGAATATCAAAAAGTAGAAAAAATTAACTGACAAAATGTTACTGAGAAAAAGGTTTTTTTTTTTTAAATAAATCTGTGGTTGTTTCAATTTTACTTTTAAAACATTTGTTAATACATATTACAAAATTATCTTGATCAAATGTCTGATTTAAGGTAACATCATATACAATTATCGAAAAAAAAGTCAAATTAACAGAAAAATGTTGAAAAAATTACCAATTAAAGGTCAAATCTGAATGAATATCAAAAAGTAGAAAAAATACTGAAAAATACTACTGAGAAAATGGTGTTATTTTAAAATCAAGCTGTGGTTGTTTCAGTATTACTTCTTATACATTTGCCAATACAAATTAGAAAATTATCTAGATCAAATGACTGATTTAAGGTAACATCATATACAATTATCAAAAAAAAAAAGTCAAATTAACAGTAAAATGTTGAAAAAATTACCAATTAAAGGTCAAATCTGAATGAATATCAAAAAGTAGAAAAAATACTGAAAAAATACTGCTGAGAAAATGGTGTTATTTTGAAATAAAGCTGTGGTTGTTTCAGTTTTACTTCTAATACGTTTGCCAATACAAATTAGAAAATTATCTTGAACAAATGACTGATTTAAGGTAACATCATATACAATTATCAAAAAAAAAGTAAAATTAACAGTAAAATGTTGAAATATTACCAATAAAGGTCAAATCTGAATGAATATCAAAAAAGTAGAAAAAATTACTGAAAAAATAGTACTGAGAAAATGGTGTTATTTTAAAATAAAGCTGTGGTTGTTTCAATTTTACTTCTAATACATTTGTCAATACATAGCTGAAAATCATCTTGATCAAATGACTTATTTAAGGTAACATCATATACAATAACGGCAAAAAAGTCAAATTAACAGTAAATTGTTAAAAAATTACCAATAAATGTCAAATCTGAATGAATATTAAAAAGTAGAAAAATTTAGTGATAAAATGTTACTGAGAAAATGGTGTTATGTTTTAAATAAAGCTGTGTTTTTTTCAATTTTACTTCTAATACATTTGTCAATACATACCAGAAAATTATCTTGATCAAATGACTTATGTAAGGTAACATCATATACAATTATCGGCAAAAAAGTCAAATTAACAGTAAATTGTTGAAAAATTACCAATAAATGTCAAATCTGAATGAATATTAAAAAGTAGAAAAAATTAACTGACAAAATGTTACTGAAAAAATAGTACTAAAAAATGATGTGATTTTAAAATAAAGCAGTGGTTGTTTCAATTTTATTTCAAATACATTTGTCAATACAAATTAGAAAATTATCTTGATCAAATGACTGATTTAAGTAAATAGTTATCAAAGGTACCAGGATTATAATTTAATACGCCAGACGCGCGTTTCGTCTACATAAGACTCATCAGTGGCGCTCAGATCAAAACATTTAAAAAGCCAAACCAATACAAAGTTGAAGGTAACATCATTTACAATTATCGGCAAAAAAGTCAAATTAACAGTAAATTGTTGAAAAATTACCAATTAAAGGTCAAATCTGAATGAATATCAAAAAGTAGAAAAAATACTGAAAAAATACTACTGAGAAAATGGTGTTCTTTTAAAATAAAGCTGTGGTTGTTTCAATTTTACTTCTAATACAGTTGTCAATACATACCAGAAAATTATCTTAATCAAATGCCTTATTTAAGGTAACATCATATACAATTATCGGCAAAAAAGTCAAATTAACAGTAAATTGTTGAAAAATTACCAATAAATGTCAAATCTGAATGAATATTAAAAAGTAGAAAAAATTTACTGAAAAAATGTTAATGAGAAAATGGTGTTATTTTTTAAATAAAGCTGTGTTTTTTTCAATTTTACTTCTAATACATTTGTCAATACATATTACAAAATTATCTTGATAAAATGACTGATTTAAGGTAACATCATATACAATTATCCCCAAAAAAAGTCACATTAACAGTAAATTGTTGAAAAATTACCAATAAAGGTCAAATCTGAATGAATATCAAAAGTAGAAAAAAATACTGAAAAAATGCTACTGAGAAAATGGTGTAATTATAAAATAAAGCAGAAGTTTTTTCAATTTTACCTCTTATACATTTGTCAATACATATTAGAAAATTATCTTGATCAAATGACTGATATAAGGTAAACTTATATTCAATTATCCAAAAAAAAAGTGAAATTAACAGTAAAATGTTGAAAAATTACCAATAAAGGTCAAATCTGAATGAATATCAAAAAGTAGAAAAAATTACTGAAAAAATACTACTGAGAAAATGGTGTAATATTTAAATAAAGCTGTGGTTGTTTCAATTTTACTTCTAATACATTTGTCAATACAAATTAGAAAATTATCTTGATCAAATGACTGATTTAAGGTAACATCATTTACAATTATCGGCAAAAAAGTCAAATTAACACTAAATTGTTGAAAAATTACCAATAAAGGTCAAATCTGAATGAATATAAAAAAGTAGGAAAAAAAAGTGAAAAAAAGTTACTGAGAAAATGGTGTTATTTTTTAAATAAAGCTGTGTTTTTTTTCAATTTTACTTCTAATTTATTTGTCAATACATATTACAAAATTATCTTGATCAAATGACTGATTTAATGTAACATCATATACAATTATCGAAAAAAAGGTCAAATTAACAGTAAAATGTTGAAAAATTACCAATAAAAGGTCAAATCTGAATGAATATCAAAAAGTAGAAAAAATTACTGAAAAAATAGTACTGAAAAAATAGTACTAAAAAAATGGTGTGATTTTAAAATAAAGCAGTGGTTGTTTCAATTTTATTTCTAATACATTTGTCAATACAAATTAGAAAATTATCTTGATCAAATGACTGATTTAAGGTAAATAGTTAGCAAAGGTACCAGGATTATAATTTAATACGCCAGACGCGCGTTTCGTCTACATAAGACTCATCAGTGACGCTCAGATCAAAACAATTAAAAACCCAAACCAATACAAAGTTGAAGGTAACATCATTTACAATTATCGGCAAAAAAGTCAAATTAACAGTAAATTGTTGAAAAATTACCAATTAAAGGTCAAATCTGAATGAATATCCAGAAGTAGAAAAAATACTGAAAAAATACTGCTGAGAAAATGGTGTTATTTTAAAATAAAGCTGTGGTTTTTTCAATTTTACTTCTAATACATTTGTCAATACATACCAGAAAATTATCTTGATCAAATGACTTATTTAAGGTAACATCATATACAATTATCGGCAAAAAAGTCAAATTATCAGTAAATTGTTGAAAAATTACCAATAATGGTCAAATCTGAATGAATATCAAAAAGTAGAAAAAATTACTGAAAAAATAGTACTGAAAAAATAGTACTAAAAAAATGGTGTGATTTTAAAATAAAGCAGTGGTTGTTTCAATTTTATTTCTAATACATTTGTCAATACAAATTAGAAAATTATCTTGATCAAATGACTGATTTAAGGTAACATCATATACAATTATCAAAAAAAAAAGTCAAATTAACAGTAAAATGTTGAAAAAATTACCAATAAAAGGTCAAATCTGAATGAATATCAAAAAGTAGAAATAATTACTGAAAAAATAGTACTGAGAAAATGGTGTTATTTTAAAGAAAGCTGTGGTTGTTTCAATTTTACTTCTAATACATTTGTCAATACATACCAGAAAATTATCTTAATCAAATGACTTATTTAAGGTAACATCATATACAATTATCGGCAAAAAAGTCAAATTAACAGTAAATTGTTGAAAAATTACCAATCAATGTCAAATCTGAATGAATATTAAAAAGTAGAAAAAATTTACTGAAAAAAATGTTACTGAGAAAATGGTGTTTTTTTTTTTAAATAAAGCTGTGGTTGTTTCAATTTTTACTTCTTATACATTTGTCAATACATATTACAAAATTATCTTGATCAAATGACTGATTAAAGGTAACATCATATACAATTATCGAAAAAAAAGTCAAATTAACAGTAAAATGTTGAAAAAATTACCAATTAAAGGTCAAATCTGAATGAATATCAAAAAGTAGAAAAAATTAACTGACAAAATGTTACTGAGAAAAAGGTTTTTTTTTTTTAAATAAATCTGTGGTTGTTTCAATTTTACTTTTAAAACATTTGTTAATACATATTACAAAATTATCTTGATCAAATGTCTGATTTAAGGTAACATCATATACAATTATCGAAAAAAAAGTCAAATTAACAGAAAAATGTTGAAAAAATTACCAATTAAAGGTCAAATCTGAATGAATATCAAAAAGTAGAAAAAATACTGAAAAATACTACTGAGAAAATGGTGTTATTTTAAAATCAAGCTGTGGTTGTTTCAGTATTACTTCTTATACATTTGCCAATACAAATTAGAAAATTATCTAGATCAAATGACTGATTTAAGGTAACATCATATACAATTATCAAAAAAAAAAAGTCAAATTAACAGTAAAATGTTGAAAAAATTACCAATTAAAGGTCAAATCTGAATGAATATCAAAAAGTAGAAAAAATACTGAAAAAATACTGCTGAGAAAATGGTGTTATTTTGAAATAAAGCTGTGGTTGTTTCAGTTTTACTTCTAATACGTTTGCCAATACAAATTAGAAAATTATCTTGAACAAATGACTGATTTAAGGTAACATCATATACAATTATCAAAAAAAAAGTAAAATTAACAGTAAAATGTTGAAATATTACCAATAAAGGTCAAATCTGAATGAATATCAAAAAAGTAGAAAAAATTACTGAAAAAATAGTACTGAGAAAATGGTGTTATTTTAAAATAAAGCTGTGGTTGTTTCAATTTTACTTCTAATACATTTGTCAATACATAGCTGAAAATCATCTTGATCAAATGACTTATTTAAGGTAACATCATATACAATAACGGCAAAAAAGTCAAATTAACAGTAAATTGTTAAAAAATTACCAATAAATGTCAAATCTGAATGAATATTAAAAAGTAGAAAAATTTAGTGATAAAATGTTACTGAGAAAATGGTGTTATGTTTTAAATAAAGCTGTGTTTTTTTCAATTTTACTTCTAATACATTTGTCAATACATACCAGAAAATTATCTTGATCAAATGACTTATGTAAGGTAACATCATATACAATTATCGGCAAAAAAGTCAAATTAACAGTAAATTGTTGAAAAATTACCAATAAATGTCAAATCTGAATGAATATTAAAAAGTAGAAAAAATTAACTGACAAAATGTTACTGAAAAAATAGTACTAAAAAATGATGTGATTTTAAAATAAAGCAGTGGTTGTTTCAATTTTATTTCAAATACATTTGTCAATACAAATTAGAAAATTATCTTGATCAAATGACTGATTTAAGTAAATAGTTATCAAAGGTACCAGGATTATAATTTAATACGCCAGACGCGCGTTTCGTCTACATAAGACTCATCAGTGGCGCTCAGATCAAAACATTTAAAAAGCCAAACCAATACAAAGTTGAAGGTAACATCATTTACAATTATCGGCAAAAAAGTCAAATTAACAGTAAATTGTTGAAAAATTACCAATTAAAGGTCAAATCTGAATGAATATCAAAAAGTAGAAAAAATACTGAAAAAATACTACTGAGAAAATGGTGTTCTTTTAAAATAAAGCTGTGGTTGTTTCAATTTTACTTCTAATACAGTTGTCAATACATACCAGAAAATTATCTTAATCAAATGCCTTATTTAAGGTAACATCATATACAATTATCGGCAAAAAAGTCAAATTAACAGAAAATTGTTGAAAAATTACCAGTAAAGGTCAAATCTGAATGAATATCAAAAAGTAGAAAAAATTAACTGACAAAATGTTACTGAGAAAAAGGTTTGTTTTTTTTTAAATAAATCTGTGGTTGTTTCAATTTTACTTCTAATACATTTGTTAATACATATTACAAAATTATCTTGATCAAATGACTGATTTAAGGTAACATCATATACAATTATCGAAAAAAAAGTCAAATTAACAGAAAAATGTTGAAAAAATTACCAATTAAAGGTCAAATCTGAATGAATATCAAAAAGTAGAAAAAATACTGAAAAAATACTACTGAGAAAATGGTGTTATTTTAAAATCAAGCTGTGGTTGTTTCAGTTTTACTACTAATACATTTGCCAATACAAATTAGAAAATTATCTTGATCAAATGACTGATTTAAAGTAACTTCATATACAATTATCCAAAAAAAAGAAGTCAAATTAACAGTAAAATGTTGAAATATTACCAATAAAGGTCAAATCTGAATGAATATCAAAAAGTAGAAAAAATTACTGAAAAAATTGTACTGAGAAAATGGTTTTATTTTAAAATAAAGCTGTGGTTGTTTCAATTTTACTTCTAATACATTTGTCAATACATACCTGAAAATCATCTTGATCAAATGACTTATTTAAGGTAACATCATATACAATTATCGGCAAAAAAGTCAAATTAACAGTAAATTGTTGAAAAATTACCAATAAATGTCAAATCTGAATGAATATTAAAAAGTAGAAAAAATTAACTGACAAAATGTTACTGAAAAAATAGTACTAAAAAATGATGTGATTTTAAAATAAAGCAGTGGTTGTTTCAATTTTATTTCGAATACATTTGTCAATACAAATTAGAAAATTATCTTGATCAAATGACTAATTTAAGTAAATAGTTATCAAAGGTACCAGGATTATAATTTAAAACGCCAGACGCGCGTTTCGTCTACATAAGACTCATCAGTGACGCTCAGATCAAAACATTTAAAAAGCCAAACCAATACAAAGTTGAAGGTAACATCATATACAATTATCGGCAAAAAAGTCAAATTAACAGTAAATTGTTGAAAAATTACCAATTAAAGGTCAAATCTGAATGAATATCAAAAAGTAGAAAAAATACTGAAAAAATACTACTGAGAAAATGGTGTTATTTTAAAATAAAGCTGTGGTTGTTTCAATTTTACTTCTAATACAGTTGTCAATACATACCAGAAAATTATCTTAATCAAATGACTTATTTAAGGTAACATCATATACAATTATCGGCAAAAAAGTCAAATTAACAGAAAATTGTTTAAAAGTTATCAGTAAAGGTCAAATCTGAATGAATATAAAAAAGTAGAAAAAATTAACTGACAAAATGTTACTGAGAAAATGGTTTTTTTTTTTTAAATAAAGCTGTGGTTGATTCAATTTTACTTCTAATACATTTGTTAATACATATTACAAAATTATCTTGATCAAATGACTGATTTAAGGTAACAGCATATACAATTATCGAAAAAAAAATCAAATTAACAGTAAAATGTTGAAAAAATTACCAATTAAAGGTCAAATCTGAATGAATATCAAAAAGTAGAAAAAATACTGAAAAAATACTACTGAGAAAATGGTGTTATTTTAAAATCAAGCTGTGGTTGTTTTAGTTTTACTTCTAATACATTTGCCAATACAAATTAGAAAATTATCTTGATCAAATGACTGATTTAAGGTAACATCATATACAATTATCCAAAAAAAAAAAGTCAAATTAACAGTAAAATGTTGAAATATTACCAATAAAGGTCAAATCTGAATGAATATCAAAAAGTAGAAAAAATTACTGAAAAAATAGTACTGAGAAAATGGTGTTATTTTAAAATAAAGCTGTGGTTGTTTCAATTTTACTTCTAATACATTTGTCAATACATACCTGAAAATCATCTTGATCAAATGACTTATTTAAGGTAACATCATATACAATTATCGGCAAAAAAGTCAAATTAACAGTAAATTGTTGAAAAATTACCAATAAATGTCAAATCTGAATGAATATTAAAAAGCAGAAAAAATTAACTGATAAAATGTTACTGAGAAAATGGTGTTATTTTTTAAATAAAGCTGTGTTTTTTTCAATTTTACTTCTAATACATTTGTCAATACATACCAGAAAATAATCTTGATCAAATGACTTATGTAAGGTAACATCATATACAATTATCCCCAAAGAAGTCAAATTAACAGTAAAATGTTGAAAAATTACCAATAAAGGTCAAATCTGACTGAATAACACTAAGTAGAAAAAATTACTGAAAAAATAGTACTGAAAAAATAGTACTAAAAAAATGATGTGATTTTAAAATAAAGCAGTGGTTGTTTCAATTTTATTTCTAAAACATTTGTCAATACAAATTAGAAAATTATCTTGATCAAATGACTGATTTAAGGTAAATAGTTATCAAAGGTACCAGGATTATAATTTAATACGCCAGACGCGCGTTTCGTCTACATAAGACTCATCAGTGACGCTCAGATCAAAACATTTAAAAAGCCAAACCAATAAAGTTGAAGGTAACATCATTTACAATTATCGGAAAAAAAGTCAAATTAACAGTAAATTGTTGAAAAACTACCAATTAAAGGTCAAATCTGAATGAATATCAAAAAGTAGAAAAAATACTGAAAAAATACTACTAAGAAAATGGTGTTATTTTAAAATAAAGCTGTGGTTGTTTCAATTTTACTTCTAATACAGTTGTCAATACATACCAGAAAATTATCTTAATCAAATGCCTTATTTAAGGTAACATCATATACAATTATCGGCAAAAAAGTCAAATTAACAGAAAATTGTTGAAAAATTACCAGTAAAGGTCAAATCTGAATGAATATCAAAAAGTAGAACAAATTAACTGACAAAATGTTACTGAGAAAAAGGTTTTTTTTTTTTAAATAAATCTGTGGTTGTTTCAATTTTACTTCTAATACATTTGTTAATACATATTACAAAATTATCTTGATCAAATGACTGATTTAAGGTAACATCATTTACAATTATCGAAAAAAAAGTCAAATTAACAGAAAAATGTTGAAAAAATTACCAATTAAAGGTCAAATCTGAATGAATATCAAAAAGTAGAAAAAATACTGAAAAAATAATACTGAGAAAATGGTGTTATTTTAAAATCAAGCTGTGGTTGTTTCAGTTTTACTACTAATACATTTGCCAATACAAATTAGAAAATTATCTTGATCAAATGACTGATTTAAAGTAACTTCATATACAATTATCCAAAAAAAAAAAGTCAAATTAACAGTAAAATGTTGAAATATTACCAATAAAGGTCAAATCTGAATGAATATCAAAAAGTAGAAAAAATTACTGAAAAAATTGTACTGAGAAAATGGTTTTATTTTAAAATAAAGCTGTGGTTGTTTCAATTTTACTTCTAATACATTTGTCAATACATACCTGAAAATCATCTTGATCAAATGACTTATTTAAGGTAACATCATATACAATTATCGGCAAAAAAGTCAAATTAACAGTAAATTGTTGAAAAATTACCAATAAATGTCAAATCTGAATGAATATTAAAAAGTAGTAAAAATTAACTGATAAAATAATACTGAGAAAATGGTGATATTTTTTAAATAAAGCTGTGGTTTTTTCAATTTTACTTCTAATACATTTGTCAATACATACCAGAAAATTATCTTGATCAAATGACTTATTTAAGGTAACATCATATACAATTATCGGCAAAAAAGTCAAATTAACAGTAAATTGTTGAAAAATTACCAATAAATGTCAAATCTGAATGAATATTAAAAAGTAGAAAAAATTAACTGACAAAATGTTACTGAAAAAATAGTACTAAAAAATGATGTGATTTTAAAATAAAGCAGTGGTTGTTTCAATTTTATTTCGAATACATTTGTCAATACAAATTAGAAAATTATCTTGATCAAATGACTGATTTAAGTAAATAGTTATCAAAGGTACCAGGATTATAATTTAATACGCCAGACGCGCGTTTCGTCTACATAAGACTCATCAGTGGCGCTCAGATCAAAACATTTAAAAAGCCAAACCAATACAAAGTTGAAGGTAACATCATTTACAATTATCGGCAAAAAATTCAAATTAACAGTAAATTGTTGAAAAATTACCAATTAAAGGTCAAATCTGAATGAATATCAAAAAGTAGAAAAAATACTGAAAAAATACTACTGAGAAAATGGTGTTATTTTAAAATAAAGCTGTGGTTGTTTCAATTTTACTTCTATTACAGTTGTCAATACATACCAGAAAATTATCTTAATCAAATGCCTTATTTAAGGTAACATCATATACAATTATCGGCAAAAAAGTCAAATTAACAGAAAATTGTTGAAAAATTACCAGTAAAGGTCAAATCTGAATGAATATCAAAAAGTAGAAAAAATTAACTGACAAAATGTTACTGAGAAAAAGGTTTTTTTTTTTTTAAATAAATCTGTGGTTGTTTCAATTTTACTTCTAATACATTTGTTAATACATATTACAAAATTATCTTGATCAAATGACTGATTTAAGGTAACATCATATACAATTATCGAAAAAAAAGTCAAATTAACAGAAAAATGTTGAAAAAATTACCAATTAAAGGTCAAATCTGAATGAATATCAAAAAGTAGAAAAAATACTGAAAAAATAATACTGAGAAAATGGTGTTATTTTAAAATCAAGCTGTGGTTGTTTCAGTTTTACTACTAATACATTTGCCAATACAAATTAGAAAATTATCTTGATCAAATGACTGATTTAAAGTAACTTCATATACAATTATCCAAAAAAAAAAAGTCAAATTAACAGTAAAATGTTGAAATATTACCAATAAAGGTCAAATCTGAATGAATATCAAAAAGTAGAAAAAATTACTGAAAAAATTGTACTGAGAAAATGGATTTATTTTAAAATAAAGCTGTGGTTGTTTCAATTTTACTTCTAATACATTTGTCAATACATACCTGAAAATCATCTTGATCAAATGACTTATTTAAGGTAACATCATATACAATTATCGGCAAAAAAGTCAAATTAACAGTAAATTGTTGAAAAATTACCAATAAATGTCAAATCTGAATGAATATTAAAAAGTAGAAAAAATTAACTGACAAAATGTTACTGAAAAAATAGTACTAAAAAATGATGTGATTTTAAAATAAAGCAGTGGTTGTTTCAATTTTATTTCGAATACATTTGTCAATACAAATTAGAAAATTATCTTGATCAAATGACTGATTTAAGTAAATAGTTATCAAAGGTACCAGGATTATAATTTAAAACGCCAGACGCGCGTTTCGTCTACATAAGACTCATCAGTGACGCTCAGATCAAAACATTTAAAAAGCCAAACCAATACAAAGTTGAAGGTAACATCATATACAATTATCGGCAAAAAAGTCAAATTAACAGTAAATTGTTGAAAAATTACCAATTAAAGGTCAAATCTGAATGAATATCAAAAAGTAGAAAAAATACTGAAAAAATACTACTCAGAAAATGGTGTTATTTTAAAATAAAGCTGTGGTTGTTTCAATTTTACTTCTAATACAGTTGTCAATACATACCAGAAAATTATCTTAATCAAATGACTTATTTAAGGTAACATCATATACAATTATCGGGAAAAAAGTCAAATTAACAGAAAATTGTTTAAAAGTTATCAGTAAAGGTCAAATCTGAATGAATATCAAAAAGTAGAAAAAATTAACTGACAAAATGTTACTGAGAAAATGTTTTTTTTTTTTAAATAAAGCTGTGGTTGATTCAATTTTACTTCTAATACATTTGTTAATACATATTACAAAATAATCTTGATCAAATGACTGATTTAAGGTAACAGCATATACAATTATCGAAAAACAAATCAAATTAACAGTAAAATGTTGAAAAAATTACCAATTAAAGGTCAAATCTGAATGAATATCAAAAAGTAGAAAAAATACTGAAAAAATACTACTGAGAAAATGGTGTTATTTTAAAATCAAGCTGTGGTTGTTTTAGTTTTACTTCTAATACATTTGCCAATACAAATTAGAAAATTATCTTGATCAAATGACTGATTTAAGGTAACATCATATACAATTATCCAAAAAAAAAAGTCAAATTAACAGTAAAATGTTGAAATATTACCAATAAAGGTCAAATCTGAATGAATATCAAAAAGTAGAAAAAATTACTGAAAAAATAGTACTGAGAAAATGGTGTTATTTTAAAATAAAGCTGTGGTTGTTTCAATTTTACTTCTAATACATTTGTCAATACATACCTGAAAATCATCTTGATCAAATGACTTATTTAAGGTAACATCATATACAATTATCGGCAAAAAAGTCAAATTAACAGTAAATTGTTGAAAAATTACCAATAAATGTCAAATCTGAATGAATATTAAAAAGCAGAAAAAATTAACTGATAAAATGTTACTGAGAAAATGGTTTTATTTTTTAAATAAAGCTGTGTTTTTTTCAATTTTACTTCTAATACATTTGTCAATACATACCAGAAAATAATCTTGATCAAATGACTTATGTAAGGTAACATCATATACAATTATCCCCAAAGAAGTCAAATTAACAGTAAAATGTTGAAAAATTACCAATAAAGGTCAAATCTGACTGAATAACACTAAGTAGAAAAAATTACTGAAAAAATAGTACTGAAAAAATAGTACTAAAAAAATGATGTGATTTTAAAATAAAGCAGTGGTTGTTTCAATTTTATTTCTAAAACATTTGTCAATACAAATTAGAAAATCATCTTGATCAAATGACTGATTTAAGGTAAATAGTTATCAAAGGTACCAGGATTATAATTTAATACGCCAGACGCGCGTTTCGTCTACATAAGACTCATCAGTGACGCTCAGATCAAAACATTTAAAAAGCCAAACCAATAAAGTTGAAGGTAACATCATTTACAATTATCGGAAAAAAAGTCAAATTAACAGTAAATTGTTGAAAAATTACCAATAAAAGGTCAAATCTGAATGAATATCAAAAAGTAGAAAAAATACTGAAAAAATACTACTGAGAAAATGGTGTTATTTTAAAATAAAGCTGTGGTTTTTTCAATTTTACTTCTAATACATTTGTCAATACATACCAGAAAATTATCTTGATCAAATGACTTATTAAAGGTAACATCATATACAATTATCGGCAAAAAAGTCAAATTAACAGTAAATTGTTGAAAAATTACCAATAAATGTCAAATCTGAATGAATATTAAAAAGTAGAAAAAATTTACTGACAAAATGTTACTGAGAAAATGGTGTTATTTTTAAATAAAGCTGTGGTTGTTTCAATTTTACTTCTAATTCATTTGTCAATACATATTACAAAATTATCTAGATCAAATGACTGATTTAAGGTAACATCGTATACAATTATCCCCAAAAAAGTCAAATTAACAGTAAAATGTTGAAAAATTACCAATTAAAGGTCAAATCTGAATGAATATCAAAAAGTAGAAAATTAACTGAAAAAATAGTACTGAGAAAATGATGTAATTTTTAAATAAAGCTGTGGTTGTTTCAATTTTACTTCGAATACATTTGTCAATACATATTAGAAAATTGTCTTGATCAAATGACCGATTTAAGGTAACATCATATACAATTATCCGAAAAAATGTCAAATTTACAGTAAAATGTTCAAAAGGATCAATAAAGGTCAAAGCTGAATGAATATCCAAAAAGTAGTGAAATTTACTAAAAAAAATGTTACCGAGAAAATGTTGCAATTCTTATATAAAGCTGTGGTGCTTTAATTTTACTTCTACTACATTTATCTTTAAATATTAGAAAATTGTCTTCATTAAATGACTGATTTAAGGTAACATCATATACAATTATCCAAAAAGATGTCAAATTTACAGTAAAATGTTGAAAAATTATCAATAACGGTCAAAGCTGAATGAATATCCAAAAAGTAGTAAAATTTACCAAAAAAAATGTTATCGATAATTTGTTGCAATTTTTACATAAAGCTGCGGTGCTTCAAATTGATTTGTAAACCATTTATCTTTACATATTAGAAAATTGTCTTGATCAAATGACTGATTGAAGGTAACACCATATACAATAATTTAAAAAATGTCAAATTTACAGTAAAATGTTGAAAAATTAAGAAATAATTCATGGGGGCTTGAATATATCGTGATTTTACCACGGGTTGTCCCTTTATGACAAATATTTTACCCTGAGCGATATCGAGGGGTAAAATATCGGCATAAAGGGACAACCCGTGGTAAAATCTAGATATATTCAAGCCCCCATGAATTATTTCGAATGTAATAGGTCAATTAAGGCAATTCTTTTGGATCGAAGCGCTCTAGGTGGAGACAAAAATTTTGCCATTCCCAGAAATAAACACACCATCTAATTGGCGTAAAAGAACAGAGCAAACTGAATAAGTGACATGCTAAAACTAATTAAAATAACGTATAAAGATAGTTTTGAATTAATTTAAATGATAATTAACTTATATGTCTTAAATGTTTTAACAAATATGGCTTATAACACAATTTAACATCGTTTGTTTACGTTTCCATGTTGTGATGATTTTTCGGTAATACAATCGTGTATTTTCCCGTAAAATGGTCATATTCTAACGTCATCGTTTTAAGACGTCGCAAACTCATTCATAAAAAAACATTTGACGTGGGAGTACGATCGGAACAGCCCATGCAATATATTCAAATTTTACCACGGGTGTGTACTGAAAGCGTTTGAAGGACGTCATGTTAGAATTTTCAATAAAGGTCAAAGCTGAATGAATATCCAAAACGGAGTAAAATTAAAATTTACTAAAAAAAAATATTATCGATAATAAGATGCAACTTTTATATAAAGCTGTGGTGCTTCAATTTAACCTCTAAACCATTTATCTTTACATATTAGAAAATTGTCTTGATCAAATGACCGATTTAAGGTAACATCTCATATACAATTATCCCATAATGTCAAATTTTCAGTAAAATGTTGAAAGGACAAGGTATGATAAGAGGCGTTTTTGGCCCCCTTCCCAAATAAGTTTATATATATATCATTGATAGTCTTAGGATAAAAACTCTTAAAAACTGTGTTTTTTTTATGTTCCGGTGAAAGAAAGGTTGCCTAGCAACGGTTTTAATAAATAGCCAAATTATCACATATGCATTGCTTTCTCATTACAAATAAGGATAATTCAAAATAGTATTGTTTGTTTAACAATAACTTGAGTTTGCAAAGGAAAAGTCACTTCAATTTCAGTTTAAAAAAATGCTTAGCAACAACCTAGCAACAAAAATTTTGCCTAGCAACGGTTCAAAAATTTGTAATTTCGGCCATATGAGGTATAGATATAGCAATATTTAAAGATTTAGCTACCGTAAATGATTTTTCTTTCGTATATATGATGTTTTGGTCATCATTTTTTTCTCAAGAAAATGAAATTGACCATAGCAACCTAAAAGTTGCTTAGCAACAGTCGAAAAAGATAGAAATC
Organism: Mytilus trossulus; assembly: GCF_036588685.1. NCBI lineage: Eukaryota > Metazoa > Mollusca > Bivalvia > Mytilida > Mytilidae > Mytilus > Mytilus trossulus. The sequence continues at coordinate 87,084,083 of NC_086377.1, read as the reverse complement.
AAATTGAACTGCAGAAAAACAGTTTTGATTTTTAATTGTACAAATTAGAGTACAACCAGGTTTATAGAAATGTTAAACATGCAAGAATAACTAGAAGTAAGAAATGAAAGTAAGTCAATTGTATAGCATGCTGATAAAAAGATCAGCAACCAAAACAGTGCTTAGCAACGATTAAATAATGGTGTATTTTTTTTTGTATACCGAAGTAGGTTTTTTGATATCATATTTATATCTTGATGAAGTAAATATTAAATCATATGCTGTTACAAAAAAAGCATTTAAGTCAGGAGCCTGTGACCTTTGTTAGTGTTTTACGATTTTTCATTTTAGTTTCTTGTGTATAAATCGGAGTTTAGTATGACGCCAAATATTACTGAACTAGCATACATATTTGATTAGGTACCAGCTGAAAGATGCTTCAGGGTGTTGAAGTTTCTCGCGGCATTGAAGACCCATTGGTGGCCTTCAGTTGTTGTTTGCTCTTTGGTCGGGTTGTTGTCTCTTTCCCCATTTTATTCTCAATTTTAGTATTAGATAAAAGATAGCTATCAAGGAATTGGTCTGTATAATAAAAAAAAAAAGCATAAATAGAAATTATATAAGAATGTGTCCCCAGTAAAGTATACCATGAAAATGGGGCAGCATCTCTAATTTGGCATTAAAATTAGAAATATCATATCACACGGAACATGTGAAGTAAGTTTCAAGTTGATTGAACTTCAACTTCATCAAACAATTACCTCGACCAAAAACTTTAACATGAAGCGCGACAGATGGACGAACGGACGGACAGGCGGACGGCGGACGAACGAACATACGGACGCACAGACCGGAAAACATAATGTCTATAAATGGGCCATAAAAACTTCAAGTTATACAAGAAGTGACAATTATTATTCATAAATAATTGTAAAAGTTATGAATATAGCATTTCACATTTACATGATGATTACCGGTACATTGAAAAACTGGATTACTATTGAAGATTCAGTATCAGATTTATACAGTACATAGAGCAAATATGCATAGCCTATACAATGCCATTGTTTGTCACTTCAATAATCGTACACTGTGAACTTTTTAACACTTAACACAATATTTTAAAGAAGGAAATGCTTAAAAAACAAAGTTCAAAATGTTCGATGAGGTCAGGCTTCAAGACGATAAAAACTCATGAAGATATGTAGACGAAAGAGGCATGAACATCTTCAAGCTTCTCTACAAATATATTATTTCTACGATATATATCCTGAAATAAGCACATTGATCGCCAGTGTAAAGAATCATGTGCAATCATACCACATCTCCTTATCTTATCCAAAATGTTTTGGTTTTTTTAATGAAACAGTTATTGGTAAGTAGTATTTTATACCTAAAAACATTTGAATTTGATAAGAAACGTAGACACACTTCATTAAAGACCATTAAAGGGTTTTGGTGGCCGAGTGGTCTAAGAAGTTACTTCTTTAATCCCTAGCTAGTCAACACTGAAGTTGTGAGTTCGACCCCCGATGGTGCGGGTGCACTCGTTTTCAACCTGAATTTATCCTTTTTAAGTTGATCTATTTATTATTTTTATTCTGAATGTCTGAATGTCTAACCAAAAGGTTTCAATTTTCAAGATTTGCAGCCGATTTCATTGAGTGTGTAGCCAAAGGTATAGTCTTTGGTAAGCTTGCTTGTTAGATGAACCGTGAAGTCATTATTGTGTCAGGTTTACTACCCTCTTTTCAAAGTAGCATAGTCCATCAGATAGAAAGATTGGCAATCTGCTGAAGTAGTATATTCTTAAAGGAGGGTAGTTAACCTGACCTAACAATGACTTTATGGTTCATCTTACTAACAAACAAACTAAAGATATTACCTTTGACTTCACACTCAATGATGTCGGCTGTAGAAGTCACCAAGTTCAACCTTTCCGGTATTGAATAAATATTTAAAATTACTAAAAAAATCTTATTTATTGCATTAGGGACATTTAACTGTAGTACTAGTAGTGCAATTTGTGTCTTCAGTAATATATATATATATATAGCATGTGAGAGGGAAAACAAGTTCAACTACCGTTTTTGGTGAATATTCAACAACTACCCTAATTGTTTTTTTTAAGTACCAAGAAATATTGACTAAGTCCAAAAGCCTGACATTTTTAGAATATTTGAAGAATAACAAAAATCCGGTGGCAATGCATGCTTCAATTAGGTGTACAATAAAGGTATTAAAGCTGTATCTCTAAAACTGTAGGATAACCAAGTGGTGGATCCAGAAATGTTCATAAGTGAAGGCCCACTGGCTTGCTTAGAGAGGGCATGATTTTGTCAAGCTTCAGTGATTCCCTATATATAGCAACCATTTTATTTCTCAAAAGGGGAGCCGGTCCCCCTCCCCTCCCCCTAAATCTGTCTCTGTAACCGACTCTTCGTATATATAGCTTGTACCAAAAAGTTAATGTGTCAATATACCGGACAGTTAAAGAAAATTTTATAAAAAAAAAATCAAAACCCTGTAGACATATACATCTCTATTACAAATAAAAAGCTTTTTAGGTCAAAATCTTAGGGCGATAAATAGACGTATATGTCCGGACAGAAAAAAAACGGACGGATGGATGGATGGACGTACATACAAATTAACGAACGTGCTCGACATTAAAAAGTAAAATATGTTAAAAGTAATTTCGCTATAGCATGTTTTATTTGAAAATCCAAATTGGATCTGAGTCAATTGAATGCTACATGTGTACTTTTTTTTATGGTTACAGCTTGTCAAAAGAGTGCTCTGACACATGTATAAGAAAAATCATTAGTGTACCGATATATGAAAAGGCTGGAACACATAATTTACAGTATTGTATAAGTGTAGTTAACTTATTTTCAGTATCAACTGCTCTTAAATTTACATGGAATTATGTTTATAATTAGATTTCATACTTTAGATTCAGCATTAATACTGTTTGCACTGATGCTTAACGTTTTAGTTTAGTACTGTATTTAGATATTTTTCTATTAACAAGTTATAGTATCTATTTTTATAGCATGTACGAAATTATGGACAATTCTCATATACTTAATTTAAACCAATAGATATGTAACATATTTTTCTGTAGATGGTAAAATAGAAAACTTCAAAGTGCAAAATATATAAGTTTTGATGACATGATTTTCTTCAGAACTACAAAAAGGGTTTGAATATATTGTGAATTTATTATAAAATTCATTTGTAAGATTTTCGATAAATATTTGAAAATAATAATGAATAAAAATTAATTCACCATATTTCAAGGGACAAAACTCTGTTTTTGGCTGCATAGTGTTGGACTATTTTGATTTATATGGGTCTAATTTCACGTACAATATATTTCTTTAAGAGAGTGACATGTCTTGATGACTGGATACGGCGTAATACTATCCGTACGTGATATTCTGATCGATTATGTATCCCGGAATAATTTCTTACCCGTGCCGTTCCCTATGACGTATTACAATGACTTGCCAAAATAATGTAAACAATCGGATTATTTTTCAAATTTTTAGACATGAGCGCCAACGTAGACCACCATGATATTTTGTTATGGAAAAGATACAGAAGAGTACCGTTGATTGTTAAAAATTTCAAGATGGTCTACGTTGGCGCTGATTTCAAATTTCGTCTCCGAACTTGACAAAATTGTAGATTTCTTACACTTTTCGTCGGTTTAAGCCTATTCAATGTCTAAGTTTGAACATATTTGAGTACATAACACCTAAAAATAAGGTTCTACAGGGACGAACAGATATTGAAGTTCATTACACAAGCGTGATGGGATTCAACTTTAAAGTTTAAAAATTCTGGAAAAAGGGGGGCCAAAAACGGCCCTTATCATACCTTGTCCTTTTTTCAATAAAGGTCAAATCTGAATGATTATCTAAAAAGTAGTAAAATTTACTAAAAAAAAATATTACCGAGAAAATGTTGCAATTTTTATATAAAGCTGTGGTGCTTCAATTTTACTTCGGATACATCTATCAATACATATAAGAAAATTGACTTGATCAAAAGACCGATTTATGGTCATCATATACAATTATCCCCAAAAAAATGTCAAATTTACAGTAAAATGTTGAAAAATGATAAATAAAGGTCATATGTGAATAAATATCCTAAAAAGCTGTAAAATTTACTAAAAAAAATGTTACCGAGAAAATGTTGCAATTCTTATATAAAGCTGTGGTGCTTTAATTTTACTTCTACTACATTTATCTTTACATACTAGAAAATTGTCTTGATTAAATGTCCGATTTAAGGTAACATCATATACAATTATCCAAAAAAATGTCAAATTTACAGTAAAATGTTGAAATGCTTTTTAATAAAGGTCAAATCTGAATAAATATCTAAAAAGTAGTAAAATTTGGTAAAAAAAAAATGTTACCGAGGAAATGTTCGATTTTTATATAAAACTGTGGTGCTTCAATTTTACTTCGTATACATTTATCTTTACATTTTAGAAAATTGTCTTGATCAAATGACCGATTTAAGGTAACATAATATACAATTATCCAAAAAAAATGTCAAATTTACAGTAAAATGTCAAAAAATTAAAAGATGACCCCGATAGTGATTACTACCTATTTAAAGTTATGGATTTTCCTCACGTTCTTGGTGTCGACACACTAAAGTCATGGGGCTCCATATTGCCAACTGTTATCAGTGGATTGCATTATAATAATAAAACATCATCACCCCTACCGTAAACTTGTATCGAAAAAGGGCAATTGTTCGAACAGAATCGATAGTTTATTTATGTTCCGAAATTTACGTATCTAGAAATAGATTCATGGCTCTCAGTTGTAAGGTTTTTTTTTTCTCAAAATTAATATCGCAGCCAAAAAGTAAACAAAAAACAAGCAACTACTACATCAACAGACCATGAAAGATTCAGAGATGTGACAGACTCTGAATTAGAATAATTAATAAAGGAACAAGAAAGCAAAAATACATCTCACCACCTTTCAATCATATTTGAAAACTAAGCATAATGATACCAGAAAAATTGATGAAATCACTCCGCATGAATTGGACCACTTTTTAGGTTTCTTTTTTAGCTCACCTAAGTGAGCTTTTCTCACCACTTGGCGTCCGTCGTTAACTTTTTACATTTTGAACTTCTTTTAGAGAAACGCTGAATGGAACGAAACCAAACATGGCATGACTCTTCCTTATGAGGTGCTGACGAAGTGTTGTTACTTTGTAGCCGATCCATCATCCAAGATGGCCGCCAGCGGGGGACTTACTTTAACATAGGACCCTATGGGAAATGCATACAAATGACTTCTTTTAGAGAACCACCGAATGGAATGAAACCAAACATGGCGTGAATGTTCCTTATGAGGTGCTGACCAAGTGTTGTTACTTTGTAGCCGATCCATCATCTTAGATGGCCGCCAGCAAGGGACTCAGTTGAACATGGGACCCTAAGGGAAATGCATTCAAATGACTTCTTTTAGAGAACCACTGAATGAAATAAAACAATACATAGCATGAATGTTCCTTATGAGGTGCTGACCAAGTATTGTTACTTTGTAGCCGATCCATCATCCAAGATGGCTGCCAGTGGGTGACTTTTGAATGAAATCAAACATAGCCTGAATGTTCCTTTCCTTATTAGGTTGTGTTGTTACTTTTAGCCAAATTTGATATTTGTTTATATGATTTACAAAAAAACCAAGTAGAATCAGGTGAGCGATACAGGCTCTTGAGAGCCTCACGTTATGAGTGCCACAAAAGAAAGACAAACCAATGGCACTATGGAATATGAACCAACATCGTTGAAATCCATCCAACAAAGTATCAGTCGGTATCTTAAAGTCAGCAACTACCAATGCGACATCATTACGGATGATGAATTAAAACAAAAAAACACAAACTTTGAGTGCAAAATTTTAAAACAATAAAGTCTCTTGGATTTTGAAATAAACCAAATGCTGCTGACCCATTGATGACATAAATAAGTTCTTCTCTCAAAATGTAATGGGTGCAACAACTCCGCGCTCTCTAATGAATACAATATATATAAATAACAACTACCACTTTGGTATACGGGGGCAACAGAACATTACAATTTATGTTGGAGGGGACATAACATTGATTGTGAACACACATATCTCCAGTATTGTCGTGAGCAACAAATTAAAACAAGACAGGGTGACAATCTTTCCAATTTACGAAAAACCGGACCCATTGCAACGGAGAATAAAAATGACAACTCTAGATGTGCAGTATTTGCATACAAACTTTTAAACAAACAAGATCAGAAACAATGAAAAAAGATGATTCCCAATTTTACAAACAATCAACAACATTTCAAGATAATTAGTATGGCTAAAAATTACTTTGGTATAAAGGTCAAAGGCTCGGTACACAATCAATTTCAAAAATAATAAAAATTATGGCAACTGAAGCACTGTCTAATAACAACAAGAGGCTCACAGGTCACAGTGCAAGGAAAGGGTCGATAAAAAACCTAAAAGATGCAAGAGTTCAGGACATCAAAATGTGAACAGTCTCTCCTCATATTCAAAAAACTAGCTTAGAGCAGCAGAAAAGACTTCTTTAGTGTTATCAAATTCATCCGCATTTGTGTTCCCACACATTTCGTCCCACTGCCTCTACTTGAACCTCCGCGATCTCCTCTCCGCATTGTCGTAAATGAAATCGTTCGTATATATATTCTCGTTTGGTTATAGTCTTTTGCAATATCGGAAATACATGTGTTGACAATGTGACGTCAGACTTCGGTTTTTCTCCGGAAATTGCCGATTAATATAATCGCATTAGGTGTGATTACTAATGCAAAACTCACCTGTGTGGAAATCATTTTTAATACGCGGTTTATTTTAATCGATTAATAAATTTATTTGAAAGAGATGAAACCATAAAAAAAAATTCGACATTTAGACTGATATGACACTTTAATTACATCTGTGTTATATTGGCGTAATAATTGATAAGCCTGTAGATAAATAATTGTCGTTGCGATTGGTTCATGTCTGTCATATTGGTTTTGCGTACACCCTTTTTAAATTGCACTCGCCGTAGTGGAAGGAGCATTAGTTCAACACTTGTCCGTCCGTACGTCCTGTCATACGTAAGTACATCCCAAAATTGGTTTCCATATCTAACTTTTGTTGGACTCGACCAAATGTTAGGAAACGTATACTTATCACAACACACAAATCGAGTTTAAATTTTGAAGGCTTCACTTTTACCGTTGGAGAGTAATTAACCTTTACAAAAGGAAATATCGCTAATTTATCGTTTCAACAAGAATGAAAACAATATTTTAACGTGTATACCCGAGTGATCAAAAGGTTAAGTACCGAAACAAACAAATTCAAGTTTTCAAAGTATATCCCGAAAAAACAATCAGAATCGTTATTAAACCAACTTATTTACGCGGATACTTTATTTCGGGTTTTACCCTTTCTTGACCACCTCGCGGCTATTTAATTTCGCGATTATCTGATTTACTTGATGAAGTTTATTAAGGAAAGATCAAATATTGACATATTCGCGCTATTTTTCTACTCGCGAAAGTCCCGAAAATAAGTTGGCTTACAGTATTTGCAAGTCACTCCAATATTTAACAATGATAACCAAAACATATGATGTATATAACTACGTCACAAGAAACACTTGCAAGCGCACTATAACACGGTTGATTTATACCACAGCCAGGTAGAATTAAGTTAAAAAAACACACGTTTGAAATATATCTTTGTACAGTACAATGAAACAATACAAGTAAAATGGCACCGTCAATCTGCAAAGCATAATGGAATAATGTCACTATCAATATGCGCTATCTGTCAAATTGATCACTAGGTAGCAAAATGAAATACATTTTATAATCACTTTAATACGACAATAACAGAATACACCAACATTGCAAAATGAATTATTAATACTATATACTATTCAAATCAATTAACCCAACTTTACTAAATAAAGTAGCAAATTGAACACGATATATTTTCACTGCCAAATAGCTATCATTATTTATTCCCTGGATATATTATTCGCTGCAAGATATTTTCTTTTATTTAGTTAACTTTCCTTAACATATTCGATAATTTCCTCTCTACACTGGTTTGCTTTCTTCTAATTTGAACTCAGAGCTGCAACCCTCCGTTTGCCATCTGATGCATCCATCTTGACTGCTTCTGAGCAATAATTTTGGCTTTGAAATTTATTGCTTCTTCAAAAAAATCCAAATTTATTATATGTTCGGATTTACTTTCATGCTTACAAGCTATACGAAATACTAAAATTAAAAACCCAACAATTATCAAACTTTTATAGGTAATGAGGAATTTAAAAATTCTTCTGAAAGAAATAATATTTCTATGGGTTCCGAGTCATGTTGGAATCCTTAGAAACACAGCTGTAGACCTTGAGGCATAGAATGCCCTGGGTGACCCTGTATCTAACTGTGATATACCATATACTGATTTTAAATCTAATATTAGAGAATATGTTTTTAATATATTGAAAAATAAATGGAGTAAAAAAGATGATAATAGATTGCATGAAATTAAACCTAATTTAGGCAAACCTTTTGATAATATTATGTGCAGAAAATATCAGTGTGTTATTACTAGATGTCGTATTGGTCATACTAGAGTAACACACGAGTATCTTTTAAAAAATGAAGATGAACCACAATGTGTACCTTGCAACTGCAAGTATACAATTAAACATGTTTTAATTAATTGTATTGACTTTGCTGATATTCGTAAGAAGCATTTCAATGTCAATAATATGTATGATTTATTCAATAATGTTCCATTTACAAATATTGTTGCTTTTTTAAAAGAAATTGGAATTTATTATAGAATATAAGAATGTTATTATATTCAAATCGATTTTAATTTTTATCACGTTATTTTACTGTTGATTTTTATTTGTATATAATAAATTTGCTTTAGTCAAGAATTTTAGTATATTGAAGGACTTTTGCCTTATTTTAAAAATATGCTTTAAATTATAAAAATTATTCGAATTAGCTCTCGCCGCGATATAGCCTGTTTGTGATAATGCGGCGTAAAGCAACCAACTATCAATCAATCAATCAATCTAATTTGAACTACATATTATTCCATTTCGTTTCATCGTTGTTGGTGTTGCCTTTTCAACAATATGCCTCTGCAAACTTTTCAGCAAGACTTGGTATTAAAATGACATCTGAAAGCAGATTCTCTTACTGCTTCTCTTAATTAACACGTAACAGTTGTGGTAGATTTATCATCTAATTCATGAAACTCAATAGGGTGGGTTGAGCTGTTGTTGTTCTTTCTTTTCTACGATAACTCCTCTCATGTTCCTTTATTCTATTCTTTTTCAATAATGATTACTTTCAGATGTTAATAATACATTGCCATCTTTTTCTCTGGCTTTTCAATTCATGCTGTGCAATGAATCTAATATCAGCTTTATCAACTATCCAGCCTCATTTAATATTAGATGTTCCTGCTGAAATTTTTTCAAGATCAACAAGTGTATTATATATAACCTGCGATTCTCTTACATCAAATTGTATTAAAATATAAAAAAAATGTGTGGGAATATAATCACAATGAGCAAACTGGTGTAAATACAGTTATTAGAAATGCTAGAATAAGTTACACTGTGACTAGGAGTTTTGGTCCTCAATGCTCTTCAACTTTTGGATTCGAGCGTCACTGTTGAGTCTTTTGTAGACGAAACGCGCGTCTGGCGTATATAGTATATACAAAAGTTAGTCCTGGTATCTATAATCAGTTTATTTACGGCTATCATTTGGGGGCAGTTCTTTCGTTCCGTGCTCTCTTCCCCTGTCCTGGTTTTGTAGCTATACGCTTTGCCTTTCATGTTAATTTTCCATCTGTTGGCACAATCTTTTCGGGCACACACCTTTTCTTACTGTCTCTCAGGGAATTGCTGAATGCACAAAGCTGTTGACTATCGGACTTCTGTCGCCAAGCTAATTCTGGAATCGAAAAATTACAATACATAGGAGTAAGTCTGTAATTCCCACTGCTGTATAAAGATCTCTTGGCGTCATCAACCACGTTGTAAATTGAATCTATAAGATCAGGTGTTCTTTTCGGTTTCCAGTTGACAGCACTTTTTAAAACATTGTTCATCGATTCTGAATTGTTGTTGGTCCACAGTTCACCTTTGAATTGTTCCTCTTGTCTTGGGTTCGTTACAAACTCGTCGATTTTGTTCTTGTAGAATTGAGAAAAGTATTTGTTAAACTTTTAATTTGACGAAACAGTGTTGATTTTAGATGATATCCTATTAAATTCATATCTGTCCTCGGCGTTGACTAGTCACTTTTCACCAAAAACATTTCGGATATTATAACTCGGTCGTCTGTTTCCACGGCAGCTACGTCGGACATGTAATGTTTAAGATTGTCTTTAAAATGTTTCGTGCATAGATCTCTTTCTGAAAATGGGAATGATGCTTCTAATTTTTTGGTCAATGCTTTGTCGTCATCACTGCTAAATTCCATTAAAGAAGATATCCAAAGATCGACATCTACGCAAACTGGCGTTTCTAAAGCTGCAGAAATATAATAAAAAAAATTCGTCGGTATGACCTGTATGATGCATCTTGTTGTAAACATATCGGGCTAAAAAAAAATGGATGATCTTTTGTTTCCTTCTTTATAAGTCGGCAATTCTTACAAACTAATGTTGTAACGAAGAAAGGTCCTAAATTAATGGTGCGGTCAATTCCCAGTCTTCCCATTTTAGATTTAATGAAATGGTCTAGAAGTTGTTCGCTGGTGTAACATGTGATGGATGGCACTTGGTTTTTTGGATGACCGATTTCTTGTATAAATGAATGAGTGTCTTTCATGACAATAACTTCAAGTAAATTCGTCTGAAATATTATAATTTTGAATGTTTACACGTTTCTCTTTCTTTTCGTCTCTATACTTTATATTTTTGATCTGTTTTGTGTCTCCAGAAGCCAAATTGATATCAAGTTTGTAGATGGTCTGAATAAATCTGTTGCAGTTTATTTAACTTTACGTCTGCATGGATTTGCTGCATGGTTTGATAGTCTGTTTTTATGAATAGCGCATTGCTAACGGGTGGATACTGCCCAAGGTATTCTCCCCTTGTTCAAACTAAAATGAACAATTAATAAAAGTTTCGTGTTGGTAATCACAGGACCATTGCCACACATTCGTTGGTCTTGCTCACTTTTCCTTATTATCAGTTCTATGATGCGTTTTATTACTCTCTTTATAGGTCATTTCGTATAATGACCTGCCGACATCATCAGTAAATTTGTCATATGAGGATTATTTTAGAGCATGTACACCACCTTCTTGACGATTGAAATAAATATAACATTCCAAAAACACCTTATTTTAAAGTGTTTCGGGACTTTCTAAGTGAAAGACCTCGCTTGAGTATAGTTTCTCAATGCCATCCTCAGAGTGTATCGTAACATCCCTTCCTTTCCTTTTTTTATATTTTCACATGACATGATTTGATGTCTTAAACTCTCTATCCTTCCTTAAGCTAATTTCCAGTTTGTTTGTTTGACAAGTCAGATGACGAGATAATGCAGCCCTGAAACTGATCAATGCTGATTTAGAATATTCCGTGCCCTTTATAGTTTGAAGGCTTCATACCAACATTTGATAGTTTTGTATGATTAAAAAATTTTAGTTTTAGGCGTGGGATGTTATAGACCTCTTTTTGGTCTTTCTGGTTACCGGAATTGCACGACATAATTAAGTCTCTTTATACATGTGGTTGTAAAATGTCAGACGAATTAAATTTTGATCGTAAATCGTGACTTCAATCTAATAGTCCCTCCCCCCTAAGGAACAATAATAAGGATTGAGGTCTACGACAAAAGAAACATGGAACCACTGATATGAATTACAGGCTTTTGACTTCAAACAGGCACATGCATAAATAATGTGGCAGGGTTACACTTCCCCTAACCTATGATAGTGGTATAACAGTACAACATAAAACTCTAAAAATCAGTTGAAAAGGCTTTAATCACCAGATGGACAAAAAAAAGTGGACGTTGCAGGGTACTTATACATCTCGACATAATAAGAATCAATGAACAGATATGAGAGTACTTGCAGTTATCTGACAGCTGAGTCAAAGCCACCAACAACTGATAAAGAAATCATGCATCCACGAAATGCCAACTAATACGGTAGATGTCATATATACACTTGCGAGAGGTATTCCTATTATGAAACTTAATGAAATTTTATTAACAGCCTCTAAAAAATGTTTGAGGCGTCCTTCTCCACCGAAAAAATCTTCAAGAAAAATATACACAAATAAAAAGTTTTTTGATATAGACCTTATAAAAATGAGAAAGAATGTTGTATCTTATGCTGAATTATATTCTAAATATCCAAATGACCCTTACATTCATGGTAGATTCTATAAATTGTTGAGACAATATAATAAAAGTAGAAAGTATAAAAAAAGAAAATTTCGAGAAGACATTTTAAATCAGTTAGATAATCTAGAGTGTAATAATCCTCAGGTCTACTGGGATTTAGTTAGAAAACTCAAGGAATCAGATAGTTGTGATCCCTCAGAAAATATTGCTGCTGATATTTGGTTAGATCATTTTAAATCACTTAATTCTTTAGATAATAGATTCAAAAAGCGTAATGAATATATAGAAAAATTAGTCGAAAGCATTGAGAAACACTCGACTTCTTCTAAACTTGATTTTGCAATAACTGATACCGAAATACTTAAAGCTATATCACAGCTGAAAAACAATAAAGCTTGTGGCTTAGATTTTATAACTAATGAAATGCTAAAGGCGAGTGCCAATAGTTTAGTTCCATGTTATAGAAAATTATTTAATTTATGTCTTAATACAGGAAAATATCCTGAATGCTGGGCTGAAGGATACACTCTACCCCTTTTTAAGTCAGGGGACCCAACTGATCCCTCAAACTACAGAGGCATCTCAATTACATGTGCAATTGGTAAACTTTTTAATACAATCTTAAATGATAGACTTGACAAATATTTATTACAAAACAGTCTAATTACTGAGTTTCAAATTGGCTTTGTTAAAAAGTCCAGAACATCTGATCATATGTTTTTGCTTAAAAATCTAATTGACTCGGTACTTTCCACAGGTAAAAAATTGTATGCCTGTTTTATAGATTTTAAAAAGGCGTTTGATTCAGTCATACATAGTGGTATTAAATATAAACTATTACAGATGGGATTAGGAGGAAATTTTTACAACATTATAAAGAACATGTACAATGTTAGCTCAACTTGTGTCAAATCTGGGAAAATTTTAACTGACTCTTTTAGAGTTAAATTAGGGGTTCGACAAGGTGATAACCTAAGCCCTAATCTTTTCAAACTTTTTATAAATGACTTTCCATCATATATTGATAATGTTGATGATGATCTGATTTTGGGTGATACTAATATTAATTGTTTAATGTATGCTGATGATATTGTTTTGCTCTCTACCACATCATATGGTCTTCAATCTAAGTTAAAAAATGTTGATAAGTTTTGCTCTGACTGGTGCTTAAACATAAACACCAATAAAACAAAAATTTTAGTATTTAATAAGCAAGGTAGACTTATCAATGAAAAATTTACTCTTCAGCAAGTTGAACTGGAATGTGTACAGCACTACAAGTATTTAGGCCTTATATTTTCGGCTTCAGGAGTCTTCTCTCATGCAAGACAGGAATTGTACAAAAAGAGTCTAAAAGGCTATTATAAATTATGCAAAGATGTTATTCGTTCACATCCAAAAATTACTACCAGTCTACATCTATTTGATCACATGATCAAACCTATTTCTTTATATTCCTCTGAAATTTGGAGTACATTTAACCCAAAGAGTAGTAAATTTAGAAATGATATAGTCTTAGATAAAATTTATTCAGATCTTGAACCAGATAAATTACACATGAAAATAACAAAATTTATTTTGGGTGTAAACAGAAAGAGCAGCAATTTTGCTGTACTCTCTGAACTAGGTAGATTTCCTATTTATATTAGTATTGTGAAAAATTTACTGAATTATTATTTTAGAATTGAAAATATGCCTGAGGACTCTTTATTATATAAAGCCTTACAAACCTCTAAAGATTTAGATGATAAAAATCACAATAGTTGGTATAGCAGTGTCAGACACTTATGTAAAATTATTGACCTGCCTAGTAACTTCATTTATTTTAGTAAATACAAATTCAGAAAATGTTTACTTAATTGTTTAAAAGTATCCTATGTTAAATCTTGGGAAAATGCTTATAGCCAAAATAGCCAAGGAAAACTAAGAACATATTGTCAGTTTAAAACATCATTTTGTAAAGAAAATTATTTAAATATCTTGAAAAATTTTGATTTGAGAAAAGCTATCACAAAATTCAGGATTTCATCTCATAGACTTAAAATTGAAAATGGGAGATATTCCAAATTAGAAGTTCATCAAAGAATTTGTGATAAATGCGATTTAAATAAAGTGGAAGATGAACTTCATTTTCTTATAGAATGCCCTGTATACTCTAAGGATAGAGATATGTTATTTGATCTGATATTTAAAGAATGTAAAAATGTTTACTCCTTGGATATGGTCAATAAATTTATTTGGCTTTTAAACTGTGAGTCTATTAATATTTTAAAACAACTTGGCTATTTCTTATCAAAACACCTGCCTTGAGTAAACATTTATAATATAGCACTGGGATACTGTAAGTAATATTTAAAATGTCTAACTTTTTAAAGCATACTGTTTTGTTGTTTTGCTTTATTGTATTTGTAATTGTTTGTAACTATATATTGTCATGAATGTATATGCACTATGCCCCTTGTGGGTACCTCTTATGGAAATAAAAGATATTCTATTCTATTCTATTCCTATTACTGTGGATTCATTACTATTCGTTGGATACCAATTTTCGTAGATTTCGAAGGTACCGGTGAACCACGAAATCAAATGTTCAACGAATAACAGATTTTCAATAGGCTTTGAATATAGAGATTGACAAAACCACGAAATCAAATGTCCACGAATATGCAAGTTTATAGCAATCCACGAATTTGATACCCACGAACATAAATGAATCCACAGTATTAGGACAATCCATAAATCTGAACACCTTTAATAAAATTTGCGATAAGGATTCATCTGTTGAAAAAGGCCTTGCTGTAAGACAACTTGCTTTAGAACATCCTTTTCATCTGAGAAGAATCTATCTGTGATAGGAGGGCTGCACACTTAAAATCAGCATTCAGAAAATATGTCTTGAAGGACATGATGTGTACACTGCAACTGAATTTAAAGAAGTACTTCAGATATGCAGTGTTAGAAATGAACTTTATGTTCTTATTCAATACTTCAAACGATCTTAAAGCATTTACAAAGTAAAAACTCAACACAGTTTTTGGTTATCAGCTCGCCCCGACAGCACAGAAAGCTTATTTTTATTATATACAATAAACAAATGTCAAATTTGCTGTCATCGACCGCTGCCATCACATATAAACACAATCTACAATAGAAAAATGTTCTATAAGTTGAAGAAAAAATCTTTTCAATTTACATACATGTATCTTATGAACTATTTTCTACATAACATACTGATTCACATTCCTATGAAGTCTTAATAAAAGGGGTGGGTGGGTGTTAAACGAACCTTTCTGTCGGATAGGCGAACCTCGAATGACAATTCTAGACTATCTTATTATAATTTTAGCGCTAAAATTTTAGCATGAAGTTATCATGATTTATATAACTTAAACCGGTAATAACTTACTGATAGTCCAATCAAATTAAACATAAACATGTTTTGATTTAAACGTGTTAAAAGTAAACAAATACACGTGTTCCCGAGTAACCTTTATAAATACATTTATGTTCTTATTCAATACTTCAAACGAACATAAAGCATTTACAAAGTAAAACACCGTTTTGGTTATCAGCTCGCCCCGAAAGCTTCGATTGATAAAGAAAGGGACATAAAGACAAAGGGGGAAATATTTTAATGAAAAATAAAGGCAACAGTAGTATACCGCTGTTCAAAACTCATAAATCCATGGACAAAAAACAAAATCGGGGTAACAAACTAAAACCGAGGGAAACGCATTAAATATAAGAGGAGAACAACGACACAACACCGAAACGGACCAAGCAACAGACAAAACACCACGAGAATAACAAATATAACATCAAAACCAAATATATAAATTAGGGATAGACAAGAACCGTGCCACGTCTTATCTCAAAAATAAGAGAAAACACAAACGACTCAACGTTAAAATGCAACACACACACAGAAACAAACAATATTATAACAATGGCCATCTTTCTGACTTGGTACAGGACACTTTTAAAGGGGAATAAAAGTGGTGGGTTGAACCTGGTTTTATGGCATGCCAAACCTCGCACTTTAATGGCACAGTTATATATAACATTGAAATGAAAACAAAATATTACAGGACTACAATACAAATAAAAAGCAGAACATATTAGACAAAGAAAATCATGATTAATAGATAACAAAAAGCATCAGGTTTAAAATTCAATACGCCAAAAACGCGTCTAGTCCACACGAGACTCACCAGTGACGCCCAGATATAAAAGATCGAAAGTGAAAAAAATACAAAATTGTACAGCACTGAAGATCAAAAGTTGAAAAGGTTTTGCCAAATACGGCATTTTTTGTATGCCCAGGATAAGAACATTCATATTATATAAAACAATTCAAGTATTTGAAACCATCTGTTGGTATATATATGTTCTTAAACGATACATTAAACCAATTCTAAAAGACATTTTAGAACCCATGAGGTATATTTGATAATACCATGACAAACAATTATCAATAGTTACTTCAACAATTTTTCATAATCAGCATTTTCTAACCTACTAACATAGATTTTGATTTACCTTTTTTATTAACATATTATTATCTTTACACCATTCTGAAATATTATCCACATTTGTATTTAATATAAGAATTATATTACTTATTGATTTAGATGAGTAATGAACCGTAGTATCATCTGCATATATAAGTCATATAATACTGTTCAGTATTCATTTAATATACATGAAATAAATTTACAAGAAAACTTAGGAAGTTAATCATATATAAACCTTTCATACACATAGTTACTGCCTGTCGTGGAAGATGTTTCACCAAAAAATGTAACCTAGAACCACCGTCCATGATTCAAAGTGAATGACTTAATAAGCTCATTGATCATACACGGTTTCATTTAATCAAGCATGCATGAATTCTTATTTCTAAGACCCATCACAATCAATATAGCATATATATTTTATATTTACCCCACTAACCATGCAAATAAAATACAAGGGGAGCAAAATCCTCAAAAAAAAATAATCTGAAAATGTTCACAAGACAATCACTAAAAGAAGATTTTATTTATCATTTTTCAATTTTTCAGAAGTATTTCCACGTGGTGGTTTGTTGAATGCATATGGGAAGAACTTATGCTATGCAAACGCCCTTTTACAGTGTTTAATAATGGCCGACCTTAATAAAGTTTTCCAATATCATCAAAATTGTAAAGGTATTTGTTTTTTTGCTCCGAATTGAAAAAATAAAACTGGTGTATTGATTTGTATATCATAATATATTGCTGAGAAGATAATATGTAAATAATGAACGGAATTTTAATTCATGAAATTTAGGGGCATATATGGTAGTTTATAAATTAGGTGGTCATCTCAAAAGCCTCTCGTTTTTATACCCCTGCTCCTGTTTTGCTTTAGCCTGTCCATCCGTACATTCTTTCTGTATGTATGCCATATGGTGGGATATACACATTTTTAGGCAATTCCTTCAACAACTTCCTGTTAAAAAAACACCTTTATTATCGTATTTTTTTTTTTATATTTCAGTGCCACAAACATGTTTTACATGCTGTTTGAAAGATTTTATGCAGACAGCTCCAGTTACTGCTGAACCACTATGTAGAAAAATGACAGGTATAAATCAGATTCCTTTAGCAGTTATTTAAAATGAATCCTTTTACCTCTAAAACTGATTTTGAGGTTCTGTGATCATAGAATAAAGGTGTTTGGATTTGGAGTTATGTTTTTTGTCACGTTCACATCAACATCAGTGCATACAAAAATTCAATTATTTTCTAAAATAATACTATACATTTCGCAAATTTCAAATAAACCTTCAAAGTGGAGCCATGTAGCTTAATTTTGAACACATATTCTAACATTTTCAACAAGTGATACATCTGTCAGTGCATATTTGTTCCTTATAATAAAGTTCCAAAATGAATAGAATTTTATATTGCACAAGCTTACGATATATATTCTATGAGTGACAATATTCACGCAATAACCCTTTTATTGTATTATAAAATAATTTTAACCATTTTTGAAGGATAATGAAGTAATAATTTTGAAGGTATATTGCACTCAGTGAATATAATATTTTTTCTTTAGGAACATATAATATAGAAATTCTGTCACATTACATATCCTCTGCATTAAGATATGCATTTATAAAAGCTTTTTCACTATATTATTTTCTCTAAATTGGAAGGATTTTGGCCGTAGTATAAAATAGGAGAGCAACAGGACTCACATGAGCTATTTTGCAAAATCATGGAACAAGTCGAAAAAAATATTTTCAGGTAATATAATTGAGGTTTAAAAAATAGAAACAATATGATATTTACTGTATAATAAATCCAAAAAGCATGGAAATGGGGAATGTGCCAAAGAAACAAAAACCGAACCATTGAAGCAAAAGATCTAATGAATCTAGTCATACCAATATTTTTTTTATTATACTTCAGCATGCTATCAACAGAAGGACATATTGTAGAGGTATGCAATGGGTATTCTTTCTAAATAAAATCTAGGACTGCCATTTGTTATGGTCCAAACATTGATTGATTGTTGGTTGATTAAAGTCCATTGGCAAATATTTCATGCCTATTCAGGATGAGGATTAGTTCACAATAAATACAATAGGTAGGTTGATACAATAGAGGCCATCTGGGATGATGGTCGGGGAAATTTGGACTGCCACTGTAGAACAAGGGTATATTGGATAGGGACAGAAATTTTGCCTTGCAAAAGGCCACCTACGGACCCCTCAAAGAGTTGTTGCAAGGGTTCTTAACGTGCAAAGAGCGTGGCACTCTCTTTACTAGAGGCATCGGATTTAACGTTCCCCTTCTGATCGGACGTGACTGCGAACTTGATACATCCCGGAGCCAAACGGACGCCCCACTTCGGCAAGCGTTTTACTGCCGGTCGGGAGAAGACCAGGTGACCATATTTCTATACCCCAGTCACCATTTGGTTATATGGTCCCAACAGTTTAGGAATATAAGACTAGCTTTAAGCGAAATTGTCCACACAAACGAATGATTACCGTTAACCATATAAAATGTACTTTTAATCCTGTTAATTGAAACCTATTAATTTTGTCCAAAATGCGTTCCAACTACGTGGAAACCGTAATGGGTGGCATATTTGTTGGACTGATAATATATTACCTTTTCAAAAATTATATAATAACAAAACACATAAACAAACAGGACATTCACAATTAAATTAACCATTTAAAACACTTACGTGTCATAAGATATGTTTTGAATTCTTTCTTTTAGTGGGATCAAATACCTGTATCTGAGCCTGTTGAACCTCACGATACGAATGACTTTTCTTTTACACGGCCGAGTAGAAGTGCTGCACTGGACAACATTCCTACGTCTCTTTCTCAGCCCGTAGATGTTAACAACAAACTAAGTGTGAGCGAGTTTTCACGTTTCTATTAAAGAAAGATATTTTGATGTCAAGATTTAACCGTTTCAATGGCCGTCAATAATCGTATTCACTTTGGAAATCAGGAATAAAAGCTTATACAAAGGGACTTGAACTAACTGGAATTGAGGAAAGCGAATTTTTCTTTAAGTGGCTTGGTCCCGAATCATCTAAGTTTGGTCAAAAGCTTTCGGACATCAAACATAAATGATCCATATACAGGATTATAAAAGATACGGCAAAGGCATTTTTATATAATATTCTATGGAACCTTAGCAATGCAACAGTGGGGTGATTCTTGCAACATATCACTCATATAAATCTTGCTTCCACACATTTCTATATCTGGGGAAGTAATCCTGGAGTGGACAAACGTGTGTTGCGTTTTATGCAATGTCCATATCCTCTTTGATTTACCAAAAAAAATATAACCATGGCCAATCATCAACTTGTAAAACCAAAGTGCTGGATAGCACCCTTGGAAAGTTTGCAACGGTAGATTGTAATGTTTCAAATATATATTGTAAATGTGGAGATTGCGTGTAACTTTTTTTCCTACTTTATCAAGAAATAATTGTATCAGACTCTAAAAATAAGTCTGTCCATCGGTTGCCTGACGTTGAATAAGGTCCAATAAAAATTGGTCCGGTCCAGTAAAGTTAAATGCACAAGTGACGTCTATGTATTACACCTGTATATCATTCAAATCTTCTTGAAATCATTTACAGTAATATTTATGATTAAGGGGTGGAGATCTAGACAGTTTACAAGTTGTCAAACAGGCAGGAGGTAGGGGTAAGGGTGACCCATGGGGACTAGCCTTTTAAGTTATCTGATATGTTTTATTATTCCGTTCAAGAATATATGTTGTTAACGTAGGGATTTTGACAGTTTTCAAGTTTTCGAAAAGGGGGTGGATCTTGACTGTTTACAAGTTCTCAGATGGGGTCAGGTTACAGCGGGGGACTCTCCTTATATTTCATTTTGTTCGTTTTATTGTACAATACAAAAATACAAAAACATTCAAAAATTCGAAAAAAGAATTCCTGTATCCAGAAATGGTCATACCAGATATCCAAGGGTCCCATTGAAGGTCCTATCTTCCAGCTGTATATAGCCAACAAACTTAAGAAATGATCTTTCTAATTATAATGCATTGCAATTCAGATAATTTTTCAGATTTTTAAAACAACAGAAGAATTAGAGGAACATAGTACTGACTTAGTCAAAGGATTTAATGAGCCAAAAGTAAGAACAATTGGTGAGGGAAAACTGTTGGAAATAGGTACAAGGCTAACAGTTGCTAATGTACAGATCAAAAAGGTGTTTTGTATTTACGTCAAAAGTAAGAACAATTGG
Organism: Mytilus trossulus; assembly: GCF_036588685.1. Lineage (NCBI taxonomy): Eukaryota > Metazoa > Mollusca > Bivalvia > Mytilida > Mytilidae > Mytilus > Mytilus trossulus. The sequence goes on along the minus strand of NC_086377.1, from coordinate 87,062,891 downwards.
TGAGGGAAAACTGTTGGAAATAGGTACAAGGCTAACAGTTGCTAATGTACAGATCAAAAAGGTATGTTTAATCTTGAAATGTCAAGTAGGACTATTCATTTTAAATGTCTGTAGCAAGGAACTTTTCAATATCCTTTCAAGCAAGAACCACTTTGTAGGTTATTTTGCATAATGGTAATACATCCATACTGAAACTATAGGCATGTGCAGGTGTCACTCACCTTGGTCTATGTGCTGTTAATTTGCTTCCCTTGATTTAAAAATTCAAGGAAATTTAGTGGTTTGGTTATTATCTTGAATATTATTATAGATAGAGATAAACTGTATACAGCAATAATGTTCAGCAAAGTAAGATTTACAAATAAGTCAACCTAAATTAGGGAGGGTAAGAGGGGTTCTGATCCCCGAATCCTGGGCTTTAAAACACTAAATCCGGATGTACCGAAATTTTAATAAACTTAATCCCAACATCCAAAAATTCGACAAAAAGAATTCCTGTATCGAGAAATGGTCATACTAGATATCCAAGGGTCCCATTGAAGGTCCTATCTTCCAGCTGTATATAGCCAACAAACTTAGGAAATGATTTTTCTAATTATAATGCATTGCAATTCATTTAATTTTTCAGATTTTTTAAACAACAGAAGAATTAGAGGGACATGGTATTGACTTATTCAAAGGATTTAATGAGCCAAAAGTAAGAACAATTGGTGAGGGAAAACTGTTGGAAATAGGTACAAGGCTAACAGTTGCTAATGTACAGATCAAAAAGATGTTTTGTATTTACGTCAAAAGTAAGTTTCGTCTACAAAACTCACCAGTGACACAAATGCAACAGATAAATAACAAGTAAAGAAATGAACAAAAAAGTTACATTACAAATTCCCAACGGCTAGTTTAAGAAATAAAGTTCTATGCAGACCAGTGGAAAGCCAAGGTGTGCATCACATTTGCAAGAAGATTTAGTTGACATGCAGAAACATGAAGTCGCATATAGAAACAAAACTTTAACGTATGTTTAAGTATTTTGGTTGTTTTCAGTAGATATGTTCGACTTCGTCCGTGCCAGACTAACATTCCCCGACGTGAATTAAAACGGATGTTTTGTGAATTTGGAGATCAATAAGTAATAAAGCATGATTGTTGTGGTTGTACCACATATTACATATGTATTTCTGATAAGTATTTTAAAACTGCCTAATATCTCACTTCATTATTATCGGACCGTCTAAAACATCCCTGAAGCAGAAACAAATGTACAAGCAAATAAGAAGATGTGGTATGAGTGCCAATCATACAACTCTCCATCCAAGTAACAATGTATAAAAATTTAACAATTACAGTTCAAGTTGCGGTTTGCAACACGGAGACAGGGCACTGTCTACTACAATTAACCGGAACATGTTTTTCATAATACCGTTAGATGAAATTATATTTAATAGTGCCGGTAACGTGTCCATGTAACTATAACATTTCATGCAAAAAACTGAAGGCCGTAATAAAATTGACGGTACCAATTTTCTTGCACCAGATACGCATTTCGACAATACAAGCATTTCGACAATACACGTCTCTTCAGTGATGCTCGTGGCTAAAATATTTGAAATCCAAAGCTTATACAAAAGACAAAGAGCTATAATCCAAAAGGTTAAAAAAGAATAGCCAAATCCGTGAATGGAATCAGAGCTTTGCATGAGGGAGATACATTCCTTAATTTCTAATAATTTCTAATATTTTGTAACAGCAAGTTTTAATAACACAAAAAAATCCGTATTATCATGCCAGTACTAATAGATATAGGAAGATGTAGTCCACCAGCAGAGGCATCGACCCAGTGCTAATGCGGCGTAAAGCAACCAACAATCAATCAATCAATAAAAGGGAAATTTCGACATCTGGTCAATATGAACGGAGAAATCGCTACAGCCAGTCATAACGAAATCTCAGTCCTGCATTATGAAATCACACCCGTGCATTACGAAATCACAGTCATGCATTATGAACAGATGAAACGGGACATCGATGTCGTTTATTTCTTTCATTTTTTTTGAATTTATGAGAATTGAGAATAAAATTTGAAAGTTGTGTTTTATATTCGTAAATACACACTTCAGCATTACTCTACACGTAAAGCGCCACCCGTACTGTTTATTTGTTTGATCAGACTACCCTGCGTGAAAATGGAAGATGAAGGTCTGCCGTGTAGAAAGTTTCAGACAGATTTGCGACAAAAGGGGGAAGATATGCTTCAAGTATTTGTGAATGACATAGACCGCTATGAACAATTAAGTAATAGAGAAGAGTTGTTGACATTAGCCAGCGCTCTAGCTGGTAGAGGTGTTATTCTCGAGGAGGTCCCCATTGACCATGTTGACTCTGTGCCTTCGGTCAATCTTGAGCAATGTGATACCACCATACATGTACAAAACCCTGAAGATTTACTTCAAAATAATTCAAATGAGGGGAATGATGGTAGATAAAAAGCTGTTACGATTAGTGACACTGAACAATTTATTCTTGCTACCAGAAATGCAAATACTCGCACCAAAACTAAATCCGATTTGAAAATGTTCTATGAGTGGGCTGTATCCAATGGCGAGATGAGAATGGTTGAAGACATACCTTTTCCAGAGCTTGACGGGCTGCTCGCAAAATTTTATCTAGAGCTACAACTATTATGCAATGATTATAACTAATGCCACATAAAGAAATATCCACATGTATAATAGTTCCGGTATAATATTCGAATTAATGGACTTCTATAGGTTATTATTAAGTAAAATAATCAAAAGTTCAATGAAGGATAAACAAGCTTAATTCAACTAGTTTTTTTCACTGACCCCCCTATCCTCCTCTTAACTTAATTTGGGAAAATTTGATTGACCCATAAGGTATAAAAATCAATGTCGGATAACCAAATCCTGCAACAGTTCAACCAAGTTTTTTTTATTTATCTTACATTGATCTTTTGGTGTCGTCCCTTATTATATAGTCTGATTATAGCGTATAACGATATTACAAACTGGTTCATCAGTTTATGTTCATATTTTATATGTATTTTTTTACCAGTCTGCATACCGCCAGCAAGACTGCATTTTCAAGTATGAACGCAAGCTGATGGCGTTGCCTTTCCTTCCAGCAGATCACATCAGACCAACTTTCAAAACCTGAAAGACCTACAGACAAACCACTTCATCGTCTTGTTAAGTATGTAGAAAACACATGGATCAGCAGTACCGTTTGGCCCATGGAATCGTGGACAGCCTTCAGCTAGCCGACACGTACACGTAACAATACAGCATGAGGTATTTTAAAGCGAGCGGAACTTTTACATGAGCGAGAAGGTTTCTACAGGTACGAGGTCATATCTGCAACACTAGAAACAAAAGGAATATCTCTTGCAGGAGTAAGTGCAGACGCTTTTGAAGATTTAAAATACATTCACTATTGGTAAATCGAGCAAAAGCTGAGGCATGCGATTTACTGAAAAGTTCGAACTGGCTGGCAATTCGTGTGATGAAAAACGGGATCTTTATCTTAGACTCTAGACAAACACACCCATGTCCGTTATCTATTGAAGGTGCAGCGCATTTCTTAAAAGGCCATGTTCGTCATCATGGTGCAGTAGACATTAATCAAAGAGCTGAAAGCTCTGAGGAAAAATTACTCCATTGTCTGTAATATTGGGATATTGTTTCTGGAAGTCTTGATTTTCACATACCGTAATTAGTTTAACATTGCAACATGTCTCGTAAGTATATTATTGATATTCGTATATGTGTCAGTGTGAAGTGAAGGTGACAACTGGCTGTTTTTTAAAGACAAATGAATAGGTCAAGACTGATTTGTACAAATAAATACCGTAGAAAGGCTTGTATAGTTCTCACTGGTACATAGTCTGAACCCCCTTCTCCCCAAAAAAATTACGTAAATACTCTTTTTGTAACTGTTATCAAAGGTCTAATGACACTCGTGTAATTTCAAACATTTGTCAAAGAATTCTAGTCAAACCGGCACCTGGTTAAATTGGCACCTGTTTAAATGGACACCTGATCTAGTCAATTCGCCACCCATGTTTAATATATATTTTAACAGTATTTTAAGCAAAAAGAGTAAAAATAAGAAAGGGGTTGCCAGATTTTTTTCAGTATTGAGGCAAAAGGAGTTAAATACTTACTAAGTTTCACATTTTTGGGTGTTCATGTTCATTTTGTATATATTTATTTTTCTCAACTAAATGAAGTTTTTTTTGTGTTCTTTTAATCATATATATGAGTAGTCCAAATAATTATTACACCTGGAAAGGCTTTTTTAATTTTATTCTGGGACACCTTCCTATGACCGCAAAGCTATGTTAATATTTTTCTGGGACGCCCTTCTTCAAACGTCGTAGGTAGGCATCCCAGAAAAAAAATTAAATAGCCTTGCCAGACGTCATAATTATTAGGACTGATATATGAGATATTGGATATTTTTTATGCATTATTTTAACCAGTTGAGCATTTTACAGGATTAATTGTTGAATGCTGTTCAAACTTTACTAAAAAAAACACCTTAAATTTGCTAATTATTTGGCATGAAAGTTTGATTTATTGAAAGGGACTCATAGTTTTCCATTTTATTTTTCTAATTGTCCAACTGTTATAATAACAACTTGGGTAAGGGCTTCGTTGTTTACCTTTATACACAACAACACATTCACTATGTACTTGGTATCAGTTATTAATTAATTGAATAGGAAATATAAAAACAAATATTATTGGATGCCGAATTTACTTCAAATAGGTGCCGATTTAACCACAGGGGCTGTGATTTAACCAGGTGCCGACTTGACTTTAACATTTCAAAGCCTTTGCAATCCTTTGCGGTATTTTCTTCACAAAACCTGTTTTTCATCATCAAACAGAAGTAGAAACTGCTTGAAAATGATTCGGGAACGTTTCATGATTGTTAAAAGAAGTTTAATTCACTCAAAAAACAATTTGGTAACTTAAGTTTAAACAGGAAGTTCCAAAAGCACGTGTAAAAGAAGAAATTAACCGGTGAGATTGGAAATCCGTATATGACAGATATCACTTTAGTACGACGTTGAAAGTAAAACAGTTCCATCCTTTTGTAAAAGTCTTTAATATACCTATCCCATTAATGTTTGAAGGGTCTTAAGCTTATTCGAACCATATAAGTCGGTATAAAACACCAAAACGGAACGATCAATAACCGATTACGTTTTGTAGTTTACAAATTATAAACTGGTTCCCGACAGACTACAACACTTTGTTCGAGTGTAGTGGAATACAAGCAGAAACCAGTTAGTTTGTAAAATAGTAAATATGAAACGGAGTGCGGTAGGCGGAGGCAATAATCGACTTTCTGTTGGTCTGGTCAATGGTATTGGAACAATGCCGCTGACGCGTCATTTTCCAAAAACTGAAGCAGATCAAAACATGTCTTCCGTATTTGAAATCTTGAAATTTCTTATGAACACTGAATAATATTATTTGAGTTTAGAGTTAAGGAAATGAAAACAGCTGTGAAAAAAAGTCAAAGAGAGACAGCCATTATAAACGCGGAGGAGCTATGAAAAGAATATATGATGTTAAAAATGTAGTTCAATGTACAACAAGCACGGTGAACAAGAATACTAAAGAATCAACCAATTTTTCAGATTCATCCCGTCAAATCTTGCCTCAATTTATTACATTTGTTGGAGGTTTCAGAAGCTCGCAACACTGCTTTAAGTAATTATAACTTTTATAGATATGGCTAATAATGCTGTACTGGATTTATCTGATCGTGGTGACTAATCGTACCTCCAGTAGAAAACCCATGCCCTCTGTATGTCCTATTCCACTGAATATTAATAAGATTTTACACTATTAATTTTGCGGGGTTCTTTATAGCTTGCTGTTCGGGGTGAGTCACGGGTCATGACCAACGTTTTGATTACGTCGTACGATAATGAAGAAATCGGGTTTAGATAGCAAGACAGTTATACCTGCATTCAACTCTAAGACAGGAACAATGACCAGGACTCACAAAAATTTTTCTCGTGGAATCGTGGACAGCCTTCAGCCAGCCGACACGTTCACGTAACAATCCAGCATTAGGTATTTTAAAGCGAGCGTAACCTTTACATGAGCGAGAAGGTTACTGCGGGTACGAGGTCATATCTGCAACATTAAAAGCAAAAGGAATATCTCTTGCAGTAGTAAGTGCAGACGCTTTTGAAAATTTCAAACCTACAGAAATACATTTACTATTGGTACATCGAGCAAAAGCTGAGACATCGGAATTAGATAGCAAGACAGTATTGGTTTTGTAACGACGCGCGTTAATAAATAAAATTCTAGAAATATATAAAGCAGGGATCATATTTATTAATTTATAATGGGTAATTCTCTGGAGAGATAATGATAATTATACTGTAAGGTGTGATTGATGACCACAAGACAGAATAATAACTTAATAATAAATTTACTTTTAAATGGGTATAGAACCTTGTTTCTTTTTTAAATGTGCACAACCTTGTTTAGTACATTTTGTTACCAGATTTTGGTAATTTATCAATGGCATTGTATTTTAGACATGATAATACTCTATGGATTAAAAGTATATATACTTTATAGGGATATTTGGGAAGTAGATTTTCCTGAACCATCTCTTTCTTAATCAATTTTTACTTTTCTGGTGCGGGCATTAGGTTTAACACATGTCCATAAGTTTTTTTGTTTGAATGTTGACAAGATCATCCGGATTTGAACAAAAGTTGTGTCTAGTAACATAAAGCTGTTGAAATTGGTTAAACTTAAGTCAATATATGTAAGTTTCTTCATGTCATGAAAAGAACTATGATACGGAAGTTTTCTTTAGAAAGACAAACTTCTTACAAAAAATTGAGCTGATCAAAGAGCAGAAAACAGCTGAATGCCACCAATGGGTCTTCAATACATTGTGAAAATTCCACACCCATCCATCAAATGTAGAAAAAAAAATAAGCATCAAGTCCTGACTGTATCTTTTATTCATTGTCACATTTGACAATTAATTACACCTTATGTAAGAATTCGGGATTTTGATTGGTTGATAGCTAGTATATTTTTCACTAAATCATATTAAAATTTTTTAGCTTCAGATAGGGATCATATGAGGTTCATTTCAAATAAATATAAACTCCATTAACATTTCAGACTATGCTTGCAGTTTGTATATATGCCGATAATTGAGCAAGATCTAGCAGACTTAACAGCATTCGCCTATGAAACAGAAGAAATTCAACGGCCTAATGTTTCTAAATGACAAAAACGTACTATCGGCCTCTTGTTCTTGATACTTTAAACTGCATACATATATACGTATACAATTATGATGGTGACGAATTATTGCGTCTGACAAAAACTAGTTACTATTTGTGATCAATATACAGTGTTGTACCGAAAAATATCAAATTCTAACAAAACTTTAACTATAAAATAACTTATAAACTTAAGTAATTTTCTCAAAAAGAAAAGTATCATCATGCAGTTTTCAGTTTAAATCAAAGATAGCATGCAAGATTTGTTTTGTAGGATTTTATCCAAGCCACTGGATCCGAGAAAAAGTTGTCCCGAGATGATACTACATGGGGTGTGCTTATGAAGCACTTGGAATGAAGAAGGGAAACTTTTTCAGAAAATTAAAGACTGATTGATTGATTGATTGTTGGTTGCTAAACGTCCAGTGGCAAATATTTCATGCATATTCAGGACGAGAACAAGTTCACAATAAATACAATAAGTAGGTTGATACAATAGAGGCAACCTGGGATGATGGTCGGGGAAATTTTGACTGCCACCGGAAAAAGAGGGTATATTGGATAGGGACAGTAATTTTGCCTTGCAACAGGCCACCTAAGGACCCCTCAGAGAGTTGTTGCAAGGGTTCTTAACGTGCAAAGAGCGTGGCACTCTCTTTACACGAGGCATCGGATTTAACGTCCCCCTTCTGACCGGACGTGACTGCGAACTTGATACATCCCGCACAGCCAAACGGACGCCCCACTTCGGCAAGTGTTTTACTGCCGGTCGGAAGAAGACCAAGTGACCATATTTCTATACCCCAGTCACCCTTGGAGTAATTAAAGACTGAGAAAGAATCTTTATTTGACAAAAAGGCGAGTGGTAAAGGTAACTCTTATTTTTTGTTTATTTACAAATTATTCATGGTTTTGGTTTTATTTATATTTTATGTATTTGATTGTGTATTATGTATTTGTATTTGATTGTCAAACAGTAAAATGATAGTATATGATAATTAACGTTATTCCTACTTCATTATGGCAACATATGGTATGGGCTGGAGTTCAATCAGCAGTGGTTTTCCGGGGAATTGCTTGATTGTTGGTTGCTTAAGGTCCAGTGGCAAATATTTCATGCATATTTTCTTGAAAGAACGCTGGATACTTATATACTTTCGTTTATGAAATGTCGATAATATTTTTTTTTAGATACTAAATATCTACCAGGTTGAACTGGTGCTTCTTCAAGTGGAGAAACTCCATTGTCTTCTCTTAGGCCTAGTGCTTCAATAAACTCATCATCAGAATCTTCTTCCATGTACGGAAGTGTTTCCATAGATGCATTCAGATCCTCATCTTTCGTTAGGTAATTCTGCAAAATGATACATTTTTCACCTTTTCAACAATATACAATATTGTAAAAACTCCCTTTCTTGCGTCTTGCAAAGGATAAATTAACGACGGACGGGTGCCATGCACATGTGTCATCACATTTTGCATTACGCATTACACACTTTTAGTATCAATGCGGAACAATTGTTAAAAAGTATCTGCATGAAGTCGGAGGTTGTTGCCCGTTGGTGACTGGACATCATTTTAATTTTGTCTATCATGTTTGCTTTTAGTTTGTTGTTTTGCTATTTGGTTTTTAATTTCCGTTACGGTATGCCTGGGATTGAAGGTTCTTTTTTCCAGTAACTATATATGAGTCAGTTTATATTTAACGTCTAAGTAACAATATAAAAACGCAAACGTTATTAGATTTTTAATTTTGCGGAACAATTTTTTTTTCTTCCCTTGGCGGGATTCGAACTGGTTCAGACGTACTTATAGTATAACGATATGTCTGATTAAAGTTTGGTACTTTTATATATATTTCCAGTTTACATCTTAATCTTTACAAGTCAATTGTCTAATAACCTGTGTATATCAGTCTTCATGGCAAGTGGAGACGATAAAGTGTTAAACAGGAAAGGACACATTGCTTGAGTTTCTGGGATAATATTTTTCCATGAGAATTCTTTGATGTTTTTTTATTTGAACGGACGTCCCAGTTCAAATGACTGTCGCCTCATAAAGCGCTGTTTCATTTCTTTCTTTATCTCACCCCACCCCCCCCCCCCCCCCCCCCCATAAGCTTCATTAGACATGACCTTGCTGCGTCAGATCTTCTCAGTAAGAATCTAAAAGCCTGTCTGTACTGATAATTTTTAAAGTAAATCAGCTCTGTTCGTCGCCCACCATAAGTCTTTTTTGGTGTTGATTTCTAAAACGTCATAATCGTTGCAGTTTTAGAAGAGCATTGAGGATCCAAAATTCCAAAAAGTTGTTCCAAATATGGCTAAGGTAATCTACTCCTGGAGTAAAAAAATCCTTAGTTTTTGCATTCTTGTCGCTCAATACCAGATTTCCCATATCTTCCTTCTGTCTTCTAGCAAGATCTTTCCCTGCCCTTCAGAAAAATTAAACTTGTATTTGTTTGGCGTCAAGAAACTATCCTTCTGAGTTGTGTTTTTCTTGTAGAAACTATAGTTTGACGACCGGGATATTTTCAAGTCCGTTCCAAAGCGATTGACCATATGACATGTACCAAAACACTTATATATTTTTTACGACTATTGCTGTTGCAAAATAAAACTTCCATGCAGTGTCATACGACTTTTCACGGTCGAAAAACACCGATACCACATGATAATTTTTCACAAAACTATAACGGAAAAACAATTCGAATCGGCGGTGATCAAGACTACTCTGACCGTGTCGGCATCCCTATTGAATATTGGCTAAAAGTCTATTAGATTCCAGGAACCAAACAAAGGAAGCATTCACCATCCGTTCAAAGTCGTACAACAATCAATGAAAGACATACCAAAAGGGAAAAGTAGTTCGCCGCAACACCTGCACAATGAAACAGTTAAAACGCAACCTTAATAATGCATACTCATGCACAATGAATGTCTTATTGACCTCTCTTACAGAAAAGATAAAATTTAATCTGCCTCCTGAGATGTGGAGGATTATCTGTTGTAGCAACAAAACCTTATAACATAAAACTCCAACAACAAGGTTTTGTGTAAATTTAAAAAAAAATGATTTTGGGTCACCACATTTTACTTAATGTACGTGTTTAAGTTTATGTTATTTTTAAATTACCTAATATAGAATAGCTTTTTGCCACATGAATATATAATTTGTAATATAGTATATAGGAGTATACCATTGTTTCCCTATCTTTTAGTCATTAATTTCTTTTGACATAAATTCCTTTTGTTTTTTATCATTTGTATATCAGTATATGATGCTTTAGTCATAAAAAGGAGTAACAAACTTGCTATTACCCGTAAAGCCAGTCATTTTTAGGTGTTTTAGTATACTGAACAATACAGCCATTAAGTGTTTTATATACATACTAAATACCTAATTTCTAAAAGATATATATATCATCTGAAAGAAAAGAAAAATGTTGCATAACTTTATGTGCACATGATGAACTAAACTTTTTATACGACCGCAAAATTTGAAAAAAAAATCGTCGTATATTGCTATCACGTTGGTGTCGTCGTCGTCGTCCGAATACTTTTATTTTTCGCACTCTAACTTAAGTAAAAGTGAATAGAAATCTTTTTAATTTTAACACAAGGTTTATATTGATCAACTTTGTATTGATTTGGCTTTTTAATTATTTTGATCTGAGCGTCACTGATGAGTCTTATGTAGACGAAACGCGCGTCTGGAGTATAAAATTATTATCCTGGTACGTTTGATAACTATTATGACCACTAAAGGAAGGTTGGGATTGATTTTGGAAGTTTTGATCCCAATATTTTAGGAATTAAGGACCAAAAAGGGCCCAAATAAGCATTTTTTGGTTTTCGCACAAAACCTGTAGTTTCAGTAGAAAGAAATCTGAAATTTTGACACAAGGTTTATGACCACAAAAGGAAGGTTGGGAATGATTTTGGGAGTGTTTGTTCCAATAGTTTAGGAATTAGGGGCCAAAAAAGGGCCCAAATAAGCATTATTCTTGGTTTTTGCACAATAAATTTTGTTTAAGTAAATAGAAATCAATGAAATTTACACACAATGTTTATGACTTTAAAAGGAAGGTTGGTATTGATTTTTGGAGTTGAGGTCCCAACAGTTAAGGAATGAGGGGCCAATAAGGGGCCCAAATAAGCATTTTTCTTGGTTTTTGCACCATAGCTTTAGTATTAGTTAATAGAAATCTATGAAATTTAAACACAAGATTTATGACCATAAAAGGAAGGGTATAAATCCTACTTTGTAAAGAATCATTCTGATTCAAATAAAAAAATCTCTGAAACCGATATTATCAAGATGCTTGATTTCTTGATTGACAACATATTTTTTACGTTCGGAGGACGTGTTTTTCAACAGACTGTCTGCATCCCAATGGGAACAAACTGTGCCCCTCTACTTGCTGACTTGTTTCTTTCTTATTATGAGGCTGACTTCATGCAGGAACTTCTTAGGAAGAAAGATAAGAAGTAAGCAATATCCTTTAACTCTACTTTCCGCTATATAGATGACGTTCTTTCACTTAAAACAACTCAAAATTTGGTGACTGGATCGCATCTATCCCATCGAATTGGAGATAAAGGATACTACAGATACAGTTAAGTCGGCTTCATATCTTGACTTACATCTAGAAATTGACAATGAGGGTCGGTTGAAGACAAAACTTCACGACAAAAGAGATGATTTCAGCTTTCCAATTGTGAACTTTCCATTTCTAAGTAGCAACATTCCAGCAGCACCTGCATACGGGGTATATATCTTCCAATTGATACGATATTCCCGTGCTTGCATTTCCTATCATGATTTTCTTGAGAGGGTTACTGCTCAAAAGGAAGCTATTAAACCAAGAATTCCAAATGGTGAAGTTGAAATCATCCCTTCGTAATTTTTTCGGACGCCATCCCGAGTTGGTTGACCGTTATGGAATAACCGTTTCACAAATGATATCGGATATGTTCCTTACGTCGTAACTACAATCCCCTTCCATTTCATGAATTTGACCTACCGAATTAAGACTTTTTACCGGATTTGTAATCACATAAGCAACACGACGGGTGCCGCATGTGGAGCAGGATCTGCTTACCCTTCCGGAGCACCTAAGATCACCCCAAGTTTTTGGTGGGGTTCGTGTTGTTTATTCTTTATTTCATTTTTAGCCATGGCGTTGTCAGTTTGTTTTAGATTTACGAGTTTGACTGTCCCTTTGGTATCTTTCGTCCCTCTTTTGTCAAAAATTTTGGGAGTTTTGGTCCCAACAGTTTAGGAATAAGGGGCCAAAAGGGTCAAAAATTAAACTTTGTTTGATTTCATCAAAAATTGAACAATTGGGGTTCTTTGATATATTGAATTTAACTGTGTATGTAGATTCTTATTTTTTGGTCCTGTTTTCAAATTGGTCTACATTAAGGTCCAAAGGGTCCAAAATGAAACTTAGTTTGATTTTGACAAAAATTGAATCCTTCTGGTTCTTTGATATGTTGAATCTAAAAAAGTACTTTGATTTTTGATTATTGGCCCAGTTTTCAAGTTGGTCCGAATCGGGGTCCAAAATTAAACTTTGTTTGATTTCATCAAAAGTTGAAAAATAGGGTTCTTTGATATGCCAAATCTAATTGTGTAGGTAGATTCTTAAATTTTGGTCCAGTTTTCAAGTTGGTCTACATTTAAGTCCAAAGGGTCCAAAATTAAACTTAGTTTGATTTTTACAAAAATTGAATTCTTGGGTTTCTTTGATATGCTGAATTCAAACATGCACTTAGATTTTTGATTATGGGCCCAGTTTTCAAGTTGGTCCAAATCCGGATCCAAAATTATTATATTAAGTATTGTGCAGTGCAATAGCAAGAAATTTTCAATTGCAAAGTATTGCACAATAGCAAGAAATCTTCAATTGCACAATAAAGTGCAATAGCAAGTACTTTCCATTGCGCAATAGCAAGAAATATCTAATATACTGTGCAATAGCAAGAAATCAATTGTAGTTATCTTTCTTTGTCCAGAATAGTAGTTGAATCAACTTAAATCATTGTTTTATACAATATACAATGTACATTCATTTTTTCTGCCAACTGATAAATTAAAACAATCTGTACCATTCAGTGATAACAAGCACTTTTTTAACATTTCAATATTTTATGATGTATTTAAATGAGTAATTAGTGTTGCAAACTCCATTGGAAATTTGAATTGAGATCGGTTTTGGAATAAAGGAAAGGGGGATGTGAAAAGAAATTGAGGGGGAGGGGGGTGTCAATTTTTCTTATTTGAAATTTCATAAATAAAAAGATAGAAAATTTCTTCAAACATTTTTTGGAGAGGATTAATATTCAAATGCAAAATGAATTGATCAAAGGCAAAACAAAAATTTTAAGTTCATTAGACCACATTCATTCTGTGTTAGAAACCTATGCTGTGTCAACTATTTATTTTATAATTTGTTTTGTATGTATACATATTTCATAAATTTCTTGAAATACTTGTGTGAAATAAAAACGAACCAAATTTTGGCAATTTTCAACGACTCATACCTTGAAAAATAGCACGGTGACCCATACTTTTATTAAATTTTTGAAAAAAGCATAGTAAAATCTTCATTTGGTAAAATTATAAGAAAATTCTGTCTCAAAAAATATATATTGCAAACATATTCTTGAGACCTTGAGGTCAAATTTGAAGGTCATCATGATGCAAGATACTTAACCTAATAACTATACATGCACATGCCAAATATGGAAGGCCTACCTAGATCATAAGACACAAACGTTATGTACTATTGACGTATGATTGCTCTTATTTATTGAGGTTGGGTGTATATTTATTTTCTTGCATTGAAAACAATCTGACGGTTAAATTGTTATAATTTTTTGCAAGTGGTAGTGAATATTATCAGGCCCACACGCTGTATCACGGGCTTTCGACAGAGATGTTTTAAGTAAATTTTATAATAATTTTCACCATTTTTTGATTTAAAGTTTAGTTTTTTCTTTTTGTTTTTTAACTTTTTTAAAGTCTTCTCTGTAGTTGTTACACGAAGAAGATTTCGCAAAAGTTTCACCAAGCTTGTTGGCAATATCCTTTACAGATGTTAATAAATCATTGCTGTCTTTCAAATGTTTTACAGTGGCTTTAGAATTTTTACCTTTTATTTTAAAATTGGATCGTGTACAGTCTCAAACATCTTTGACTGAAGTTCTGCTCGACAGAGATTCTCAAATAAGGACCAGTCTAGTCCGCCTTGTCAAGTTTCCAACGTAGTACTCTCTGTTAGGCAGAGGTAAAAAGATGTTCAAGTACTATTGGAAAGTGATCACTTCCACACAGATTGTTATGAACACGCCATGAATAATCCAGGAGCAGAGAGGGATCGCATATAGTGATATCAACAGAAGAATAAGACCCGTTTCAATGATGAAGATACGTATTAGATCCATCTTTAAAAATGCATACTCCTTCTTGAGAGACAAAGTCATCAATGATCTTACCTTTGGCATGATGAGTCTTGCTACCCCATAATGGATTGTGAGCATTGAAGTCGCCCATAAGTATAAATGGTGAGTTTTGCTTTATTTATAATTGAATTGGGTGGAATATATATTGAACATAATGTTATTGTTTTGTCTAGTGATAAACGAATTGCAAGTGCTTGCAGATCCGTTGTGAGTTGGACTGTGCTATGAATGACGTTGTCCTTCACTAAAATGGATGATCTGCCTGCAGCACGTTCATCTACCTTAAAAAATGTGCTATACATGTATCCTTTTAAAGATACATTGTCACTTTCTTATAGATGAGTTTCTTGAAGACAAAATGCAATAGGTAAAAAAGACTGAACTAGAAGTGTTAACTCGAGAAGATTTATTTTAAGACCTCGGCAATTGAATTCCATTGGATTATATTTGTCATTATTTAATAAAAGAAGGGCGAATGCTGTCGAGTTTGCCAGCATTCTTATTTCGTTCACCCTGAGATCGTGATCTTTCGGGTGGCGGAACACTTTCGGTTTCCATTTCAGTTTTTTCGACAAGTGTTGGTGAGCTAGAAGAAAAATGAAATTAAAAAAAATCATAAATATATGAATATACATGCAGGCAATGTACCATTCAGAATCCCCCACCCGCTTGTTCCCTAAATTCAATACACATAGAATTTGATATTAGGCTAAGTGTCAGAGAGACAAAAATGTGGAAAGACAATCTACACTCCTTCTATAAGTTACCTCCCCCTCCCATTTTTTAAAATTTACATCACGGTAAGCATGGTAAGTGTATTAACTTCCTATAGTAAACACATTGTTTTCTTTATCCCCCCTACCCTACACCCAGGCCGATGGCAGATTATAAAACTCTGAAGGAGAAAACTGACATATATAACATTGAACATGTCAGCTTGCAGAGTTTACCCTACAATTAACTTGATATTAAATATTAAATATAGTTCCACATACCTGTAAAGCGGGAATTTACATCATTTATTCGAATTAGGTTTTTAGTGCATGCCAAATGCCTGGCGTTAGACATCAATACATCTTAGTATGATTTTCCTTTTTCTTTGTTGACATTGTTATTTTCCTCTGGCGCTTCGTCCGATTCAGAATGGTGCCTGTTCACAGTAAAAGTAGCGAACTTTAGCTTGTTGTCAAATTCCTGGACCGCCTCGATCGATTCACTCGATGTCGAGCTCGAATGTTTGAAGCCCACTTCTGTCGGATACATTTGCCACGACTTCGTCCGTTTTCCGCATTGGTCAAACTTTTCATGGTTGAGATTGTTTATTGTTTTATAATTTGCAGGTCAACTATATTTAATGTATAACCTGATTGTAAGGTGTACATGTCTGTGTCGCATGGTTCATCTGACCTTTACCTCATTTTCATTGTTTGTTGGTCAATGTTAGGTTTTTTAGGTAAAGTATTTTTTTAAATGAAACTGAAAGTAATAATCAGAATAGGTTGACTATACTTGGTTTATTGAATGATTGTAAGGTGCATATCTATTTCGTGTTTTGTTTACATCACCTTGTCTTTATTTTTTAGAATCATGTCTATGCAATTATTGTAGTATTGTAAGCTTTTGAATTTATATTCAGCATAAATCAATGGTTGATAAAGTAAGCGAGAGATTTCAGTGAGTGCACACTTATTTAATGATAAAGAGATTGTCGGAACCAAAGTTGAATATTTCTTTTTAAATTTGTATTTTACTGAGAGGTCGACAGTTTCAAACCGACTTAAATTAAACTTTTTTGACATTAGACATTTAAACCTTCATAGAATGTCATGAAATTAGACTATTATTTTTTTTCAAGATCATGACATATCATCTAAAAGAGGGTTACTTTTTGAATTTTACTGCAAAATGAAGCCTTTTTTGTTAACAAGTGCATAAGTGACCAATACCTGATAGTCCAAAACTGTACAGGTTTGGTCTTTCTACAATAGCTTGAACATCTTCAGGCTTCTTCTGCGGATAGGTTTCCCTAAATTCTCCTTTGGTCAGAAAGTTTGCATGGTTATAGATGAAGCTGACGATAAAGCTTACATAGGTATGGTTTAGGATATCTGAATGGTCATGCCATATTTTAAAGTGAATTTGTTTCTCCATGTTCATTAATTGGTTTATTTCTGAAGTGCTGTCTGTTTCAGTGGACTTTGTTGAAGATGAAATTTGTTTAAACCTATAATTGACGGCTTCTTTTGATAATGATTTGTAGAACGCGTCACTCTTGGATATTAAGACGCCAGATTTTGTAAACCTTTGAATTTCTTTCAGTATTATATATTTAAGGGAAATTTTGCGGCCATATACTTGAATTGATGTTTCTTGAATATTACCTGAAGAATCAATTGTGTTCTTTCGGATTTCCTTTAGGCATATTTTTAGGCCAATGTCGTAATTTTTTTATTCCAATTTGTGCTGAATGATCGATTTGAGTTTTTAAGCTGATCTTTTCTTTTGAATAGCAAGTTTTCCCCTAAAGACTCGCTTTTTTGACCCCCTAATTCTTCGAAGATGGTCCCTTCCACATGTCTTTAAATCTAAATTAAATCGGTGGAGGTCAATATTGTTGTCCTTTGCAAAAGCTAAAGGATTTGCCCCCATTGCCAACAAGCTTTCCGTTAAACGTGACGTTGTATTTGATAGCTATTCTGGTCCAATTTATGATGGTAGATTTACAATTTTTAACGTCCGCGGGAAATTCCTGTCGATTAAAACCATTATTGATAGTTGCCTATGTCTGTCTTTGGCTTTTTACCTGAAGCAGGTTTGGTCTTAAGGTCATCAGCTTGTTTTTTTCAGCTTGGTCGGTTGTTACATAACATGTTTGAAGTCACTCCTTTTCATACTGTAGAAAAGACTTCCTACTGAAAAATTTTGAATGTCACCATCATTTTCAGTCATTCATTCCGCTATTTGTTGGGTTGTCCCTCCAATTGATGTCATAATTTTGTTGTATATTTCAACAGCCGATTCTCTAGGTGATATATGACCAATATAACCTTTGAAAAGATGCAGTAGTTAATTTTTCTAAGTGTCATTGATGAAAATAGAATATAGAAGCGTTGAATACACATTAAATGTTATTGTGGTAAGTTAGGATTTAATTTAACTTAATTTGACTCCTGTAATCCGTATGGCTGTTGTGTCCTTGAATGATTCCTAATTGTTGCAAAGGCCCCTTCATTCACAGAAAAAAAAATATAACCAAAAAAACGACTAAAGACGCAGGGAAAACTGGTAAAAAAAAATTTCCTAAAATTTGTAAATTTTCACTTACAATTCCTCTGAAGCTATTGGACCAAGTTCATTATAGATAGAGATAATTGTAAGCAGCAAGAATGTTTAGAAAAGAAAGATCTGCAAACACATCCCGATCACCAAAACACAATTTTGTCATAAATCCATCAGTCTCCATTATTAAATATTCACATAGACCAAGGTGAGCGACACAGGCTCTTTGGAGCCTCTAGTTTCTTTTTACAAATAGAAATGTTACAAGCTTTGTATAGAAAAGAGAGTTTAATGGAAGAAGGAACAATGTCCTACTTTAGAAATGTGTGGAAAAAAATGATGTTAATGGGAAGGTCAAAGGCCATTTCAAGACTCATACTGAGTTCTTCCAAGATCCTTACAGAGTCCCTTATCAGAGAACAGGCTCTTGAACTGTCCAATATAAATGAGACATTAGATGATATATTTCCCGCTGGTATAGACAAGGCATGCCGAGCCACAAAAGAGCTTGCTATGCGTAACATAGGCAACTCGCTACTCGACATGCTGAGTTTCCTGGAAGTGGGAATGACTACAGACGATGAAAAGTTTAACTACTGCAGTAACCTTTGTCTTCGAGGATTACATTACCTGCAATTGGAGGATTCTGCCAAGGAAGGCAATTTGCAATGTTCTCACCATATTTGAAGGTTTGCATTCCTATATTTTACCAGCATTCTTGTCTATTGAAATACATGGTGGAGTGTATAGACTACCTCATGATAGTGAATTATTACACGTCTCACTCTCTTTTAGACAGCCTAAGGATTCTGGAGGGGAGTCTTGTAAATTTAAGAGGTAGTGTTGGGAACGATGTAGAAGCTGACTTGATACAGGAACACCCTGTAAGGAATCAGAAGGATCTGATAAGGGGGGCTAGGTGCTAAAAAAACTGAAAATGCCATATCATCAGAAACCGCAGCTTTCAGGTTCTGATCTATTCTGACCTGAAACTTTAACTAAACATATGAGGGAGACTGACGATCCACCAGGACTAAATCGAATGATATTAATTGGACATTTCAGCTGCAGATCTTAAAAGAAGCGAAAACGTTATGTGTTACTTTCAGGTTTCTTCACCTAATAGACAATTAAACCTTCTTCCAGATTTGCTCTAAACGCTTTGGTTTCAGAGTTATTAGCCAAAATCTACATTTTACCCGTATGTTCTATTTTGAGCCATTGTGGCCATCTCGGTTGTTTGGCTAGGTCACACCGCACATTTTTTAAATTAGATACCCCAAATGATGATTGTGGCTAAGTTTGGTTAAATTTGGCTCAGTAGTTTCAGAGAAGATTTTTGTGAAAGTTTATGGACGCCGGACGCCAAGTGAGGAGAAAAGCTCACTTGACCTTTTAGGTCAGGTGAGCTAAAACGACGTTTTTAAACAAGGTAACAATGACATATGGTTGCCATAATAGCTGTATCATTAACACTTTAACCACTTCCCATATTCGCAATTAGGACAATAGAAGAAAATTATTCAACGCAAAAACAAAACTTGCTTGTAAATATGAAATTCTTTACGGTATGAGTTTTTTCATTGTTAGAGATTGTACAGTACTACCTGTAATTGCTTATACCTATTCTTATTCCCTTTAGTTTGATAAATTCACTAACTATTGTCTAGACATTGCACCACATCTCCTTAACATGAACAATAGTAATTATATATCAAAGCAGAATGAATTGCTCGACTTTCATTTATACATCCTTTGGCAAAATACAAGTTCTAAAATGACACAATATATATTTATTTACATAAAAATAAAATTTAGTATACGACTCTTAACAGGTATAAAAATGTACAGCTGTGTCATGATTGTTGAAATCTGTGCTGAACACATAGGCATTGATGATGTTTGCGTAATTCAATCTGTGAAGCTCAGCAATAGTTCTTCAGTTTGTGATGTACAGTTATAAATCCTTTCTGCAGGATGAATGACTTTTCAGGAAAACCAATTTCACAAATTAAACCTTTCTTCTTGATTTCTCCTACAATATCCATCCAGTTTAGATCTTTTGGTCTAACGGGAAACCGTCCAGATTTTTAATTTTGCAAACTTGCTAATGTGTTAAAGTGGTGAATTCCTGTTGATTTAAATCCCGCTACTATGATTACTCTTGTAAAGGCCTTCTTATATGCCTGTCTACTTAATTTAGGGACTGATTCCTTGTTGAATGTTGTAGGAGTCACAGGTGCACAAGTACCAATATTCTTACATTAAAGGACCAAACATTGTGCGTTCAAGAGGACACAAGAAGTGCGTGGTATGGGGTGGAAAGTACCTCTATTATGTTGGCAAGAGCTGCTTGTATCAGTCCCAATGTCTCGTATGAGTGATGTGAATTCAAATTTAGAACCAGTGTTTGAGAAACACGTTGTTAAACCAATCCTATCCCAGCTCATCATCCATCCCTGCTTTTGGATGGAAACGCCACTTGGCGTATTCTAGTCCTTAAATACCTGGTACCTTTGATAAAATTGAGAATGGAAATGGGGAATGTGTCAAAGAGACAACAAACCGACCAAATAAAAAAATAACAGCAGAAGGTCACCAACAGGTCTTCAATGTAGCGAGAAATTCCCGCACCGTAGTTGTCCTTCAGCTGGCCCTAAACGAATATATACTAGTTCAGTGATAATGATAGTGATAACTGTATTATTGTTTTCATCAATAATTTCATCTTCATGTACTTCTTCATGGTACTATTGGCTCGGGAGGGATGTACCTCTTTAATGTTATTTTGTCGGTATTTGCCAGCCAATTTGTCATTGGTATCAATAAGGGTGATAGTGCCTAGTATCGGTTAGTCACCTATTATGTACGGGTCTTACCATTCAATCATTCTCAAAGTCTTATTCTTTTCCATATTCTTAACTGATATTCTTAGTCATAGTTTCTGCTACTTTTGAAATTTCGATAGGGTTAATTTCTTTGAATGACTCAAACTGTATGGCCAAACTGATGTTTATTTGAAATAACGGGATTTCTTCAATACATGAGGTAAAATGGTGGATACTTGATACTAACTTGCTTAGAGGTATTGTAGGCAAAGGCACATTTTGGTACAAACTTTTCCCTCAACAGTTTAATTCAACATTGACTTTCATGGTTGATTGTATCTCTCACATCTTCCGTTAGATTGTGGATGGTAAGGAGTTGTACGAGTTTGTTTATATCCATACTGTTTCTGTGAGAAAGCAGTTAATCTTGAATTCACGACCAGTTCAAGAGAAAGACCTTGTCTACACACTATATCATATAATCTACCACTAACCCCTGATGCTTATTTCCTTTTGAAGCAGAAACAGAAAAAGATCAGTAGACGTGCTCTTC
Organism: Mytilus trossulus; assembly: GCF_036588685.1. Lineage (NCBI taxonomy): Eukaryota > Metazoa > Mollusca > Bivalvia > Mytilida > Mytilidae > Mytilus > Mytilus trossulus. Next base: position 87,041,471 of record NC_086377.1, on the reverse strand, counting down.
GAGTAATAATGTTCTGATAACTTGTAAAATACTTTCTCCATATCCATTTTATATATGGCAAAGCTTTAATATAGATATTTGGTCTCTGGTAATAACTTACTTATTTTATCCCTTGTTAGATTTTCCCCCTTTATACTATAATTTTCCTTCTGTGATTGCAAACATGTTGGTACGTTTCCGCATACTTCTCATATCATTTTAATTCATGCCTACAACAAAACACAAAAACAACAACTCGGTATTTAAGAAGACATAGTGCTGCCAACAAACAATTATGGTTTCAGGTCCCAAAGCTTTCCTCTGTCTCTTAAGAAATCGATATAAAAAAATAACAATTTTAAATAATTAAAGTAGACCTTTAATATAGCTCAATTTTCTCTATTTAGATCAAATATCTTTCTGATCTTTTGTGCAGAGGTTATAAAGAAGCTTACATGCTTAGTAAAAACTTAGACTCGGAAGGAGTATACTCCTGGTTTACCTATGTTAAAAATATTTTAAGTGAACTTAATATAGATATAGCACAAATTCAACAAAATACTAGTTCAGACAAAAAAATAGATAATTCATTTAAAGTTTATATAAAAACAAGCTCTAAAAACTTCTTTGAAAATTTGATACATGATAAGATGCAAAACATAGATGAAAAAAGTAAACTTTATTTATATAAGAATCTTAAACAAAATTTATGTTTTGAAGACTATTTAAGAACATCAAACTTTACTTATAGAAAATTAATAATAAAACTAAGAATAAGTGACCATAATTTAAATATAGAAAAAGGCAGACATACAAATATTCCTAGAGAGCAGAGAATATGCCTTAAATGTAAAACATTAGAAAACGAAAAACATTTTATATTAGATTGTAAATTAAATATGGAACTAAGAAATAACTTTTTTAACAACTTGGATTTTAATTTTTCTGTTAAAGATTTATCTGATGAAGAAAAGTTGATTACTATACTCAATCCATCAACACCATCACAAGTAAATAAATTGGGGTCCTACATCAAAAGGTCATTAGAACTGAGGACAGGGGACACTGGAATAGTTACTGTAAATGGATGATTGTGTATATATATGTGAAATATAGTTATATTGTTTATTATTTTATATGTCACAAACTTAATGATTTAGTTTATATCGCAATAAATATTTGAATTTATATATCTTAATGCAATATCGTATGCTGAAAATTAAGGCATGTTTCACTGTTTCTACAGATATTACACCAGTTTCTTAATTGATTACATCATTTATGATATCAGTTCCAGTTAAGAAATATTTTCTTTAACCTAATACGGAAGAAACAAATACTGTAACATTTGTTGTAGTTGAAAAGATATATATGCGACAATATGTCTTTCATTTGGAACTTGTATTTAAACAATCAAATTGTTCTAGAGATCAACATGGTCAAGATCAGATGAAGCTTTTCAGACCAGATCTACTAAGGCAGTAACATCAATCCTTACACCAGATATGGTAAACATAGCTATTGCTAAAAGTAAAGACACCTCATAAAACAATTAAGATTTTACAAACGGAACAATGAAACGATGTTAATTTCAACTGACTGTGAGGCACCTGCTGTACACATTACAATTATTCCATAAATAAAATATTTTTCTACTAATGATCCCTTTGTATTCATGAAAAACATACCAAATCAGACATTATAATGAAACTGAAAATAAGTATACAAGTTAAAATGACCCGTCAGATAAAATATAAACACCTGAATAACAATCCATTCATAATTAAACCTTTTTCAACTTGCACTTGGCCCAAATAAGAATAAGTGCATACTCCTTGGGTGTAATTACCATGCAAAGTTATTTTGCTTGTATAATCTTGAAAATAAATAATTGATTTAGTGGTATTTCAACAGATTTATACTAAAATGAAAAAAAAAAATTGTGAATCTATTGTTTTAACTTTATACAGAGTGAAAGAAGTATTCATTCAAGTCATAATGTTATAATGGATATTTATTTGTTTTAGTAAATTTTTGCAGTTGAGATATCAAAATCAGATTGGTGTCACCTGGACAATGGAGTACAGTGATTGTCCCACATGCCAGACAACCGAATGGTGATTCCTGTGGGAGTTTTTGTAAAGAAAATAAGCTCTTTTCCTGCCATAATTTTTCTTTACTTGTCTGTTTCCCATACTTAGTTTATATGTTTTCTTCATCAAAATTACGGATAAACCCAAAACATTGGTTTTACTTTTTGTAACCGGTACTTCGGTACCCATGAGCCGTTGCCTTCTTCAGTTATCCGAAATATAAATAGCTTAGTTTAACATACATGTGTATATTATGAAAACTGTTACAAGAAAGCTTATTGTTGAGGATAACCTGAAGGGCTCGACATGACCAGCCGATTGATCGAACCGGCTACATCCGACCTCCCGTTTACATGATAGCGAAGCCAAAGCAGCTTATTGAACTATAGTCTCGTCCGTCCGGGTATTTTTCGACCGTTAGGAGTCGGGCTATATCCCTCATCCACAATGATCTCGCCAACTACCGACATGGGTAGCAACCCACGGCAAACGGATTGAAGAGCCTATTTTTATTCAGAACATCGGGCATCTCACGCTGTTCGGATCACTTTAGTTTGGTCTCTACCATTCGACCTGTCCAGCATGGGTAACCCTTCCAGGAGACGAAGCTCCAGCTGGCATAGGTCTTGGGGTCACTGAGACACGCAAGCCCCCCGACCACGACAAGGATAGCGATCCACCGGAGGAACCAAAGTTTTAAAAGGACATAAGTTGGCATGTTTTGCCTTTATCATGAAACAATACAGAACAGCTATAAACAACATGTTTGCATTAGATGTTAAGAAAGAAATAGGCATTGTGATAAAAAAAAATCAATAAGGAAATAACAGAGATAATCAAGAACAAGGACTCTTTATTAAGGTCAACAAATATCTCTTCCTTTTCATGGAAATCGGCTTACAAACAAGTGGATTAGGGCTGGATTCTCTTGTTATGGAAAGTGTAAGAATGGATTCAAGGTGGATTTTTTGTTCTGGAATAGGAAGTTTATAAAAAGTAACCATAGGTGTCCACAAGTTATAACCAAAAGGTACCTAGACAATATCTAGTGGAGAAACCCGAATTCGCGTCAATAACTGTAGAGGACGAAGCAAACGTTCAATTAAATAAACCATTTATATCATAATCATTGCACAAACCATATATTGCGTGCATATTTGTGAAATTAAATCACTGAAAGTAATGAGAGTTCCCAAATTAAGGCAGATAAACTGGGTAATGACATAATATAAGATTAAACATTGATTTCAGAAATGGACATTAAAAAAGAGACAGGATGGCAATCTTAATTCAGCATATATTTATTTATAATCTTCATGAATGAGCATTAAAGACTAAAAATAAAAACTCACTGTTGCAAAGGTAAAGAGACCCTTCATCTAATAAAAACCAGATGCTCCGCAGGGCGTAGCTTTATACGACCGCAGAGGTTGAACCCTGAACGGTTGGGGCAAGTATGGACACAACATTCAAGCTGGATTCAGCTCTAAATTTGGATTGTGATTTAATAGTTGACACAGCATAGGTTTCTGACACAGAATGAATGTGTTCTAATGAACTTAAACTTTTGTTTTCTCTTAGAGCAATTCACTATGATGTTGAATATTTATCCTCTCCAAAAAATGTTTGAAGAAATTTTCTTTTTATTTATGAAATTTCAAATGAGAAAAATTGAACCCAATTTTTAATCACATCCCCCTTTCCCTTATTCCAAAACTATCTGAAAGAAAACATTACATGATATAAGACAGTCGAGGGATTAATTGCTGTCCTCCAACATGTCAAACTTGTCACCTGGACAAGAACACTGCCATCATAGCCATGACATTGTTAAATTGATACTTTGTAAGTATACATTTAAAAATCATCTAAGAAATCCCAATACTTGTATGTTGATAGACTACAAAATGTTAGATTTTTTTCCCCTGATAATTTTAACAGCAGATTTTTCTGTTTTCTGATGAAACCTCTTTTAACGTTATCAACAGTTGTTGAGTTTAACCAGACATCAGAATCTTGGCAGCAAAGAAGACAATTACTATCGATGTTTTCATTGTTTATGACATACCAAGAAGTATTGCAACTTATCCCTGACTTTACAGAGTTGAAGTTTGAAGTGACTTTGCTATAAACTACACCTGTCACGAATGATTCAAACCAAAGCTTTAGAAATGGTTAACAAAGGAAAAAGCAAAAAAAAAAAGCAAGAAAAACACCCGATTGATCGTTGATTGCTCAACGTTCAGGACGAACAAAAGTTTTTAAATGCAATCCAATTGTCGGAAATGCTTGATTTTCCCCTCAATTTGTATAGTTGATTATGTTGCATGATGTATATTTTTATCTGGGGAAAAAGTTAAAAAGAAAATATTGGCCAGGCTATTACCAAGGAAATCAGTTTGACCCGGTTAAAAGGCAAAGAAGCCTAGTAGTGAGCCAGATTTGATTAAGGCCAAGAAGTAATCTATGCCTGAGATAAAAAAAATCCTTAGTTTTTTTCAAAAATTCAATGTTTTCGAACAGGAAATTCATGAAAATGACCACATGCTCAGTTCTGAGCGACGACATGGTTTACCATCCTTTTTTGCCGAGAAAATCCATCCACAAAGTTGCAATGTGCAAGTAGATTGTTGTGGTGGTTACATTCTCTAGCCTGTATAAAATAAAGATGCATTTACGAAGTGGTGGTAATTTTTCTGTGGATCCCATGACGGTGCATAATATGTTTTTGAAGCAATGTGAATGACGACGGAATTCAATGCAATAAAGTTTACTTTTGTCTCGCATAATATGTCAACCAACTCCATTGTTTTTGCATATATTTTACATTTGCAATTATTTCTCTCCAAAATTAAAACGAAAAAGTAAATCGGTTTACATCTTTTGAACAATGGATTGATTTAGTCCTGGTATTTATGATTAGGGAGCTACAATTTGATTTTTATGGGGGGGGGGGGGGGGGGTGGAGGGGAGGGCTAGGATGAAAAATTTTGTCCTGCCTTATTTTTTTATTATAATCTCTGTCCTGCCTTTTTAATTTTTTTTTCACTCTATCCGGTCCTGCTTTTTTTTTTTTTAGTTTATCCTGACTTTTTTACATAAATTGTCATCCTGACTCTTTTTTTTTTGGCAAGTGTCTCATCCTGCCTTTTTTTTTTACTCAAAACTCATGTCCTGCCTATTTTTTTCAAATTTCATCCTAGCTTCACCATTTGGAACTCTTGGTTTAATAGCTTCCTTGTGAGCAGTAACCCTCTATCAAGAAAATCATGATAGGAAATGCAAGCACGGGAATATCGTATCAATTGGGAGATATATACCCCGTATGCAGGTGCTGCTGGAATGTTGCTACTTAGAAATTGAAAGTTCACAATTAGAAAGCTGAAATCATCTCTTTTGTCGTAAAGTTTTGTCTTCAACCGACCCTCATTGTCAATTTCTAGATGTAAGTCAAGATATGAAGCCGACTTAACTGTATCTGTAGTATCCTTTATCTCCAATTCGATGGGATAGATGCGATCCACATAGTCACCAAATTTTGAATTGTTTAGTGAAAGAACGTCATCTATATAGCGGAAAGTAGAGTTAAAGGATATTGCTAACTTCTTATTTTTCTTCCTAAGAAGTTCCTGCATGAAGTCAGCCTCAAAATAATAAAGAAACAAGTCAGCAAGTAGAGGGGCACAGTTTGTTCCCATTGGGATGCCGACAGTCTGTTGAAAAAACACTTCCTCAGAACGTAACAAATATGTTGTCAATCAAGAAATCAAGCATTTTGATAATATCGGTTTCAGAGAATTTTTTGTTTGAATCAGAGTGATTCTTTACAAATTAGGATTTATCCCTCCCTAAGACGAGATACTTGTATCTACGTTGGCCATTCTTTTTTATGAAGCAAACTAATACCAACTCTTTTAATTTGTCTTTTAGTTTGGAATGTGGAAGAGTAGAAAAGTCAAATGTTTTAATACTGTTGCAAGATGAAAGAGAGTTAGATTGTATGTACTCTAAAAGATCTTTGGAATTTTTAAGTATCCACATCTGATTCACGCCACCTCTAGAATAGGCAGTTTCACAATAACTTTGAAGCCCGTTTTTGATTGCTGATAAAATAGATGTTAATAATTTAGAAAGGGGTTTCGTGGAGCACTTGGAAGACCCAGCAATATATCGTTGTTTGTAAGGACACTTATGTAGTTTAGGTATCAAATACAGTGATGGAAGATCCAGTTCTTCATCTTTGGTTGAAATACCAAAGGAACAAAGAACAGACCTATGATTATCCAGGATTTCCTCTTTGGTAAGTGTCGTGAGGGTATATGTTGAGTTTCCAAGTGAATTGTCTATACCTAATTCGTTTATCAAGCAATTAATGTAATGACTTTTACAGACAAAAACTATGTTATTTGGGGCTTTGTCTGCGGGGACAACAACATATTTATCATGGAGGTCGGATAGCAGTCGAACCTGGTATGAACTTAATATAATTTTGATTATTTAAACCTACAAAAGAAGATGTGGTATGATTGCCAACGAGACAACTCTCCACATCAGACAAAATAACCCTAAAATGTATATAGGTCACCGTATGACCTTTAACAATGAACACGCCCATACAGAGTTCAGTCCAGTGTCAGAGCGAGTATCAATCAATATTATGCACTAAAACTCAATATATTTGGTCTTGCATATACCGGAAAAAGTCATTCCAATCAATGTTTTGCGGTTCAGCACACCCAGTGAATGAAAACATTTGATCAGTTTCTATCTGTGTAACTCCGGCTACCTCCATGACTGTTTTATTAAGGAAATAGAAATTGTCTCTACAGATTTTACAATTTCATCCTGAGTACATGAATTTAAGAATTGATACTGGTGGATTTCTGGCTTGAACAATTTGACAAATTGTCATCGGATACATACACTAAATCCTCCATCTTGTCATCATTCATGTCATTGTTACATAAATATTCATCCAAATTTTCAGATGAGGATATATTCTCATGCATGTTATTGAAATTGTTGTTTTCCTGGGGTGTATTTGTTTGCCCTCTTCTGACGACATCCAGAAGACCTCCAGGTTTGGGAAGCAAACAAATAGAAATGGAGTGCTTCTGTAGAATCACGTGTTACCTCCAGAAGTTTAAAGCAACAAAAACAAACACAAACAGATCGCTTCTGGACTATTGTGTATGCATTTGATAAACAAATAATTTTTGTAAACTTTTTCTGACCATCCTTAAGAATATATGAAACTTTGGCAGGGTCTTCTTTATTCCCAGTTATTTTGCCAATGTTGAACTTTTCAGAAAAATACTGTTTTTAGTCCTCTGTGAACAAAACTTTGTTTTAAAACTGGCTGATTCATCGTGTTCCTTAGATTCATCATCTCCAAGAATAAAAAATATTCACTTGATATCCAATGACTAAAAAGATAAGGGTAATACTTTTTATACATGATAGTATTCATATTTGATGAGAAACAGATGTAAGACATAATTAAACTGGTCACTCAAGTAAAAAGTGTAGACCAGAATGACCAAATCTTATAGTACCATTCCATGGAGGTTTTCAGTACTCAACATTGAACTAATGCATAATAAGTTTCTACCTTACGTTTGATTTTTTTTCAAAGTAAATGGAAGATTGAAAATATTGTTTTCTTGAAACCAATATATGATTCAACATCTTTTATGACAAAAAGGTATTTTATACTCCAGATCAGCCTAAAATATATTACAAGTTTCTAATTGTTTTCACCAACCTTGGTTTAACCGTATAAATGAAAGGTCATACCATATCAGTATAGTCATATTGTCTGGTATATAAATAAATTAAATAACACAGACCAAACATCAATAAAACCATTATTTACCTGGTGGAAGAATGGCAGGAATAACATCAGATGACCATGTGTGGACAACATTCAATTGTAGGCATGTAATTGCATTATATATCCATGGTATCAGCTTCCCTGAAAAGAAAAAAAAATCATATAAGAATTGAATGCTTCTTTTTGTAAATTCATTGGTGTGTAAAAGCATTGACCGACGTACATTTTGTATAAGCGGGAAAGCGCTTCATACTAAAAATGTGCGAACGGTCAACGCTTTTCCAATCCTATGAAGTTACAATAAGAATCATTCAATACTTCTAATTATATGTCTTAGCTATGATCAAGAAAACACGAATTTTATAATTGTTTTATTTAATTCACCTGTGCACTTTATTGTGTGACTACGTGTTATCATGAATGAAAAGTTTTATTGAGTGATGCAATTTCAGCCAACATAGTTTTCAGAGTGTTTCCTTGTTTATAGTTTGACCAAGTGGTGATTTGGCAACTTACATTTGTGGGTTTTTCAATTGGTACCTCAATTGCATCTAAAATAACACGAGTATTGGAAACTTTTTCCTGAAGTCAACTGGCATAGTTTCTTCTAGATTTCCTTTGACAGCCACACATCTAATTCTTTAGATTGATAGTATATAAAAATTTATCCATGTCATAATAAGATTTTGATTTACTAACATCAATTGATAACAGCTTTATTGAAAAGGTGAATTAAAAATTTTGCAAATTAATTCTAGGTTTGAGTAAAAAAGCAGTTAACATTGCATGAAGGGCAGAGTTATGACAATATCCAATAGATGTATATTTAAAGGTTCAAGCACTAAAATATATGGCAAGAGTATCTAACACAAAAATTAATCCGTTGTTATATGATGCATACTCCACAACTTAACCGTTGGATGAAACAGGAACCTATTCTTGGTATACTTTTGTAAAAAAATATAACTCATGAAAATAATTTAAATATATCTGATATACAAATATTGACTTCATAAAAGAAAAATATAAAATGAATAAACACATGAAAGATATTATGCAAGAAAACTATAAAAAGCTGCTCTTTAAACAATTAAATTCTTTAATAGAAAAAATGTAATAGTAAAATCAAAAAGAAATATGAAACTGAGCCTTATTTACTTAAAGAGAATAACTTTGAATTAAGGAAACAATTTACTAAATTAAGGGTAAGTGACCATATTTTGGAAATTGAAAGGGGTCGAAACAAAAATATAAAAAGGGAAGAACGTTTACTAACTTATAATCCTGGTACCTTTGATAACTATCATGTCAACATTGTTGTCTAAATAAAATAGTTGATGAAGAACATTTTTTATTTACATGTTTTAAAAATAAAGATTTGAGACTTGAATTTTTGCAGAAAGTTAGAAATATCTATTCGGATATAGATGATTTGGATCAATTGGATTTATGTCTTTCGTGTCCGTCAATTATGTAGTATACGGCTCCATTTGTTAAAAAGTCATGGTCACTGAGGAGGGTGGACCCAACAACTGCATGATAGATACTTATATGTATATAATATTTTGTTATTTTTGTATGATGTATTGTGTTGATTTATATACGACTTCAACCCCATTGGGGTATAAATGTGCATTTTTTCAATACACTTTAATAAACGTACAACTTCCAATTCTTTCTATTAGATTCACAGCTTCAAAATTATATCTTTGGGTGGTAGTCCTGTCATTTAGCCGTTTTTGGCACAACTTTTTGGAATTTTGGATCCTCAATGCTCTTCAGCTTTGTTCTTGTTTGGCTTTATACATATTTTGATATGAGCGTCACTGATGAGTCTTATGAAGACGAAATGAACGTCTGGCGTACTAAATTGTAATCCTGGTACCTTTGATAACTTTTTAGGTCCAGATCATGGAAATCACCGTCGTTCATTTCATTGACATCGATCGCGACTGATTCTTGGTTTAATAGTGGATATGAACTGTCCAATCTTTCTACTTTTGTATAATTTAACTTGTTCGCTCTCGTCTTATTCATAATATGAATGAAATAATCGTACTCTGCTGCGCGATTCTTTTAGCTCTGAATTTTACTTCAATCATTATCAATAAACACGTGTCAGCAAAAATTCTGATTCTATCAAATTTGGACTGCTAATGAAAAATGAGGGTATATTGGATAGGGACAAAAATTTTGCCTTGCAACAAGTCACCTACGGACCATTCAAAGAGTTGTTGCAAGGATTCTTAACGTGCAAAGAGCGTAGCATGCTCTTTACACGAGGCATCGGATTTAACGTCCACAATCTGATCGGACGGGACTACGAACTTGATACAACTCGAGCAACCAAATTTACGGCCCACTTCGGCAAGCGTTTAACTGCCGGTCGGAATAAACCAAATGACCATATGTTTATTCCCAGTCACCCTTGGGGAATAAACGATAAAATTCATCGATCGAACGAACGAACGACTGCATTATTCCTGACTTCGTACAGGAATTATTTTATAGCTTGCTAAACCTCTCACTTGTATGACAGTCGCATCAAATTCCATTACATTGTCAACGATGTATGAACAAAATTAACATACTTTGAGTATGTTTGTTATGTTCATGCATTTTCTGAACTTCCTCCATAAACAAATATGGAAAAACAGGTGTGGACCACAGGCTAACCCAGTAGTAGTTAATAGGACCATACATCTGCGCAAGGACTCCGCTTCCTTCAAGGGCATAGGAGTTGTAGAAAGCTGTATTATTAGTATGTAATGTTTTGTCTTATCAATTTAAAGTTCTTTATCTGGAAATTTATATACAGTTGTGCTATTAATATGCCCAAGTTGAAGGAATATCATCGATGAAGAGGCAAAAAAATATGTACGCCGATATCACTATGGACCCAAATTATCGTTTAAAAATGTTGACATAACGTTGTTCCTTGTTCATGTGCTAAATTATCACCCAAATACTTTCTATACAAGGATATTTTCATAGTTATTCATATTTTGAAAGGTATTTAACCAATATTTATTTCTTAAATGAGCAAATCGTATACATCGCCTTCGATGTTTTTGCACTCAAATGTACCAAATATTGACCTTGACCTCTCAATCAGTGACTATGTAAACATTACAAATTCCGCATGTTAAGAAATATAAATATACCTTCTTGAAATGTTATTCAATCATATTTGCGTTTTCCCTGTCATTTCTTGTGAATCTACATCACTGTCCAATGCTGATATGCGAGAATTCTGAACAGGTGCTCTCCTCAATTTTTTAATGGCGCCCTATTAAACTAAGTAGTCTCGGCCCGAATGAAGATCGTACCATAGAAATGTTCGTCCCTATATCCTGCCTTGCTAGACTTTTACAACTTAAAAACAACCCACAATACTAACTTTGTCCTAATTAACACTTTCTTGCAAGATATTTTTAAGGGAATCAGCATGAATGTTTAACTCTTTGTATTATGAGGGTTATCAAAACCAGTGTAATAATTTATCAATTTATCATTGAACTTGAAGCTTTTTAATGCTAAATGTTCCAAATGAAGGAATACCACATTGAATTCCTTGGTTCTTAGATCTAGACGAAACGTCATCTACTGTTATAATAGGCTTCTCACTGTTAGGTTCAGACGAAATTACTTCTGCTTCATATTGATAATAAAACTTATTTAGTATCAGTATTGGCTCATCTGCAGATCTCTGTTTGAAACGTTTAGCTCTTGGTGATTCTTCTCTTATAGATGGTTCGAAATTAATCAAAGTGATGGATATCAAGTTTTCATGGTTTGGTCTGCTTCTTGGAATATAGAAGCAATAGATCAACAACATTTGGTGAATGAATTGATTTTACGTGTATTAAAGATTTTAAAGTGTACGTGTATTTCTGACATGGTTTCTATGTACTTGCACTTAAGCTTTATACTATTAACTTAAAAGCAATGGTCATTATAGCAGACGAGACTTTAAAGCGTAAACACTCTTGTACATTGTTCACTATTAGGTTTGTGTGGTTTAGACTGGTTAAGAAACCCTAGATTTAAATAAACAAGGAACTAATAAAAAAACTTTTATAAAGAATAACATTTATCAATTCCACTTGATAATAAATCTGGAGATGGAAGCAATATGAAAAGTTGCCAGAACAATCCAGCTAACTTTACTAATACAAAGCATGTTTTTGTTCCCAGTTGGCATGCCATACTTGAAAAACTGGAGAAAATATCATTCAGAGGCTAATCTTCCTGCTCAGTCCAGTGAAAGTGAGAACAATGAGCAAAATATCAATTCTGTAGATAAATCAAGAACTGATAAAAATAATTCAGCATCTGATTTACATTTTTGCGATGGAAGTGAATGTAGTGATTCCCTTGATCACTCATTTGGACCTGTTTGTAACTATTAATGAAGAATTAAGTTCTAAAAATTAGAATATGACACTGATGAAGGTGAAAGGAAAGATCTGTCAGAATGGACTACCTATAACAATTGTACACGTATTGGTTGAAATGATTTGCTCTCTATTTAAGAAAGCAAGGTCTACGATTTCCGTGTGATCCAAGGACCTAATTGAAAATTCCAAGTCAATCGCGTCCATACAGACATGTGGAGGTGATTATTTGTATCTAGGTATAGGAAGTGCACATCTAAATGTATTTTCGACTCAACAAGAATAGTTTAGAGAAAAGCCAGTGTAGCATTAACATTCAATAAAGATGGTGAACTACTCCCAAATCTTCTGGAGTGCAAATGCGGCCTATTCTTTGTAGTTTTAAGAATTTGAAGTCTTTTGTTGTCACTCTTTTTTTTTATAGAAAATCCAAGCCAATAAATAATTACGGTGATGACTTTTTTTCTCAGGATTTTCCTTTTGACTACACCGTTGTTTATTTTCTCAACCAGATTTTTTTAACTTTGAACCGTTTGCAGTTTCTTTCCTCTTTCATAGCCAATCATTTTCATAGTTTTACATCACGGTATATAATAGACACACTGTCCATTGAGATTGGCAAATTATTGCTGGTTTGTAATTTTTTCAGATAATGTCGCCTTATTGCAGTTCCTTTTAATTTCTTGCTGATCTATTATAATACATCTCTTAAATTTTCTTAAACTTGAAAATCAGAAGTCCATCGGATGCAGCTAATAAACAAAGCGGGGGTCCTGCCTTTCATGTTCAGATATTGGTGACACGGAATTCACATTGGATGAATTAAAGAGTTTCTCAAGACAAATGGTGCCTTAAATGAACCAATGTCCATACATATTTTAGAGGATGAGAATATGCCTTGTACATGTAGTAAAAGAGGGACGGAAGATACCAAACTCATTAATCTAAAACAAACTGTCAACGCCATAATCAATTCATAACTTTGAATTGGGACACATAGTTGCCCCCCTCTTTTTTCCGGGGTTGGGATCCGGACCTGCGTATGATCAACCTTGACCAAAAGTGTGTGTGACACCTACACTTGTGCATTAACACTGATTATTGCATATAAATAAGTTTTTTCTTTCCATGTTATAGATGTGATTGTGGAAACTGCCATTCCATGACAACAGATGAATGTGTAAGCTGTTCAGACATATCAGCTGTAAGCTTTTTAATGCAGCCAGATGACTTAAACTGCATCATAGAACATGAGGTTTTTAATGCCAACTGCTTATGACGTCATGTGTTGCAAGTCAACATGTATGCATACATAGAGCATGTTGGCAGTCCACATTTCCCCGACCAAATGGCCAAAGTAGACCGTTGGTTTTCCCGTTTAAATGGTTTTACACTAGTAATTTTGGGGCCCTTTATAGCTTGTTGTTCGGTGTGAGCCAAGGCTCCGTGTTGAAGGCCGTACGTTAACCTATAATGGTTTACTTTTTAAATTGTTATTTGGATGGATAGTTGTCTCATTGGCACTCGCACCACATCTTCCTATATCTATTTATTATATCAACCTACCTGTTGTATTTATTGTTAACTTGTTCTCGTCCTGAATATGCATGAAACATTTAGTGCACTTGTGAATCAAGAAACCGTTATGTGAGAACAAAACGTATATGTTAATAAAATAAATACATTGATTGATTGTTGGTTGCTTAACGTCCAGTGGCAAATATTTCATGCATATTCAGGCTCAGAACAAGTTAACAATAAATACAATAGGTAGGTTGTTACAATAATTGTATTTAATCACTGTTTAAGATTTAAATGATAACTAGATAACTGTTGAGGACATAAAACTTCATGTATACACTTCCGACACTGCTTTGATGATATTTCTGCAAAACTAAACGACAAATTTATTTGCCATTACCTGTCTGACATACACTTAAAAATCAGTTCACGTCTTCTAACTTGCCATGAATGTAACATGATCAAGAAGAAAGGCCATCTTCATAAACAGTTGCAAACAAGTAGCCACATTCACTCATGACAACTAGTTTACAAACAAACAAAAAACAAAAAATAAACATCAATCATGATGTTTAATTTCTGGCGCATGTGAAACTGAGGTTGTTTTGACAGCTGAACTGTTTTATTGAAAATTCCGAATTTGCTGATGTACTTACCAATAATTTTCAAACGGTAAATAAACTTGTCGTTTATAGTATGAAGCGATCCAGTTACGAGTCATTTTCAAAAACAGTCAAAATTAAAATTAATAAAGTAGAAAACATCTAGTTGTTTGAAATTAACTTATTGTGATGACATGGTATCTCTATACATTTGTAAAATACAAAACCATAAACATTATAGCGTAAAAACGTGTTGTAACAAGAATTACTTGACAATTAAAGCATATCAGATTAAAAAAAATGGTAAACGGACAGAAAGTCACTATTTTGACTATTTTATTTATTTTATCTGTATAGTTAACAACCCCAAATGATGACTGGTGTATAGACATATGGTCACTTGGTCTTCTCTCGACCGGCAGTAAAACGCTTGCCGATGTGGGACGTCCGTTTCACTATGCGGGATGTATCAAGTTCGCAGTCACGTCTCGTCAAAAGGGAAACGTTAAATCTGATGCCTCGAGTAAAGAGAGTGCCATGCTCTTTGAACGTTAAGAACCCTTACAACAACTCTTCAGAGGGGTCCGTAGGTGGCCTGTTGCAAGGCAAAATTTCTGTCCCTATCCAAAATACCCTCATTTTCCAGTGGCAGTTCAAATTCCCCGACCATCATCCCCGATGGCCTCCATCGTATCAACCTACCTATTGTATTTATTGTGAACTTGTTCTCGTCATGAATATGCATGAAATATTTGCCACTTGACGTTAAGCAACCAACAATCAATCAATCAATGTTTAGTTAAAAGGTTAAAACACAAAAATACTGAGCTCCTAGGAAAATCCAATATCAAAAGTCCAAACACATCATACGAATGGATAAAAACTGTTATATTCCTGACTTGGTACAGGCATTTTCTAATGTACAAAATGATAGATTGAACCTGGTTTTATAGCTAGCTAAACCTCTCACTTGTATGACAGTCGCGTCAAATTCCACTACATTGTCAGCAGTGTATGAACAAAACAAACATACTCAAAGAGTAAAAATGTCAAAAACAGGGGTTAAAGCTAACCTAAAATCACTTTAAGAACAACAAATGAAACGAAGAAGCAGAAAAAGGCATACATCTAATTTCGCTTCTTTTGCTTTCCTTTCACGACCTAATTTATCTATGTAAAGTCTACCCGTAAAGGATAGAAGGTTTTCAGTACTGGTGTAATTGCGCGTTCGAAATTCGCAAAGGTAGACATAAAAATAATTATGTCGTTCAAAGTATGACGGCATTCATACATGCAGAGTCACGTAAAGTAGATATAACAAAAAACAGACATAACTTAAAATAATAATAATAAATAAAATAATTGTGTGGTTCAAAGTATGACGGGATACATCAGTACAGTTTCACGTCAAATGTATATCATAAAAAAACTGACTTAACAGAAAAAGTAGTATAATTAAATAAAAAGTTTTGTCATTCATAGTATGTCAAGATAAAAGTTATATTAATAAATGAAATAATTTTGTCACTTTTTTGGAATTTTGGATCCTCAATGCTTTTCCACTTTGTATTTGTTTGGTTTATAACTATTTCGATATGAGCATCACTGATGAGTCTTATGTAGACGAAACGCGCTCTCTGGCGTACTAAAAAGTAAAAACACTAAAATACTGAACTCCGAGGAAAATTCAAAAAGGAAAATCAAAAATCAAAAGGCAAAATCAAAAGTCCAAACACATCAAACGAATGGATAACAACTGTCATATTCCTGACTTGGTAAATTATAATCCTGGTACCTTTGATAACTATTAACAGTACAAGTAATATTAATAAAATCAAATAAAATTAAACTATAACACGTTAAGATGATAACCAACGTCAGTACGCAATGTGAATGCAAGTGTGGAATGTGAATTAAACATTAACAATTAAAACATAATGAAGAATAATAATACTATAATCGTATATGTATTTTATTGCGGTCTCTATAAACACCGCAAATGACCTCTTTTGTGCATAATGGAGCACTAAGGACCCCAAAGAAGTTTGATAAGAGCACCAAGGACTTTAAATTCCCTTTTAAGCATAACATTATAATAATTTCTGAAGAAAAATGATAAAAAAATAATTAATTTCAATAAAAACTGCGATTTTTTCAATGTACGACTTGGTGTTGTCACCGGTATCGGTTTGAAACCGACATCATATTCGGGCTATGCGATAGCTCATGTATGTGCAATTTTTTACTAGTTATTGTATTATATAAACAGAGACTATATGTCTCTGATTTTAATGATAAAAAAACGTCAATTAGCATGCTTAATATTATTTTGTTGTAACAAAGAGACTTTACCAAAACTACGTGGCGGCTTTATCATTGGGCGAGTACATCTTTACACTCGAAATCGTATTTTACACCCAAACTTCGGAAAAGTTACACGCATTTTCGGAAACCTCTGGGTCACGCCGTTAAAACGTGCAGGTGGACCAGAATTTACAGAGACTCAACATGAGGGATACAAATAAGGGATGGAGATTTCTGATACATTGGAGCAACCATCAAAGTATGCAAAGAAAGTAACAAATGTATTTTTATAAGGGGTAAGTTTTTCTCCATTTTACCAGTTACTATTTGGTCAGCTGTAGCTACAGCGGGATGACGCCGAATTGATTTAGTACAATATGAACAAATATTTAAGTTTGTAAATTATACTTAAATGCATTTGTATTTTGTTTTGAATTGACACTTTGGAAAATACAACCTGTTCAGTTGACAATGATTGACAAAATTAAGTTTTAACTTGACAATACATCGGCTAAAATATCGCGGAAATTCCCAGTGCTAGTTTAAGATCAATTCGTAGATAAACCCAACAACAAACCGTGACTGAGTAACCAAGAGCAAGATGATTTAAATACATATTTTTTTTGTAGAAAAGAACAATACAGATCACAAAGAGAGGTTTGAGAAGGATTGAAAACACGAAGACCATGGGTGTCCATTGAAAAAAAAATAAAAAATTAATGAGCCGTACGTGGTGTGAACAGCAATGGACCACTGCAAAGCTTGATACTTAGAAATCGCATGAAACCAGTAATACCCAAATAAAGAACAGGGATATTAAAACTGGTGGTGTATAAACAAAGGCCACGAAGTGAGTTGAATCACTCAACATAGCTGTAATGAATAAATTGTCTTTATTATTTATAAATGCCAATGTTTCGTCTTTGGCTGGTAGACGCTTTTCTGATTTTGAGTGGACGTCTCAACTAGATCAAATTGTTTCCTTTAGTTAGTACACCGATCACATTAAACACTTAATATTCACTTAAAAAAAGATGTTGACAGTACGCCTAAGAAAAAATCGTGCTGTGCCGTTAGTATTTCTAATATTAACTTCATGCTAAAAAAGTTGTCGTTCCATAAAGAGGTAGGGCCAATATGCCGAGGATTTTTTTCACAGAAGGGCCAACAGAGTAAAATTTCCTATAAAAACCAAAAATAAAAATCCTTTTTGATCATTATCTCGATTTACATATAGTATGATATGTGTGATCAATAGTTAATCTAACCCTTAAAAAGGGTGAAAGTCCAATATCCGGATTTTCGGGTGTTTTTATGTGGGAAAAAACAGGGAATCCCCCAAGAAGGACATTTCAAATCAAAGAAAAGTTATGCTTTTTATGACTGTTGTTATTCATACTACTTTTTACTTGAAAAATAAAATTGGTTTAGTGTGTCCTTATTACATAAAAAACAACTTTTTAAAGAAAAAATTGTAACATCGATAAATTGTACCAATATAGCTTCTAAATAAGAGTCATAATGATAAGAATCGACGTAGCTCCACCAGTAGAGCACAGAACTACTAATAAATGACGGTTTTGAAGAAAGGATTCGAACCTCGCTTTTGCATTTGTTTGTGTTGTTATATTAAATTTTAAAGTTTCTATCATATTTTTTCGGTTGTTTGCCTGATTCATAGAGTCATTTTGGTTCATTTTGACTATTCAGTTAGTGTACTAGTAAATAATTTTACGTGTATCAGAGAAAAAACAATGTATCGCTTATTGTGTGCAATCCTATGACTCCATACTTTTGAATTACTTTCTATTCATGTGTTTACGTAATTACATATAACCAAGGGACAACTGCCGTCAAACTGCTTTAGGTGCATGTACATAACCAATAACACGAGAATTAATTCTATAGAAATTAAGCCTACATGTTGCGGGTGTAATATACACATAACTTATAATAAGGCCATTGTATACAATTTTCATAACAACAAAACACATTTCATCGAAACCTTTTTTGAACATGGTATTATATGTAACAAATGCAGTCAACAACAATTTTGTCGCCAAATCACAAACTGTAAAGATACTAGTACTGAAATTGTTATTACCGTCTATACACGGGTACATAACTCATCAGAAAAATAAAACACCATTACAGAACAAATCAATTACACTACAAATCGTGATTGTAGGTAAAACATCAAGAAGCTGTTGCATCTGTATCACAACGAAGGGCCGATTTGTTAAAATTACAGAAAAGGCAATACAACATGAAGTAGTAACACAGGGTGATCTATGACCAACTGATGTAAGATGTTCTCCGGTTAAAATATATACATGTATATGTATTTTCTTGTCTAATCTTGTAGACGATAAAACCTTAAAAGACCAGGACAAATACTGTGCAACAGATATACATATTCAGAATGAGAAAATCAATCACGATTTGAATTAGTTCGATATTATTTGGCTCCTTGAGAAGTTACATGGTATGGCACCTTGGATTTTAATAATAAAATAAAATCAATATTAAAAAATCAATAGTCATGGCCTTGTTTTTGTAGGAATACCTGTTCTAGGTATGAAAATAAATGATGTGACGTATTTTTATGTACTATAAATAGCATCTATCGGGCTATTTAAAACATGATTTACCTATCTTATTGAATGAATCAAATTGCCGACAAATTGTCCCTACCTCTTTCCAAAAGACAAACATAGGTGTTCTTTGTGGATCGCCGAACTCAAAAGGGACAATCCTGATGGCCGTCAGGTGGAACCCACAAAAAAACTTTTGTTTTATGTGGTGAATATTTCATATCAGGTAAGTTATTGGTGTTAAGATTCAGGAAATAATTTATTAACTTTAAATGATGATACCACAATGTAGTAAAACGTTGATCTGATGCTTCCTAATACCATATATGCAGGTCCTATTCTAAACAATAAGTCAATTATGATAGTATTTACCTGCTGATATGCCTGATTACCAAACCTTTTGTAACTGATTTTATAATATTGAATAACAATATCGCGGAGTTAAATTGCACAATTTTCAATGTAGCCCAGAACTTATTATTATTAAGTTAAAGTAGGAGTAACAATTTTAAAAACAGTTGAACCAAAATAAAGTAAAGAAAGAACATAATCTATATGTACACAAGCATTGCAAACTGTTTTATAAATGTTCTTTTATTTCAACAAATTGAACAATGTGTGTTCATGTTATTTTGTTAATTTTGAATATAAACAAAGACTGACACGATGTTTTGTTTGTTTACTATTAAATGTAAATGTTATTATAATGTGTTTTCTATTAATTTCTTAATTGCTTTTATTATTTGTTTGCTGTAACTTACATGTACATGTATTTTCACATTTCCAAAAAAATTATAACTTATAATTATTTTTTTTAGGAAAACCATGTGATGATCAAACACATCCTGATTATATACCAACTGTTTTTGCCCACACCAAGCTTTTAGTTAGTCAGGAACAACTGGACAAGAAATTGAAAACATTTACCAACGCAAAAAAAAAAAGCCAAAACTCTCACCACGTGCTTTATTTCCAAATTCTAAAATGCTGACCCAGTCATATACACAGCCGTAAAGTTGTTATCACCACCTAAGCTGTCAACTCCATTAAGCAATGGTTTGAACAAAAAACTCTATCCATCAGATCGTGAAATGTTACATGAATAAATAGACAATTTACGTGAGGAAAATACTTAAACTAAAGAAAACCAGAACTTGAAAACACAACTTCAACAGACTGTGAAATGGTTTGTCCCGTCATAGGCAAATTGGTTGAAAGTAAGAACGAAAACACATCACGCACTTGGTTCTCTGGAAGACGATAAGTAGAATGGGAGCTCTTTTAGACAATTAAAAGTTCTGCAAACAGTGCAACATTGGTCCATATTTCTAACCGATGAATTTATGAAAGGGGAAATGAGATCCGTTTTTTTTCTGAGTATATGTTTGTTCAATGTTGTTCATCCATGGAATTATGCTCATCAAATTTTATGCAACAGTACAAAGCATATTGTGAAGAAAACACTACTATCCCATTAGGTAAGAAAACAAGCAACAAGTTTCAAACTTTGATTTTTTGATTGATTGTAGGAATTTGTAGACATTGATTGATTGTTGGTTGCTTAACGTCAAGTGGCAAATATTTCATGCATATTCATTGATTGATTGCTGGTTGCTTCATGTCCAGTGGCAAATATTTCATGCATATTCAGGACGAGAACAAGTTCACAATAAATACAATAGGTAGGTTGATACAATAGAGGCCATCAGGGATGATGGTCGGAGAAAATTGAACTGCCACCGGAAAAGGAGGGTATATTGGAGAGGGACAGAAATTTTGCCTTGCAACAGGCCACCTACGGACCCCTCAAAAGGAGTTGTTGCAAGGGTTCTTAACGTGCAATGAGCGTGGCACTCTCTTTACACGAGGCATCGGCTTTAACGTCCCCCTTCTGACCGGACGTGACTGCGAACTTGATACATCCCGCACAGCCAAACGGACGCTCCACTTTGGCAAGCGTTTTACTGCCGGTCGGGAGAAGACCAAGTGACCATATTTCTATACCCCAGTCACCCTTGGGGGTTCATGCATATTCAGGACGAGAACAAGTTCACAATAAATACAATAGGTAGGTTGTTATAATAGAGGTTGATGGTCGGGGAAATTTGGATTGCCACTGGAAAATGAGGGTATATTTAAATCCGATATGAGCGTCATTGATGAGTCTTATGTAGACGAAACCCGCGTCTGACGTACTTAATTACAACTATTAATACCACTGTGTCGATGCCACTGCTGGTGGACGTTCGTCCCCGAGGGTATCACCAGCCCAGTAGTCATGAATATCAATTATGTGGTCATTTTTATAAATTTCCTGTTTACCGAATTTTGATTTTTTGAAAAACTTGGGATTTTCTTATCCCAGGCATAGATTTCCTTAGCCGTATTAGGCACCACTTTTTGGAATATTGGATCCTCAATGCTCTTCAACTTTGTACTTGTTTGGCTTTATTTAAAAATTCTTGACCTGCTTGTGTGTAGTAGAAAGCACAGTCTCCTTGATTGAAATTTTATGTCCATTAGGATTGATTTGTCACATCTGGGTTCCAGTAATCCAATTGTGCTTGAATCAACTATCACTTGGATAAGGCCTACTTCGCTACCGTTGTTTTTGAATTGAATACTGAGCTTTTCGTGTAGCATTTGGATATTGCTTAAGATTGATTTTCTCTGGTTCGACAGCGCAGGACAAAGCAGTAAGAAATGTTCCAAGGTTTCATCTGATGTTTGGCACAAAGGACAAGTTCCCTATAATCCTTTGTTTTTGAATGCTTTGTTCTGTCAGCCATGAGTATATAACTTCCTGTTGCTATTCTTAATTGGTATTCTTGCATGGAATTACTAGCAGATAGGTTTACTAATACATGTGTCTTCCCTGGTATATATTGATTATTTAAATACTTTAGTGAGGGGTATAGTTTACAATGACCCTCGATAAAATGTTTCCAATACTTTGATACTTCTTTATTTACCATGGTCTTCCATTTTAATTTTTGAATTTGACTGTTTAATACATGTAAAGCTGATGGTAAGTTGTATATCGCTAGAATCGTTTTAACAATGATAAACCAGCTGTGACTATCATCCGTTTTCATAAGTAGTTGTCTGTATGCAATTTGTTTTTCTAAACTATCATGTGGTTGTCTAGATATATTTCCAAATAATAACAAGATCTTTTTATGTATTTGGCCCTCTATTGGTAGTTGTTCAGAAAGAATGTATATGGCGGGCGTAGCTGTACTTGTTGGTAAAGAAAGTAACTGCTTTATACATTTTTTGTGGAATATGTCAATAATATCAAAGTTTTTTCCCGTAGGAGTTACTAATTCCAGGCCGTACTGAAGTACAGGAATGACATAGATGTTAAATATATGTAGTAATGATTGTATGTCCAGTCCATTTTTCCCATGCAAACCAGCTGGCATAAGACTCTACATGGCTCGTCTAGCCTTTTTATTAGGTGTAATACCACCATTGATTTTCCCCAATTAGTCTTTGTTAAATTTGCACTTTTCAAAAAATTGTGCAGAATTTATCTTTGTTTTAAATAAAGAAATACTTGGCATGAGTAAAGTTTTATCCTGTCCAGTTCTATAGAAAAAGTTTCACATAACATTTCATTGCATATAAGAAAATAACCATCATTGGAAGTTAACCAATCAAATTTCTCCCCTTATTCTATCTGTGTACAAGGTTTAGTCACCATGTAACCTCAATATTACATTTTTTTTTTTATAGAAATCACAAATAAAAAATAATGGTGTTTTGAAATACCCAAGACATATGTTTATGACACAGAAATAGTTTTACTGCAATAAAATGTAGGATTAATTACCTACAACGGTCAAATTCAAGGGAATATTTTTTTAGACCTCCTTTCGTATGCAACCGGATGTGACGTACCATGATTTGGTTGTACTACACCTAAAGAAGACCTTTTTGTTCAATAAACTGAATGTGACTTTTTACCTTTGTAATACTGGTTATTTCAAGCTTTTCTGTCAAGTTTTGTCATAATCAGTTCAATAGTTTGAGAAAAATCTAGTATATTTAAAGACGACATCTTCAGCGATTCGAGCTAAATTTTTTCGACAAATCCAAACCAAGCCGCATCAAGATAGAATAGAGTGTGAACCAATAAATGATCAAATATCTCTCTTATCTGCCTACAAACAGTTGAAAATGATACACAAGATGATTTTAGGAAGATAAAATACCACTTATAAACCATTTTGTCTTCTTTATAAGGTCTCTTTGGGTCAATTTATACCTTTCATTTCCTCAAAATGCCGACCAGATACGAAACTCAGACTTTAACGATAAACTGGGAGAAGAAATTAAAAATGACAATACAGTTAACTAGAGATAATTCCGGATGAACCGGCACAAGATCTACAACTGAAACAAGACAGTGAACTACCTTTGTCAGAACCAATCCAGAGAATATATCCGTTGAGAACCAGAAAGCCGGTTACTATATTAAAGTTAAATTTGTAAAAATGGTTGTAGTGCGTAAGGGTAATAATAATTCCCTTTGCAACCTTTGTTATGTGTGATTGTGTATGCGAGAAAACGAAAGTTTTTTCTATTGTAATCATTGTAGGGATACATATTTTTAAATGCACGATATTAGTGTGTTTTGAAGTTAACGTTTTTTTTTACAAACGGACAGTAATTATTTTCTTTCACATTCATTCTTACCACACGTACTTTATATACAATTGATTTCAATCTTGGACCTTATTATTTGCATACTATAACTTTACTATGGAATTCGAAAATTAGAAGGGAGGAAATGTTTTGTCTAATTAAAACTGACAATATAAACTATTAAAGTTACTATGAATTGTTATCAAATGAACTGTAACCTTAGTGACGAAAACCATGACACCGCCTACACCGTTACCTACCACCTGATATCAATTGAATATTCAAACTTATTATTCGATGTATACAAATGATCGATCATCTTCAATAGAGGCTGACGATACCAAATGATTATTCAAACGATTAACAAATGAATATTCAAGCGATAAGAAATTATTTTTCGAACAATACCAAATTAATATTCAAACGATTTCAAATGAATATTCAAAAGATTTCAGATGAATACTCAAACGATGTGAAATGAATATTCAAACGAGACCAACTGAACATTCAAACTCATTAATCGATATATACTAACGATCAATAATCTTCTAAAGAAAGGCTGAAGATACCAAATGTGTATTCAAACGACATCAAATAAATATTCAAACTCATTACTCGATATATATAAACGATCGATAATCGTTTATAGAAATGTGGACGATACTAAATTTACTGCTTAATTCTTTGATGTTGTCAATTTCCAACTTAAATTTCTGCCAGTCATTCGTTAGGCTTATGCAACATTTACATTCTTCGTTGAATTCTTCTCTCTGCTGGTGTTCACATAGCTGATCATTGAAGTCTAACCTTGACAGTGCATCAGCGTTGCTATGTTTGATACCAGGGCGGACAGCAATATCAAAATCATACTGTGCCAATGAATCAATCCACCTAGCTAATTGACCTTGAAAATGTGTTTCTTACCATTTAGATAGATGCAAGAGATATCTCAGTTTCATCAGTGCCTGTTAAAATAAGAACGCCAGTAGCTATTTCAAATAAAACAGAACAAAGAACACCTATTTTTAACAGGAACTCTAGGACACCTATCAACCCAAGCTACAGTAGAGCTAACAGCAGTACACCTCTGCACCAAAGTTCTCAACTACAAGATTAGAATACAACAACTCCGGCAGTACATTCTATGAGTAAGAAAAATCTGTTTGATAAATTTCCACAGTGTATACACACATAACTAAATGTAAAAACATATAGTTAGATTTCTCTTACTGAAATTTGTATATCTATCAACTTTAAAATGTGGAGTAAATTTTTCATGAAACAAAATAACAGACAACATAAGCAATCATTATGTAATCAAATAGTTACTGCATTTTAGGACAGTAAATGTTCATGCACACTGTATGATATGCACTAAAATGATCATCAGAGAGTTAAAAAAACATGTTCTGTTCTGTATACCTTTGGTTTTGTTAATAGTTTTTAGTTTCGAACAAAAAATATTCAACAATTATTGATGATATTTCCATATGGTATTGTATGTGTTAATTTGACTAAGTGGTAGAAAACATATATTTGTTAATTTTAAAACTAACTTTGTATCTTCAAGTAGTCATATTAGTTTAATTTCAAAGTTATGAAATAATATTTTCTGTATAATCAAATCAACGAAATTATATAGGCGAGATTGATGCGATATATATTGTATATTGGTAAAAAAAAAGTCATAACATTTTGGGTATACCTGTTTGTCTGTTAATATGTCTTGTAAATATAACACCTTCAATTTCAAATTGAACAGTTATGGCACACAGATTTCATTTAAACTTTACCAAAAGGTTATATGATTTCAAAGGAAATGTTTTAATGAAGATCATTTTTGTTTAACACTTACTAGGAGATGTAATTATAGCACACATTCAGGACGAAAAAAGTATCTTTAGCTGAAAGCTATTTGAACCATACAAATGATTTAGAGATCTGTAAAATAAATTTCAAGAATTATTTTTACTTTTTTTAGAAAGCCAAGCGCAGGATTACTGCTCTAGAGAAGATGGAGATAGGCGCTGCTAAGAAAGCAAATATAAGAGCTTCTTTAGAAAACAAATACATGTCATCAGATGAAGAATGTGCAGATGATTTATAACACATCAACCATCCTGGCAATCAAAGAGATTCGCAGAATACAAGAAGAAATTAGATAGCAAATTTACTCGTTACTCGTGATACCAATGCTTATGACAATAAGGATGACTACTCAAACAGATAAACCTGTTAGCTATAGCGTTACTCGTGATACCAATGCTTATGACAATAAGGATGACTACTAAAACAGACAAACCTGTTAGCTATAGCGTTACTCGTGATACCAATGCTTATGACAATAAGGATGACTACTAAAACAGATAAACCTGTTAGCTATAGCGTTACTCGTGATACCAATGCTTATGACAATAAGGAAGACTACTGAAACAGATACACAAACAACTATGTTGGTAACTGTTCAAAACAAGTCAGTAGTTGCATTGGTAATGAACCCTGTTATGTTTTGAGGAGATGAAAATTGGCGTTTTTGTCGGCTTCAACTTCAGATTTTGAACAATGGCTGATGCACCACATGCTGAACAAGTTCATTAACAAATGTTATTTTTAAATGAAAAACAGAACAAGTATCCTGTATTTGGCAGCAGCCAATTGATTTTGGGAGGGCATTAAAGACATGCTGTCATTATTTAATGCTATCAGCATAAATATATGTAACTTAGACTATCTAGATAATCAATTTTTGCAGAACTATTCATCCTATAAACTGACAAAAAGAACAGAATATTAATGTATTTAACAAAATTAAAAAATATCGACATCTTTTTTTTTATAGCGAAACAACTTTTATGTGTAGCTTTCCAACATGGGGTATAAAAAGACTCAAATAACAGGAAAGTACAAAAATATTAATGAAAAAAAAGAAATATTGTCACTTTTAATCATTATTGACATGATGCTAACTCTAATACAGCTCTTTTTTTTGTACATTCTCGGGGACAAAAAGAACATCATTTAAATAATATTGTATAATTTACTAGCAAGATTTAAATTTCTTTTTTTGGCAAGTTAAAACAAATTGTAAACCTATATTTTACCTTTATTTTTAAAAATCATTTCTGTGAGAAAAAAAAACCAAACAAACAAATATATAGCAATTTCATGAATATTAATAAAATAAACAAGAGGCTCTCAAGAGCCTGAATCGCTCACCTTAATTCTTTTGGTTAAATCTCTCATCAATGATTATTTTGACTTTTCAATTCATTTAAATGTTTTTTGGATCGTCCTATTTTCTTCAAAAGCCCCAAAAAATAATCATTTTCTCCTATGTTCTATTTTAGCCATAGGAGCTATGTTTCTTGACATACAAGGAAATAAAATATAAAATTTATACTAGATACTCTGAAACTCATTTAGCCTAAGCTTGGCTGAAATTGATACAGCAGTTTCAAAGGAGAAGATTTTTTAAAGTAAGACACCTGATGAACAAATTGTGAAAAAAGTCTCTAAAGGGCAATAACTCCTTAAGGGGTCAATTGACAATTTTGGTCAAATTGACTTAATTGAAGATCTTACTTTGCTGAACATTATTGCTGTTTACAGTTTATTTCTATCTAAATTATAATCAAGATAATAAACAAAAACAGCAAAATTTCCTTAACATTATCAATTCAGGGGCAGCAACCCAACAACAGGTTGTCTGATTCATCTGAAAATTTCAGGGCAGATAGATCTTGACCTGATAAACAATAATACCCACGTCAGATTTGCTCTAAATGCTTTGTTTTTTGAGTTATAAGCCAAAAACTGCATTTGACCCCTATGTTCTATTTTTAGCAATGGCGACCATGTTTGTTGATAAATCATAACTTCGGATACAATTTACAAACTAGATACCCTAAGGAACATTCAGTTAAAGTTTGGAAGTATTTGGCCCAGTAGTTTCAGAGGAGAAGATTTTTGTAAAAGATTACTAAGATTTACGAAAAATGGTTTAAAATTGACTATAAAGGGCAATAACTCCTAAAGGGGTCAACTGACCATTTCCGTCATGTTGACTTATTTGTAAATCTTACTTTGCTGAACATTATTGCTGTTTACAGTTTATCTCTATCTATAATAATATTCAAGATAATAACCAAAAACAGCAAAATTTCTTTAAAATTACCAATTCAGGGGCAGTAACCCAACAACAGGTTGTCTGATTCATCTGAAAATTTCAGGGCAGATAGATCTTGACCTGATTAACAATATTATTCCATGTCAGATTTGCTCTAAATGCTTTGGTTTTTGAGTTATAAGCCAAAAACTGCATTTGACCCCTATTTTCTATTTTTAGCAATGGCGACCATGTGTGTTGATAGATCACAACTTCGGATACAATTTACAAACTAGATACCCTAAGGAACATTCAGTTAAAGTTTGGAAGTATTTGGCCCAGTAGTTTCAGAGGAGAAGATTTTTGTAAAAGATTACTAAGACTTACGAAAAATGGTTAAAAATGACTATAAAGGGCAATAACTCCTAAAGGGGTCAACTGACCATTTCCGTCATGTTGACTTATTAGTTAATCTTACTTTGCTGAACATTATTGCTGTTTACAGTTTATCTCTATCTATAATAATATTCAAGATAATAACCAAAAACAGCAAAATTTCCTTAACATTATCAATTCAGGGGCAGCAACCCAACAACAGGTTGTCTGATTCATCTGAAAATTTCAGGGCAGATAGATCTTGACCTGATAAACAATAATACCCACGTCAGATTTGCTCTAAATGCTTTGTTTTTTGAGTTATAAGCCAAAAACTGCATTTGACCCCTATGTTCTATTTTTAGCAATGGCGACCATGTTTGTTGATAAATCATAACTTCGGATACAATTTACAAACTAGATACCCTAAGGAACATTCAGTTAAAGTTTGGAAGTATTTGGCCCAGTAGTTTCAGAGGAGAAGATTTTTGTAAAAGATTACTAAGATTTACGAAAAATGGTTTAAAATTGACTATAAAGGGCAATAACTCCTAAAGGGGTCAACTGACCATTTCCGTCATGTTGACTTATTTGTAAATCTTACTTTGCTGAACATTATTGCTGTTTACAGTTTATCTCTATCTATAATAATATTCAAGATAATAACCAAAAACAGCAAAATTTCTTTAAAATTACCAATTCAGGGGCAGTAACCCAACAACAGGTTGTCTGATTCATCTGAAAATTTCAGGGCAGATAGATCTTGACCTGATTAACAATATTATTCCATGTCAGATTTGCTCTAAATGCTTTGGTTTTTGAGTTATAAGCCAAAAACTGCATTTGACCCCTATTTTCTATTTTTAGCAATGGCGACCATGTGTGTTGATAGATCACAACTTCGGATACAATTTACAAACTAGATACCCTAAGGAACATTCAGTTAAAGTTTGGAAGTATTTGGCCCAGTAGTTTCAGAGGAGAAGATTTTTGTAAAAGATTACTAAGACTTACGAAAAATGGTTAAAAATGACTATAAAGGGCAATAACTCCTAAAGGGGTCAACTGACCATTTCCGTCATGTTGACTTATTAGTTAATCTTACTTTGCTGAACATTATTGCTGTTTACAGTTTATCTCTATCTATAATAATATTCAAGATAATAACCAAAAACAGCAAAATTTCCTTAACATTATCAATTCAGGGGCAGCAACCCAACAACAGGTTGTCTGATTCATCTGAAAATTTCAGGGCAGATAGATCTTGACCTGATAAACAATAATACCCACGTCAGATTTGCTCTAAATGCTTTGTTTTTTTAGTTATAAGCCAAAAACTGCATTTGACCCCTATGTTCTATTTTTAGCAATGGCGACCATGTTTGTTGATAAATCATAACTTCGGATACAATTTACAAACTAGATACCCTAAGGAACATTCAGTTAAAGTTTGGAAGTATTTGGCCCAGTAGTTTCAGAGGAGAAGATTTTTGTAAAAGATTACTAAGATTTACGAAAAATGGTTTAAAATTGACTATAAAGGGCAATAACTCCTAAAGGGGTCAACTGACCATTTCCGTCATGTTGACTTATTTGTAAATCTTACTTTGCTGAACATTATTGCTGTTTACAGTTTATCTCTATCTATAATAATATTCAAGATAATAACCAAAAACAGCAAAATTTCTTTAAAATTACCAATTCAGGGGCAGTAACCCAACAACAGGTTGTCTGATTCATCTGAAAATTTCAGGGCAGATAGATCTTGACCTGATTAACAATATTATTCCATGTCAGATTTGCTCTAAATGCTTTGGTTTTTGAGTTATAAGCCAAAAACTGCATTTGACCCCTATTTTCTATTTTTAGCAATGGCGACCATGTGTGTTGATAGATCACAACTTCGGATACAATTTACAAACTAGATACCCTAAGGAACATTCAGTTAAAGTTTGGAAGTATTTGGCCCAGTAGTTTCAGAGGAGAAGATTTTTGTAAAAGATTACTAAGACTTACGAAAAATGGTTAAAAATGACTATAAAGGGCAATAACTCCTAAAGGGGTCAACTGACCATTTCCGTCATGTTGACTTATTAGTTAATCTTACTTTGCTGAACATTATTGCTGTTTACAGTTTATCTCTATCTATAATAATATTCAAGATAATAACCAAAAACAGCAAAATTTCTTTAAAATTACCAATTCAGGGGCAGTAACCCAACAACAGGTTGTCTGATTCATCTGAAAATTTCAGGGCAGATAGATCTTGACCTGATAAATAATATTATTCCATGTCAGATTTGCTCTAAATGCTTTGGTTTTTGAGTTATAAGCCAAAAACTGCATTTGACCCCTATGTTCTATTTTTAGCAATGGCGACCATGTTTGTTGATAGATCACAACTTCGGATACAATTTACAAACTAGATACCCTAAGGAACATTCAGCTAAAGTTTGGAAGTATTTGGCCTAGTAGTTGCAGAGAAGATTTTTGTAAAAGATTACTAAGATTTACGAAAAATGGTTAAAAATTGACTATAAAAGGCAATAACTCCTAAAGGGGTCAACTGACCATTTCCGTCATGTTGACTTATTTGTAAATCTTACTTTGCTGAACATTATTGCTGTTTACAGTTTATCTCTATCTATAGTAATATTCAAGATAATAACCAAAAACAGCAAAATTTCTTTAAAATTACCAATTCAGGGGCAGTAACCCAACAACAGTTTGTCTGATTCATCTGAAAATTTCAGGGCAGATAGATCTTGACCTGATAAACAATATTATTACATGTCAGATTTGCTCTAAATGCTTTGGTTTTTGAGTTATAAGCCAAAAACTGCATTTGACCCCTATGTTCTATTTTTAGCAATGGCGACCATGTTTGTTGATAGATCACAACTTCGGATACAATTTACAAACTAGATACCCTAAGGAACATTCAGCTAAAGTTTGGAAGTATTTGGCCTAGTAGTTGCAGAGAAGATTTTTGTAAAAGATTACTAAGATTTACGAAAAATGGTTAAAAATTGACTATAAAGGGCAATAACTCCTAAAGGGGTCAACTGACCATTTCCGTCATGTTGACTTATTTGTAAATCTTACTTTGCTGAACATTATTGCTGTTCACAGTTTATCTCTATCTATAATAATATTCAAGATAATAACCAAAAACAGCAAAATTTCTTTAAAATTACCAATTCAGGGGCAGTAACCCAACAACAGTTTGTCTGATTCATATGAAAATTTCAGGGCAGATAGATCTTGACCTGATAAACAATATTATTCCATGTCAGATTTGCTCTTAATGCTTTGGTTTTTGAGTTATAAGCCAAAAACTGCATTTGACCCCTATGTTCTATTTTTAGCAATGGCGACCATGTTTGTTGATAGATCACAACTTCGGATACAATTTACAAACTAGATACCCTAAGGAACATTCAGTTAAAGTTTGGAAGTATTTGGCCCAGTAGTTTCAGAGGAGAAGATTTTTGTAAAAGATTACTAAGATTTACGAAAAATGGTTAAAAATTGACTATAAAGGGCAATAACTCCTAAAGGGGTCAACTGACCATTTCCATCATGTTGACTTATTTGTAAATCTTACTTTGCTGAACATTATTGCTGATTACAGTTTATCTCTATCTATAATAATATTCAAGATAATAACCAAAAACAGCAAAATTTCTTTAAAATTACCAATTCAGGGGCAGTAACCCAACAACAGGTTGTCTGATTCATCTGAAAATTTCAGGGCAGATAGATCTTGACCTGATAAACAATAATACTCACGTCAGATTTGCTCTAAATGCTTTAGTTTTTGAGTTATAAGCCATAAACTGCATTTGACCCCTATGTTCTATTTTTAGCAATGGCTACCATTTTTGTTGTTAGATCATAACTTCGGATACAATTTACAAACTAGATACCCTAAGGAACATTCAGTTAAAGTTTGGAAGTATTTGGCCCAGTAGTTTCAGAGGAGAAGATTTTTGTAAAAGATTACTAAGATTTACGAAAAATGGTTAAAAATTGACTATAAAGGGCAATAACTCCTAAAGGGGTCAACTGACCATTTCCGTCATGTTGACTTATTAGTTAATCTTACTTTGCTGAACATTATTGCTGTTTACAGTTTATCTCTATCTATAATAATATTCAAGATAATAACCAAAAACAGCAAAATTTCTTTAAAATTACCAATTCAGGGGCAGTAACCCAACAACAGGTTGTCTGATTCATCTGAAAATTTCAGGGCAGATAGATCTTGACCTGATAAATAATATTATTCCATGTCAGATTTGCTCTAAATGCTTTGGTTTTTGAGTTATAAGCCAAAAACTGCATTTGACCCCTATGTTCTATTTTTAGCAATGGCGACCATGTTTGTTGATAGATCACAACTTCGGATACAATTTACAAACTAGATACCCTAAGGAACATTCAGCTAAAGTTTGGAAGTATTTGGCCTAGTAGTTGCAGAGAAGATTTTTGTAAAAGATTACTAAGATTTACGAAAAATGGTTAAAAATTGACTATAAAGGGCAATAACTCCTAAAGGGGTCAACTGACCATTTCCGTCATGTTGACTTATTTGTAAATCTTACTTTGCTGAACATTATTGCTGTTCACAGTTTATCTCTATCTATAATAATATTCAAGATAATAACCAAAAACAGCAAAATTTCTTTAAAATTACCAATTCAGGGGCAGTAACCCAACAACAGTTTGTCTGATTCATATGAAAATTTCAGGGCAGATAGATCTTGACCTGATAAACAATATTATTCCATGTCAGATTTGCTCTAAATGCTTTGGTTTTTGAGTTATAAGCCAAAAACTGCATTTGACCCCTATGTTCTATTTTTAGCAATGGCGACCATGTTTGTTGATAGATCACAACTTCGGATACAATTTACAAACTAGATACCCTAAGGAACATTCAGTTAAAGTTTGGAAGTATTTGGCCCAGTAGTTTCAGAGGAGAAGATTTTTGTAAAAGATTACTAAGATTTACGAAAAATGGTTAAAAATTGACTATAAAGGGCAATAACTCCTAAAGGGGTCAACTGACCATTTCCATCATGTTGACTTATTTGTAAATCTTACTTTGCTGAACATTATTCCTGTTTACAGTTTATCTCTTTCTATAATAATATTCAAGATAATAACCAAAAACAGCAACATTTCCTAAAAATTACCAATTCAGGGGCAGCAACCCAACAAAGGGCTGTCTGATTCATCTGAAAATTTCAGGGCAGATAGATCTTGACTTGATAAACAATATCACACAATGTCAGATTTGCTCTAAATGCTATGGTTTTTGATTTATAAGCCAAAAACTGCATTTGACCCCTATGTTCTATTTTTAGCAATGGCGACCATGTTTGTTGATAGATCAAAACTTCGGATACAATTTATAAATTAGATACCCTAAGGAACATTCAGTTAAAGTTTGAAAGTATTTGGCCCAGTAGTTTCACAGGAGAAGATTCTTGAAATAGTTTACGACGACAGACGACGACGGACGCCAAGTGATGGCATAAGCTCACTTGTCCCTTCGGGACAGGTGAGCTAAAAAAAGTTTTATCATAATTAATATAAAAATATATGTAATTGTCCCCCAAAATATATTTTAAATGCTTTGTTTTTCTATTTCAGACTTATATTTGTGTTACTAAGTACCTGTAAAAATGAATTTAAGTCCAGAGCAGGTCAACGCATAAGAGATTTGTTCACATAGAAAACTAAATAGGGTGTGGAGTATGCACAAAGACATACACGTTATAAGATTCCCTGGTATATGGTACAAAATCTTTAAGCAGTATCAAACATGAGTCGATTTACATTATTGTAATTTGTGTCATACAAATGTACCAGTGAAATGCAATTACATCATTTAATTGTTCCATACAAATGCAAAATAAGATTTCTAATTTTATTATCGACAATGTTAATGAGCGATATCTTCACCTATCTTTATCAACTGTTAATTCAAGTTCAATCATTTATTAAATTTCAATAATGGTTTAAATTTTATTCAGTTGTTCAACTATGGATTTTACATTATTGTACAGAAACGAAAATACGCGATATACTATGTCATAAGTTAAAAAAGTAGGATCTGTGGACAATTTCATTGTTTTTGTTATAGGAAGACAGTCAGATGACACACCGGAGAGTAGGAAAATTTCCATGTGATACATGCAAAAAAAGTGCACCACAGAAATGAAGACTTGCAAATACATAATTCCAGAAACCATCAGGTAATATTATGTACCTAACATCACTCGATGACATACAGTTCAATATGGTAGCAAACAAAAACCCGTTACTTTAGGTAACACAGAATATGGCACTACTTTTACAGAAAATGACTGAAAAAAGTCAGGAATATGACAGTTGTTATCCATTTGATTGATGTGTTTGAACTTTTGATTTTGCCATTTGATTTGGGACTTTCCTTTTTGAATTTGAGTACAGTAATTTTTTTGTAAGATTCTATTAGATATATTGATTTACCAATACAAGACATTTTAATATAAAAACTTATATTTCATTTGCATATGTATACAGGCTGGACCACCTTCACCAACCCCAGCACTCTCACCAACTCCAGGTGCAATTCAAGTTGTAGAATTTCAAGACATGCTAGTCATAGACAATTATCTAGAACTGATGCAAATTTAGCCAATTGTTTTTATACGACAAATTTCGTCGTATATTGCTATCACGTTGGCGTCGTCGTCTGCGTCGTCGTCGTCGTCGTCCGAATACTTTTAGTAAATAATAACTTTAGTAAAAGTGAATATAAATCTATAAAATTTTATCGCAAGGTTTATGACCACAAAAGGAAGGTTGGTATTGATTTTGGGAGTTTTGGTCCTAACATTTTATTTTAGGAATTAGGGGCCAAAAAGGGCCCAAATAAGCATTTTCTTGGTTTTTGCACTAACTTTAGTTTAAGTTAATAGAAATCTATGAAATTTTGACACAAGGTTTATGACCACAACAGAAAGGTTGGGATTGATTTTTGGAGTTTTGGTTTCAACAGTTTAGGAATTAGGGGCCAAAAAGGGACCCAAATAAGCATTTTTCTTGGTTTTCGCACCATAACTTTAGTATAAGTAAATAGAAATCTATGAAATTTAAACACAAGGTTTATGACCATAAAAGGAAGGTTGGTAATGATTTTGGGAGTTTTGGTCCCAACAGTTTAGGAATAAGGGGCCCAAAGGGTCCAAAATTAAACTTTGTTTGATTTCATCAAAATTGAATAATTGGGGTTCTTTGATATGCCGAATCTAACTGTGTATGTAGATTTTTAACTTTTGGTCCCGTTTTCAAATTGGTTAACATTAAGGTCCAAAGGGTCCAAAATTAAACTTCGTTTGATTTTGACAAAAAATTAATCGGTTGGGTTCTTTGATATGCTGAATCTAAAAATGTACTTAGATTCTTGATTTTCGGCCCAGTTTTCAAGTTGGTCCAAATCGGGGTCCAAAATTAAACTTTGTTTGATTTCATCAAAAATTGAATAAATGGGGTTCTTTGATATGCCAAATCTAACTGTGTATGTAGATTCCTCATTTTTGGTCTTGTTTTCAAATTGGTCTACATTAAAGTCCAAAGGGTCCAAAATTAAACTTAGTTTGATTTTAACAAAAATTGAAATCTTGGGGTTCTTTGATATGCTGAATCCAAACATGTACTTAGATTTTTGATTATGGGCCCAGTTTTCAAGTTGGTCCAAATCAGGATCTAAAATTATTATATTAAGTTTTGTGCAATAGCAAGTCTTTTCAATTGCACAGTATTGCGCAATGGCAAGAAATATCTTATTGCAAAATATTGTGAAATAGCAATTTTGTTTTTAATTAGAGTTATCTTTTCTTTGTCCAGAATAGTAAGCAAGAAATATCTAATTGTAAGAATTTTTTTTATTTGGAGTTATCTTTCTTTGTCCAGAATCAACTTAAATCTTTGTTATATATACAATATGCAATACAATGTATATTCACTTTTTACTACCAACTGATAAATTAAAATAATCTTTACCATTCAGTGATAACAAGCAGTTTTTTTACATCTTAATATTTTATGATGTATTTAAATGAGTAGTAATTGTTGCAAACTCCATTAGAAATTTTAATTGAGATTAGTTTTGGAATAAGGCAAAGGGGGATGTGATTAAAAAAATTGGGTTCAATTTTCTCATTTGAAATTTCATAAATAAAAAGAAAATTTCTTCAAACATTTTTTTGAGAGGAATAATATTCAACAGCATAGTGAATTGCTCTAAGAGAAAACATTTTTTTTAATTTCATTAGAACACATTCATTCTGTGTCAGAAACCTATGCTGTGTTAACTATTTAATCACAAGCCAAATTTAGAGCTGAATCCAGCCTATACTTGCCCCAACCGTTCAGGGTTCAACCTCTGCGGTTGTATAAAGCTACGCCCTGCGGAGCATCTGGTTTTGTTATCATAACCTCCATGTTCATGCATGTACCAAAGTACCTTATAGAGTTTACCCACTACTCGTGTATATCATTTGTTGCTAGCTTGTGCCAAAAACATTCCAATTTTAACTTGATGTGAAGTTCAAGTAGAAATTTTTCAAGTTCCCCATACACTATTAAATTTGGCGTAGACAATCGCCCCCCCCCCCCCAAAAAAAAAATGCCCTTACAAAACTGTAGATATATTTTTTTCAGTATAATTTTTCTTTTCCAACCCCCATATATCCGAGAAGTAGGTCAAAATAACCGCCAATGCATCAAATACAGTCTACCAACTTTTTTCGAGCTTAAGAGAAGTTTCCGATGTAATTACATAGCAGACCAAGATAAACATATGAATCTTTAATTTCAATAATGTCATTACATTTAAATGTAAAATTCTTATGAAACTTTCTCTTTGAAAAAATTACAATCTTTTTTTTTTTTTTTTTTTGTCAGTGTATCGTTGTTACAATGTTTGATGTAAATATTATTTTTTTAGTGCTTGCTGTTTGGGTCTTCTTTTTCAGTCATTTGAGTGTGTAGTAGTTTAAATGTGTTATTTATAAGGCATGAGTGTGTTGTGAAATGAAATGCAAGGTTTTAAGTGCTAACTGTATGAGAGTGTACGTTTTAGTGTTTACTTTTGTTGTATTTGGTAGCTGCATACATACATGTATATTTTATTGTGAATATCACACCGCAAATAAAAGATCCATAAATGTTTTGTTTTTATTTCTCCGTAAACAATTCTTCTGTTTCCAGATAAATAGATCACGAAAAAAAATCACTTTAAAATCTAGTTCATGGTATTTTTTGTCTCTCTGTGTCGTTTCTTGAGTAGTAATTTTAAATATTTTTATAATTTTATGATTAAATAGTGTAAATATATTAAACTGCTTATTTGGGCCCTGTTTGGCCCCTAATTCCAAAAATGTCAGACATTGATACTCAACTAATTATGCAGAAGCTTGTGCTATAAATTACATACTAGAAGATATCAGTTACTGGACATTTCAAAGAAGTCAAAAACAGTCACGTGTGTTAAATAATATGCCTTGTTGAGGACTGATCGCATCTTGGTACTTCCCCGTTTCCCTTAAAATTTTTCATACTTATGGATAATTTATTTTAAGATAGTATAAATTATCTCATCTAGTTGGATAAATTATTTTTCAAATAGTATAAATTGTCTCATTTAGTTTTTTTTTTAATAAGTATAATAAGTATAAACATTTTAACTTTTTCAAAATCCTTGTGATTCCCAATTTATAGCAGATGAGAGACCGTGTGCTTAGATGACATTTAAAATTAATAAGAAGACGAATCTTTCTTTTTTAAGTGTGTGTAAATAAACCTTGACAATTTGTCTTATTGGTGGAAGATTGTGATATAACTTTAAAAAATTAAATAGTGTGACCGTTTTTTTTCTTTTTTAATATTGGTGGATAGTTTTCCTACTCCTATTTTTGGAGGTGTGCCTAAATTGGCAGAAGATAGAAAATACAGATACAGATCCAGTAAAAATGACAGCAATTGATCCTATAGGACCAGCAAAACACATGCTTTCTGTATGGAAGACAGAGAAAGTATTATGTGATGATGACTTTAAAAAAATCAGACCAAACTGGATCCATTTGAATGTCCCTCAGATGTAGAGAAATTTGCTATATCTTATGGATCATTTAATGCAGATCAGTTCAACTTCTAATTATCTAGCTTTACCTTGTGCATTTTAAGGTTTACCTGTAAAAATGTGTTGTGTTAAAAGATCGTACCTTCAATGGTGTTATGTGTGTGGACAAGTTCATTTATATACATATTATCTATTTGATATTATTCCCAATTTTGTACTTAGTTTATATCTATTATATCTATTTGGGCTCTTTGATATTTACTCACCACTGGCTATTGGACAAACTATCTTACTTTATAGTTGTTTTATCTGGTTCTATCTAGTTTAACAGTTCACCCTTTGACTATAAATATTGTACTTTTTAACTATATTGTCAATGCAGAATAAGAAACACCAGAAAAAACATGAAGAGCCGTAGCCAGCATTATAAGGTATTTACATTTAAGGGTTTTTCAAATTAGTTTATGGTTAAATGTTTTTGACTTAAATATTTTATTTAGTTTCATTTACTTTGCTAATTGTATTTCAAACTTTATATATTCTTTTTACCTGTAATTAACTTTCAATGTTATATAGTATTTTATATAGTAGTATGGTCAACTTACTTTAGTGAACAGTTTTCATTTGCATTGATTAACAAAGTGTTTACATTCAAAGTGGTCATTTAACTGTATTTTGCATTATTATTTATTATTAAAACTTGAGTTGCATTCTGACCAGGCTTCTTTTTACTAACTATTGTTTTGCTGTTGTATCGTGCATCCACAGTTATGTTAATATCATTTTCTGGGACATCCGGACTCCTGTTCTCTTCATTTACTAGTTCCAGTTTTTGTGCCATGACTGTCTAAAGTTGTTAAGTGTGACCATTTTCTGTTTTCTGGATAATTTTTGGCGAATCGGCAGACCAGAAAGAGTTGAAACACAGTTGTCGATGTATGTATCCACATTTTGCAGCATGGTTTTCACTTTTAACAAAGTGTCTGTTGATGATAAGGTGAAAACCCCAGTGGATATCTGCTTAATAATGTCTTCGCATTCATTTCTTAAAGCACTTTCAGACTTGTGATGTATATTGTCCCTTGGAAACATGCAACATACGTATGTACAGTTCTTTGATTTTTTAGTCCACAATAACAAATGTATGTTATTTTCCTGTAATAACCCTATATAGTTATATCCCTGACTAGACATCTGACCCCCTAAATACAGTATGAAAACACCATTTATCAAAACCATGCCTCGGTAGTTGTCGTAGACATCTGACCACCTATATACAGTATGAAAACATTATTTATCAAAACCATGCCTTGGTAGTTGTCATAGACATCTGACCCCATAAATACAGTATGAAAACATTATTTATCAAAACCATGCCTCGGTAGTTGTCATAGACATCTGACCCCCTAAATACAGTATGAAAACATTATTTATCTAAACCATGCCTCGGTAGTTGTCATAGACATCTGACCCCCTAAATACAGTATGAAAACATTATTTATCAAAACCATGCCTCCGTAGTTGTCACAGACATCTAACCCCCTAAATACAGTATCAAAACATTATTTATCAAAACCATGTCTCAGTAGTTGTCATAGACATCTGACCCCCTAAATACAGTATGAAAACATTATTTATCAAAACCATGCCTCGGTAGTTGTCATAGACATCTGACCCCCTAAATACAGTATAAAAACATTATTTATCAAAACCATGCCTCGGTAGTTGTCATAGACATCTGACCCCCTAAATACAGTATGAAAACAGTATTTATCAAAACCATGCCTCGGTAGTTTTCATAGATATCTGACCCCTAGATACAGTATAAAAACATTATTTATCAAAACCAAGCCTCGGTAGTTGTCGTAGACATCTGACTCCCTAAATTCAGTATGAAAACATTATTTATCAAAACCATGCCTCAGTAGTTGTCATAGACATCTGACCTCCTAAATACAGTATGAAAACATTATTTATCAAAACCATGCCTCGGTAGTTGTCATAGACATCTGACCACCTAAATACAGTATGAAAACATTATTTATCAAAACCATGCCTCAGTAGTTGTCATAGACATCTGACCTCCTATATACAGTATCAAAACACCATTTATCAAAACCATGCCTCAGTAGTTGTAGAAATCTGACCACCTATATACAGTATGAAAACATTAATTATCAAAACCATGCCTCAGTAGTTGTCATAGACATCTGACCCCCTCAATACAGTATGAAAACATTATTTATCAAAACCATGCCTCGGTAGTTTTCATACACATCTGACCCCCTAAATACAGTATGAAAACATTATTTATCAAAACCATGCCTCGGTAGTTGTCATAGACATCTGACCCCCTAAATACAGTATGAAAACATTATTTATCAAAACCATGCCTCGGTAGTTGTCATAGACATCTGACCCCCTAAATACAGTATGAAAACATTATTTATCAAAACCATGCATCGGTAGTTGTCATAGACATCTGACCCCCTCAATACAGTATGAAAACATTATTTATCAAAACCATGCCTCGGTAGTTGTCATAGACATCTGACCCCCTAAATACAGTATGAAAACATTTATTTATTAAAACCATGCCTCGGTAGTTGTCATGGACATCTGACCCCCTTAATACAGTATGAAAACATTATTTATCAAAACCATGCCTCGGTAGTTGTCATAGACATCTGACCCCCTAAATACAGTATGAAAACATTATTTCTCAAAACCATGCCTCGGTAGTTGTCATAGACATCTGACCCCCTAAATACAGTATGAAAACATTATTTATCAAAACCATGCCTCGGTAGTTGTCATAGACATCTGACCCCCTAAATACAGTATGAAAACATTATTTATCAAAACCATGCCTCGGTAGTTGTCATAGACATCTGACCCCCTAAATACAGTATAAAAACATTATTTATCAAAACCATGCCTCAGTAGTTGTCGTAGACATCTGACCCCTATATACAGTATGAAAACATTATTTATGAAAACCATGCCTCAGTAGTTGTCATAGACATCTGACCCCTATATACCGTATGAAAACATTATTGATCAAAACCATGCCTCGGTAGTTGTCGTACTGCATTGACTAAGGGTAGCTGATGGTGTGCCTGCAAATCCTCAATTAGTGCATTTAGTGCATGGTTGATAATTGATTTTGAATAACACTATACCCATTTCTGCATTTTGATCCTCCCGCGCTCCATACAAAGAAAATCCTAATGAATGTGAGTGATAAACATTCAGGTTCCTTCTGACATGTCATAATTCCATTTTTTGGTCATGGAGGGGTCCGTAGGTGGCCTGTTGCAAGGCAAAATTTCTGTCCGTATCCAATATACCCTCATTTTCCAGTGGCAGTCCAAATTTCCCCGACCATCATCCTCTTATTATAACAACCTACCAATTGTATTTATTGTGAACTTGTTCTCGTCCTGAATATGCATGAAATATTTGCCACTGGACGTTAAGCAACCAACAATCAATCAATCAATCTGACATGTCATAATTCCATTTTTTTGTTATCAAAATTATATGTTGTAATGATTTTGTCATGAAATAGAATTTCAAACTTTTGTTGCTAAACATTTTTGGCTCAGTATATATCATCAGTAAACGGAAAAAAAACAGAATGGAATACTGTATTTGAATCATAACAAGAATGTGTCCCAAGTACACGGATGCCCCACTCGCACTATCATTTTCCATGTTCAATGGACCGTGAGATGGTAAAAAAATATAATTTTGCATTAAAATTAGAAAGATTATACTATAAATTGAACAAGTGTTCTAAGTTTGAAGTTGTTTGGTATTCAACTTAATCAAAAACTACAATGACCAAAAACCTTGACGATGTCACCTGAAACTTCCACTTTCATTTTCTATGTTTCAGTGGACCGTGACATTGGTACCAAAAGTCTAATATGGCTTTAAAATTAGAAAGATCATATCATAATCAACAAGTGTACTAAGTTTCAAGTTGATTGGACTTCAGCTTCATAAAAAAATACCTTGACCAAAAACTTTAACCTGAAGTGGGGCGAACGGACGCAAAGACGGACGAAAGAACGGACGAACGGAGGCACAGACCAGAAAACACAATTCCCCCTACTATCGTAGGTGGGGCATAAAAAGTAAAATCACAAAAAAACCAAACTCCGAGGAAAATTCAATTGTAAAGTCCGTAATCAAATGGCAAAATCAAATGGTGAAACACATCAAACTGTCATATTCCTAACTTAGTAAAGGCATTTTCAAAAGTAGAAAATGAGTAAACAAATGTGGGTAATCTCAGGTGATCCGGAAAAGTAAGTAGATCCTGCTCTACAATAGGCACCCATCTTGTTGCTCATATTACCGGTATTACAATCCCAGGTAAATATGCGGTTGGTCAATGTAAATTTTACGGACGATTGGTTTTAACTTCACTATATATTTAGTGTTATCTATAGTTATTAATTTTTAACATCTGAACATTTGAGGTCTGCCCTTCATTGGTAACCAAATTCACATTTCTGGCTTCAATTTTTAGGATTGTAAAGTTTAACTGGTGTAATGGGGAGATAATTTTGAAGATATAGAAACAAGGAAAAGAGCAGACGCTATATTCATCGTATTGTGATAAACTGAATAAGTATATATTGTTGTTGCCCCAAGGGTGACTGGGGAATAGAAATATGGTCACTTGGTCTTCTCCCGACCTGCAGTAAAACGCTTGCCGAAGTGGGGCGTCCGTTTGGCTGTGCGGGATGTATCAAGTTCACAGTCACGTCCGGTCAAAAGGGGGACGTTAAATCCGATGCCTCGTGTATGTATAGAGAGTGCCACGCTCTTTGCACGTTAAGAACCCTTGCGACAACTCTGAGGGGTCTGTAGGTGGCCTGTTGCAAGGCAAAATTTCTGTCCGTATCCAATATACCCTCATTTTCCAGTGGCAGTCCAAATTTCCCCGACCATCATCCTAGATGGCCTCTATTACAGCTACCTACCTATTGTATCTTTTGTTAACTTGTTCTCGTCCTGAATATGCATGAAATATTTGCCACTGGACGTTAAGCAACCAACAATCAATCAATTATATATTGTTGTTATTCAAGGCAAATGAAAAAAAATATTATATTTTTTTCTGTTTTATTTTCAATTCTTATAATATCATTCTTATATGTTTTTTTAATGTCCATTAATATGCTTGTGTCTCCTCCTAGCACATGGTTTCTTGGTTCCAATGGTCGTTGGAATTTCGGAAGTGGTCGTGGTTGGTGTGTCTGTAGTAACAGTCGTTGGTGAATTCGTAGCGACGCCACTACATTCCGTCGGGATACTACCTTCTTCTGGACAGGATGTAGTTCTATTTGATGAACAGAATGATGGGATTTGGCATACAGCGGGAGTAAATGAGTCTGGATATGATGCTGAAGATCGCACAACAAATGTCGCATAAGCATAAGGGAGCAAAACAAAACATATATGAATGTAGTTGCCTAAA
The DNA here is from genome assembly GCF_036588685.1 of Mytilus trossulus. Lineage (NCBI taxonomy): Eukaryota > Metazoa > Mollusca > Bivalvia > Mytilida > Mytilidae > Mytilus > Mytilus trossulus. The sequence continues at coordinate 86,997,386 of NC_086377.1, read as the reverse complement.
GAGTTTGAAACTTATAAATAGTTTATTTTGTTCACCAAACATGATTTATTAACAATGTTGCCAAGTCATTCCATATGGAAAAAAAATTGTTTCAATTTAAAATATAATATGTACAAATATTGACGTCTGACATGTCTGATTTCTTAAGAAATGCGTAACCCATTTTTCGATATGATAATTGAAAACAACAATTTGAAACACACAACGGCAACATGATGTCAATTGTTGATTCATATACATTATTATTGTATCAATGATCATGGTTAGAAAACAACAAACGTATAATCCTTTATCTACATGTCTATAGACCAATGGAATTCTGTAATGATTTTACATCTTTTTTTATCAATACTAAATTAAAAATCCCCGCCCATTCATTTCATTTAAAAATGTTTTTATGTTTCTTTTCTTATAATATAAAATACAAAAGAAGGCCGAAAAGTCTACATAAGTTAACATTTTGACGTCAACAGAAAACAAATGACATCATATTGTTGGATGCCCAAGGACATCATTTCTCAGAATTTTGTTATATGCAGTTTTACAAAGAAGAGGTTGTTGAAATAACTGATTTGTTTACATGTTGTGTGCATTATATTAGAGAAAACTGGGTTGTCTTTGAAGCCTGGCTTTCGAGAAGCTCTCGCAAATGTCCGCTTTGCTTCGCTACGAAATCTCAATATGCGGCTGCACGTTTTGCGTAAGCTTAGCATCAAATATACACGTGTAATGGTATTTTCAAGTATCCTTGTCGTACATAATTTACTTTGTTACCTATACTTACATGGTTGTTCTGTGAAAAAAAACAGTATGAAAAAATAAATTATTCTTTGAAAAAACAAATTATTGTTTTAAACACTACATTATAGTGTGAAACAATAAATCATAGTGTGAAACAATAAATCAAAGCTTAAACAATAAATTGTAGTGTGAAATAATAAATCATAGTGTAAAACAATAAACTGTCGTGTGAAACAATAAATCATAGTGTGAAACAATAGATTATAGTGTGAAATAATAAATGATAGATTTAACAACAAATTATAGTGTGAAACAATAAATCATAGTGTAAAATGATAAATTGTAGTGTGAAACAATAAATCATAGTGTGAAACAATAAAAGTAGGAAGTGTGCAATTTAAATTATGACAATGGAAACAAAGGCGTATATGCTTGCAAAAAATGGAATTGAAACTAACGATTAACTATTAAGAGTCACTGAACTTGATTTTTAGTTCTTATAAACGTAGCAACTATGGTCGTGTTATTAAATATCAGTTAGCTAATATTTATTCGTTCGATGTGTTTTATCATTTGATTTTGCCATTTGATTAGGGACTTTCCGTTTTTTAATTTTTCCTCGGAGTTCAGTATATTTGTGATTTCACTTTTTTGTATACATATTGTTCTAGTTTAAAGTTTCTTTCTCGAATGAGAGAGATAGTAGTCGGCTACAAAAACCCCGACATAAAGAATATGAAACAAGTTAATTGAGAAAATTTACGATCGAATTTATAACAAATTATGTTACGAAATATAGGAAGACTGACAACAACCAATGGTAACCACTAAACTACAGGTACAGGTACATATTGAATTACGCAGGGTTAAACATGTTTGAAAATGCCAATCCTTAAAGTTAAATTCAGTTGGGATCATTGATAATTATTTCTGTGAATAACCTTACCTATTGCTACGACTGTAGCTGTTTCATCATCGTCTCCTCCGCATACTTCACATAATAGAGACTGATTTAAAGCTGAACTTACATTCTTAAATTCGTTTATATTAAACTCACCTAAAAAAAAAAACGTTTTACCACACAAGTAAGAACTTATAAACAAAAATGAAAAAAAAACAAATGATGGACAAATCTGTTCAAGGATAAATAGGCTGACACTTCTGAAATTTAAACCCAGTTAAATTATTATATGTTGACTGCTGTACCTCACGTTTGACATTTTCACACATTGTTGATTTATATGTGACTGTCATACAAGTAAGTGTATTGTCTAGTTATAAAAACAAGTGAAATTCACCATCTTATATTTACGGAAAAAAAAAAAGAAAGTCAGAAATATTACAGTTGTTTTCAACTCATTTGATATGTTTGAGCCTTTGATTGTGCCATCTGATGACATGGATAAGGGACTTTCCGTTTCAAATGTTCCTTGACGTTCGTTTTTTTTTAAAAAGGTTTTTTTCTAATCAAGACAATGACAATCAAAAATAAAGATAATGTAAAGCTAAAATTTAGAAAGATTTCCTATATTTTGTTACATCATATCTTAAGATTCAGATTTGTGTATTGTCATGCCAGTACCGGATACCAAAATACTGGCAACAGTGCTGTTGAATCATAGTCAAATAGCAGACGTCTAGTGGTAGTTATAACATTAACAGGTACAATTGGAGTGCACCAGATGCATATGTCGACAAGAAAAGTCTCTTAGTGATGCTCAATGCCAAAATTTTCAAAATTCCTAAATAACTTTTACAAAATAATCGAAAACTGCTCTGAAAAGGCGGTTCCTTAATGTTTTGTGCTTTTGACTTTGTATGTTCTGGTTGTGTGTCATGGATGGAAACTCCATATTATTTTTCTATTATAAACAAGATCATAATACAGCTTAAACTGTTCGAGGATAACGAGCGTTTGCAATATGGAGAAATACTTCTTGGTTGTTATTAATTTAGAAAAAACCATTCAGATATAAATTTTGATAGCAGTATCGCTAAATCGATGCCAGTAGTAAATGAAATAACAAATGTCAAATTTGTGTTTTTTTTATAACTTCATCACCTATAGAAAAACAGAAATATTTAATAAAAAAAAGTTTTTAACAATAGTGTCTTCGTCCCGGGCAATTTTATTGCAATATATGGCAAATATTAACATCGACATGTTTTCTATATTAAAACTTTTTAAAGTCATAATATTAAACTTTGAACCAATATGACAGCTGACAGCAATCGACGAAGACATTCAAATTACCGGCTTTTCATTATGTAAATGTATATGAGACATGTGATCGGGCTAACATGTTTCATAGTACTCAATTCCCATTTAAGCTTGAATAAAAATATTTTGATAATAAACTTAAACTCGTAAATTTATAACTATATAAACCTATTCTTTTATCAATGCTCTTATCATACGTACGATCACAATAATTAGGTGGAATGTTTACGGGGTGCGTTAACAAATTATAACCAAGCATCAAATTTCCATTTAGTATTTACATTGATTTGTTTGTTTTTAAATTGATACCAGGTCTTCTTTTTCGAAAATTAAAAATTGATATTAGCTTTTAAAAGAAAATGACTTTTTTTTAAAGGAGTTTGAAAATATATTGCGGAGACATTTAATACTGACAATAGCACGTTTAACCAGCAACAATTAATTATATTAACTTACCCCGTATGACAAATGTAAAGTTTGATTGCCCGGCTGTGTAAAAGATTGGGAAACAAATCAATTGTGACGTGATTTCTATTCTGAAAAAAATATTTAGTAATTACCATAACTTAAAAAAAAAGGAATCAATTCTCGGTATGAACGCAGATTTTTCTGTCGTTGATTCCTCTATTCTAATAAAATATTTTTAATTACCACATATGAAAAAAATAATCATGTTCCTGCATGATCCATGATCAGTACCGAATACCATATAATATATAGTTGTAATATTTGTCTCTCTCTTTCATCCACGATAACAATGTATCAGCGACTTTTAAAGATCTTGTAAAATATCAATTATGCTACCATATCAAATGGGTGATGAAAAAAACGGTGCGAGTTCACTTTTATAATTCAAAATAATTCTTTATCAGGCTGCAAACTTGTAAACCACCCGTTTTAATTAAACAATATCTGAAACATTTTCGACCCTTCCCTTGTTTGTTTTGTTAATCGATAGATACCAAAATGTATCTTGGTTTCTTGAAAAGCCTATTACCTACATCAAAATTGCAGGATCAAACAGCCTTAATGGTAAAATTAACGATAAAACGTTCTCAACAGTTTATTTAAGATATGTCACATTCGGAATTCCTTGTGAACATATTAAGCTGGTAATTTACAAGTCAGGGAAACACAAAGTGACATATTTCTGTTTCTTCTTGGAAAGAGCTATAAATAGATGAAGGCATTGCTGTCCGTTAATGCTTTTACGAATGACCCCAAGATTTTGATTATTCTCGATATTGTCGAATAAGCCCTGCATAAAAATTGGGCTAACAAAGCAAAGGTTACAACAAAAAACTTTTCTTTCTGTCCAACTTGGTGATCAATTCGCCGTTTTAGAATCAAATGCATTCTGGGTAAAATTTTCAAAAACGTGCACTTACATCTTGTGATTGGTTTAAAATGTTCTAAACAATGGAAAATACAACCAATGACGTAACGTCAATTTCATTTTGCTGCACGAACATTGAGATTACCCATAGTCATTTAGATTCTGAAAAGTCGAATCACAAAATGATGAATATCTGTTGAAAATACCTAAGAATAAGAAACTGTTCAGATATTTGAAAACAATTAACTGAACCACCAAAGAAGGTCGCTGCCGATCCGTCAGCATTGAAAGTCCACGTTCCGATGAATGAATCAGCATCAAGCAAATCATTATACAGATCAAATGTTTTATTTCTAAAACCACAAGGAAATGTACAAGGAAACTCAGATTGACCTAAAATAAATGAAATGTGGTATACATGTATAAAATAACATATGGTTGTGTATTGAAAAAGAGCAGTAAGTTATGTTGATTATCATGATGACTGGAATTGAACGACATAGAATTTTGGGGTATTCCCAATGTCGTATTCAGAAAGTGCAATTATTTAATTGAAAATTGTTTAATAAATGCTAGTTGGTTGAATTATGATAACTGTAACTGAACATGACTATGTCTGTTTAATTTGTTCACGCATCGTTGTCAATATATTGGAATCTGATCAAATCATACAAGTGAGAGGTTTAGCTAGCTATTAAAAGCAGGTTCAATCCACCATTTTCTACATAAAAAAATGGCTGTACCAAGTCAGGTCAATGCTTCTGCTGCTGGACTATTAGTTCCGGAGGGTATCACCAGCCCAGTAGCCAGAACTTCGGTACTGGCATGAAAATACGGATTTTTTGATTTATTAAAATTTACTGTTACAAAATATTAGAAATTATTATAAATTAAGGAATGTATCTCCCTCATGCAAAGCTCTGATTCCTTTCACTGATTTGGCTAAACTTTTTGGACCTTTTGGATTATAGCTCTTCATCTTTTATATAAGCTTTGGATTTCAAATATTTTGGCCACGAGCATCACAGAAGAGACGTGTATTGTCGAAATGCGCATCTGGTGCAAGAAAATTGGTACCGTTAATTTTATTTTAATATCCATTCGATTTAATGTGTTTTCGCTTTTGGTTTTACCCTTTGATTATGGACTGTCTGTTCTGAACTTTTCTAGGAGATATTATATTGCATCTTTTTTTTTATGTTTTACTGTTTACTTAAAGAATATTTAAAGGAGATGAGCATCACTATACATTTTCGTTTATTGTTTGGTTAACAAGTAAGTTTAAAAAACAACAATGAGAACTGCTGTCCAGTTGTTCTTTTGGATAGTTTTCTTTTTGAAACTAGGTGTCAACTACTAGTATATGTATCTTAATTAAGAATGTTATCATTTATTTTTTTGTAAGTTGAAGTGGTAACTTTAACATGATTAATCAAATATCACACCCTGAACGAAAAACAATGTATAAAAAAGTTAGTTCAAGACATTCAAACTATATAACAAAAAATTAAAACAAAACTAAAAAAGAAAAAAGAAAAAAAAATCATCGGAGAAATGAGAGTAATTAACAATGTGAAATCGTTCTAAAATAATTTATAAAATAATAAGTTCAAAACATCCAAACCTTATAATAAAAAAAGATCATTACAAAACAAAAACTATCAATGAAAAGAAAAAAAGAAAACATTCATAGAAATGAGATTGATTAACCATGTTAACAATGTGAAATCGTTTAAAATTATTAATGCAATTTAACGGGGAAAAAAACATTATTTTAGATTGGTATGACTATTCAAGAGTAGATCTATTAATGTTTTCTTAAATATTTGAGTTATCAGATTAAAAATATAGATACTTTACCTGCAGTAAATACAAACACATGTGTTGTCTAATATATCAACATAATTATTGTGTTCGTCTTCTGTTCTTGTTAAAACTTTGACAACAGTGACATTATCAGCATATTAGTGAGAGGTTTGACGCTATAAAACCAGGCTATATCCCTCATTTTCTACTTTTGAAAATGCCAGTACCAAGTTAGAAATATGACAGTTGTTGTCCATTGGTTTGGTTGTCTACACAGCTACTTTTGCATAGGTAATATTTCTGTACTTAAATGTGTAGTACTGGAAATTTACTTTTAATATTTAGTACGATTTCTTTACTTTAAAATTATTGTAATATTTAGGTACTTGTATTTTACAGTACTTGATTTGTACTAAATATTCTGGTACAGAAATAATACAATATTCCATGTTTGAAAATCTAAATTTTAAGAGATTTGAAATAGACAAACTATCAAAATACTGAAAATGTAACGGTAAATCTGTAGTACCTAAATTTTAAGTACAAAAAAATACTGTAAAATACAGGTACCTAAATATTACAATAATTTTAAAGTAACAAAATAGTACTGAAAATTAAAAGAAAATTTCTAGTACTACATATTTTTAGTACAGACATAGTACCTATGCAAAAGTAGCTGTGTACGAGCTATCGACCTATCCTGTGCAATTGATCGATATCTGTTTGTTAGTCTCTAAACTGTTGCCTTATGCACATCAAATCGAGCCACGATGTCAGTAACACTCGTTCCAGCATCAACCCTTCAAAGAGCTTTCTGATGGTCATTTTCGGGGAGGCCTGGTTGACGCCCTATGTAATCTGTTCAAAGTTGTATGTGTTTTTTTTTTATCAAATGTGTGTTTCTGAACATAAGTCGAAAAGAGTTTTTTTATATCGTTTTAAAAGTACAGGTAAAGAAGGTAAAAAATCAATTACACGCGCAAAGCTGAAATGGCGCGACATCAATAACCAGGAAAATGTTTTAAATTACAGGTAAAACTAATTTTTTTTTCTTCAAGAAACGACAAAATCAATAAATAAAAAAAGAGTTTTGCTTAACTTTTTTTGGCGCAGTATAGTTTAATCTGTGACCAGTTCAAATTTCACTGTTCATTTCTTCATCACGTGTTCATCAAAAGAAATTATAGTGACTAAGCCACCTTGTATGAAATATATTCCAGATTAATTAAAATACATTTCTTTTTATGTTATCACCAATTGTGTAAGAACGAATATAAGTTTGATTATACTATTTAACATTTAGCTTCAATTAATCAAACAATGGTATCCTAGATAAGTGCTGACCAATTGTTCACTAAAGTATGTTTAAATGGTTCATACTGGTGTTTCGGTTAAAACATATATTCTGAGTTTTATTAGATAATATTTTCAGGGTTTGGTGTGTGATATTTGAAAAAATATATATAAACCTTGAACAAAATATTTCGTTGACAAAAAAAAAAATAATAAAAAAATGTGCACATCAAATGCATGTAGTACTGTTCTTGACTAGTATTTCTAGATTTAAGGAGTTAGCGGGAACATAGAAATGTGGAAATGACATCCTAAATCATAGCAATCAATTAAGAACGGTAGTAAGGTAGTTAGTAATTACATTTGGCTTGTGTTAATTTTTAAATTTATTAACAGTAACAGATGCTGCATATATATAGTGTCGCTGGAAAATATTACAACAATGCAACCATGGCCAATTGGAAAAAAAGAAAGGAAACGTATAACGAAGAAAAGAAAAGAAAAAAAGGGAAAAAGGAAAACTAACGGCTGATTACACAAAATATCCATGAAAAAATAAACAAAAAACAATCCGAGTATGAATCAATTGAGTATGTAAGATGAAAGTATTTGCATGACACATTTGTTCTTGTTCAAATTGAAAAAAAATATTCGATTTCAGATTAAATGCATATACTTATAGAACAAGGCAACGGTGATCTGTGATTCACTCCCTCCACCCCAGACAAAAAAATAAATACACAAAGTCTCACCATCAAATCTTCTTTTTGTCAAAGAAGTAGGTTCAGTAAGACCCCCTTTTGGCCCAAAAATATAGCAGTTTTAGAAAATGTAATCTTTAAGCTATATTTTGGAAAGTAAAATGCTTCTGCTACATAAATATGAGCTATTTTTTTACAATAAAATGCTCAAATATCGCGTTCTAGTGATTAGTCATATATACATGCTTTGTATTCAATATTTAGGATTTAAGCTGTTGTTGATAAAGATCAATTTATAAAAACGCTTCGTAAGCTTACACTTTTTGTAAATTGTTGTTATGAACTATTATTAATTATAAATGAAACAATATTAATAATAAATAAATTTTACCTGCAGAAAATACATGAAGGTAGAACGTCAAATAAATTACAATTTTCATGTTAATGTTGACTAGTCTATACTCCATGTTTGCCAAAAGAAATTTCAATTCTCAATTCAGAATATGCCTCCTTGTTAATTTTATATACCAACTGATTTGCTTGCTTGCATGTTTGTCTTATGTTTTTTAAAACCAGATGTGACGAAGTAAACACGTGTCAAGAAACAGCTGTTTTTTTCTTTTTATGAAATCAATTATATATATATTTGATACAGTGATGTTTCTATCAATAAACACTTTTCAAATATATAAAATAAAGGGGGGGATAGACGACGCTCATTTAACCCGATATCAACATACAATTAGTTACAAATATAGTTCGAAAACTTTCCACTTATTTTTTTAGGTCTGTTTGATTTAAAAGCATAAGTTTTCACTAATATAAGAATGAGAATTAAAACTTTGTGGATCAAATCAGTCAATCAAATGATTTCACTGTTCACATTCATTTCCTTTTACATTACACATAATCTGATCTAGCTATTCTGTTAAATTGACTGTCTTTTGAATACGGATTCACTGTTATCGCATTATATTTACTTGCAAGGAAATAATTTATTAGCGATGTTTCTAAGTCAATTTAAAAAAAAACTATTGATAAAGACAAATTTTCATTTCACTATATATTTAAATATATATACGAGTCTAAATTGAAAACTACGTTCAAACCTATGATTGCGTTGGATAAAAACCGCAATTTTTATACGTGTGCATGTCAAACAAATTTCGTTGTAGAAGGGTCTAAAAACAGCACAAACAACATTTTCCAAAAGACCAAAAAAGTGAAAAAGTGTATTTAAACAAAACGCATTTGACTAACAGGTCGAACAACTGATGTTCTTTAACCCTGCTGACTGCCATTGACGATTGCAAATAAAATTGATCACAGATGTAACAAAATGGATCTGAATATAAATTTAATACGTCACAGAAAGAAAGAAAAAATTAACTTGTGGCTACGATGTTGTGCCACAAACATTCGGTGTCAATATTTCTTTAGTACACCAGATCTAGATTTCGTCAATATATGTATCTTCGGTGATGTTAGGGATCGAAACGGTATTTGGAAGGCCATATAATTTACTCTCAATTTAAGATTGACTCTTGAATTTTAAGAGACAATATAGGATGAACGGATCATATAAACCGGAGGGAAAATATGATACATGCCCAAACAAAAAATATAAACGAGTCTATATATATATATATCATAGGTTTGAACGTAGTTTTCAATTGAGACTCGTTTATATTTTTTGTTTGGGCATGTATCATATTTTCCCTCTGGTTTATATGATCCGTTCATCCTATATTGTCTCTTTAAATTCAAGAGTCAATCTTAAATTGAGAGTAAATTATATGGCCTTCCAAATACCGTTTCGATCCCTAAATCATAGGTTTGAACGTAGTTTTCAATTTAGACTCTAGACTTGTGTATATACATATATATATATTACTATTATTAATTATTGAACAATAAAAATAGATTAGATGGGCTTTTCTGAAAACTATCGAATCTTTATCGGACTATAGTTCATCTATCATATAAATGTTTGAAGAAGATTTGGCTACATCAGGCCAAACAAGATACAAAATTCCTTGACTCTTTACAACGATGACTGTTGACTAATTATCGCTATAAACATGAAAAAAACGCCCAAAGGGGGATTTGAAAAAGTAATTTTACTGGATCATGGCGTCCGGTGAAATAATATTTTGACACCAATACAAATTAACTACTTCTAATAGAAATAAAACTCAAAGAAATACGATTGATTGATTGTTGGTTGCTTAACGTCCAGTGGCAAATATTTCATGCATATTCAGGACGAGAACAAGTTAACAATAAATACAATAAGTAGGTTGTTATAATAAAGGATGATGGTCGGGGAAATTTGGACTGCCACTGGAAAATGAGGGTATATTGGATAGAGACAGAAATTTTGCCTTGCAACAGGCCACCTACGGACCCCTCAAAGAGTTGTTGCAAGGGTTCTTAACGTGCAAAGAGCGTGGCAATCTCCTTACACGAGGCATCGGATTTAACGTCCCCCTTTCTGACCGGACGTGACTGCGAACTTGATACATCCCGCACAGCCAAACGGACGCCCCACTTCGGCAAGCGTTTTACTGCCGGTCGGGAGAAGACCAAGTGACCATATTTCTATACCCCAGTCACCCTTGGGGGACAAAGAAATAAGAAGATGTGGTGTGAGTGCCAATGAGACAACTCTTCAACAAAGTCATAATTTGTAAAAGAAAAGTTCCAATAGGTCGGAGCACGGTCTTCAACATGGAGCCATGGCGCACACCCACTAAAAAGAGTTAAAGGGCCCTAAAATGACTATGGTCAACCATTCAAAAGAGAAAAACAACGATCTCATTAAAAAAAAATATCATTTATGAACCACATCAACAACATTATTGATTCTAAAACCATCCTATATATGAAAACAGACCAAAATTCATCTTATCGCATACAAGGTTGTACTGTATTAATAGATTGCAAATAGACGTTTAACCAGAAGAATACAAAATGGAAGTATTCACCAGTTACTGTTATTTGATTGGTTATGACTAACTCTTCCTTCTTGTACTTTCACGATTACAATCTGTTACAATGGTATCGTCCTTGTTGTTTCTATATTTACTTCACAAATGTCATTGACCTTGTTCATTGGACAATAACTGATAATAAAATAACAATATATTGATTTACACGTAAACAATTACTATACTGATATTATAACAATTATCATCTCTAACTTTATTCGCAAGTTAATAATTTGTTCCATCGATTCAATTCTCCACTGAGGTCAGCATGCATGTGAACTCCCTATAATTAGCAATTTAATTAGTCAAGCATGCATACTCTGACATATCTATCATTTTTTTGTGTTTTCAGGTAAGCGTAAAATTATAAAGGTTATCTGAGGCCTTATAAACTTACTGAATGAGACTGATTGAAAAAAATACGAATGTCGAATTGATTAGGGACTTTCCGTATTGAATTTTCCACGGAATTGAGTATTTATGTGATACTTTTTTACTTCATTTTTATTACTTTTGATTAATCATCATCGTTGCCATTTGATTAAACAAATATTCTGAATATGAGAGCAAAGACACTCCATTTGCACATAATCAATTTATATGTGATACCTTTGAGAACTAATGTATTGCTTCAGAAATTGAATAATGATGGAGCTTTTGCTTTAGAACACGTCATATCAGAGGGCAAAAATGTATCTGAAAATTTAGCAATCGTGTAATATGATTACGCCCAGTTGGATGACACTAAATTTTATTAATATTTTTTTTATCATATAGCATATATAACTGTTTCGATTTTGTACACCAGTGGATTTTCAATATTCGGCTTTCATTGTTTCAGATGAAGGTAAATCCAGAAAAAGCCCATTATATTTATAATGTGTTGTTCTCTTTCTTTCTATTATGACGTTAGATTGGCTAAACTTAAAATTGTCGAATCTTTTTTTGGACAGAAATATGTTCAATAACTCATTATTTTAAAGATGTATTTAAGGTTATATTGCTACACCAGGCCAAACATTGTAAAAAGAGATGGCCGCTTTACCATAATGATTGTAAATACATTATATTAAGGCTGTAACTATGTCACAAAGAGGGACAATCAGTGATTAATTAGATCATGGTGGCTGGTTAAGTAATATTTGGACACTGATTACAAAAAGTAAGTAAAATTCAATACGAACCATTGCTAGTAATAAAAAAAACCAACACGTTATTTATCATATATTGAACGAGGTTGTACTGTTTTCACACAGCAATTTAACTAGAAAAACACAATACGGTTTACCAGTAGAATTCATCCAGGAAGTATTCACCAGTTACTGTTATTTGATTGGTTATAACTAACTCTTCGTTCTTGTACTTTTATTTTTTTCAATCTCGTTGTTTCTATATTTACTTCACACATGTCATTGACTTTGTTCATCGGACAATAACAGATAATATACAAGTACAGTTATATTGATTTACATGTTAACAATTACTACTATATTACTACTATTACAATTCTTATCTGTAAACTTTTTCGCAAGTGATTTTTGGTGTTGCATCGCATCAATCCTATTATAAGGTCAGCAGGCATGCAATCACCCGTCAATTAGCCACACATACAACAAATCGAAATATCTGTTATTTTGATGTGTTTTCGTGTAATTATAAAAGGTCAACCATATCATGCTTATGGTTTAACTGAATACAAATGAAACACAAAGTCAATTTGAGGGGGATTGCAATTGGTAAACGTAGGAATGCCTTTTGTTTGTTGAAAAATACGTTGTCCAAAAATAACAAATATGGTGTGAATTACTGTAAACCAACTAGTTTTTGGGAGCGTTAATTTTCGCGACTTTCGCAAGTGGCAAAATTACGCGAATATAAATCGTCGCGAATAAGAAAACCACAAAATTGTGCAAGCAAGAAGTCGTCCCTTCAGAGTTAGTCATTAGGACTGTTTTAATCGTTAGATTTGAAGCAGTTTCCATATACACAATTGACTTTACAGTTATTGTAGCAGCGACACAATGATGTTGGTTGGATTGATCTGTTCCCTGATGATGGTGATACAATGCCGTCTATTTAAAAATGTGAAGTCAGCTGCATACACAAACGAAAAGAAAAATCGATTAGGTGCTATTGGGAATGTTGCTGATGAAGTCCCTGAAAATATTGATTGATTCTTGGTTGCTTAACGTCCAGTGGCAAATATTTCATGCATATTCAGGACGAGAACAAGTTCACAATAAATACAATAGGTAGGTTGATACAATAGAGGCCACCTGGGATTGATTGATTGATTGTCGGTTGCTTTACGCCGCATTAGCACAAAAAGGCTATATCGCGGCGAGAGCTAATTCGAATATTTTTACAATTTAAAGCATATTTTTAAAATAAGACAAAAAGTCCTTCAATATACTTAAATTCTTGACTAAAGCAAATTGAGTATATACAAATAAAAATCAACAGTAAAATAACGTGATAAAAATTAAAATCGATTTTAATATAATAACATTTTTATATTCTATAATAAATTCCAATTTCTTTTAAAAAAGCAACAATATTTGTAAATGGAACATTATTAAATAAATCATACATATTATTGACGCCCCCAAGGGTGACTGGGGTATAGAAATATGGTCACTTGGTCTTCTCCCGACCGGCAGTAAAACGCTTGCCGAAGTGGGGCGTCCGTTTGGCTGTGCGGGATGTATCAAGTTCGCAGTCACGTCCGGTCAGAAGGGGACGTTAAAACCGATGCCTCGTGTAAAGAGAGCGCCACGCTCTTTGCACGTTAAGAACCCTTGCAACAACTCCTTTGAGGGGTCCGTAGGTGGCCTGTTGCAAGGCAAAATTTCTGTCCCTATCCAAGATACCCTCATTTTCCAGTGGCAGTTAAAATTTCTCCGACCATCATCCCAGATGGCCTCTATCGTATCTACCTACCTTTTGTATTTATTGTGAACTTGTTCTCGTCCTGAATATGCATGAAATATTTGCCACTGGACGTTAAGCAACCAACAATCAATCAATCAATCATATTGACATTGAAATGCTTCTTACGAATATCAGCAAAGTCAATACAATTAATTAAAACATGTTTAATAGTATACTTGCAGTTGCAAGGAACACATTGTGGTTCATCTTCATTCTTCAAAAGATACTCGTGTGTTATTCTAGTATGACCAATACGACATCTAGTAATAACACACTGATCTTTTCTGCACATAATATTATTAAAAGGTTTGCCTAAATTAGGTTTAATTTCATGCAATTTATTATCATCTTTTTTACTCCATTTATTTTTCAATAAATTAAAAACATATTCTCTAATATTACATTTAAAATCAGTATATGGTATATCACAGTTAGATAGAGGATCACCCAGGGCATTCTTTGCCTCAAGGTCTACAGCTGTGTTTTTTTTTTGAAATGTTAGAAGTTAACAGATGGACGAAGGACGCAATTTTATCCCTCTAAAGAAAGATTATCCCTCTATACAGGTATAATCACCACCCAGAGGGTTTGTTTCCAACCTGTTTATATCAGGGTTTGCTCTTTCGACAGACCCCCGACTTTGAGGATGACGTTGTCTACCTTGCACTAATTTAAGCTCAGGCCAAAGGAGTTTAAGTTCTGTATTTACATTAGCCGTATATTCCCTTCCATTATCACTTTGCAGAAAAATGTTGGTGAGTTGGTAAACAATTTCAGCTGCTCTATTTGTCTTTAAAGGGTGCAGTACCCTGAATTTGGTTAAGTAGTCCTGGTAGTGCATGATCCATATGTATTCTCCATTTGGACATGACTGATAGTCAACAAGGTCTACTTGACAACGGGAATTAAAATATGTAGAAGTGATAGGACGAACAACTAATTTTGTGGTTTCAGTACGACTGCGGAATAGAAATATGGTCACTTGGTCTTCTCCCGACCGGCAGTAAAACGCTTGCCGAAGTGGGGCGTCCGTTTGGCTGTGCGGGATGTATCAAGTTCGCAGTCACGTCCGGTCAGATGGGAACGTTAAATCCGATGCCTCGTGTTAAGAGAATGCCACGCTCTTTGCACGTTAAGAACCCTTGCAACAACTCTTTGAGGGGTCCGTATGTGGCCTGTTGTAAGGCAAAATTTCTGTCCCTATCCAATAAACCCTCCTTTTCCGGTGGCAGTCCAAATTTCTCCGACCATCATCCCAGATGGCCTCTATTATATCAACCTACCTATTGTATTCATTGTGAACTTGTTCTCGTCCTGAATATGCATGAAATATTTGCCACTGGACGTTAAGCAACCAACAATCAATCAATCGACTTTTCTTCAAAATACACTATTCACACATCTGAATGAAAATTCTGATAATTTCTCTGCTGATATTGGCAAAATGTTTTTTTTTAACTCCGTATATGTCTTGTGGATGCCTCCATGGCCAACTCCAGAATGTGCAGTTCTAATCAACTGATAAATATAAAAAAAAAAAGATGTGGTATGATTGCCAATGAGACAACTATCCAAAAAAGACCAAAATGACACAAACATTAACAACTATAGGTCATCGTACGGCCTTCAACAATGAGCAAAGCCCATACATCATAGTCAGCTATAAAAGGCCCTGATAAGACAATGTAATACAATTCAAACGAGAAAACTAACGGCCTTATTTATGTAAAAAAATGAACGAAAAACAAATATGGAACACATAAACAAACGACAACCACTGAATTACAGGCTCAGTTCATCTATTGTACAATAGTTAAATTTGGCCACCTTTGCGAATGAGTTTTTCAATGCCTGCTACACTACAAACATCATATTGTCTTAAGAAATATCTTTAAAGAGCAGTCTTTTTGGAACTTAATTTTGCTTCCTTTAAATTCCAAATAGTCTATCTGTATCTTTCACGTGTAAATATTGAATTATTAGAAGATTTATTGTCATCACACACTTTAATTATTTTATCATGACATTTCTTTTCTATACTGTTTTCATCTTAACACTTTAGTTTTGACTTCTTAAATAAACAGTTTTGTTCATATATTTGATAAATTAAATGTTCTCGCATATTGAGAGTTATACCTTTAGGCAAAGTAATGAATTATATGTTAAAAGGGAATTAAAACAATTTGTTGTGAACTTCAAATAGGCCAAGGTAAAATAATGATGTGTACAAGTTATTATCTTTTTCTTCACAAATTTGTACAAGTTATTACTTGTAAAATTATATTCATACAAGTAATAACCTGTATGATGGCATCATACAAGTAATTACTCGTATGAAAATTTTGTATAAGTAATAACCTGTACAAAATAATAACATGTACACGACATATACATTTATATAGAATTCTGTATATGATCTATTAACGTTAACTTGTGTAATTTAAAACATTGTATGATACACATATGCGATAGTCACGCTTTCTAAATTTTACAGGTCCTTGAAAAGCAGAAAAGTCCAGCGGATTTGTTGACCACTAAACTGAAGATGGAGATAAACAGAGAAAAGCTTGAAACAAAAAACTTAAAATTAAGAAACACTAAGCTTCGTTTAGAGATAAGGATGTTAAAACAGTCTGTTCAAAGTGAAGGGAATGCAATGTTGGCATTGTCAGCGGTGCAATCAGACAATTATTGTAGCTAAATATTAATTGAACATACAGTATTGATACTTTTAAATTTTATATGTTTTGTATTGTTCACCAATTAACCAAATTAGGATAAATGGGGAATGAATGTTTTTTTTTTAATGAGAGTGATGTATAGGTTATATTGTTTATATACTGTATTGATATTAATAACACATGAAGCAATTTTTAAAATGTACATTAGAGACATTTAAAGAACAAGTGACAACTGTCTAAGATACATATATTTACAAAAACATAAATAGTGTAAATATATGTATCTTAGACAGTTGTCACTTGTTCTTTAAATGTCTCTAATGTACATTTTACAAATTGCTTCATATGTTATTAATATTGCTAGCAAGTAAATCTAGTATAACTTAATTGTATCAAAACGTGTCAAACAATTAAAACGTCTGAATAAATTCATAAACTCGGGTTACAATGAGAAAATAGTATATAAAAAATCAAGTTATACGTTTTTCTTTCTTTTTCCACTTGACATATTTTCTTAATATCGATTTTGTTGTGGTATTTCTTTTATAGAAAATAGTATATAAAAAATCAAGTTATACGTTTTTCTTTCTTTTTCCATTTGACTTATTTTCCTAATATCGATTTTGTTGTTGGTATTTCTTTTATTTTCTATTAATTGAATCAAATATATTTAATTATTGAAACCTCGTTTAAGGAATATTTGTACTGGCATCTGTATGTCAGTTACAGTTACAAGAAGCAAACTTATATAAACAACAACATATAATTGTCCCAAATAATTTATACCTGTATAAAACTATTATACTGCTATCAATTAAGTTTATCATAGTTGTAGGAAATCAATTTCAAGTCATTTTATCAGATGTTATATGTATATTTCATGTGCAGCTAAAGAACACACCTTCTATATATTAAAGCTTTGATCAAAATCAAATAATCAAAAAGATATGCTATAGATAATAGCATAAAGTATTGAACAGTTTTGTTTAAAAAAAAACCCGGAATTTATATCTAAATTTTGATTGTGAACTAATTTTCCCATTTTATGAATCGAAAATGATTTCCTTCAATTTAATTTGTTTTACAATGCACTCTTATTTTCTTTGTGTATATATGTTTAATACCTGTATGACTTTGGATGATGATGTGTGTGATCTCCTTTTTTTGTGTAACCTAAATGGCAACCTGTCTTATAAAATGTTATTGTTTGTCGTACTTTTACCTAATGGGTAACTGTATCGAACAGTACAGGTTAGCCATAGGGTTATTTAACTCATGTAAATTTCATTTTTCCGGATCAGATAATTTTTGTTTCAACGGAGAAACTTTTTCGGAAATTCTACTTACCAATTGTCGTTGTTCATTTCTCGTCGTCTCCTTGTCGCTTCTTCAAAGCCTTGATCCAAACATAAACGTTTTATTCCTTCTATTTGTGTTACATTTCATCCTTATAATTGGAAGCGTTGAACAAAATCCTGGTCCAATTGAACATGTAAACGATTTTTCTCGTGAAACTGATAACTCCATATCAATATGCAATATTAACATTCGTAGTTTACGAAATAAGATTGATTTCATTCAAAATTTCGCAGAAGAGTTTGATATTGTAACAGTCACTGAAACACACTTAGATCTAAACATAAATAACGAAGAATTAATGATAGATTCTTTTTCACAAAAAATATTCCGTAAAGATCGTAATAACGCCGGAGGAGGCTTACTCATTTATACAAAAGATGATATGTCAGTCACCAGAAAAGGTGTACTCGAAAACCACATTGACGAAACTATCTGGGTGGAGATCAGAGGTAAAGGTCAAACTTTTTTATTATGTTGTACTTATCGACCGGAATGGTCAGGTGTTGAATATTGGACACGGCTAAATCATGCTATTGAACTTGGTTATCAGTATACAGAAAACATTGTGATTTCTGGAGACTTGAAATCAGATTTATTTTCGTATAATAATAATAAGTTATATGATATGATTAATCAATTTAATTTAAAAAACGTAATTAATAAACCAACAAGGGTAACTGATCACAGTAGTACTTTGCTTGATCCAATCATTTTAAGTGATGCTATACAATTTTCTTTTTCTGATGTACTGAATTTACCTGATAACATCAGTGATCACGATGCCTCTATTATTTTTTGGAAAGATTAGAACTTGTTCTAAATCTTTACTTAGGCACCACCCTCCCTAACAGCTGGACAGGTTAGCTACTGTTACTAAATGTATTCACACTAAAATATAGTTCCCTATGGTTCTCATGAATGTGCACATAATACACAAATAAACTGAAAAAACTGGGTATATTATTGGAGCAGTTCATTCAAGAATGCATGTTATTAAGGTGTGTTGATGTGCAGGCTTTTTTATAAACATTTTGATTGAGGTAACTGGGTATTGATTCCACTAGTATGATTGACAAATGTCATTATCACTAAACAATCAGAGACAAGGTGGACCTTTAATTAGAATGCCCCACCTCCTTAACTGCCAATCAAATTGACCACATTACCTATCAACCTCAGTCTTACATAATTATACAGACCATTCAACACACATCTAATTCTTAATACACAAGCATTTGACCTCATAATATAATACACAAATGTGTATATAAGATGTTTGATATTGATAAGGATGATAGATTTATTTATTGCCAATTACTTTTGATCTACATTACATAAAGTTATTCTGTAAATTATATCTGAAAGATAAATGACTAATGGATTAACAAGATCTTAAAAAAATGAAATATGAATATAAATATGAATATATAAAAGGTATGCAAGTATGGCCTATAACTTACTTGATAATTTTCCAATAATCATCTGTAATTAATCAACAATTTAGATTAGTTCACTTTTTTTTATCAGGAATTGGCTTGAAACAGTTTTAAAACTTATAATAATTATTACAAACCATTGTTTATTAGTTTATTTCCCATCAATCATTATGTCTATTTTAGTCATTTGAATTTTTATTAGAAGTAAATATATATTTTTGCAATCAAGAAAGAATCCACATTTCAATAATATAAGTTTTTTAATTGGTTTTTGTTGAAAAATAAAATTGAAAATGCCCTGTGTTGAAAAATACTTAAAAATTTGATCAAAAGGCACTCTAAAACTTTTAATTTTCAATGCCATATAACCTCTGTTTCAACTTACAAAATGCCCCAAAACAACATTTTTAGAATATATTTGTTGGCACTTTAAAGCTTTTAGCTGTATGGCTTACAAGGATAGTTGATAACAATTACTAGAAGAATTTTTGCATTTTTTTGTTTTTTTAAAACATGTTCTGAACTGGCAACATAATTTCGATTAGATATATATTAACTGCAGTTTAAATAAAATTGTGCAAATTTAGAGACTCATATTATTTAATTTGAGCTCATTTTATCCTCATACTGGAAAAGCAAATTTCCTTCTAAAGACCTGCTGTAAATGTAATTTTCAGCAACAGTGCTCTATAAATGTTCATTTTCTCCCACCATACCTAAATATGAAATAATTCAAACTACTGTTCTAATCTTTCCATGAGTGATATCCATCACTTTGATTTACAATGTCCAAAGTCCGAAACAAAGTCGTTTAAACGGGAAATATGGTTATATGAAAAAAAAACAGATGTTGAAAAGTTTTCAAACATGTTGAATGCAATTGAATGGAATGAACTCTTTTCCAATGTTGAGGAAGTAGACGAAATGGTCTATATTCACTGAATAAACCCTCAGCATTGCAAGAGAGAGCATTCCAACCAAAATAGTAACTATACGTGGTAATGACAAACACTGGTTTAACAGTAATATCAGAAAAGCAATTCGAATAAGGGATAGATTACGAAAAAAATCAATTAAATCTAAAAAAGAAACGGATAATAATAAATATAAGAAACAGAGGAATAAAGTGAACAATATGAAAAAGGAAGCGAAAGAAAATTTTGAGAAAAACTTGGAAAATATAATACTAGATAACGCTTCAGATTCTAAGACTTATTGGAAAATTATGAAGATGCTGATTAAGCCAAATAGAGGATCTAATAACATACCCCCATTAAAAAATATTCTTAATGACGATCGTTTTGAGGAGTTCGCCGAAAGAGACGACGAGAAATGCGACATTCTAAATAAGTATTTTTGTTTCATTTCTTCGCTAGCAGATGTTGATGCTCAATTACCCGATTTCGACAAAAAACTAACAATTTATTGAATGATATAGTGATTAGCAATAGTGAAATTGTTGATATCATAAAAACTATAAATCCCCAAAAAGCGTCAGGCCCGGATGTCATTAGTCATAAGATGCCTAAAATTTGTCCCGAAAAAAATGCAATTCCATTATGTATTATATTTAATAAATCCTTGCATCAGTACAAATATCCTTCCAGCTGGAAAATTGCAAATGTTATAACCTTATTTAAAAAGGGGTATAGTTCATAACCTTCAAATTATAGACCTTTATCACTCATAAGTTGCATAGGCAAAGTCATGGAACGTGTTGTATATAAATATGTTTACAACCACTTACAAAGATTTAAATTAATTTATGAGTATCAATCGGGTTTTCTTCCTAAATGTTCAACGGTTCACCAACTGTTAGAAATATATAATTGCATATTGAACTCACTTGAAAAGAAAGAGATAAGTTGTTTTGTTTTTTGCGATTTCTCTAGAGCCTTTGATAAAGTTTGGCATGATGGTTTAATACATAAAATGAAGGCTTATGGTATAAATGGAAATCTGTTAAAATAGTTTAGAAGCTACTTAAGTGATAGAAAACAAAGGGTGGTTATCAAGCAATCTTCTTCAAAACTTTGCAATATTTCAGCTGGAGTTCCTCAAGGGTCGGTCCTTGGACCATTACTTTTTATAATATATATATAAAGATATTGCAGAAAGACTTATTTCTCTGTGCAGACTCTTCGCAGATGACACATCGTTCAGCTGTGCGGATCGTGATGCTTTTCAGATAGAAACTGTGATAAACCATGATCTAGAACAGCTGAACGAATTGTCCGAAAAATGGTTAATGTCTTTTAATCCAGATAAAACAGAAATTATGTTATTTTCTAATGTTGAAACCCCAGAAATGAACTTTATATTCAATGATAAAAATATACCTATTACAAATATGCATAAACATTTAGGGGTTACATTTAGCAATGATGCTAAATGGAATGCCCACGTTGATAATATTATCTTAAGCATGTCTAAACATATAAATATGCTAAGGAAGTTGAAATATAAACTGAGCAGGAAAAATTTAGAAAAACTCTATTTAGTTTTTATAAGACCTTCATTTGAGTATGCAAGTGAGGTTTGGGATAATATTGGGGTAGGTTATATGAATAAACTGGAGCAATTACAGCTCAAAGGTTATTTATGCAGAACTTGGATGGGAAACATTAGCTGAAAGAAGAGAGAGAAGAAAAATCCAAATGTTTTATATTATTTAAAATAATAATGTTCCAGAATATTTGTCAAATTTAATTCCCCCAAAAATACAAAGTATGACGGTCTACCCTCTACGCAATGGAAATGACATCATTATTCCATTCTGCAGACTAGCATTAACTAATGATTCTTTTATTCCATCAACCATACGTCTTTGGAATAATCTTGATGATTCAACTCGTGATGTGGAATCAATTAATAAATTTAAAACTGAACTAAAAAGACCGTTATCCTCAGAGTAATATATTTGTACCGAAGCAATATGAATTTGGAAATCGAAAATTGAATATAATTCTCACCCAACTTCGATGTTTTGCATCATCCTTAAACTATGATCTTTATAGGGTCAATATTATTTCGGACCCTTCCTGCCGCTGTGGTGTTAATCGTGAAGATTCCTATCATTTCTTTTTTAAATGTATATTACATTCAGAAATACGAAATAAAATGTTTGAAAGTCTGCGCTGGCTTCCAAATGATTGTAAAATTAACATAGAACTACTTACCTCGGGTAGTTGTCTTCTTACTTTAGAGCAAAACCAAACCATTTTCAAAAATGTCTTTGTGTTTATCAAAAGTTCGGAAAGATTTCAAATTGTCTAGGTAGCAAACCATGATCGCACACACATCATCATCTAAGTAAGATTTCTTCTCCCTTTTTTTTTTTTTTATTTGTTTTTTTTGTTTTGTTTTCTGTTTTCAAAATAATTTATTCTTTTATATATTTTTATTTTATTTATTTTTTCTGTATTATTATTGTTTTCTTTTACTTCAATTTTCCGTCTTTTGATCCATATTTATATATATATTTACTAAATAGATATACCATTTTTTACATGCATGCTCATACATATATTTTTGTATTATATTGCTATAAATGTTAAATGGAGAAGACTTCATAAGTCTGTTTGACTTGTGTCTTATCCAATTTGTACTTTAACAAATAAAATATATTTAAACTAAAATACTACTGTATTGATGTATGCCCTCACGGGCTTATGTTGAATAATAAATTTACTTTACATACTTCAGAAATATGATTAGCAGGATCTGCTTACCCTTCCGTTGCACCTGAGATCACCCATAGTTTTTGGTGGGATTCATGTTGCCTATTCTTTAGTTTTCTATATGTTCTAATGTGCAAGATTGTTTGTCTTTCCATTTTATAGCCTTGGCGTTGTCAGTTCATTTTCGATTATTGAGTTCGACTGTCCCTCTGACATCTTTCGTCCCTCTTTCATGGTGATTTTTATAACTGGCGGTCATATGCCTCAGTGTTATCATGGTTATAGACTACTGCAAATTAATAAAATTGAAGTTCGGATACGTAATAGTAAAACAAAATTAATTATATGTCAATAGTAAAACAATAATAAATATATGTACGAAGATAAGATGTAATGACAAGAAATTCGTGACCACTTAAAATTGTATGTCATTCAAGATTCCGAATCACCAAACCGTGGTTGGAACTTTTTTCACATACACAAACTTGAAACAGGAGCAAGTTGATTAATCAGATTTGTCTGTAAAATTCTATAATAACCACTGTTCATATTCGTTTGTTGTTTTCACATGGTCAGCCTGTCAGTTGTATATACATGTCAATTATTCGGTACTGGCATGAAAATACGGATTTTTTGTGTTATTAAAATTTGCTGTTACAAAATATTAGAAATTATTATAAATTAAGGAATGTATCTCCCTCATGCAAAGCTCTGGTTCCTTTCACGGATTTGGCTATACTTTTTGGGCCTTTTGGATTGTAGCTCTTCATCTTCTTTGTGGACTTTGGATTGCGGGTATTTTGGCCGCGAGCATCACTGAAGAGACATGTATTATCGAAATGCGCATCTGGTGCAAGAAAATTAGTACCGTTCATTTTATTACTACCACTGGGTCGATGCCTCTGCTGGTGGACTATTAGTCCCCGAGGGTATCACCAGCCCAGTAGCCAATACTTCGGTACTGGCATGAAAATACGGATTTTTTGTGTTATTAAAATTTGCTGTTACAAAATATTAGAAATTATTATAAATTAAGGAATTTATCTCCCTCATGCAAAGCTCTGGTTCCTTTCACGGATTTGGCTATACTTTTTGGGCCTTTTGGATTGTAGCTCTTCATCTTCTTTGTGGACTTTGGATTTCGGGTATTTTGGCCGCGAGCATCACTGAAGAGACATGTATTGTCGAAATGCGCATCTGGTGCAAGAAAATTAGTACCGTTCATTTTATTATGAAGTAGCACTTGTTAGTTGAATACCTTAATCTCATGTATCCTTGTGTTAATGCCAGACATGGTAATTTCATAGGAAACCCAAACCTTTCGTCTTGTACTCTCATGTTATGCGATGCGCGATGTATACAGGCTTATTTAATACAGTGTTAGCAATGATTACCTCAAAGCAAATTTATAAATTTAGATATTGCTTGAAACAAATGTAGATCTGCATAACTGGACTTACAATGTATTCATAAAGGTGTGCTCGATTTGAGTGGCTTCGCACGTGGTGTTTGGAATTTAATTGTTGTTTAATTGGACTTTTGGTTTACAATAAACGTTATCTGTTAATAGAAGGAGAGAAAACACTCTATTAAAATATATGGAATTTCTACCAAAACCTGAGGTGTATTTTCTCCAATTTTTTACTTTTTCATCAGTCATTGTTGCAATTTGCAACGAGGTTTTATCAGTGGTTGTTCTCGGGGCAGTCTGAAAGTATATCAACATCCGACATAAGTTTATTTTATGTTAAATAACTTGAAAGTACGATTCTGGCCAGGTTGACCCGAAACCAGATTGTATCAATTATTGTTATGCGATTACTTTTGAGCGAACCTGGCCCGGCCCGAAGGGCCAAGTGAGCTTATGCCATCACTTGGCGTCCGTCGTCGTCCGTCGTAAACTATTTCAAGAATCTTCTCCTCTGAAACAACTAGGCCAAATACTTCCAAACTTTAACTGAATGTTCCTTAGGGTATCTAGTTTTTAAATTGTATCCGAAGTTTTGATCTATCAACAAACATGGTCGCCTTTGCTAAAAATATAACATAGGGGTCAAATGCAGTTTTTGGCTTATATCTCAAAAACGAAAGCATTTAGAGCAAATCTGTCATAGGGTAATGTTCATTAGGTCAAGATCTATCAGCCCTTTCAGATGTATTACACAACCCATTGTTGGGTTGCTGCCACTTAATTGGTAATTTTAAGGAAATTTTGCAGTTTTTGGTCATTATCTTGAATATTATTACAGATAAAGATAAACTGTAAACAGCAAAATTGATCAGCAAAGTAAGATCTACAAATAAGTTAATATGACCAAAATTGTCAATTGACCACTTTAGGAGTTGTTGCCCTTTATAGTCCATTTTTAACCATTTTTCGTTAATCTAAATTAACTTTTACAAAAATCATCTCCTCTGAAAATACCCAGCCAAATACTTCCAAACTTTAACTGAATGTTCCTCAGGGTATCTAGTTTATAAATTGTATCCGAAGTTTTGATCTATCAACAAACATGGTCGCCATTGCTAAAAATAGAACATAGGGGTCAAATCTGACATGGAGTAAACATGTTCATTAGGTCAAAATCTATCCGCCCTGAAATTTTCAGATGGATCGAACAACCCATTGTTGGGTTGCTGTCACTTAATTGGTAATTTTAAGGAAATTTTGCAGTTTTTGGTCATTATCTTGAATATTATTATAGATAAAGATAAACTGTAAACAGCAAAAATGATCAGCAAAGTCTGATCTACAAATAAGTTTATATTACCAAAATTGTCAATTGACCCCTTAAGGGTTATTGTCCCTTAATGACAATTTTTCACAATTTGTTCATCATATTTGCTAACTTTAAAAAATCTACTCAACCAAATTCAACCGAACTTCAACTGAATGATCAGTAGGGTGTATCAAATAAAGTTTGTGTTTTATTTTCTATTTCGGCAAAAAACATGGCCGTCATGGCTAAAAATAGAACACAGGATAAAATGCAGTTTTTTGGCTTATATCTCAAAAACTCCAGCATTTAGAGCAAATAAAACAGAAGGTAAAGTATTTATTAGGTCAAGGTCTACCTGTCCTGAAATTTTCAGTCGAATTGGGCAACTGGTTTTTCAGGTATTATGCCCCTGAATTGATGCTTTTAAAGACATTTTGCAGTTTTTGGTTATTATCTTGAATATTATTATAGATACAGATAAACTGTTAAAAGCAAAAATGTTAAGCAAAGTAAGATCTACAAATAAGTTTATTTGACCAAAATTGTCAATTGACTCCTTAAGGAGTTATTGCCCTTTAAAGACTTTTTTCACAATTTGTTCATCATGTTGACTTACTTTAAAAAATCTTCTCCTTTGAAACTGCTGTATCAAGTTCAGTAAAACTTAGGCTAAATGAATTTCAGAGTATTTAGTATAAAGTTTATATTTTATTTCCTTGTATTTCAAGAAACATAGCTCCTATGGCTAAAATAGAACATAGGAGAAAATGATTTTTTTTTTTGCTTTTGAAGAAAATAGGGCGATTAAAAGAACATTTAAATAAATTGAAAAGCCAAAATAATCATTGATGAGAGATTTTACCCAAAAAATTAAGGTGAGGGATTCAGGCTCTTGAGAGCATCTTGTTTACATTGGCTACACATATAGGGGAAGGGACGAGATTTCATAAACATGTTTAACCCCGCCACAATTTTGCGCCTGTCCAAAGTCAGGAGCCTCTGGCCTTTGTTAGTCTTGTATGATTTTTAATTTTAGTTTCTTGTGTATAATTTGAAGTTTAGCATGACGTCCATTATCAATGTACTAGTATACATAATTTGTAAGGAGCTACTTGACGGACGCCTACGGTTGCGAGAGTATTCTCGCTACATTGAAGACCCATTGGTGACCTTAGACTGTTGTCTGCTTGATGGTCGGGTTGTTGTCGCTTTGACACATTCCCCATTTTCCTTCTCAATTTTATGACCTTCAACAATGAGAAACCCATCGACTAACGACAACCATCGGAGTACATGCTACTGATGGTGGGCTAAACATGTTTGCGGGCGCTCAACCTCCCAAATCCTCTGACGCACGGTACAGTGTTAAACAGGACAACAAAAGTGCTTTAGAAACAATCGAAAAATATTTAATGCATCAGATCGATACAAAGGAAACTTAAAAAAAATAAAAAATGAACGAATATGGTAGGGTATTTATTCATTTCGTACCGATTTGTTGTCGCGGTTACTAAACCGTCAAAGTAATCAACTACTTATTAAAATATCATGTGTAAAGATAAAATATCAGCGAGTTAAAAAACGAACGATTTTAAAATTGGTGGTGTATAAACTACAGGCAGGTATATAAAATTTATTACGATACTTTCTTGAACCAATTAGCCCGAGATGGCAACTAGTTGAACCAATAAAGCAATCTTGCCAACATCCCCCAAATCTATCAATGAGCGCTTGGATGTGGCTCTCTTTAACCTTGAATGGGGCAATTTCCATAATCTGGAATTTGATTTAAAAATAAAAGATATATAAACGCAAGATCAACTTCACATAGTCATTATTACTTAAAATTATGCAAACAATAAATAGATATCAATAATTCATAGATTTGTTTTGGTTATATTGGATTTATATATTCAAAAATTCAAAAGTAAAGATATATTATATTTATTGTCAAAACGATATTTCACGCCTGAAAGGGATGGGCAATTCTGTGTATACGAGTTTTTGGCGACCAATTGTCCAATTCGAAACTAAATCATGTACGTAAATATAGGTAATTTGTTTCTGTTCAGTGACGGTAGCATTTTCAAAACTATTATCAATATTTACATAATTAACTTGAGAGGATAGTAGTACCTAGATTATAACTTTGTACACCATATGTGCGTTACGTACGTGTGTACACACAAGGCTCACCAATGAAGCTCGAATAAATAAATATTAAGGTCAAATGAAGTACGTAGTAAGTTTTGAAAATAAAGTCTTTATACATCTTACATTTATGATAGGTTATAGATGTCTTGGGATCTATAACCTACGTGTAATATTACTTACAGTGGCATAATCTATGTTAATAAACTGATTCTTGTGGTTTATCGTATGCCCCTTGATACGAAATTACTGTCCTTGCTCAAAGTTTTGAAATACTTTTCCTTTCCAGTAAGTTTATTCAAATTACTGTTCAGGTATACGTATGCGTTTACTATCTGGCCATATGCGGTCGGGCGGGGGTTAAGAGAGGTTACTCTTTTTACCCTGATGTCCTGAAAAAAGAATTATAAAAAAGTTATTTCTGTATGAATTTTATTACAAATCACAATTGGTCAAATGAAATAAATGGGGTTTTGATCAAGTTATTTAAATACTGGCTATAGCCATATGTATCAAACAGTTGTGTTATGATTTTTTGTGGCAACTATTGGGTCGTAGGATAAAATATTTCAAACTTGTGAAAAAAAGAAGTCATCCCCTCCCTTTGAAATTGGAGAAAATCTCGCTAAGAATCGAGAGATGTACTTACATCCATTAATTTCATACCAGTTTCAAATTATTTTACACAGGCGGATTGTGGGGCCGCCCCCCCCCCTTTTGTGGGAAAAATTTGGTTGATTATATAGGGAATCTCAGAAGCACGACAGGAGTTGATCCTCCTTATGTCAAACAGTGCCCTCCTCCCCTATGAAGAGTTTTTGATCAGTCAATGTTTTATCATCTGCAGGAACTACTTAGAGAAATTATTCTTTGTCATTTGACCCATTCTTAAATGAATTTAAATTTTAGTTTCTTGTGTACAAGTCAGAGTTTAGTATGACGTCCATTATCACTGTACTATTATGCATATTTTAGGGGCCAGCTGAAGGACACCTACGGGTGCGGGAATTCTCGCTACATTGAAGACCCATTGGTTGCCTTCGGCTGTTGTTTGCTCTATGGTCGGGTGGTTGTCGCTTTGACATATTCACCATTTCCGTTCTCAATTTTATTAATATAATTAAAAACTGCACTTTAACATTATGATTTCTACAGTAATCGTTTACGTTTACAATATAGATAAACGAGACGTTTTCTACAATACGAGAAAAAAAACGAAGGAAATATTTAAAATAAGAAAGTTATTACAACGTTAGTAGTTTTAATTCCTAATATATCGAATGTTTACTTTTGAACGCGGACCGCGAAAAAAACTCATATTTTAGAACGCCGTTTACACTACATGTGCAGTTGCGTGTATATCATGTATATATAGTATAAACGGCGTTGTCAAATATGGGTTCTCTTCGCGGTCCGCGTTCAAAAAATCAAATTCGCCATGATAAATAGTAATAAAAAAACTCATCGTGGTACAGTAAATGTTTAATTATACAAATAAAAATACACTAAAAAATCTGAATTTGTAAATTTGTATTGCAGATTATTATTTGATAAATCATATAAGCCTAACAAATTGACATAGATAAGATTGTAGTACCGTAGAATATGTTCAGACATTTTTTTTCAATTTTCAGTGGCAAATACCTGAAGCATATTTAAAATGACATCATGTAAATAACACAGGCTGTATTACGATATAAAAGAAAGGCTTATCAAATAACGATAGAAAACTATGGTATAGGAGGTTAATCATTTTTAAAAGCCATGTCATGTGAATGATAATTATAACTGTACATAGATAAAAAAAAAAAAAAAAAAAAAGGCACCGTTGGATTGGTGCTTGTTTATTTTTATTTGTGACCTTATTACAAGTGGCTTCACGTTTTGGAAAGAAAGACGTAAAACATTTGTGAGAAAAAAAATCTCTTTTCAAAGTTAACTTATAAGAGTTGTACATACTATTTTAGGAAAAAAAATTCTGGTCCACTTGCTTGTTGAGCACCGTCTTTCTTTTTTTGTGACATTTTATATGCGTTTATATCTATAAATATAGGCAAATGGATAAGCCAAATAAGCATGGAAAACATGAAATCAATGCAGACCTAGAAGCGGGAATCGGAACGTATTTTGAATATACTAAGAATTAAAAAAAAAACTACAGCATAACATATTCATGTATATTTGAATATCTATTCTATATATGTGCGTGTCAACCAGATATTCAATAGCCGCTTTATTTAGTCTATCGAGTATATTTTCTTGTGGTCAGACCATTGACCTATCCTAATGGTCAAAACAAGTATTCAGAATCCTCTGGTTTTATCCATGAAGTACTATTTAAACAAAATCTTCGTTCATGTGTACTTTTCTTTTACATAAAGTTTGAAGAGCCATATTTGAAAATCCTACAAAATCCTTATCATTTTTCATTTTCATATTTCAGTTTTAATGAAAAAATGTGCTAATGTTGCGCCTGTCCCAAGTCAGGAGCCTCTGGCCTTTGTTAGTCTTGTATTATTTTTATATTAGTTTCTTGTGTACAATTTGGAAATTAGTTATCACTGAACTAGTATATATTTGTTTAGGGGCCAGCTGAAGGACGCCTCCGGGTGCGGGAATTTCTCGCTACATTAAAGACCTGTTGGTGACCTTCTGCTGTTATTTTTTTATTTGGTCGGGTTGTTGTCTCTGACACATTCCCAATTTCCATTCTCAATTTTAATGTTAAATGTATGAAAAGTGAAGAGAAAATTATTTCGAGTGTCAGTGACATTTGTTTCGACGCTCCGTTCACCAGTAGGAAATCAATAAAGAGAGCACAAGATCTAATGTAGCTTCTCAATCTCCCTGCAGGTTTAAGCCTTTCGTTAGTTTACCGCAGAATCTCATTTTTGGGGGTCAGTTATATCGTGCAATCTTTTTCTGTTTTCTGTTGTAACAGTTTTCCAGATTCGAAAAGCATTGGGGCAATGTTGGTGTGAAAAATGTCTACACTCCAAATTTCTGTTCATCCTAACCCCGCATTCCAAACAGTTTACTGTTGTAAAAGAAAACTGACAACCTTTTGAACGGCATGGAATTATCACAGCCAATTTTTTTCTTCGTCCTCTTTGGTGATAGGGATTAAATTACAGAAAAGTTATCACAGCCAATTTTTTTCTTCGTCCTCTTTGGTGATAGGGATTAAATTACAGAAAAGTACAAGACATAGTACCTGTGTAGTGTAACTGTAATAAACAAGATATCAAAAAGTAAAATCACAATAAAATACTAGATAACTGCGAGTACTCTTAGATCTGTTCATTGTGTCTGGATGTATAAGTACCCGGCCACGTCCATTTGTACGATAGAAGAGGGGCATTATGTTTTCTGGTCTGTGCGTCTGTTCGTTCGTCCGTCCGTTTGTCCCGCTTCAGCTTAATTTTTTTGGTCAAGGTAGTTTTTGATGAAGTTGAAGTCCAATCAACTTGAAACTTAGTACACATGTTCCTTATGATATTATCTTTCTGATTTTAATGCCCAATTATATTTTTTATCCAAATTCATGGTCCATAGAACATGGAAAATGATAGTGCGAGTGGGGCATCCGTGTACTTTGGACAAAATCTTGTTTTCTATGGTCGGACTGTTGTCTCTTTGACACATTCCCCATTTCCATTCTCAATTTTATGTACTATATTCAGATCAATTTACTAGTACAATCAGTTCGTGAAGTAATGACATCTGATCAGCATGTCATAATAAATTACATACACATCTGATCAGCATGTCATAATAAATTACATGCATCTTACACAAGTATTTTTTGGTTTTAATTTCGTGCTTCATATAAGTTCCCTATAATAATGATGATATGCTTTATAATTTTAATGCCAAATATTTGGGACCCCAACTATCGCAGTCTTCTGAACTCAGAAAATGATATTGTGAGTGGGGCATCTGTTACTATGGACCTATTGTTGTTTATGTTTATATTATATTATCATGTAACCTTCATGTAATAGAATAATGCAAACTGTTAATTACAACTGAATATCAACCTTGATGTGTAACACATTTAAAAAATGAAGATTTCACTTCCTGACTTTCTGTTTTCAGGAAAAATAAACCAGTCAAGACAAAAATTCTTGTCAAATTGAATAATTAATAGTTGGGGAACAATGCACATGAGATACTTATTAGAATTTAGACAGCACTCGGCAATTTAAAAGTACAAAAAGGTGAAAATAAGAAATAAATAACTAATCAGTAATACTGCAGATAGTTATCAAAAGTACCAGGATTATAATTTTATACGCCAGACGCGCGTTTCGTCTACATAAGACTCATCAGTGACGCTCAGATCAAAATAGTTATAAAAGCCAAAACAAATACAAAGTTGAGGAGCATTGAGGACCAAAAATTCCAAAAAGTTGTGCCAAATACGGACATTGATTTAAAAAAGTTTAAATATTAACAAAGAATGCTGAAAAAATAGAAACAACATATATTTGGAATATCTATTTTTTTTCTAAAATGAGGTACAAGTAGTAACTTGAAGTAATTGCAATTTTTCTTGTTATATACGTGCATGCTTATAAAAATACTTTTTTTGGTACAGAATTTCACTTTTTTATCGACGTTAATGTAAATTGTTTCTCTTTTAGAGAAAGCCAAATTGTTGCATGGAAATCATTTGAAATTGGACAGGGGAATGTTTAAACAGAAGATCTGAAGAAAATTTGTCCATCTCCTCCGTCATCTCTTGGACTCATTGTTCATGGAAGCTTCATTTTACCGTCAAAAGAAGAAGTTATGATATCTAGAAAGAAAAAGAGTAGTAACCTTAATGAGGAAGCTGTTGAACCTGTTGTTGTGACACCTGAAGAACCAGGGGAACCTGAAATTTTAACTACCGACCAGAGAACTTTTTCAGGAATTGAACCTGGCTGCTCCAAAATTTTTCAATATTTTCTAAATAAGAGTCCCATATACTTTTGAACTGAATTGGAAAACAAAATTCGACCACATCAAAAATAAATAGAAAGATTCCTGCTCTAGTATCATTGAACATTTTGTACTTTCAAGAAATTCAAGGTTAGATCATGGACTTTCGACATCTCTAATGGGCTAGGCACTAAAAAAAGAAAGAAATGTTCGATTCGATGAGAAGGTTAAAGACTACCTCAGAGGAATTTTAGCAGGAGGGGAAGGTAGTTGGAGAAAAGGTGTATATGTTGCTAGGAACATGAGAGTTTGTAGGGACGAAGCAGGAAGAAAATTGTTTGTACTTTTTTCACTTTCGATCTTTTATATCTGGGCTTAACTGGTGAGTCGCTTTTGGCGTATTGAATTTTAAACAGTCAGAAAATATCAAACACATAACTGAAAAAAAAAATAGTAAAAGAAGTCAGAAATTAGTAGACAGAATCATAAACAAACTGCATCACTTTTGAAATATTACCGCGACAAATACAGAAATTTGAAAAAGCTAAAGTTACACAAAATTTTACACTCAAAACATGCAACAAGGAAAATATTGAAGTTTCGTCACTTAAAGAGAAAGTATCATATTTAGAAAATGAAAATTTTATTCTCAAAGATGAATTGGAAAAACTTTTACACTCTAAAATAGTAACGACATTTTATAAGAGTGAATACACAGATGATGTACGGGAAGTGTATACTACATTATTATCTATGAATGTAGGCGTGAAAAACATAGAAAATGTAATCAAAACAGTTTTAGAAAAACTTAGAGGTTTAAAAGTGGAAAGACTTTCCAAAAAAAAACCTTTGCTGAATACATGATAGGTGCAGCAAAATTGTTTAGAAAAAATGCGTCTTGAGTGTATACCGGAAGATGGGGATTCACCAGAGGCAGTAAGAACAAAAGTTGATAAATTAAATGGTTTTAAATGTAATTTGCATATAATTGGTAATTTTGCTTCCCAGGCAGAAATTGGCCTTAAACAATGGGGAAATATATCTAATTATTGTTGAAAATAATAATGTTAATTTTACTTATAATCAGTCAACAACTGATTTTATAAGAGCTTGCTGCAAACTATGTGCACCAGGTGCTGATGAAAAGTCTGGTTATGGTTCATTATTTCGAGCAATACTGAGTGATAACATAGATCTTAAGTTGACAACTTTTCATGGTCATCGTAATAATTTGCTTTTTGCTATGGGTGAATCTGTGTTTTTTCACAAAGATAATATTTATAAATTTATTGATTTGTATTTTAAAAAAGAGAATAGAGATAATTTATTAGAAGCTGTTGCTAATTATGTTAAAAAATCCAATGTATTTGGCTGGTTGTGTAGCCTTTGGAATAGTAGACAAGTTATTTACTGGTCTTTTGTGGCGTATAAAAGAAAACGAAGATCACATATTAGATTTAAATAAGGTATGGGAAGAATTTAATTTTTTTTTAGAGATTTCTTCTCAAGATGCCTCTGATTTAGTTGAAGGAAAAATATTGTACAAAAACTTTACTAATATTGATGAAATTTTTGATTGTTTGTTTGCTGTTAAAAACGAAGAACTCAATATTCTTACTTCTGAGCTCTTCAAATTATTTTATTGGATTTTCACTTGATTTTAGAGAGACAGTTAATTGACTGTCTTCCGGGAGGAATATTAAATGAAAATACTTATGGTATTGATATAAATTTAAGAGAACATTATTTCTGAAAGAGATTTTGCAAATTTAGACGGGCTCCAAAGGGAAAAACCAAATGCGAATTTAATAGCACTGTAAGGTATTATTTTGTTTGCTAACATCAAAACAGTAAAACGGTTAAATAATTTAGAAAATTGTGCATCACAAACTATTGAAGATTATATAAATGTTGTCCCTGATATTTCTATCCTTATGTCAAGGAAATCATAACTACTTACTGTTTTGATCATGTTTTCCATAACGAAATTGTTATACATTTGGCAGAAAAAGATAACAATGTAGATCTTGACTTCACAAACATTCAATCAGATCTTGTTGATTTCAGTTATTGCCGTTTTGTAGTAGAACTTGATGTCCTTACCAAACAATTACAACAATACACTAAGTGTTGTACTCCTTTGCACCTGCATAACTCACTTGGAGTCAGACTTCTTGGCTTGTCAGGAATATTGTTTGTTTAGTGTACTGAATGTGGAAGTGTTGACCGAATCAAATTGGGCAAAACACACTATCGTACTGAAGTAAAGAGAGGAAATGGTATTTTTGATATAAATACTGAAGTGGTTATATGTACTTTAATATGTTACTCTATTATTATCTTTTCCAATTAAAAATGACTACCAAGTATTGCATTGAGTCAGTCATATGGAGACTTCCCCTAAAATAATCATGTGTATGTATTTAGACTTAACTAATCGATCAGATCGGTATTCGAACACTAATCGATCATTACTCGATTGATGACTTGAAGTCATCGATTAAGCTCTCTCAGGAAAATTTTGTAAAACAAACCTAAATAGTTATAATTAGAGAAATTTGTCTGTACTAGCCAAATTTCACAAATTTTATGTTTATAAAAATGTATATCATAAATGATGAATAATTATGTTTTAAGGGTAATCAGTTATACTGAATGTTGCCATTATTACTATAGGAAAACACCAATGATGACCCTTAAATATATAGGTGCTCCTATCATTTGAGGGAACACTACACAGTTGCGTTCACACACATGGCCACCTTGGCGCTTACATTTGTCTCAATGCGCAATTTCTTGACGATTAGGGCATGGCACACATCTTTCCCAATCTGAAGTTGCAGATTTTTCAACTTTTAGACGCAACAATTCGTTTGGTTTAAAATGAATATTGACACTATCATACTACATGTACTATTTTTAGTAACATATCGTCAATTTCAATTAATGAATATAGTTATGTCAGTCAATATGGCATATTAGTGAAAAAATACATAATAGTATATATCATGTATATTGAAAAACATGTGACCACATACACTAAAGAGAAACAAGACAAAATAACACTAATATTGCCCTATAAACAGATGGCTCTTTATACACTAAAATAAAACTGGCTAATGTGTGTGGGTACTCGAAAGAAAATGTTTGACAATGAAGGTCAGCTGCATTTTCAAATCCACGTCTCATATATAAAGACTTTATGCTCCGAATAGTTGATTCATTGCCAGGACTTCCGAGATCAGTTGTAAATTTCCTTGTAGTTTTTTTAACACCATTTTCAATAGCATATTTTGCCATTTTAGCAATTTTATGTTTTTAATTGAAGGACATGCCAGTATGATAGGCTTAAAAACAGGCAAGGTTATGGATTATACATACAGAAGTAGAAGCTGCAGAGTTTGTGAGGTTCATGAGAAGAGAAAGGAAACCGTCTCTGCTCATGATTGCTGCCGTAACTGGAAGGGTACCAGCAAAGGAATGGAACCAGACATGGCGGTGGAAATGACACACACATTAAATGATTCAGGGTGCCAAATCAAGATTCTTCATGCAGATAATGATTTCACTACCACATCAAGGCTCAAAGTCCATTGTGAAGACCTAGAAAAGAAAGATGATCAAAACCACGTGAAAAAATAGATTGTCTAAGAAATTGTACGAGCTTTCCAAGAAGTAAAAGGAACTGAAACATCCTGATGTCTTCCCTTTTCTTGTCAGATGTTTCATGTATGCCATCAAGGAGAATGCAGGAGTAACAGATGAATTGAGAGTGGGTTTAAACAGAATAGTTCCCCATGTTTCAGGTGACCACTCTATGCACAGATGTTGAATGGTGTACCTACAAAGATGATCTTGTAAATATTAAGTAAGAAATCTTTTATTTGACTAATGTAATTAACATAATGCTATTTCTAATTATCATCAAAATTTTGCATTCTTTCAATGATCACTATTCCTGACTGTTATTGTAAGAAATGTTATATAAAGGATTGTACTTGTAACCATAAGTTGATGATGGTTGCCTCTGTTGAGCTAGAAAAGCCCTATCATATCTATTCATATCTTCCCCCTAACTCCTATTACATGGACATATGTTAGTTCTGGAATTGCAGTTTCAGACTTCTTGTTTTGTTTCTGGGAACTTTCAGTGTTTAACATGCTTTGTATCACTCACAAAACCTTTCCAGTAATTTTAACATATATCAGTTATCTTATTGACAGTTTTATTAAGTCATTGTTGCCCACTATGATCAAGGCACATTTTTAAAATACTTTGGACTTTGTCTTTTGTATATACACGACTGTTGGTTACCCGACCAGTAGCTTTGTCCTCAATATATACATTGTTCATCTCCAACTATGAATTCTTTGGATGTGATTTCTCGAACTCTTCTTTTTTTCTGCATCATTTGTTTCATTTGGATATTTTCTTCAAGAATGCATTTTCCTATATATTCCACAGGATTTATATTTGATGTTTACACATTTCATCATTGTAGTCTCAATGTTATGCTTGTTTTATAATGTACTTGAATAATAACTTTTAACTCATAAATTTACTTTCCTTTTCAACTTACAGATATGTTATTTAATTGCAACCCTCTATTTAAATTAAATACAATTAAAGGCTGTGAATTTTTGTTTTAAAACATAAATGTTTTTAAATCAATGATTCAGACTATCTGTTCAAGTCATACATCTAATCTTCTTCATCTTTCAAAATACAATAAAACTGGTTTAAAAGCCAATTATCAAGCGTCAAATATCTAGCTACATGTAATTCTCTGGCATTAAAATCCCAACATTTTAGACTTGCAAATTGATTTCAAATTTATGTTCATATCATATATATTCCAAATATTTATGTTTTTGCATTTTTATAGCGACATATTACTCTAGTTGTTAAGGCGTTCTTAGTGAAATACATTTCGCTATATTCATTTTCTTATATTTTGAAGTGTAGGTGATGTGATTCCTTCATTTTGTTTGTAATTCTTTTTAGTTCTTGAAAAGCATGAATTCACAATGTCAACAGCTGCAAAGTAATATTACACTAAGCATCACAGAACATCCTGGATTTCGACTGGTTTTGTACAGGTAGGTACTGGAAACAACATATTACCAGTAGGTACTGGAAACAACATATTACCACTAGGTACTGGAAACAACATATTACCAGTAGGTACTGGAAACAACATATTACCAGTAGG
Source organism: Mytilus trossulus (assembly GCF_036588685.1). Classification (NCBI taxonomy): domain Eukaryota; kingdom Metazoa; phylum Mollusca; class Bivalvia; order Mytilida; family Mytilidae; genus Mytilus; species Mytilus trossulus. Next base: position 86,959,201 of record NC_086377.1, on the reverse strand, counting down.
TACTGGAAACAACATATTACCACTAGGTACTGGAAACAACATATTACCAGTAGGTACTGGAAACAACATATTACCAGTAGGTACTGGAAACAACATATTACCAGTAGGTACTGGAAACAACATATTACCACTAGGAACTGGAAACAACATATTACCAGTAGGTACTGGAAACAACATATTACCAGTAGGTACTGGAAACAACATATTACCACTAGGTACTGGAAACAACATATTACCAGTAGGTACTGGAAACAACATATTACCAGTAGGTACTGGAAACAACATATTACCAGTACTGACAATAGGGAACGATTCAAGTGACACTTGAAGAATGAGTTAATAATTTAATGAATAGTAAATGTATTAGCACGGTTATTGTTTTAGTTAACCAGACTGCTGACAATCCGACGACAAATTATGTCCATGTCGGACACTATGATGATTGGAGAGAAGGAAGGTGGATTTTGAGCTGTCGGTCTTGCAGACAGTGGTCTGACAGGATTAAAAAGCAGACCTGTTCAAATGACTGACAGAACTGCTTTGTTGAATACCAGAATTGTCAACATTTGATTGAGGTGCAAATTCTGTCGGAAGGTAGCTGTTACCGACGACAATTTGTATGTGACGCAGTAAGTAATGCTCAATTGTTTTTACGGTTTTAAAATTTTCATATGTCTTCAATTAGCATGGAAAATATGCCACGCCACAAGGACAAAATTGCCGTCTCAGTTTGGTGGTCATTGCTCCCTGCCTCTCATACACAATAACTGAACAAACTCTAAAAGGTGTATCTGTTTAATGTTTTGTTCTCGTATAGAAACTCCCTGAGACTCCCAAAATTCTCCAGCACACCCAATGTTCTAGTATCAATAGAAGCAGAATTGACACAGATTTAATGGGGTGTATTGTTTTATTTTTTTTACAAGATAAACAAAAATACTATTTTCTGTTCATAAATTCGCTATACATTCAACCAAATCAAATTATAAAAATGTATTGTATATGTTCACATTAAGGTAGCACAATGCTAAGATTAAAAACAAATGCCATGTTTGAAAATGCTGTAACTTTCTTAATAATGATTGAAAATTTATAAAAGTGGTAGTTTTAGATAGCTAACAGATAACTCCTTCAAATTAATATTTGTTAGTATTACGCAACAATTATGTAACCAATTATAATGTTAACTTCCACTAATTTCCACTTTAAAATGAACTTCTGCGTAGGTATCCCCAGAGGGTAGATAAAGGCAACAGTAGTATACCGCTGTTCAAAACTCATAAATCCATGGACAAAAAAAAATCGGGGTAACAAACTAAAACCGAGGGAAACGCATTAAATATAAGAGGAGAACAACGACACAACACCGAAACGCAACACACAGAAACGGACCAAGCAACATAAAAAACACCACGAGTATAACAAAGACGTGAATTTGGGATAGACAAGTACTGTGCCACGTCTTATCTCAAAAAGGTTTTATTATATGTTGTTCCTATGGCCATTATCTACAAAAGGGTATCTTAGATTTAAGATGGAATGTATAGAACAAATATTACACCTAATTAAACATTATCTTCTTGAATGTGATTAGGATGTTTACACTAATAAGAGATTTGGGAGATAATGGAATACCATAGAGACAACCTTTTGAAGTCCATGGTGTGTTGATTAAGATTTCGTTAACATTTTCTGTATTTTTGCAGAGATTATAGAGCTAATTTCATTCAAATGAAGTTACCGAGATGTTGACGCTCATTACATCACTGTTGATTACATAATATAGTATTGCATTCATTTAAAAGATTAATGTTTTATCTATTCATATATCTCTGTTTTCTATGCATTCAAGAAAGTTATAGCATTTCAAAGGTTAGTGATTGGAATTAAAAAAAAAATCTTTTTGCATTATGCCTGCTGAGGTTTTGTTGATAAAAATCCAACCATAAATGCCATCAAAATATTTGAAAAAAAAATGTTTTTATATGAAAGATTTAGCAAAAAAAAATGCAAGTGACGAATACTTTTGGCCAGGTTCAGTAAATATCAAGTCGTGCAGACACAAATTACACACAAGAGTTCATATCTGACAGTATGCTATATACACATGCAGAGACACGCAGTTACATCTGCCATTAAGATATCAAAATACAAAAGCACATGTATGCTGTAGACTAGTTGTTACTTAAATTAGCATTATAGTAAAGATAGATTTGCTATGCTGAAATAAAAGCATTCAACCAATAAATAATGAACATAACTTAACTGATTTTGGTAATGCTCCACAACCAATAAAGTCCTGCACTTCTGCATCTTGGAAAGGCTGGGCAATCAAACTCGATACTTTCACAATTGCTGCCTTGGGGCTTAAACAGAACCCAACTAAAATTTTCGTCAAAATGAGTTCCCGGGTTGTTGATTTTAGAGTTTATCGTGAAAACAGTTGATTGTTTTGTAACGGCGTTAACCATATGTAGGTTTTTACTCTTTTTTTTTTTTTTTTATAGTGGATGATATTTTTATTTGAGTTGTGCTGCCACAGTTCATTTTTGAATTACTGTACGAAAATAGTACTGGCATGTGGTTTGTAACAATCAGTATAAGATTCTGCTGTATATTTATAACCTGTGTTGACTGGTCTTTGAAGAATTTGAGATGTCGATCTCACGAAGTTTTTCTGCCATTTGTGTTGCTGGTTCGTTACTACTGCTTGTATAAAGGACTGCTCTGGCTTCCCGAACAACTCTGAGGATTACATATTATTAGCAGTGCACTAAGGATATTTAATGATGTCATGAAACGCTGGAAGTTAGAAAGGAGAAACTATTTTTATTATCCAAGTAATACTTTTCATTCAGACGCTTTACAGTAAAGCGGACAAAAGACCATATTATATATATTAAAATAATTTTCTAATATCAAAAGTGATTTTCTAATATCAAAAATTATTTTTTAATATTAAAAATTAACATCTTCCAATTCAGGTTCTTGGTTTGTTTCATTTTGTGACTCTACTAGTTCTATAGCTTGCAATAAATCCTCATCTTCATTTGCCATATTTAAAAGAAAGAAATATTAATATGATTAAATTTAGTGGATATTATTTTGGATACACGTATACATTGGCTAGAGGGTTGAGATCTCATAAACATGGATGACGCATTTTTTCAATGAAAGGCAAAAAGCATTTTCTGGTTGTTTTTTTTTACTGAAAGAATAAAAAAGACAAACAGAAAAAAAACAATAGTACATATGACACAACATAGAAAACTAAAGAATAAACAACACGAACCCCACCAAAAACTAGAGGTGATCTCAGATCCTGCTCCACATATGGCACCCGTCGTGTTGATTATGCGATTAAAAATTCGGTAAAAAGCCTAATTCGGTAGGTCACATTCATGAAAGGGAAGGGGATTGTAGTTACGACGTTAAGAACATATCCGATATCATTTGTGAAACGGTTATTCCATAACGGTCAACCAACTCGTGATGGCGTCCGTAAAATTTACGAAGGGATGATTTCAACTTCACCATTTGGAACTCTTGGTTTAATAGCTTTTTATGTGAACAGTAACCCTCTTTCAAGAAAACCATGATAGGAAATGCAAGCACGGGAGTATCGTATCAATTGGGAGATATATACCCCGTTTACAGGTGCTGCTGGAATGTTGCTTATTAGAAATGAAAAGTTTTCAATTGGAAAGCTGAAATCATCTCTTATGTCTTAAAGTTTTGTTTTAACTGACCCTCATTGTCAGTTTCTAGATGTAAGTCAAGATATGAAGCCGACTTGACTATCTGTAGTATCTTTAATCTCCAGTTCGATGGGATAGATGCATTCCACATAATCACTAAATTTTAAATTGTTTAGTGAAAGAACATCATCTATATAGCGGAAAGTAGAGTTAAAGGATATTGTTAACTTCTTATCTTTCTTCCTAAGTTCCAGCATAAAGTCAGCCACATATTGAACCAGGTTCAACCCACCACTTTTATAATTCCCCTTTAAAAGTGTCCTGTACCAAGTCAGGAAGATGGCCATTGTTATACTATTGTTCGTTTCTGTGTGTGTTGCATTTTAACGTTGAGTCGTTTGTGTTTTCTCTTATTTTTGAGGTATTGAGATAAGACGTGGCACGGTATATTTAATGCGTTTCCCTCGGTTTTAGTTTGTTACCCCGATGTTGTTTTTTGTCCATGGATTTATGAGTTTTAAACAGCGGTATACTACTGTTGCCTTTATACATAAAAATAAAGAAACAAGTCGGTGGGTAGAGGGGCACAGTTTGTTCCCATTGGAATGCCGACAGTCTGTTGAAAAACACGTCCTCCGAACGTAGCAAATATGTTGTCAATCAAGAAATCAAGCATCTTGATAATATCAAGTTTCAGAAAATTATTTGTTTGAATCGGAGTGATTCTTTACAAAGTAGGATTTATCCCCCATAAGACAAGATACTTGTATCTACGTTGGCCATTCTTTTTTAAGAAGCAAAGTAATACCAACTCTTTCAATTTGTCTTTTAGTTTGGAATGAGGAATACTTGTGTAAAGAGTAGAAAAGTCAAATGTTTTAATACTGTTGCAAGATGAAAGAGAGTTAGATTGATTGTACTCTTAAAGATCTTTGGAATAATGTTTGACCAATGAAAACACTTCAGAACAATCAACTGCAGATGGCGCTGAATGTAAAACTCTTGAATGTGCACAAGTGTGTGTACTCGTAGTTATTTTTGTTGTTCATATCTCATCATATTTGTAAATTCATAAAATCAAGCTTTAGACGAATAGCTATTGTAACAGATAAGCAAAAATATACTGATATAATTAAGGCTACCTATTTTTTTCAACATGTGTTTAAGTGAAAGGTGTGCCAATATTTTCAAATACTTCTTCTTTCTTAGATTTCTCACTATGGCGGTCCTTTGTTTGGTAACGTTTGTTTTTAGATTTAATGTCCTCCTCATCTTTTTTCATATCTTCACTGGTGGTGACAAAACCTTCCTCCATGGCCGTTTTTTTCTGGTCGGACATGCCTTTTTTTGACTTTTGCAATTTTCCCGGTTTCATACAAATTCCTGGCAGCTAGTGGATTTAGATGAACTTGCCGTCTAACATCGGTTGAATAGCAACACAATTGCTGCTATTTTTCGGTTAGCTATTCAAAATTAAACCAACCTCTGTTGGTGTTACTTCCAGTCGGAAACCCGATTGAAATAGAACAAAAGAATCGAAGCTCTTTGTTAGAGAAGGCGATAAATACGGTAATGTTTACTATAGTGACAAAAAATTTAAAAGTTAATAGAAACAATTAAAATTAAAATTTTCTTCCCAATAACGTAGTGTTTTATTTTAAAAACACCATTTGCATAAGTCTTCCAATTTATCTAGTACATAGTTAAGCAGAACAATCAGATATCAGGTCGTCAACATGGGTATCTTTCAAGTTGAATGTAGAAAAATACATATCAATCTATTAGTTCAGTAATTTTCGTGTCTGCCCTTCTATTATGTGACTCGAGGAAAAATTCCAAAAATGGGTAACAACAGTATCAAAAAGAGGAAATTGAGTGCACCTTTTTATGTTAGGGCGTTTTTGAGTTGAATATTTTGTCTTAATATCGTCTTGCTTCAGATTATATCATTTTGATATATCAAAGCTATAGGTTGACTTTATAACTTTAAAAAAATCACAGTAATAAAAGATGAAATATATGGGTCAAGTAAAAATTGGTCATGCCAAATTTTCAACTTTCTTGTTCTCTCTGTAGATTTCAAAAGGGATCTTGTATGGTCTGCAGTTTCAGGTGATGGAAGTCCGAGTTTAAACAGTTTGTCCTTAACTAATTGAAGATCCATTTTGTCATATTCCTCATCACTTGTGTACTTAAATATACCTTGATGTAACTGGTCTTTAAGGGATTGTTCTCGGATGTAGGTTAAAGGCTATTTTCTGGCAAATAGTTGAATGGTTTTGGGTATCAGCTCACCTTCTGGAAAAATTACTGTTGTTATTTTCGTCTTCTCTGCTATCTTGACACCGATGTAGAGTTCACCAGAACTTAATTTTCTTTTAACATCCTCTTTTATGACTTTACCTGTCCTTATTGTTGGTATACTGCTGTTTATTTCTCAAATATATCGTGTTCATGGCCCTTCTAATCCTTCGTAGATAGTCTCGCGAGCTTACCTTTTTTTCTTTATTGTGAGTCTGTGTGCTGATGCCCTGCTTCTTTGCGCATTCTAGAATTACTTGACCAGCATTGGCAGGAAACTTACCGTTGATTTGCAAATTGTAAGTTTTGGCCATAAGAGTCCAGTTAATATCAGATCCTGATGGTTTGGATGTGATTTCATCGAGAAAACCAGTTCTGTCGAAGGAGTAGTTTTCAAAACTCTTGGAGGGGTCCGTAGGTGTCCTGTTGCAAGGCAAAATTTCTGTCCCTATCCAATTTACCCTCATTTCCAGTGGCAGACCAAATTTCCCCGACCATCATCCTAGATGGCCTCTATTACAACAACCTACCTATTGTTTTTATTGTGAACTTGTTCTCGTCCTGAATATGCATGAAATATTTGCCACTGGACGTTAAACAACCAACAATCAATCAATCAAAATTTCCATTGTGCTGTTTCGATTTCTTCTTACCTGCTGACTCTTGACGAATTAACTTCTCTGTCCTCTTCTGCTCTTACTTTTGATTAAAACAAATCCAGTCATTCTGTCCCGATGGTATTGGTTGAATGATTTTTTCAGATAAAAGAAAGTTGGTTCCATCATTTCCATCATCCTTCATTACTTCCTCAAATTTCTTTTTACTAACGGTGACGGCTTTCTTAATTTCCTGACGATCTTCTGCTGTGGTAATTGCTGTAGGAGATAGTAAGTCAGCTAATTTACAGTTGAATTTAATATTGACTTTTCTTCTATTATTGGTTGGACGATGTTGATGAAGGACTTAACTATTTTAACTCCTTTCTCTTCGGTCATTGATGTTGACGACACAGTATGAATAAAATGATCTGTAGCTGTCTGGCAAGTTTCCAAAATTTGACGTGAGTCTTTGTCTATTGAGATTTATGTAAAGAAGACATATCAATGTGAATTGGTCTGCATGGATTGCATTTTGCAAGCGTATGATTTTGTTTTTCCATTTTTTTAACATTGTACTAATTTTGTAGTCCAAAATATTCCAGAAATAAATTACGTTCTTCCGATTTTCCTCCACTTTTCTAATATTTCTTGTCAGTCAATTAAGATTGCAGTCGACTTATCCTGTTTTTGAAGTAAGTGTATTCCACATGCATTTTTGGATATCCGGCCATGAACATCAGGGCTGGTCCGTAAACAAATATAACCATGTCTGGAGGCGGTATTTCTTGGCCAACTTCCGTGCACTGTATTTTAAATTGCTGATTCTCCTGTGACCATAGCCCATATTTTACTTGGTAAAACTGCACCATTAAGGCTTTTTAATAATCTAAAAATTAAAACAAAGGTTATGACAGTTTATGGGTGTAGTGAAACCCTTGTGGGTATTCTATTGAACTAGCACTTTTGTCTGCAATCTTAATTTAACTTTGGACAGTGACCATGGTGCCTCTGGTATTGTAGTTGATTCTTCAACACTAGTGAGAGTAGAATTAGTTTTTGACGGTCGATTTTTCTTGCGCTGCTTTGGTGGATTGACACAAGGTGCATCTGGTACCTTTCTTTTCACATTTAGCCGTGTCTCTTCAAATAGTTGGTATTGTTTTTTTTCCAGTTTCGAACTTTAATGGTGTCCGTCTTGCCACTTATCAAGTCTAGTATGTTGCTAAGGACATTAGAAATAGTGTGCATGCCATCGTTCTGCAAATCTAAAATTATAATTTTTCAGTTGAATGACATGAAATGCTACTGATCTGATGAATTAATCAGAAAATGATTGATATGTTAAATTTAAGTGAAACAATTTCAATTATGCAATTATGAACTTGATTTCTGAAAAATTTACAATACTTAAAATCTCTTGAATAAAACAATTATTTAACTGGATAACATTTAAAAAAAAATGCTTTACTCTCCCTTATATAGTTACAAAATAATTTCATGATAATAATCCACATTTTACCCTAAATATTTACCCAAAAATTTTAATACTACATAAATATAGTTTATCTTCTTCTCTTTGCAAGTTAAAGGATGACCCAATCTTTGTCTGCTGGGCGTCGGCGTCCGGCGCCTTTGGTGTATTCTCGATCTGTTCACTGTTGTAGTTCTGTTAGGTCGATCATTCTTCAATCTCCGAAATTCGTCTCCCTGTTCCCTCACCACAGATCTCAAACCCTGTACTTGCGATACCAGTCTTTCAATCACCGTGTGTAACTGGCCAATACTATCTCTTGTCCTCGAGTGCTCTGCAGCAGTGTTCTCTAGCAAAGTAGATATGGACTGTTTAACCTCTCCCAGAGCAGAACAATCAGATGAAGATGAGGATGAATTAAGTACTAGACCCTGGCTTAAAGGAACACCATTCCATTCCGTGGCTGGATGGTTTGTTGAGGGTGATACAGGAAGATTTCGGGCACCTAACAGCTGGGGCAACAAATTGTCCTCGTCCTCGATTTCTCAGTCTCTCATTATGATGTTCCTCACTGGAAAGGCCAGTTCTGGTTTTGATACCAATGGAGATTCTGGGAAATCAAAAAAAATCAATGATGTTGGTTAACTGGAGGTCATCTCCAAGTGCAGCCTGGTTCTCCTGTATTATTTCCTGAACAATGTGTGTTTCTGTTGGCAAGGGTGGTGAAGCTTGGATGGATGGTGATGACCAGTGTCCTTGGTAGGTAAATATGAGGAAATATCAGATGGAGGAGTGTAATTGAAAAACTGGACTGGTTCTGGTGGTGGCATAAAACTTCGCATATTTTCAGATAGCAGAATTGAAGATACCCATTATCTTATAACCGGTCGAATGTGTACTAAGGAGTCATAAATCATTGGAACACAGAGAAAGAAACCAACAGCGTCTGTGGGGCAGATATAAGCGTCCGACACATGACCAGATGTATAGTACGTTGGACCTTGCCTATCATTAAGAATGTGCTGTCCACGACATTACCATATTTCCAGATTATTTTGTTTGTTTGATAGCACATCCAGGCATATTAACCGAAGTCAACAAGGTGTTATTCGTGAAGTCGGAAGAACCTGCAGTGTTATTATATAACACTACTTTCAATATTGGATACTTTTTACCTGTCCGTTTTGGTCCTTAAATATGTTCTGTATCAAGGCCGGAGTAACTGTACCAGCAGCCTATTTATATACATGATAGAAAATGTGGTGATGAACATTGTCAGATTTTGAAGGGAACGATTTAACTTGTACTTAGGGGACGACCATTAGATATTCTGGGGGGGGGGGGGGGGGGGGGGACAGGAGGATTTGTTTTTGATCGGTTATTAATTTTTGTAAACTGAGAGGACATATTATTCATTTTCTGCACTGTTGAAGCAAGAGTTTTCATTTTCATTAAAGCAAGGAACTGATTAAAAATACGGTTACATCAGGGTGTAAAAAATGTGAATTTGTTTTAATTTGAATCAAAGAATTCAACTTTATTTATAACTAATATAGGACCATGCTGTTGATTAAAAAATACTCCATTCCCGGACCTTTTGTTTTCCAAATAATTAATATTACCAATAATTGATAAGTTCCAGTTGGACGGGTTCAAACAGAAAGATTTGAAAGCATAGAAAACTGTGTATCTTATAATCGGCATTACTTTATCAGATGACAATACCAATACTAGAATAAAGCTTTCGCATAGCTATATACTTTAATTCAGTCACGGACCCGCGATATCACGGATGTGTTCTAGTAGTATATATAGTAGTGAAATACAAAATGTATATTATAATGATACAATTAGCAAAATAAATAGAATACAAATACACACTATTTTATTTAACTGACACAATTTAAAGGAATACTCTCTAAACTATATAAGTAGAGAAGCGAAAAGTTTCTTTTGAATACTTAACAAACGGCTTCCGAACAGTTCATGTTTTTTGCTCAATTTAAAAACTTGAAAACATAACCATGTATATTAAAAACTGACGACCAGACATCACTAATACGTGTATACACAAATTCATTAATTCTTTATTAACGTTTAGCCCTCCGGCACCTTTCTATTAAGAATGTGTAGTGACATTAATATAAACAGTTACATCCGCTGCTAATTGATACTGTGACAGTTTCTATGTATCTATTCTACAAATCCTCTATCAAATTTTACAGAACTAACTGATCTTCAACCAATTGACTCACTTCGTTCAAACAATAACTGTGCTGATTGCATTATGAAAGACAAACAAAGTTCCAGTATACAGCAATATATTGAAAAACTTCACAAGGTGAACAAGGCTTTGAGGCGACAACGTGTGAAGGCTTGTCGCCGTTGTCTTTTGGACACTCCAAATGAAACTTATAAATGTGGTGATGAGAATAGTGTTACCAGTTCACTTATCAGTCTCATGCAACCTTATGTGTGTATATATGATCGGTAGTCATTTGTTTGTTTATCTATCTGTAATTATGTATTTTGTTTATTTATGTATATGTAGTCGTCAATTGGGTAATGTTTTAATTTGAATTTACTAAATAATTTGAAATTCAGTAACATTTGGATAATTATGTTTTATGTCAGTATATAATATTATATCTGTATTCAATTTTCAAAAGCCTCGTCTTGATCAATAAACTATCATTTATATTTTTTTCTTGAATGGCCGAGAATAGATATGTTGGGAAACAGTGTTTAAGTACATATATATTAGAAGATGTGGTGTGAGTGCCAATGAGACCTCTCTCCATCCAAATTACAATTTGTAACTAGAGGCACTAATGAGCCCGTGTCGCTCACCTTGGTCTGTGTGAATATAAAACAAAGGACAGATGGGTTTCATGACAAAATGTGTTTTGGTGACGGGATGTGTAGTTCTTACTTTACTAAACATTCTTGCTGCTTACAACTTCAGGTCACTGTACGGTCTTCAACAATGAGCAAAGCCTATACCCCATAGTCAGCTTTAAAAGTCCCTGATATGACAATGTAAAATAATTCAAACGAGAAAACTAACGGCCCTATATATCAATCAATCAATTTCTAAATTGGACATATTTTTTTTTAAAATGACCCACACATGTGAAAAATAAATAAGTTGTATATCAAGTTATTTTTTTTAAATCAACACAGGACAAAGGAGTTCTATCTATCAGTCATCAGTTATATAACTTACTTGATTTAAGAAAGTCAGAATCCTCTGCTAATTTCTCTATTGATATCATGAATATTATTGATTATAAACAACGAAATAATAGGTCTCATGGGAAACGCATCAATCGAAATCAACGAGTTAAACATCGTATAAATTATACACTTGATAATATCGTATCTATATTTAAAAGTAATGGTCGGCATCAATTATTATGTAAACTGGGACAAATACCGATTAGTAAATTCTACGATATTTTCAAAGAGTGTGACACCATCTCATTCTTCAGCCCACTGTATGAATATTCGCGTATAAAAACAGCATTTTGTCACCATAGGCTGTTCCTACGTATTGACGCACCTGAAGATCATAAACGTCTTTTTTTAAATCAAATATATTAGCAGAGGTATTTATTTTATCAACTTATCTAGTATATTTAATGAATCTACCGTTCAAAGCTGTATACCTCCCTATTTTGATACAAGAAACAACTTTATATTGGGTATGATTATGTCAGTAGTTAAAATGAAGTGTCTTAAATTATTTTGTTGTTTTTGTGTACAATGGTTTTCCTCATAAACCTAATCGCTATTCCATTCCGGATAAGTTCTAAAATTACGCAACTTTTTCATCCAGTTGAAGCTATCTGGGACCCTGTTTAAACAATTCACCATGCATGATACTTTTTAATGAGACCTGTTTAAACTACCGTAAATACTTCAAACAATTGTTTTTTTTACTTCAATTTTAATTTCGAAAAAAGTGGACCATACAATATCAAAGTTTCTTGATGATCACTTCTAAAGTTTTTCCTCCCTCAGCTCACTGCTGATGACCTCCATTTTCGGCCCACATGACCTAAACAGGAAGTTGTATAAATGACTGTTTTTCCCGGAATGGACTAAATAGCGGTAAGGTGTATTGGAAAGTAAGATGCAAAAGATTAATATTTGAAAACTGCACACATTCTGTATTTTTCATCGTTTTCATGAAAACGGTACATATTATTACATAGTTGCGACATCATCAGATTAAAAATCATATATTTTTCATTTATATTTTTTAATTTTAGATTTTGTATTCCAAGCAAAAAGTGCATTTTTGAAATAGGCAAAACTTGGCCTAGATCCCAATAAATGATTTAGGACTTTTCAATTTCCAAATCGGTCATAACTAGCACCATGCCAACACAATTTATTTTGAAATTTTTATAGGTTAAAAATGTATTTGTAGACTTTAAGGTGTTGTAAGACTTTTATTGCAGTTTGGATGATTCATCATAAAACTATTTAATTACAGTTACTGTCATGGGACACTTGCAGATTTGGGAATTAGTAGAGATACACTGGTACTAGTATAATGTGGCAGTTAGGATTATTATTTCGTTATTATTTCCCTTGATTAATACTATAAATTTCATATTCCTTTATTTGATGATTTAGATGAAGCTTATTCAGTACATGCTTGTTAAATAACATAGCTTTTGCTATTTTAATTCATTTATTAAAGACATTTATTTATTTATATGTACTATGATCATGTGCATCTAAACACTACTAAAGGCATACCATCGCTTGTACAATTTTTGAAAAAAGATATGAATATTACACCTTCGAAAACCAATTCATCACAACCGTACAAGTCAACCACAAGACAAAGGGATCGACCCAACCAAACTATGACCACCAATATAACCAATTTTCAACACACGAGGATCGTCTAACAAACGAAAGATACAGAAATTATAATAACAACCAAGTTAACAATATTCAACTCCAACCAGAGTTTCCACAACCACCAAGGTTTTCGCAATCACAACCATTCAACATGAACAACACTCAAGAACCACCGTTTCCACAACCACAACAATTCAACATGAATACTAGTCAACGACAACCGTTTCCACAAACAACAACATTCAACATGAACAATAATCTACACAGGATGCCATTCCTGCAAGCACCACCAGTCAACCTACCGCCTTTGCCGTATTATCCGTGGCCATGGGGCCCATTTAACCAACCAAGTAACCAAAATGGCTTTTCAAATTATCCGTAAACATTTGTTACAATCAGTATTAATTGCATATCAAAAGATAAACATGTGAAACCTATCTGTTATTGTTTAAAAACAATTGTAATTTGGTGTACTTATTTGCCTGACAAGTCAAGGTATGACTAAAAATCAATGTTTTGGGGGTTTGTTGGGGTTTTTTTCGTTGTTGTTTTATTTGTTCTTTTCAAATATATATATATATATATATATATAAAGTATGAATATTCATAGTAATGAGAAAGAGAAATGAAAACACCATTTTTTCATTTTATACTGTTTATAAAAGGAAAAAAAAATTCTTCCCATTTTTATGTTATATATATGATAAATCATAAAAATAATGAAACTTCTATTAACCATTTATAATAGTAAAAATACAAAAAATGGATCATTTAATTCATTGTAATTTTAAAATTATCAATTCCTTGACAAAGGATCATCCAAAATCAACTCCAATTTTGTCCTTTTAACTTATACTTTAAATCATTTTACTAAAATAATGCCAAAACTTAGTTCTACTGAATATAACCTTAACATTGGCATGTGGAATATTCAAGGTTTAAATTCAGAAAAAATTACTGATCATTCATTTGTAAATTTTGTATCAAAAATGCATATTATTAGTCTTGTTGAAACTTCGAGTGACTGGTAAACCTGTTGATAATATACCTGGATTTGATTTTATATGTAATAGTACCAGGAAAAAACATAAAAGAGCCAGACGTGGTTCTGGTGGTATTTCTCTGTATGTCAGAAGTTCTATATATAAAGGTCTATCCAAACTAACTTGTACTCATAATAATGCTGTATGGGTTAAACTAGATAAACATTTTTTTAATCTTAAGAATGATATTTTTATGGCTACAGTATATTTTTCACCAGAATATTCTTCTGGTTGTACAGAAGACATAAATATAGTTTATTCAAAGTTGCTAAGAAATATTGAGCACTATAGTCAACTTGCAGATATTGTAATACAAGGTGATTTTAATGCATATACTAATACTATTCCTGATTTTGTTATCTCTGATGAAGCAAAATTCCCAAAATCAAAAGACAATGATTATTCAATTGACTCACATAATTTAAGAAATAATCTTGATTCAAAATCTGCAAATAAGAGTGGAAAGTTATTAATTGATTTATGTAAAGAATCCGGACTCAGAATACTGAACGGAAGAACTATTGGAGACCCTTTGGGCAAATGTACATGTATAACATATAATGGTTCCAGTCTTGTAGACTATACACTTGTGTCTTCTAATATATTACAATGCTTTGGAAACTTTAAAGTTGGTGATTTTACTCCAATATCAGATCACTGTCCTATCAGTTGTTCTTTACTTACTTGCTTTCAAAAATGTAAAACTAAAGAGACAAAATTAGACCCTCTCCCTGGTAAATTTTTTTGAGATAACAGAGCAATGGATTGTTATACTACAAACATTCAAAACTCACATGTAAAACAAAGACCAGATAAATTTGTAAATGATAAACAGATTGATTCTAATTCAGCTGTTGAAAAATTCAACGCTATTTTGTGTGATGCAGCACTTTTATCAACTAAATTTGTTCAAAAGAAAATCATGAATAGGCCTATAAAGAAAAATAAAAAACCATGGTTCTCAGACTCTTGTCATGACCTCCATACTACAGTTAAAAAGTACTGTTTACTTGTAAATAAGTTTCCAGACAACGGATCCTATAGAAAATCATTTTACTCATTCAAATCTAAATTAAGAAGAAGGTGTAAAAAAGAAGAAAGAAATTACAAGAGTCAAATCTGTGACCAAATTTCACTAAATATGAAAAAAGACCCAAAGACATTTTGGAATTTACTTAACAAATTAAGTTCTCTTTCAGAAATAAAAGAGGAAAACCATTTTGATCAAGAATTATTTATAAACTACTTTAAAAAAATGAACAGTACTTCTAACATCCAAAACAATAAATTCCATGACATAATTATTGAAAAATTAACAGCCTTAAAAAAAGACACTAAATACATGCAACTCTGACAACGAATTTAATAAACAAATCCAGCCAGCTGAAATTTTAAATGCAGTTAAAACACTTAAAAATGGTAAATCATCAGCTGAAGACTTAATTTCTAATGAAATGATTAAATGTGGTATGCCAGTATTATTAGAACCCCTATTAAAACTTTTCAACCTAGTATTTATGAAAGGCAGCTTCCCAAAATTATGGAACAAAAGTCTGATTACATTAATTCATAAAAAGGGGAACAAATCTGACCCCTCTAATTATAGAGGTATCTCATTGACTTCTAATTTGGGAAAATTATTCAATAAAATTATGCACACTAGACTAATGAAGTTTATTAACACTAATAATTTGATAAGTGAAAATCATATTGGCTTCAAAGAAAAAGCTAGAACAGCAGATCATATCTTTTCATTAAAGTCTATTGTAGACAAATATAAAACTAAAAAAAAGAAAATTTTTGCAGCATTTATAGATCTGCGAAAAGCCTTTGATACTGTCTGGAGGGAGGGTTTATTCTACATTCTACTCCAAAACAGAATTCCAGGCAAGCTTTTTAACGTCATCCAATCAATGTATAATGACAACAAATGTAGAATTAAATTTCAAAATGGTATGAGCCATGAATTTATGTCAAATTGTGGAGTAAAACAAGGGGAGGTACTTAGCCCCACTTTGTTTAATATTTATATAAATGGCCTTGTAAATGACCTTGATCATGCAAACACTCAACCAATTATTATAGGAGATGTTAAATTAACATCATTATTATATGCAGATGACATTATTTTATTATCTGAAACCCAAGAAGGGCTACAAAATCCACTAAATGAGTTAACTAAATTTTGTTCCCTATGGAAACTTGATGTTAACAAACAAAAAACTAAAATTATAATATTCAATTCTAATGGAAAATCTCACTGTAATTGTTTTAAGGTAGAAAAAGAACATCTTGAGACTGTTAAATGTATTTGTTACCTTGGAATAACTATAAATTGTTCAGGAAGTTTAAGTCATTCAATAAAAAATCTTATGGAAAAAGGAAGAAAGGCTTGGTTTAAAATTAAAAAAATAGAAAATTCCTGCAGTATGCTTGAAAAATTATTTTATACTTTAGTTGTTCCAATAACTCTTTATGGAAGTGAAGTTTGGGGTGTAAGCCAAGTGTTCAAAGATTCAGATCCATTTGAACATTTACATATTAAATTTATTAAAGAAATTTTAGGTGTACAGTGCAAAACAACAAATGTAGCCTGTTTAACCGAGACAAACAGAATCCCTTTGTACTTTAAAATTCAGCTTTCAGCTATA
The DNA here is from genome assembly GCF_036588685.1 of Mytilus trossulus. Taxonomy (NCBI): domain Eukaryota; kingdom Metazoa; phylum Mollusca; class Bivalvia; order Mytilida; family Mytilidae; genus Mytilus; species Mytilus trossulus. Next base: position 86,942,560 of record NC_086377.1, on the reverse strand, counting down.
AAATTTCTAAACTATATTGTAAACTCGCCTAACACTTTAGTCCATAAAATATATAATAATGTAGAGAAAACAAGTAAATGGGTTAACATTGTAAAAGACTGGTTAAATAAATTAGGTTATGGTCATCTCACTTTTGATACTTTTAATTTAAAATATCACATAAATAGTATCCAACAAAGAATCTATGACCAGGCTTATCAAATTATAAATTGTTCTATCAATAAATGTGAAAAATTAAATTTCTTTTGTCATACTAAAAGAATTAGAAAAAGGCCCCCATATATTGATATATGTAAATTCAAAACTGACCGATCAGTTTTCAGTAAATTTAAACTAAGTGCACATTCCTTAGCAATTGAAAGAGGGCGTTATACCAATATTGAAAGAAGTAAACGCATTTGCTTATCCTGTAACAAACAAGAAATTGAGGATGAATACCATTTCTTCTCAATCTGTCCATGCTATACATCATTAAGGGATACCTATATACAAAATATTAATAAAAATCTTAATTTCAATTTTATTAAATTGCAGTCCACTATAACACTTAAGCATTTGACTGTACTTTTAAATAGCAGTTTACCAGTCATTATAAAAATCTCCATAAAGTATATTAATGATTGTCTTTTATTAAGAACATCTGTATAACTTGTATTTCTTTTAATATGCATTGCCAACCTAATTTTTGTTTGTGTTCTTTTTTCAATTGTTCATGAACATTAATAATGTGTTAACTGTTGAAATTTATAGCCTTTTTTCTTCTTTGCTGTGAATACCACTGTCACTCTAATATAATTGTAATCAATTTAATTATTGCAAGTTTATTGTCTTAATTTTGTATGCCATAACCATTTAATGTAAATGTGTTTGTGCGAATAAAATATTGTCTATTGTCTATTTATATTGAAAAGTTTAATATTTGCACCGCGGCAAAACCCTTGATTACCTTCTGTGAGAAACTTGTATATTTCATAGAACTCGTTTTAGATTCTGAATTTGAATCCTCTAAGGACTGGTATTCAATCCAACAAAGGAAAGCCAAGCTCTCCAATCAGAATTTGGTCAGTGCATTTGCTACATGCCTCCATAGTACGTTAGTGCATTTGCTACATGCCTCCATAGTACGTTAGTGTATTTGTTACATGCCTCCATAGTATGTCAGTGCATTTGCTACATGCCTCCATAAAACGTTAGTGCATTTGCTACATGCCTCCATAGTACGTTAGTGCATTTGCTACATGCTTTCTAAGTACGAATAATTTGAAGATATTGAATGCTCCATTTCTGATTACCTTTGGCCTAAGATGATAATTGTTGTACTTTGATGATTAAAATATATATTGTTTTCAGTTTTTGGTTTTCATTTACTTAGATATATTATAGCGCACCACATTTGACATTTGACATCAGTCGTTTTCCGTACACATCAGTTTTAATACAAACTAGAAATAGATGTGGTCCGCATCCCCGAATCTTGGACAGAATTGTTTCTGCTACAATACTCTTCCGACACTGCTTTCAGGATTTATTACATACTGAAAACGACAAAACTATTTTCCTTTACCTGTGTGTTGTAAAAAGTAATTGTCACTTCATGTCTTCTAACTTGCAGTCCTCATATGAATTTAAGGTTTATGTACCCTTCTGTAGCCATTTTTGTACGAATTTTTCAAACCTCAATTGTATCAAAACTAAAGATATAATATTTAATAGAGATAGGCCATTTAGGACATGTTCTAAGGGGAAACTTGATGCAAAGCATTATTTTTTACTGTTTCATTGCATTTAATAGAAAAAGAGGACTTTGTGGCAAATAAATCAAGATTTTTATAGAAAATACACTGCCTTTAATACAAAGATTTTTGTTATAAAATTTGAAACATAAATTACTCACTTGATTTTCTATGATGTGCTAGTGTTTATTTTTTACAAAAAGTTTGAAGTAACCTGTAAATTCAAAAACAGCTCATGCTGAGTCACTAAAGTCGAGCGCACCCTAAAAGGTGTACTTGAATTTGGCCATATTTATACTTGTCTTAATCAATAACTACATACAACTTGTTTTAAGGAAATCAATGCTAGCACTGCATGCAATAATCCTATATCTATCAGTCATCAAATTGCCAAGTATGAGAGTACAAGGATAAAGGCTGTGGATTTTCTATAAAAATCTTGATTTATTTGCCACAAAGTCCTCTTTTACTATTAAATTCAATAGAACAGTAAATAAGAATGCTTTGCATCAAGTTTCCCCATGGAATATGTACAAAAGGGCCTATCTCTATTATTCATTATATCTGTAGTTTTGATACAATTGAAGTTTGAATAGTTCGTACAAAAATGGCTACAGAAGGGTACATAAACCTTAACACGATCAACAATAAAGACGTTACTTAGAGATACACTCACAAAGCGTTAAAAAGTTGCTAATAAGAAACTATATTTGCTTTGACTCGTAACAATAAGTTAACTTTAAGAAAAAGTTATCCTTGACCTATTCGTAATTTGCTGATCGATGCACCAATTGTTTTCAAAACGTAATGGAAAATAAACTTGTCGTTTACAGTATGAAGAGATCCAGCAATGACTCATGTTCAAAAACAGTCAAAATTGAAATTAATAAAGGAGGAAACATCTGTTTGTTTGTAATGAACTTTCATTAATGACATAATTACTCTAAACAATTGTTAAATATAGTAGAATTTTGTAGAACTGAAAATTTTTCTGAGATTTCGGTTGACCATTGTATTCGAGATTCAGTGTTCTTGTGGATTTCATCAATCAGTAGCCAGGATGATGGATCAGTGCCTGATATATATACTTTTCTTAACAACATTTTTAGAACAACAACATCAAAGGCTGACTTTGCATCCAATAGCACTATATAGAAAGGGTAATTTTTTGTCCATATATTCCCTATACACTTTATCTAAAATGATAGCAGCATTTAAAGGTGATGTATTTGCTGTGAAACCTTTTTGAAGTATGGACTGTAATTTTAGAGAGCAAGATCTTAGGTCTAAACGTAAAATAAATTCAATGATCTTCAGAAGTATGGGAAGGACTGTTATTCCACGATAATATTTGGCATCGTTTTTGACTCCCTTGTTCTTAAATACTGGTGATAATAATCCTGTTTTGATGATGTCAGGAAGTACCTTATCTTCGAACATTCGATTAATCAGTTTATGCAAAAATAATTTAAATTGTTGTCCGGCATATAATACATTTTCATTAGATATACCAAATACATCTTCAGCTTTTCCTTTATTGATTGATTTTATAGCTTTCTCGATAGTGTCTAAATCTACATATCTGGTAGCGTAATGTTCACTTATCCTTTTTATTGAGATATAATCCATTTCACATAGTGCTAAATGTTGATAGTTAAATTCAGGATGTTCAGAGGGAATTGCCAGTTTACTAAAATGTAGGTTCCAGCCTTTTAATATATCATTTCTCTCAAATATTTCATTTTCAACGTGTAGATCATTGATGAAAGTGTTCCCATTTTGCCTGTTTCCGTATTAATTTAAAAAAATTATGTTTATCATTCTGATTGTAGTTAATAATGTCATTTCTTTCGTTATGCTTTCTTCTTATTTCTTCATTTCTATTGGCTGCCCTGAAGTTTTTTCTAGTGAGTTTCTTTTCCGTTAAAAGTAAGTTATCAATATTTGGGGGTCTACCTGCTGATTTCCAGTTTTTATATGCTAATTTATTTGCTTCTAATGATTCCGAAATTTCTTTGTTCCACACATTGAGTTTTAATTTATTTTTCCTATACGTTTTCTTCTGGTCAAGCTGTTTTGCAGTATCAGACAAGAGGTCCATTGCTTGAAGGGTAATCTCTTCTAAATTAACCTTATCGAAATTTAACATTTCTATAAAATCTCCAATATTTCTACTGATAGTCTCTTCATATCTAGATTTGTCTACCTTATTCCAACTAATTTTGTGTTTTTGTTTTCCAGAATTCCTTGATTGTTGTTCTCGAGTTATGTTACATTTGATTCTCATTGATATAGGATGATGGTCTGATACATTAGATGGTAATTCAATCAGTCTTTTCGATGGTTCACACTTCGGATCAGTATATAGAAAATAGTCTATTTCAGATGTATCAATACCATTTACATTTATAAATGTGAGGCCTTTAGAGGTAGTTTTCAGATTACATTCCATCATTAAATCGTTGAGTTTATGTTAGCGCCTGCTGTTGTTGGATGGATTGTATAGATCTTCATTGAGGTCTCCAACGATTATAATTTCATGGGTCCCACCATACTTTTGTACAATTTCGAAAATCTGGTCTAAACAGTCTAAAAATAAGTCGTATCTATCATTTGAGGATTTTGTAGGAAGGTATGCTGATATAATTATCTGTGGTTTATCTATGGCTAATTCGATACATTGTAATCTACTTGATCCGTCAGGCAGTGGTTTTATATAACGGTCTATTAATTTTTGCCAAAGCACTGCTACGCCACCATATCCACGAGGCACATGAGAGGCTGCAATCAATACTACCAACGATAAAGTTATTTCAATCTACCTGTGTCATGAGGGTTTTAATTTTCATGTTCAATACTAACAACGACAAAGCTATTTCATCCACCTGTGTCACGTGGGCTTTTATTACCAGAATATTTCGAGTTATCTAGTGGCAGGCATCGCGTATGGTGGTTTTAAAAGTTACATTGAACCACGAATTCAATTAGCTCATTGTCCTTCGTCTTCACAATAATTTCTTAAACGGTTCAATAGTAGCAGTGGAATACCTGCATTTATTAAAGAGCGACATTTATTTTCTCGTTAAGATATAATTAATGAGTGATTCGTCACTTTTCCTTTTTTTTTAATCAGCAGAGGTATTATCAAACATGCATGTCTATAGATTTAAGTATATCAGTTGGCCTCGCAGATAGCAATAATACTGTATATGTTAAAATAGTTAACATACCATAATTTTAAAGCAAAAGCTTTGTTTAAGGTTTATGTACCCTTCTGTAGCCATTTTTGTACGAATTTTTCAAACCTCAATTGTATCAACACTAAAGATATAATAAATAATAGAGATAGGCCATTTAGTACATGTTCCAAGGGGAAACTTGATGCAAAGCATAATTTTTTACTGTTCCATTGCATTTAGTAGAAAAAGAGGACTTTGTGGCAAATAAATCAAGATTTTTATAGAAAATCCACAGCCTTTAATACTGAGATTTTTGTTATAAAATTTGAAACATAAATTACTCACTTGATTTTCTATGATGTGCTAGTGTTTATTTTTTACAAAAAGTTCTAAGTAACCTGTAAATTCCAAAACACCTCGTGCTGAGTCACTAAAGTCGAGCGCACCCTAAAAGGTGTACTTTATTTTGGCCATATGTATACTTGTCTTAACCAATGACTACATTTATAAACTTTTTTAAGGAAATCAATGCTAGCACTGCATGCAATAATACTATATCTATCAGTCAAATATGGTTATTTGGTCTTCTCCCGACCGGTGTCCTATAGCCATTCTTCCCCCATGCCCAAATTTCCGGGGGGGAAATACTGGATCGATCCAATATTTCCCCCCGGAAAAATTGGCATGATCCCACTTTTCCCCCTCAGCGTTACAAGGGGAAAACTAGGATCAGGCCAATTTTCCCCCCGTGAGTATCATGAAAAGCTAAAATTTCCGCCTTGTAATATAACGTCGGCGACGTCACGATAAGATTTTTTAAATGATAGTAACTTTTTTCTCAGTTTATAGTTACCAAAGCTTCATCGTGTGAATATACATTTGATATGTATTTATATGTGTTTATCTATGTTGTGATGTTATACTATTGTTTCAAAAAAAGGGAGAAGGTTTGGTACCATTTAAAAAAAAGTTTAACCCCGCTGCAAATGTTTGCACCGGTTCTAAGTTAGGAATCTTATGTACAGTAGTTGTCGTTTGTTTATGTAATTTATACGTGTTTCTCGTTTCTCGTTTTTTTTAATTTAGACAGTTGGTTTTCCCGTTTGAATGGTTTCTCACAAGTAATTTTGGTGCCCTTTATTGCTTGTTGTTCGCTGTGAGCCAAGGCTCCGTGTTGAAGACTGTACATTGACCTATAATGGTTTATTTTTATAAATTGTTTTTTGGATGGAGAGTTGTCTCATTGTCACTCATATCACATCTTCCTATATCTATATACATGTTATATATTTATTCACACGAAGCACATTCTGATCACATCCATTCTATTTCGTGGACCCTTGGTATCATTGACCAAATAAATACAATTACTTTAACCACTTCTGGTCATTCAGTAGTTTTTTCCTTACATGCGGACATATAGACAGTCATTTAAAAATGTAAAAAGACTGTTGAACAGAACGACAGACTTGTTGACTCATAGACAGACTGATAAACCTGTAGACAGCTGATTTGTGTAAATGTAAATGAACAACAAATTTGTATATTTATAAATAAATATAATTCTAACACTGTTCGGTTTAATTTCCAGACTCTTTATAAATATAGTGAAATCTATAATGGGGGAAAGATTGGCATGGGGGAAAAGTTACTATATGTATACGTATTGTCAACTTTCCGCAGGGGAAGAATCACAATGATCCAAAATTTCCCCGGGGGAAAAACTGGCATGGGGGAAGAATGACTATATAACACCGGCAGTAAAACGCTTGCCGAAGTGGGGCGTCCGTTTGGCTGTGCGGGATGTCCGTAGGTGGACTGTTGCAAGGCAAAATTTCTGTCCCTATCCACAAACCGTCATTTTCTAGTGGCAGTCCAAATTTCCTTCACAATCATCCCAGATGGCCTCTTTTGTATCAACCTACCTATTGTATTTATTGTGAACTTGTTCTCGTCCTGAATATGCATGAAATATTTGCCACTGGACGTTAAGCAACCAACAATCAATCAATCAATCAAATCCTTTTTACTATGACAGCCTGAGTCTGGGGGAAACATCAATGTAAAGATAAATTCTGACAGCTATGAAGTATTTATTAAATGTATTATCATACTATTGTGTTGTTCTTAATATCAAATAATAACACAAACTGTAAATGTAATACGCTAAGTTACATGTGCTTGAAGTGATATACTGGTATCGATCGAAAATTCAGACTCTTCAAAGTAAGAGTTTTGTTTGGCGACATACCATTTAGCCAGCTTCAAAGTTCAAAGTTCAAAAGTTTTATTTAGAGACTTAATTCTTCACAAAACAACCCCAAACATGTTGTGTTATATCCCTTTAAACCTTTTAATTACCTATTTCTCTTAAAATATGATATTTGGACAAGAAACTGGAAATTTGTAATGGGCGATAACTCGAGCAAAAAATTCTCCGTAAAAAAGGGTCTCCAATGGTTTATGGCTCAGCGCAAAAAAGCGCATAGTCACATGTGGCCAAACTTAAATTCATTCAATTCGTCATTAATTTAAGTTTTCAATGATGTCTTCATTGTATTTCGTTATTTACATATATGTAAGCAACGATTTCACTAAGTATCGTAACACCTGAAGCATAATTTTAGTGTTTTACTTACCTTTTTCCCCAAAAAAATCGTCTGTTCATATGCCATTGCTTATTTTCCATCGGAAACCAATGTCTTTTGTAACACGCAATCTGATTGGTTGATATTTTTAAAGATCTTTTTGATCATATGATTCCAGCCTAGTACAAAATGGTGGACGCGTTGACAGGATATAGCTTGGCACCATCCAAACGATTGCGATTTTCGACATTTTGTAGGCTCTTTCGGTCATTTTCATATTAAAAATCCTCCAAATTATAATCAAAGATAATATCGGAAGTACGAAAAACAGTTGCAATACTAATAAAAATAAAGAATATTAAGGCCGAAGTGGGTGATTTTACCATTGTGGCAGATACGAATTTTCAAAATGGCGGACCTCTGTCATGGCTATATCAAGGGTAATTCTCTCCGTATTGATGTTCAGTAAAGTGTCAAATTTTGAAAATTCAGTGTCCTGGTTGATTAATGTTTTTTTCAAGTTTTATCGTGGGGTTCAAGATGACTCATAAGGTCCTATACAAAATAACGGGCCTTTAACTATATTTAAGTGTTTTAATTTTAAGAAAAATCACTCCAAAGATGAAACAACTTTTCTTTTTACAATTCATAATTGTAATGATGCTTTTATATAAGTAGGAAAAGCTTATGATAACTTATCTGATTTTGGAAAAAAAAAACTTCATCACATTCTGGCTGCATTGAAAAACTATTTTTTTTTGGCCAATTGCACAGATATCAATTCTTATTCTTGACGATTTAATCCCCAAGGGTGACTGGGGAATAGAAATATGGTCACTTGGTCTTCTCCCGACCGGCAGTAAAACGCTTGCCGAAGTGGGGCGTCCGTTTGGCTGTGCGGGATGTATTAAGTTCGCAGTCACGTCCGGTCAGATTGGGGACGTTAAATCCGATGTCTCGTGTAAGGAGAGTGCCACGCTCTTTGCACGTTAAGAACCCTTGCAACAACTCTCTGAGGGGTCCGTAGGTGGCCTGTTGCAAGGCAAAATTTCTGTCCCTATCCAATATACCCTCTTATTCCGGTGGCAGTCCAAATTTCTCCGACCATCATCCCAGGTGGCCTCTATTGTATCAACCTACCTATTGTATTTATTGTGAACTTGTTCTCGTCCTGAATATGCATGAAATATTTGCCACTGGACGTTAAGCAACCAACAATCAATCAATCTTGACGATTTAAGAGCAATACATGTATGAGGCCACTCTTCAACAGTATTCTTTGTCAATTTCATATATTTTTAATGAATGTAACTTATCTTTTTGTTCATGCTGAGATTGGAGTTCATACTTATATTCATATATTTGTCATAGTAGTATTTTATACTATATTTTAATTTCATTGATGCAAAATGTCGGATCACACTTTCTGTATATATGTCTAGTTATTTACTGGTACACGTCTTCACATCACACAATTTTTACTTTAATGGCCTGCCTTCAGTAGTAGAGGGGCACTATATTTATCAGATTAATTATATTTCGTTATAAAGCTAGGTAAGGTAATCTAACAGAGCAAAATGTAAGCATATAAAATAAAAATACAAGACTAAGTCAATTAATTTTATCAATTGGATAAAAAATTATAAATAATCTGTTGATATATATGTCGTGTAAAAGTTTTTGTACAGGTTATAAATTTTGTACATGTTATAATTTGTACAATGCAAAAAATCAAGTTATAACATGTACAAAATATTGCTTAAAAATGGTTTTAACTTGTAAATAAAAATATGTTTTATATATTATTACAACAAATGCCATTAACCTCAAGAAAATGTTCACAATTTTTTTGTTATAGTCCCTTCATGTTAGTGTGATACCTTTTTGATAAAGTTAATGACCGGATAAATAGCTTTTAGAATTATTGAATACCTCAAAGGCTTTTAAATACACTGTGTCACATATAGTCAATAAATATTATTTGGTATTCTCGCCTGGTAATCAAACAGAAGGATACTTAAAAGCTATTTTTGAAGCAAGTTCTCTATTCAATAATACTGATAGTGAAGACCCTTTCAAATAGACAGAACATTGAAAACTGACAAAACAAGGTCAGAGACGAACATTTTTACTGACACACTCTTTAGTTAGAAACACAAACAATGGTAAGTGAAATATGTGATGCTATCAGCTGTTAAAACAAGTTTCACCATGATATTTACTGGTAAACTTCCTTGTAAGAGGGCGTTTTCAGGTTGTGATAATCGTGCTGTCAATACAAGTGAGGGTTTGTCTGAAATTTCAATATTGACATCCAGCGTGCACGAAAAAGGGCCCTTTCTTGCCAGCAGGTACAAGCTGATGTCTTACCAAAAAACTCAAAAACAAGATTAACTGTTCTCTCCCAATACAAGGTTATAACGTTATCATTTCTGTTCCGTATACTAATAGGGGCCCGATCGATGAGAGAAACACTTGTATTTTAGCATTGTACAGGTTATAACATGTAATAACCTGTACACAATTGCAACTTGTACAATGTATTTATCAATGTTATAAAGAACACGTGTATTTCTTGTGACATTTGTAACATGAATAGATATACCGGTTTGAAGGTATTCTCTAGAGTAATGAGTATTTCACGAGCTAATATAAGCGGGAAGAATTGTAACGGTAAATCTGTGTGTAGTTATTTGTCATTCGACGCTTGCATTTCCGCATTTCGGGCAGGTTAGTCTGGTCAATTCTTCAATATGGCTGAACATACAGAAGAAAGTTTACTTCTACAAGACGACTCATTACCTGATAAAAGCAGTGATGGTGCTAACAGATCATCTTCTGATAGGGACTTACATGACACATTCTCTTTATTCAAGTTGTACATGGACGGGAAAATGGATAGCCTTGAATCCAAGTTGGTACGTGAACAAAACGCGATGTCCAAGAAGATAAAAGAGGAAGTCTCTATCAAGTTCAAGCACGAAGGAAACCGAATTCAATTTAAGTTTAACGAAGAAATTGTTAACGATCTCAATAAGCTTTACAAGTCAAAACCGTCAACAGAGGCACATAGTATTCGTGTTGTTCTGGATTTGCTAGATAAAGTTAAAAGCCGTAATAAGCTTATAAGGATTGCTGATTCTTCCCCGGCAGGATGGTCAACCGTCCGTGAGTATGAGTCCAATGATATTGCTTCTGACAGTGAAGATGAGAAGAAAAATCGCCAGGCGGAGAGTCGAGCTATGCGCACGATGAAAGACAAGACAAAAGGACGTCCCTCTCCGTATTCCAACAAACCCAGATTGCCACCAGCCGAAACCTATGCTAATCATACCTACACTCAACAGTTTCAGTGGCAGCCCTTTCGTAACCGCGCCGCACGCACGCAATTATAAGCCAGTCGGACTTGAAACATGCAAAATCTTGCTGAATGCTGGAATATCACACATGTAATGCAGGAGTGCGCTTGGAACTGATGTAGGGGCTCCTCTGTAGGCATTAAACATTGTACTATCTGTCAGTTCTAGCAATTCATCCACGAAAAGGTCCAGATATTGATCTAGGTTTTTTTGGCTCTTCTGTCTGTGTACCCTGTACAATGCCAACCAACATCATTGGTCAATTGCCTGAAAAAAATTATAATAGCCTTTCAAGACGTCATAATTATTTGGACTACTTTCAAACGAAACCGACTCTACCAACCCGGTAATGATTCCTGTATCCTCAACCCTGTCTTCCAATAGCTGTAATACAAATTAATATCTGCTTTACTAAATACTAAATCATATTTAAAAAACATCCCATTCCTTGAATCAAGCTTTTGAATACATCCATCATATATATACAAGTCTAAATTGAAAACTACGTTCAAACCCATGATTGCGTTGGATAAAAACCGCAATTTTTATACGCGTGCATGTAAAACAAATTTCGTTGTAGAAGGGTCTAAATACAGCACAAACAACATTTTCCAAAAAGACAAAGAAAGTGAAAAAGTATATTTAAACCAAACGCATTTGACTTACAGGTCGAACAACTGATGTTCTTTAACCCTACTGACTGCCATTGGCGATTGCAAAATAAAATTGATCATAAGATGTAACAAAATGGATCTTAATATAAATTCAATACTAAACAGAAAACAATGAACTGGTGGCCAAGATGTTATGCCACACACATAAAGTGTCAATATACTTTTTGTACACCAGATCCGGATTTCGACAATAAATGTCTCTTCAGTGATGTTGGCAATCGAAACGGTATTTGGAAAGCCATATAATTTACCCTCAATATATATTATATATAATACGGAGGTATATGGGGAGGGTGTAGATCGTGCGAGGGCAATGCAAGGTCGTTAAAATCGTCCATCATATCATCAAATATGTTCAACACCGCCGTATTATTGCGTCTGTAGAAAGTAAGGAGCCTCTTGTCGTTACAAGTTTTGAATGTGTTTTTAATGATTTTTATTTTTTTTTATTTAGAGTTTAGAATAACGTTCATTGTCGTTCTTCGTTTGATCAAAGGATAAAACTTAATGAAAAAAGATGAAAACGAATAAGTATACGAAATACCTCAAAGGTTGTTGACGGAGATGCGTTATAGCATTTGCAGTCATGAAAATCATTTGTTGGTACAACACTTTTTATGCTGTACATCTTTCCGGCCTGGAGATTGCAGCCACCAACAGTATCTGCCAATCCATTCCAGGTCGTCAACTTGGCTGTACGGCCACTATACTTGAGGATCATTTCTCGTCTCTTTGACCCATTGGCTATCTGTATTTCCCCTATCTACAATTCATGAATATTAAAGTTAACTTAGTTGGAATCAACTGTCCATCTCCATTCAATTGTAAAATGTTATTGTAGTATCAGATGAATTTACATGTATATACTTTTTATAGTTTCTTGATTTTGAAACTAAAAGGGTCGTTATCACTTTATAACACAGCGAACATTTGAAAGATTGGGATTTGATTTTGTAACTACTAGCAAAAATTGTCATATATACACTCAAAACACAGGGAAATTATCGAGAAAATAAAAATAGCATTATTGATACGAAAAATCAAAGCTGTGGTTAAAATGTTATTTTGCACAGAAGGCGTTTCAAACAAAAGATATGTTGCGTAGAAGAATACTATTGTAAAACTGATAGAATATAAAGTTGAAGACCCCAAAAATCTCATTTCTCTGGATTGAACAATATATGTACATGTATGTTGATTACTATGTTATTCGTATTAGAACATATTTGGCTAACATATGATTAAAATATTATGTTATTTTCTGTGGATATTACTCTGAAATAGTCGGTTTATATTACGACTTATGTAAAGACATATCGACTTTTAATACATACACTTGTAATGCCAACTTTCTCCAAAGAAATGCGGACCCTGTTGGAAATTGATGCCGCTTGGTCTATTGTATACATTGGGGGGTTAAAAAATTCTTCTCTCAAACACACCTCAGTTTCATTGAGGGGACTACTTGTTTTCATTATCTGAAATAAGGAATTCGTGATGCAGTTTGTTACTATTTCATGGATATTGAAACTTATGGTGTACTAGTTTATCAAACAAATAAGTATAAACAATGTAAAAGAGATGTGTAATTTAGATAAATTCATATTTGGATATTTTAATTTGAACACCGAAATGCCAAAATAATGTATATGTATTACTGCAACACCTTCTGCTTTGCTGTCACATAGTTTGAGTTATATTTGTAATTATGTATTTTAAGTATTATTGATATTTATGCAATTCAAATGTATACCTATAGTTTACATATAGACTTTGGTAATTTATATTACTAGTATCGTCTGCCTATTTTGCTTCAAAATTTGTAAGACTTTAAAAATTATTTCTTTGATAACATATAAGGGTAGACCTTAATTTTTATAAAATGAATATATATATATTAGGTTGATTGTCTAGGCACTTTATATATATATATACAATACATATTAACAGATAATATCAAAGACGAAAATTAAAAGGTACAAATGTAATTGCAAGTTGTTAATGAAATTTGCAAAACATCATAAACAGAATATTTGTCCCCTTTATGCAAAGAATATGTTGTTTCTTTCGTAAACCGAATATTTGATGTCCTCTTTATGCGAAAAATAGCTAGGTTTTGTTTCTTTCGAAATTTTTCAACTTTTACTTAAACTCTAGATTCCCGTCATGTCCTTCTGGACTTAAATTTTCAACTTTAATTATTTCTTTATACAACTTACAACTGTGTCCGGCCTAATCATATAGCCGTATGTTGTGTCATAATGTATTTTGATACACTTGATCTGCTCGTCTCTGTTTAACTGATGGGCCTTTTTTTCTTTAAAAGTTGCTATCTGACATATTTTGTTGTCACCTATTGCCCATACTGTATATTTAACGGAGTTCCCTTCAGGGGAGAATTTACTTCTGACTGGAAAAGACACCACGTCTTCCAGGATATAGGCTTTGTCACTCTGAAATAAAATAAAGTTTTTCTAAAACTTTTTTAAAATAGAATGGGACTCAGTCAAACAAGACACAATTACATGTTAAAAAGAAATAGTTTATGACTTGAAATAGATTAATTTCAACTTATTTCACATAAATTGATGCAAAAATATTTTTGAATCGTCGAGGTTGGAACACTCGCTTGTTTTCAATTAAAGATGTTACAAAGCGCAACAGCCTAACCATTACACCATCAGCTCATGCACGATAATGGGTTTAACGTAATATTTATACATTAGATATATTGTAATTAAAAAAAAACATTTCCTAAAACTATAATGGGGCTGAGTCAAACACGCCGTGACACAATAATGTTAAAAAGCAATACGTCAACAAGTGAAGAAACAAACTGAAATCTACTTACGCTTTTTGCTGCTGCTTCTTGATTTCTAGGCAGAGAATAAGAGGCAGAATTTGTCTGTAAAAAACGAATGAATTGTTAAGAAATGTTATTGTTAAAACTTATAATGTATACAAAGTTGTATTTACGTCTTATGTTAATAAAAAAGAACACACCACCGAATCGTAATGGACAACAATGAGAATTTTTACCAATCTGTTTAATGAAACGTGTAAATACAAAATACAAGAAAGTATAAGATGTATCTATGTGTATGACATTACGGAATGTTTAGAATAAAATTTATCCAAATAAAAATACGTCTTAAACTAGTATCCATTTTAGAATCATTCGAAAATAAATCAATATATGGCATTCATATTTTTTCATATCAAATAGATTTGATTGATTAAAAAGTCGAACACACAATCAATACTTTGCTATAAAAAGTAACATTAATAAACCTACAGAAAACTCCATGCGTTAAATAATTACACTTTGACATAATTTGCTAACTTACGGGTCTTAACAATAAACACAATAGGTAGGTTGTTAAAATGAAGGATGATGGTCGGGGAAATTTGGACTGCCACTGGAAAATGAGGGTGTATTGCCAGTGAGACAACTCTCGATAAGAGACCAAATGACA
Organism: Mytilus trossulus; assembly: GCF_036588685.1. Classification (NCBI taxonomy): domain Eukaryota; kingdom Metazoa; phylum Mollusca; class Bivalvia; order Mytilida; family Mytilidae; genus Mytilus; species Mytilus trossulus. The sequence continues at coordinate 86,927,551 of NC_086377.1, read as the reverse complement.
GAAATTAGCAACTGTAGGTCACTGTTAAGATTTCAACAAAGAGTAAAATCAATATTGACCTTTTGAAAACACATCAATACTGATTGATGACCAATTAAGACAATCTTATGATTATCATCCACGTGTTCAGTTGAAAAATATATTTTCTATTGAAGAAGGTATATCAGTGAGTGATGGTAATCAAATTTAAGAATTGTCATATGCATATGTCCCTTAATAAATGTGATAGAATAAGTTAGGCATATGGCAGTCCTTAAACTCACGACAGAAGAAAACAAACTATTTCTTATTCATGGTACATTGATTGTTTGTCTTTCAGCCACTCGGAGGATAATACTTGAAAAGGCAGAGATCAGGGAAAACTAAAAGGAAATGAGGAGATGTTATCTTACTGTTGATTTTTATTTGTAAATAATCAATTTGGTTTAGTCTAGGATTTTAGTATATTGAAGGACTGTTTTGTCTTATTTCAAAAATATGCTTTAAATTGTAAAAATATTTGAATTAGCTCTTGCCGCGATATAGCTTTTTTGTGCTAATGCGGCATAAAGCAACCAACAATCAATCAATTAATGACATAAAGCAGCTATCAATCAATTATGTGTAAACATTAAAACATTATTGTTTTACTCTTCAGGGTCACTGTAACTTGTTATCAGTTTCAGTTACATTTGTATTTGCATGCTTGCATAAACTGTTTAAATGTGTTTACAGTTCATTAATTGGATAACGGTCGTATGGCAACATCAATATGTCACAAATCCCCCAAAAAAGAATGAAAGTCCACATGAAATAGAGGTAAACAAATAAAGGCAACAGTAGTATTCCGCTGTTCAAAATTCATAAATCGATAGAGAAAAAACTAATCCGGGTTACAAACAAAAACTGAGGGAAACGTATCAAATATAAGAGAACTACGACACAACAGAGACACAACACCGAAACGTAACACACACAGAAACGAACTATAATGTAACAAGGGCCATTTTCCTGACTTGGTACAGGACATTTATTGAAAAAAACGTCGGGCTGAACCTGGTTTTGTGGCATGCCACACCTCTCGCTTTAATGGCAGTGTTAATTATATCATTAAAATGGCAACATTACACGACAGGGTTACAATAAATAAACAGATTAATGGGAGACAATATAAGACAGAGAAACAAACAAATAATAGCCATCCAAAGGCAACAGGTTAAAAAAATATATCATTATACATAAGACGTGCGCTACGTCCAAAAAAAAATATGCTCAGATGTAAAAAAATTGAAAGCCATAACAACTACTAAGATCGTCGAGGACCAAAAGTTCCAAAAAGTTGTGAGGCCAGGGTTATCAAAAAAATAAACAAATCGAATTCATGTATCCGTGATCTGTCTAAAAGGAAAAAAAAACCAAGTAATACTTATAGTAGTTTTAAAAACAGAATCATTTGAAAGGTGTTTTTTATATAGGCTACCACAATATTATTTAAAGAAGTGGCAAGAGAACCAATGACACAACTCTTTATTCCAAGACAACATGTAGTTTAAACTGCAGTATGTGGTCTCAACGTAGAACTTAACTCTTAGAAAAGAGTAAGCTATTAACTGCTATATCCTATTGTTATGTTTTATACCTAAAACTATTTAAGATGGGCCAGCGCGACAGTTTGAAGCTGGTCAACAGAGAGGGGAGAATTTCTCGTTTTAAAAGTTGACAGCATTATCTTAATGGTTTCTGTTAGCAGCGGTACTAGTCAAGAAACCACAGACACAACATTTGGTAAATTTCAAACAGGCTCTGCAATAGGTTACCAACGAAAGCTTTCAGCACGTTATATTTAAATATCTTAGATGAGGATTTCCAACAACTTGCAGTAGATAACTTCATGAAAAACACTACAAGTTGCCTTAGACAGGAATAAAACTGTCAGATTTTATGCAATTAATAGTCAGTATGTATGGAACAAGGACCATAGAAGTGATGACAAGGCTCCATGGTATTGATCCCAAGTGGCATGCTGTCCGTTGAGACAGGTTGACAGCATCGGTGCATCAGCATCATAGCTGGTTTGTTGCTGTCAAAAATATCAAGTTAAATTTGACTTCATGAACTTTCATAAACTTTTACAATATTGGTCAAACATGCATGGACAATGTCGTGCGATCGATAATTTTAAATTGCCCTAGTACCACCGAACCTATACGAAACCAAAACATTATGTACCTTTGCCACGACAAAGTGAGATGGCTCAGTGAAGACAGGGAATCCTTTAAGTAATTTGTATCAGTATACTTCCTTTTCGCGTACTATTTGTGTGACAGATGCCTCGATGCATCACCAAGACACAAAGTCAAATGCAGCTAGGTCCCTTTCTTGCAGATACGAATCGGTTCAATTAGAAAGGTTACCACAATTATTTAAAGAAAACCTTATTATATTGAGGGAATGTTTATGATCCACAATAAACCCATTAGATCCTACCACAAAACATTCAAAAACATCATAGAATATCTGTTTCGCGGTTGGATTTTACATCATGCAAAACTTTTAGTTGATGAAATACATATTTTATTTGACAGATCAAATTCTCTTTACAATGATAAAAGGGACCAAAATTCGAAGAAAACCCATTCAAAGCATTATAATTCAGCTTCATATTCGAAAATGGATGAATGTTCTTTAAAATCGTGAAAACAAACAGAATTAAAGCAGGATTCTTGGTCAAGAACTTCACAGCCTCGTGCAACCATATCTCAAGGAATGTCAAACTGTTATTCCAAGTGGGTGCTTCGATTTTGATAACTGTTATTCAATCAAAGGTGTCGGTAAAACATTTTTAGTTGGGAAGCTTGTCGCGCGAAAAGAGATACACTTATTTGGGCCCATGTTTTAAATTTCCAGCTACCAGAATAAAAATATATTGATTTATTCGCCTGACACAGACGTATATTTAAGAGGTTTGTCCCATGTAAATAGAACTCTAGCAATCAAAAACATCATAATTCAGCACACCAGTGATAATGTTAAGTAGTCACACTTCAATACGCTGGTATAGCCACCCCGATCTCAAATTCATTCAAATTCTGTACATATGCAGTGGCTGTGATTATATTTGCTTTACAACAAAATTCATTAAACTAATCTGTCGAAGAACTGATGTTCTTTAACCCTGCTGACTGGACGATCAGACTACAGTACTTTGATTTAAAAGAGGGGCGAAAAATACACTGATTGTTAGTGTGGCCAAATATAATAAACTTTTCTCAGAAGTTTAAGAGCAGATATTTGTAAACGTTAATGACGAAAGACGCCTAGTGATGAGCTTAGCCCACTTGGTCATTGGGGCTGATGAGTCAATAAAAACCCCAACATTTTTTGTACCACCATTTCGAATTGAAAATCGCAAGAAGTACATTTCAGTTGCAGAAACAGAATACCGTGCAGTGTTTGAAGCGCTTATTACAATTTATTTAAAAAGTGTTCATTCAAACGTTTCAAAAAAATGAGAGTTTTATTTTTTTCAGATACATTTCCTTCAAAGAGGTTATTAGAAAAGCAAAGGATAAAATAACCAATGATTCGTCCAAAAGAGAAATTAAAACAATTGCAAAATTGCATTATAAAGATTGTTTTGTCTGTGTATGAAAAGGTGCCAGAAATCAACAAAGAAAATGTTTCCAGGCTTGAAAGCATGGATTGGAAAATGCCATCAGCCCAGATGAGGCGTTGAAAAGATCTGTTTAATAGAAGAGTGAGTATTTTTTTTATATGTAACAATTTAAATGTATGTTTGGTTTCTCCTGTTTCTTTTTTTTTCGACAAGTGCAAAAAAAAAAAATGCAAGCAGCGTGGTCTTTAAAATCTATGACGATAATGTATGAAAGACCCTTTGTCGCACACCTCGGTCTCTCTTCACACTGTGAGACTCCGATAGAATTCTATGAAACAAAGAAAAACATTAAAGTGTCTATTCATCTATTTTAGGTTTGGATACATATAAACTTGAAAAACTCAAGGTCGGATGACACCTGCCAGTTGAACTTGTAAAACGTACAATTATTCCATACATTAAATAAAGTAGACATTGCTTATAGTATCTTACCCCTAAGATACGGACTTAACATCGAAAACTTAACCTTGTTCACTGATCCATATAATAAGGTCGAGGTCAAGTGAAAACTATCTGACGGGTTGAGGACATTGAAAGGCTTACCGCACATACCAAAAATAGTAAGCCTATTACAATTAACTCAATATAAGAGAGAAATTAGGTAACTAAAACCTTAATTTCTTAAAGTAGTCATTAACATATGAGGTCAATGACAATGGACAGACAGAATCTTTATAACTAATGAGCATAAGGCATCTATATACAAAGTATGAAGGATCCGGGTCTTCTACCTTCTGAAATTTTAAGCGTTAAAGGCCACCGCCACCGGATTACTATCCCTAAATGTATGTCGAGCTTTCCGCGACAGAAGTCGCCTGTTGAAGAAAAAAATGTATCTTTAGCTCTAAAGAGTACAATTCTTGCCAGAATTTTAGGACTCTTATATCATAGGTTCAAATCATCAATGCTGTTAACGGGTTTGACATTCTGTGCTGATCAACTATTTTTTAAAGAGTTTTGCCCCTTTGAAACATTAATTGTATAGGAAGATGCATTGTAGGTGCTACATGATAATTATTCTTTTTTTTTTTGAATCAAATTAAATCAAAGGTATTATATTATAGTAATGTAAATTCGTTTAAAAAAACCCTGCTCATTACTTATTTTTAATTAGTTTCTCTTGGAATTATCTCGGATATTGTTCTCAAGTAACAAATTCTCTAGTAATATACTTTTGATAAGTTTTAAAGAACCCTGGGGACACTTGAACTCTGTTCTTTTATTCAAGTTTCTATATATCTATTACAGTTTTTAGAATTGAGGCAAAAAAGTCAAAAGTTGATAAATATCATCTGTAAATGGTGATAAATCCAAAAGGGATCGTCATGCAATGCAATTTCAGCCGTTTGACTTATTTGTAGATCTTGTTTTGAAAGTCAATAGAAAACTTTGCTTTTAACTCTTATGTTCAATTTTGGTCATTGGACACATTTATTAAACTGAATATCATTGTGATGATTTGAGCCAACCAGTTTTGGTTCAATTTGGCTTAATACTTTTTAAATGATAAGATTTATGTAAATTTTAACGAGGACAACAACAAGGACGATTGACAACGGACGCCAAGAAAAACAACCAAAAGAATAGACTTACACTTATAAAATAACTTTCAGACAAGACTATTGCACTCTCAAACAAGGATGATTCATGTTTCAAGGAGTAAGTTGGAGTGCATACTAGCTGCACATGAAACTTTGGGTGCTTTTTTAAAATATTTATTTCCATTTATCTGATTGTTGTTTTCAAAAATTTGTATGTCTTCATAATTTGATCATGAAAATATTGTTGATAATAAGGGAGCTACCATTTGATTTTTAGGGGGGGGGGGGGGGGTGTCCTAGGATGAAATTTGAAAAAATAGGCAGGACAGGAGTTTTGAGTAAAAAAAGGCAGGATGAGACACTTGCAAAAAAAAAGTCAGGATGACAATTTAAGTACATATTTTAGTTAAAGCCATTGTAAAAGTTTTCCAGAGGCAACTCGTATATTATGTACCCGGTATTTGAAACTAAACTATTCAGAAAAGATGAAACGTGTAGTTTAGATGCTTAGAAAGGACAGAATAGATATAGAGCAACACATTTTTGGAAGAAATGGTACATCTAATGCCGATTATAGTGCCGTTTTTGAAGAAAAATGAGGAGAAGTTGAAGAATCTGTAATGACAATTTCCATCATTGAAAGGCTACATTTTAACGGTTTTGAAGCCATTACTCAAGAGTGAAAATATATGAGCCACAAAATGCGTGAAGAATTGAAAGAAAGTGGACTAACAACAATAGTGAATCTTAAGATAGCTGTCGATTGGACGCCTCGGTCATTAGTTGAATTCGTGATAAAGATGACAGACTTGGTAGAGGCTAATTTTAAAGATTTCCGGGGAGCAGTAATTTTTTGGTCCTTTTGGATAAAAATTAAAAAGAACCCAGGACGTATATCAATAGCTCTTTTTCCCATAGAAATTGTTTGGTGCATGCTGCATACCGTCCAGCCCAAAGAAGAAGCATTACACACATACCGCGTCATTCTTGAAGAAACTAAACTGTATGGTATTTTGTATCGTATGTTATTTATATTTTCTTTCTTTGTGTTTTTTGTTACATATGTAAATGTAGCCAGGTGTATAGTGAGGCTGATAGAAGTGACATATTGATGAATGATCTTTATTTCATACTAATTAACAAAGGTGGCAGGTAGTTCTGCAAATACACAAAAAGAAGGTTTTTATAATACAATTGTCTACATGTAGAACACAACTTCAGTTATAATGTACACTATAATGTAAATGATATCAGCAAAATACATAGTTACAATAATTTGCTTGCCTTAGCCAATATTACTCAGTATTAATACCAATAACTCTTGTATACATTTAATATGACAAAGTATGGTTTATATGCAGTAAATATTGCTTAAATCATCTCATTAACTCTCTTTCATATTCAAAATGAAGTTTACTTAATCAAAACACTCATTTAAATAGAATTACAAAATATTGTTAAACCTGCGTTCCATAACATGACACATTAATGTTAAGCAGGCTTTCCATAGTTTTTATAGCAAATAGCTCTGTTTGTGTACAAAATAAATGTTAATTAAACTTTGCAGAAGTGAACACGGATGGTTATTGTTCCATCATTATAGATGCATGTGATTAATATACCAAAACAATTATTTAACAATGAAAAATACAATGTTTATGCAACAAAAACAACTAACGTAAATTATAGTATTCTACGTCACATAATTACAGAAGATATAATATGATATGTTTGTTAGTGTTATTAATTCATAGTGCTGCTGTAATACACAGATAATGATACACAAATATGAAAATACGTCGGCAATGGTTTGCCGTATGAATATTGTTTGTTTTGATGTGTTTATCATGTTTATATATGTGTTGAAGACTTTACACAAACAATAAAAGCAATTTACAATTATATAAAGGCCAGGGAATAATTAATACAATAATAATTTACCTGCAGATGGTATAAAAAGGCTTATTTTAAGATGTTTCTTTGATTCATTCCAGCGTTATCATAAGTGCATATTAATACGTCATCAAAACGGTGGTTCCGGTTACAATAAAAATAGAAAATTACCGGTTACACATGAATAAATTCCGGAATCATAAGTGACTTGCTCACATACTCCCCTGCTTATAAAAGTAACGTCCTCGTTACTGCAACCATAACACAAAAAGTACAAATTTACAGTATAGGACTAAATTTCAAAATATGATACAACTCATAATCATAATAAAACACACACACACAAATAATTTTTCTTACTAGCAAGGTGTGATTATCTTTAACTTCAAATGCAATTACAAGTTATCTTTGACTAGAAACTTCACTTCAAAACTTTCAATGCAATTATAGTTTTAACATCAAAAATGAAAAAATTCAGCAAAGAGTCAAATTTTAAAGTGTCAAGAAAAGAAAAAAAATCAAACAGGCACATTTTATAATTGAATTTAACAATTAAACAAATATCATTAGCAAACAACCTTGACTAGAAAATGTAACAAACATCACTTTAAAAGTCATTTAACATTTCACATTGGTACAATATCAAAAAAATATTTTTGATTGTCAAAAATAGTCAAAGACATGAAGATACAATTTTAAACAGTTGATCTTGGTTCATTATAAACATTTGAGTGTTCACCAAAGTTAGTTCTGTTTGGTCGTCTCAGCTGTCGGTATCCGTTGTATCCAACTGCAATAGGGTCTTCGTCTGAACTACTGTCACTGTCTGTTTGTGGTTTGAATTTGCACACTTGTAAATTTGTTCTATTTTCGACGCGAGGTTGTCCAGATTTATCAATTGGTTCAATGAGATAAACATGACGATCAGCGTCTAAGCACTTTATCACTTGATATGGTAAAGAATTCCACTTGTCCTGAATTTTATTTCGGCCTTGTACTCTATTGCGAATAAGTACTCGAGTACCAACTTCAAGTTTATGTTCGGACGCTTTTGTGTTATGAGCTTTCTCTCGTAAAACAGCTTCTTTCCTTAAGTGCTCCCCTGCTTTTTCATACGCAATCTTCATTCTATTAAGATGTTCAGAAATATACTCATGTCTATTGTCACTAATATTTCCATCTTCTTCAAAGTCAAGAAGAGAGTCAACAGGTAATCTAGCCTGTCTACCCATCATAAGATAAAACGGAGGAAACCCTGTAGATGAATGAACTGTTGAGTTGTATGTTAAGATTAATTCTGGAAGAAAGTTTGGCCATTGTTGTTTCTGTTTTGGTGTTAGTGTTCGAAGTAGATCATGTAAAGTCCGATTAAACCTTTCACATTGATCATTACCATGTGGGTGATAAGGAGTAGTTCGGCTCTTTTTGATGTTGTAAATATTGCAAAGCTCACTAATAAGTTCAGATTCGAAATTTATCCCCTGATCCGAATGGATACGTTCAGGTATTCCATAACGCATGAACCATGATGAAACTAGTACTTTGGCGGTAGATGCTGCAGTTTGATTTCGTGTCGGAATCGCTGCTGTAAATTTTGAAAATACATCTGTTATAACCAAAACATTTTTTCTACCATCACTTGCTGGTTCTAGAATAGTAAAATCTATAGCTATAGGATTTCATTTGGTTTGGTTGCTAACAAATGACTCATTGGGACTGATATACGCGGACACGGCATCTTAGCAACATTACAACGTTCGCATGCCTTGCAATAATTATCGATATCTTTGAACATTCCTGTCCAGTAACACCTTGAACGAATCAAGCTTGTTGTCCTTTCTATTCCTTGATGACCTGTTTGTTCATGTAACATTTCTAACACTTGCTTTTGTAAAGCCTCTGGTACAACGAATTGATGTGTTTCACCTTGTTGTGGATCAATCACTTTTCTATAAAGAATCCCTTTCTTGAGAAACATTCTGTCCATTTGTCGTAACATCGATATTACTCTAGGAGACTCTTTCATTCGCTCACTTGATGACGGTTTTCTTTGTTCATTAAAGTATATCAAAAACTGTTTAATCGTATTGTCACTATTTTGCATTAGTTTCATGTCACTGTTACTATATCTAGGCAATGCACTTACTTCATTACATAACGCTTGTAATATTCCATCCTTGTCAGGCTGTGTATGTTTTTTCTCAACTTCATGTTCGATTGATTCTACGGTTCTCTGGTATGCTATAACACGTAAATCGGTCGGTACATCTGTCGTGTAACTGGGTAATCGTGATAAAGCATCAGCGGCGCCATTTAATTTTCCCGAACGGTATGAAATTGTAAAGTTGAACTGAGCTAACTGAGCTGCCCATCGTTGTTCTACTGCTGCTAATTTCCCACTAGTTTGTAAATGTGATAGAGGATTGTTGTCTGTTATAATTTCATTGATTGATTGTTGGTTGCTTAACGTCCAGTGGCAAATATTTCATGCATATTCAGGACGAGAACATGTTAACAATAAATACAATAGGTAGGTAGTTGTAATAGAGGCCATCTAGGATGATGGTCGGGGAAATTTGGACTGCCACCGGAAAATGAGGGTATATTGGACAGGGACAGAAATTTTGCCTTGCAACAGGCCACCTACGGACCCCTCAAAGAGTTGTCGCAAGGGTTCTTAACGTGCAAAGAGCGTGGCACTCTCTTTACACGAGGCATCGGATTTAACGTCCCCCTTCTGACCGGACGTGACTGCGAACTTATACATCCCGCACAGCCAAACGGACGCCCCACTTCGGCAAGCGTTTTACTGCCGGTCGGGAGAAGACCAAGTGACCATATTTCTATTCCCCAGTCACCCTTGGGGGATATAATTTCAAACTTTGAACCAAGTAAGTAGTCTTTCAATTTTTCAGTTACTGCCCATTTGACGGCTAATAGTTCAAGTTTAGCAGAACTATAATTAGCATCATTCCGTTCACTAGGCCTAAGTGTGCGGCTTGCATAGGCTATAACACGAAGATCTTTTCCTTGTTTTTGCATTAAAACTGCTCCAAGTCCTCTGAAACTAGCATCAGTTTCTAGAATAATTCAGATTTATAATCTGCAAACCCTAATATAGGTGAAGTCGTCAGCTTTTCTTTTAGATGTGTAAATGCGTCGGAGCATTCCTCTGTCCATGAAAGTTGCATTTGTTTGTTTGACTTCTGTTTTGTCTTTTCCTTGTTACAAACACTGATAAGATGATATAAAGGTCTAGCTACGTGTGCAAACTTGGGAACAAATCTACGATAATAACTCGCAAATCCAAGAAAAGAGCGCAAGTCCTTTACAGTCTCTGGTTGCGGCCATTTCTTTACAACATCCACTTTTCTGGATCGGTTGCGATGCCATCTGAAGATATAATGTAACCTAGATATTTTACTTGTTCTTTGAAAAAATGACATTTCTTTCCTTTTAGTTTCAAGTTATGTTCTTTTAGCTTCGTTAGCACTTTATCCAATCTTGTCAAATGTTCTTCTATTGTTGAAGAGTAAATAATCAAATCATCTAGGTATATAAGCAAAATTTGGAAGATGAAATCATTAAAAATGTGCTGCATCAACCGTTGAAATGTGGCTGGACTGTTGCATAATCCGAATGGCATTCTAGTATACTCATATGATCCAAATGGTGTACTGAAAGCAGTTTTCTGTTGGTCATCGTGGTGCATTGCAATCTGGTGAAAACCACTAGCAAGGTCCAAAGTACTAAAATATTTTGCTCCATGAAGTGCATCCAAAGTCTCATCTATCCGTGGAAGCGGAAATGCGTCACGGACTGTCTTCAAGTTCAACTTCCGGTAATCAACGCATAGGCGTATAGACTGGTCTTTTTTCCTTGCCACAACAATTGGGGCCGCAAACGGACTTATACTTTCTTTAATGATATTTTTCGCCAAAAGATCTTTGATATGCGCTTTAACTTCTTCGTACTGACTTGGTGGTATACGTCTATAAGGCTGAGCTACTGGTTTGTCATCAGACAATTTAATTTGATGTTGCATAGTAGTGGTGTATCCTAGATCTAATTCTTCGGATATGAAAACATCTTGATGCTTCTCTATCAAATCCACTATTTTCCGTTTTTCAGTTTCGGTACAATTTAATTCTTTTAAAAAGTCCAGAGAGTCTTGTTTAGAATTGATTTCATCAATTTCAGCTTTTAAAACTATTGTCTCTTCATTATCATTGGTTTTAAAAAATTCTACTTCTGATTCCTCTTGGTTTACCAAACAAGTAACTTCTCTTATAACACCAATCCTAGAATTTGGTTTTAGCCATAAATCAGTTGATTTCAAATTTGCTATCCTCACCGGATATCGGTTTCTTTCTGTAGTCGACACAGAGTCAATTACCATAACTTCTGTATTTCTAGATAACGGTTCAATGTTTATAATTTTGTTCTTTGACCTTTTCTGTGTTGGTCCTACAACTGTTACAATACTAACAGAATTAGCTGGTACACAAATTTCAGAACCTCCGGCTACTCTTGCAAATCCCTTAATTTCAGAATGTTCTAGTTTAACTGAGTTGTTTATAGTTTTGAAAAGATCCATGCATTGAGATATAATGTTCATACCAATAAGGCCAGACGAGTCCTTCCTGTTTACTCCAGGAGAATCCTTTAAAATCAAAATTCCTCTGTCCTTAATAGTTTCACCAAATGAAGGTAAGTATACATCTGTTTCTATATATCCAACGTACGGAATGTCTAATCCATTGGCTGCCCTAAGCCGAAGCCAACTCTTATCTTGATGCAATTCAAAATTTGACTTTAACATCTTATTGAAAAACGATTCGGAAATAGTACTAACCATTGATCCAGTATCTAAAATACATGATACAACAACATCTTCAATTTTCATGTCAACAATAGGACTACTTCCAACGGATTTCTTAACAAGGGACGAGCCATTTGTTCCAGCGCCTACGGACCGGCTCCCTGCCGTAGACTGTTTTCGTTTAAATCATTTGTTTCATTTCTTTGGTTATGTGTAGCATTACCTTGATCTCTGATGAAGCTGCGACAGTTTATTTTTATGTGCCCAGTCTTATATAGTCACAATAGTAACAATCTCTAGGTTTTCTATATGCTCCTTGTTTTTCTTCTTTTAACGTTTTTACCTCTGATTTGATGCTTTGTAGTTCCGATTTGAGATCTTCAAGTACTTTTGCTATGTCGGAAGCTCCAGATGGTTTGGCTTGAGTAGCGAAAATGGGGACTTCAAAGTCGTCTGTCCTGTTGTCTTGTTGTTGGCTAGTTTCTTGTACATCGCCGTCCTCCATGAGCAAAGTTGCTTCCTCCCGAATATCATTAAATGAAATTGTGTTTGTACCTCTTATGCGTTTCTTTAATTCTCTTTAGAGCCATGTTGGTCTTACATTCTCAGCAAACTGGTTGCGCAAGACAATGTCTCGATCTATTATGCATTTGTGGTCTCGCTTGCATATCTTGTCTAGCTTACACATGAGGATATGTGAAAATTCTTGTAGTGTCTGGGTTTCTGTTTGTTTGAAATTAAAATTAGAGAAAAATTTACTTGTATCTTTAGTTACCATTACATCATATTTTTGTTGTTGCTGGAAAATGGCTGTTAAAACTTTTTATCTAATTATTGCCGAAGGATACAAAAATCCCTTGAGAAAAATAATATTTCTAATGGATCCTAGTCACCTAATTAAAAAGATAAAGAATAGTATTCTTAACAGTGGTTTTTAGACAGTCGTCAAAGGCTTTTAACTGTCAATGATAAAGTTATAATATGGAAAATGTGGATAGATGCGTATCAAATTCACCACAAATCGTGTGATGAACATATTTATCCAAGTAATGCACAGAAAATGCGAAATAAACTGGCATTTCAAACATTAGACTCGGACATGTTAAATCCAATGGAATGTTACTGTGACGGGCAGAAATGGTAGGAGTGCTTCAATTTTTACCATAATGAATAAATTATAAAGTTATTGTTTTATTGCAGGTACATTTCTTAAGGGAATTAGGTGGATATATTATTGGAGATAGCGTCAGGAGTGTGCCGTAGATTAGCTGGAAATAATCAATGGTCAACGTTTAGTTTAAAGGGGTAAATATAAAGAAGTCTATCCAGGCAGAGGTACTGCACAAAGTTATAATCAGTAAGAAGTGGATTTTTGAATAGTGTAGTCATCACCTTATTCAGCAACACAGACATTTTAGGGATGTTACAACCACATAAATGATTTTGCGATGACTAAATCATCCAAAAACGATCCAGGGAGAATGCAATAGCACTTTGCAAAATACAATACAATGCGTATACGGCTCCTTAACACAATACAAGAACAAAACAAGCTTAACACATTGTGTCTCTTTAAAAAGGGGCTTTGGTTCAGCTACAGAAAAGATTTATACGGCTCATGACATGGCAAGAGTCAATGTGACAGTGAGATAGGAGTTTAAAAAATGCAGTAGCAGAAGAAAGTGAATGCATCCTGTCCCCTCGATAATATTTCGTATACTGTAACAGTAAATTGATCTTGCTAATAAAGCCAGACGACCACTCACGTAGGAGGTTTTGTTTTGTTGGAAAGCAACTTTCCAGAAAGAACAGACGTAAGGCCCTTGGTTGTTTGACGTTTGCACTACAATTCAAATATGTTTACAATCTTTAGTATACTTTTAACTGGTCTTTAGATAAACTTAAATTCTAATCTAATGCAAATTGTTTATTAACAAATAAAATTCTACACTAAGATAAATTGAAAAAAAAAATCAAATCGTTTTTAACTGATACGACTCGGGGCCAAGTAATCCGTACAGCAAATCATATGTTGCATCTTCTGATTGAGAATTTCAGTGAAGGTAAAACAATTATAATCATATTAATTTTGAAATTAGACTACCTTGTTAAATACTATTTATGATAGAAATGTTCAAATTAAAATATATTTATATATATTCGATAACAATAGTGAGTAAATATACCTCTTAGTATATTAAACATAGTATTAACCAACGCTTAGTTAACATTGATCACGAATAGGTTTTAGTTACTGTGAATTACACATTGCCTTATTCTCATCATTATGCCGAACAGAAAAGAACACGTATAATAGATTTATTGATTGTTGGTTGCTTAACGTCCAGTGGCAAATGTTACATGCATATTCAGGACGAGAACATTGATTGATTGTTGGTTGCTTTACGCCGCATTAGCACAAAAAGGCTATATCGCGGCGAGAGCTAATTCGACTATTTTTACAATTTAAAGCATATTTTTATAATAAGACAAAAGGTCCTTCAATATACTAAAATTCTTGACTAAAGCAAATTGAGTATATACAAATAAAAATCAACAGTAAAATAACGTGATAAAAATTAAAATCGATTTAAATATAATAACAATTTTATATTCTATAATAAATTCCAATTTCTTTTAAAAAAGCAACAATATTTGTAAATGGAACATTATTAAATAAATCATACATATTATTGACATTGAAATGCTTCTTACGAATATCAGCAAAGTCAATACAATTAATTAAAACATGTTTAATAGTATACTTGCAGTTGCAAGGAACACATTGTGGTTCATCTTCATTTTTTAAAAGATACTCGTGTGTTATTCTAGTATGACCAATACGGCATCTAGTAATAACACACTGATCTTTTCTGCACATAATATTATTAAAAGGTTTGCCTAAACTAGGTTTAATTTCATGCAATTTATTATCATCTTTTTTACTCCATTTATCTTTCAATATATTAAAAACATATTCTCTAATATTAGATTTAAAATCAGTATATGGTATATCACAGTTAGATAGAGGGTCACCCAGGGCATTCTTTGCCTCAAGGTCTACAGCTGTGTTTCCAAGGATTCCAACATGACTCGGAACCCATAGAAATATTATTTCTTTCAGAAGAATTTTTAAATTCCTCATTACATATAAAATTTTCAGGATTGTTGGGTTTGTAATTTTAGTATTTCGTATAGCTTGTAAACATGAAAGTGAATCCGAACATATAATAAATTTGGATTTATCTGAAGAAGCAATAAATTTCAAAGCCAAAATTATTGCTTCTGCTTCAGCAGTAAAGATGGATGCATCAGATGGCAAACGGAGGGTTGCAGCTCTGTCCCTGAAGACAGCAGCAGATGCAACTCTATCACCATCTTTTGATCCATCAGTATATACAGTTGAAAAATCGAGATAATCGGCTTTAATTTCAGCATAGTGTTGCTGAATTAAAAGAGGATTTGTTTTATTTTTATTGTGTTCACGGAGATCAAATATCATTTTTGGTTTGGGAAGTTCCCATGGAGGACATTTGCAAGTTTGAACTTGAGCAACAGATTTTAAATCAAAAGAAGCTAAATGTGGTTTTAAACGTAAACCTAACGGAGGAATTTTATTTTCATGTTTTGCAAAAATATCTTCATAAATCGGATTAAAAACACAGCTGTAGGCAGGATTATCTGAGTGGGCTTTTAGTTTGACAGCATATTGAAGTCCAAGCTTCAAACGTCTGTCAGCGAGTGAGTGATCATCAGCCTCTACATACAGACTCTCAACTGGTGAGGTTTTAAATGCGCCAAGACAGAGACGCAAACCTTGGTGATGCACAGCATCGAGAATCTGTATGTAGGACTTCCTTGCAGAGCCATACACTATAGAACCATAATCTAGTTTAGATCTATATAAATTGAGTAAAATGTTGCGATCAGCACCCCAGTCAGTGCTGCCGACAACTTTTAAAATATCTAAAGCTTTTAAACATTTCGCTTTTAACATTTTGATATGGGATAGAAAGGTTAACTTTTTATCGAACATTAAACCAAGAAATTTGGTTTCATCAACCATTTTAATTGGGTTGCCGTACAAAGTTAGTTCTGGATCAAGATGCAATTTTCTTTTGTTACAAAAATGCATCCCGACCGTTTTTGAAGTGGAAAATTTAAAACCATTTTCCGAGGCCCATTTTTCAATTCTTCCAAGACATAACTGTCTTTCAATGTTATTCATATTTTTGCCTCTGTAACATATTAAAAAATCATCAACGTACAATGAACCTTCAATATTACTTTTTAAAACTTCAACAAGGCTGTTTATTTTAAGACTAAATAATGTAACAGATAAAATACTGCCCTGAGGGACACCCATCTCTTGATCATAAAGATCAGACATGGTGGAATTAACTCTAACATTAAATTGTCTGTTAGAGAGAAAATTAGAAATAAAATTAGGCATATTGCCTTTCAACCCCATATCGAATAGATCTTTTAAAATACCATATTTCCATGCAAGTTAACAATAAATATGGACTTTAGACAAACACACCCATGTCCGTCATCTATTGAAAATGCAGCACATTTCATAAAAGACCATTCTCGTCATCATGGTGCAGTAGACATTGTCGTGAAATAAAAAACTATAGTAACAGATCAAAATATGTCTGTTATCGTTATCCATTTACACTACGACGTCATACAAAGGAATTCCGGGATTCCCCATGGATTATTGAGCAGTCATAATATAGTTGTTATCCAGATCGGACGTCCCCAGTTGACGAGCGGCCTAAAAGATAACCATTGACTCAAGCCTAGGATTGTGATATTATAGGTAATATATTACATACACATAGCCCTATAAAATCATTACATAACTATAACGTCATACGGCCTCGCGTATAGAAATGCTTTAAATTGTATGCAATACAATTAATGTTCAGTCGACTTTCAATTGTAATATCATGTAATATCAACGACTGAAACGATTTAAAAATATCTTTAGACCGCAAATATAACTCAATATTGACCCGACCTCTTTCCACACGGAATTCAAATAATGATAGTTTGTAATTGGGTTGACTGCATATAATGCAAAATACACATTAATAAAAAGTTTTTAAAACGAACAATACACACGGATCGTTTCTTTATTTCCCAATGTAACTGAAAGAAACAAAAACCATTTCATACAACAAAAAGAAGAGAAATTTAAACATTTCCGGATCTATTTCTGGCCAAATGACCCCCAGCATAGATTTGTTGGGTGTCGCGCAAGGAAAGATGAACCTCATGACTTGAAAGTCCGGCCTTAAAGCACTGCCTTTAAAAATTGCACCATTTTCTCAGTAACATGTTTTCGGTAAATTTTACTACTGTGTGCATATTCTTTCAGATTTTACCTTTAATGCTTATTTTTCAACATTTTACTGTAAATTTGACATTTTTTGGGATAATTGTATATATATAATGTTACCTCAAATCGGTCATTTGATCATGACATTTTCTAATACGTATTGACAATTGTATTAGACGTAAAATTAAACCAACCACTGATTGAATATTTTTTATATATATTTTGTTAGTTAATTTAGCCACTTTTGGGATTATTGTATTACATGAAACCTAAAATTGACCATTTTTTTGGAATATTTGTAGAAAGAGTACACTAACCTGCTATCGTTGTATTAATAATTTTTCAACGTTTTACTGTTCATTTGACAATTGTACATGATGTTATTTTAAATCGGTAATTTGATAAAGAACTTTTCTAGTATGTATTGACATATGTATTTAATGTTAACTTGAACCAACCACAGCTTTATTTTAAAATTTTCAACATTTTCTCAGTAACATTTTTTTTATGTAGGGAAGATTGAGTTGACTGAGTACTGGTTTTGTAAGAATTTGGTTTTCTTGGAATAAATATTTTATCGTTAGGTTCAGGCATCATTGTAAAATTGACCTAAAATGGGTATTTATGAAATTATCAAGTCATTAAATCTTTTTCAAAATTTTTCCTACAACACTTTACATTATTTCCACCACACTCTGAATAAAGCGATTTCGCGGGTGTGTTCTAGTAATTGATAATTGTAGAAGATAACAGCGGACCATCACAGAAAAACATTTGTCATCCTACTACTCAGACAAGCAGCAGTCGTTCTACTACACCTCGGACAAGCAGCAGTCGTTCAACTACACCTCAGGCAAGCAGCAGTCGTTCTACTACACCTCAGACCAACTATTCACCAACACCACCACCTTACACACGCTCTGAAATTATATGTAGTTGCACTTCTACTTATCTTCATGGTTCTTGCTAAGCCAAGTCTATGATAGTGTATATTCAGCATTGTTTTTAATCCTAATAGGGAAACTTTAGAGAAGTAACTTTGCTCAGAATGCAATAGAACTTCACTTAAACAATCAAATAAAGCTATTTATTATAAACAAAAAGCCTGCCTCCAAATTCAACAAATATGTTGTTAAACTTAGTACACATATTACATGCTCTTTCTAAATTATTATGTAGTTACTAAAAAATCATTCAGAGGATGATTTAAGTACCATTGTGTCGAGTTAATTCCAACCATATCGGAAATTGTATAGATAATCCACAGCCTTCTTGTACTCGAATGTTTTGCAATTTGGTGACTGGTAGATATAGGATTCTGGCATGTAGTTCCTTAAAACGAAGGCCTGTTTTTATACTCAAGCCTAACAGAAAAAGATTGAAAATGCATGTAAAGATCATAATACTTTTAACATGTGAAAAATCATAACACATTCAAAGGAACCAAAACTAAAAAGGATCTAGTTTCCAATAACGCATCACCCAAGGATTTTATGAAGTTTTGGTCCAGGAAGTTCTTTTAATATAACTTATTTGATGACCTGAAAAAGAATCTACCATCAGACTGGGTACTTATTGTTGCTGAAGAACGGCACCTTTTGAAAAGTCCTTTTTGAATTACGTGATTGGTTTCATCTTCATTTTAGAGTTTCAAACCTTCGAATGCTGAAAACAAGTTTTCTGGAGAAAATGCACAAACTATCACTCAGTAAGAAAAAAACAGAGGACATGGTTTTTTTTCCATGGCAACATTTGATGATGAGGACGTTAATTTGTCACTGAACATCAAAGGCACACAAAAGCATGAAGAAGAAAAAACTGGCGATGACTATGCTGGGATAATATACAAACAGACCTCCACGTGTTGTGAAGCATTGATTTGTCAGATAGCAAGACGCTATTAATATCCCGTCTCAAGATATTGACGTTGTTGATGACATCTACGGCACATTCCTTGTTAAGGGATGTAAAAGGCCTCCGATCATGTGACTGCTTGGACTGAAAAAAGTCACACCTAATATTCAAACATGTTTTGCCATTTTCAAGAACTTTGAAATTTAGAGTTGGGAGAGTTTACCGATACTGTATCGAAGTAGTCCATTTCTGAATCTAGATAGAGAATGTTGATAACAGACATGTTGTTGAATAAACTGTTGATTCGGAACCGGCAGACTTGTCAACAACAAAATATATTGAACTTCCGATTCCATCAACCACAAGTATCAAAAGAAAAAAAAATACAGAACTTTGAAATCTGATTAAAGATCTTTGTTATAAGGTAGAAGATTCTGAAGTCCTAAATTCAACCATAGATCAGCTGAATTCAGTTAGGCTTCAGATGGACTCCTCATTTCCACAGACAGTAGAATTTTTTCTTGATAACAAGGAAATGCTGGCAGCATGCACATAGAAACTTCAAAAGGACATTAAAATGCCGTAACCTGAAGAAGACAAAGGCAACGAAAATTGGATACAGTTGGAAGACAGAAAGAAGGACACACTAAGCTTTGGTGTAAATGATCTTGTAAAGAATGATGAAGGTAAATATGTTGGTTGTATTCATTTGAGGACAGTATAAATGGTATTACATCTGCTCTTTTGATTTGAACTTTGAAATATTCATATGAACTGATTGATAGTCAGGGAAATACTGAAAGAAGTTGCATTGAGTTATTGACTTGTTGATAGTTCAGGGCATAAATGTTGACTGATTGCACATATATTGTTATATTTGTTATTTATTTCCTTTTAGAACGGTAATAGATAAATTGGATTTGTCATAATTGGTATTTCACATTTAAGTGGGAACTAAAGATTGAATTTTAGCAGGTACACAGTTTAAATAACCAATTATTGTCAGGTATTTATTGTCCATCTAATTTCCATGTCGATTAAAAATGCTCACTTCAATTTTTACCTGTGAGGAAGTTCTCAAACCTGTTTCCCAACTTAATTTATTTTGGCACCTTCTGAAGGAATGGACAAAAGAGCACGACAAAATCCTGGTAAGTGTTTATTTTCCTAAAACATAAAACTAACTTGAAACTCATTTACATTGTATCTAGGGCATGCTATGCCTGAATGTTTTTACAGATGCGCAGGTTTGTTTGTACTCGGAGTAAATTTTGAGGTTAAAATACGGCCATTTTAAATATAGGGTCCACGTGAATCTTAAGGTAAGTTTCATTTGATTGTGTAATTTTCTGTCTCTGTTCCTAATTCAAATTTCCACCTTTAACCACAACCGGAAATCCTGTGTTCAATGCAACGCGAAAGACTCACACGATTATATAGTTTCACACCTACTATGAACAACAAAATTGTGTATTTTTTAAAAATAATATTGCCGTTCTCTCACACTTCCCAAACGTACGTCACATGTACAAACGGCTTATTGCTCAAGGTTAACATCGCTATATCTTAATCCACGCGGTGGCATTTAGCTCAAGGAAATGGCCGACTCCTTGAAATAGATTCTTTTCTCCCCCTTTAATTATTAAATTTATCTTTCATTGCGTCATAATCAATTGCATCCCCCAAGGGTGACGGGTACTTATAAAGTGAGAAACGGAATCGAAACGAAACGAAATATAACGAAACGAAAAGAAATACAACGAAACGCAACGAAATACAACGAAACGAAACGAAACGAAATGGAACATGAAGAAACGAAATACAACGAAATAAACGAAATAGGCCTATAGAAAATATATCTTTTACATTGTTATAGGAGGTTAGGATTTTGATTTTAAACGGAAAATGCTGTATGAGTGCGAATGAGACAACTCTTATCCAAGTCACAGTGTAGTTTAACTTAGCAATTATAGGTTAGAGTACGGCCTTTCAATACGAACTCATGAACAATCACCGAACAAGATATAAAGGGTCAAAAATGATCAATGTAAAACTATTTAAACAGGAAACCAACGCTATAATTAAGATGTGGTTTGAGTGCCAATGAGACCACTCTCCATCCAAGTCGCAATGCATTTTAAGTTAACAGTTCAATGAGCATCGACTTGAACACAGAGTCTTTGCTAACACTAAACAGCAAGCTACATATAAAGTCCCCAAAATTGCCATTGAATACAAACTTTAAACATGTTAATCAAAATATAGAAAACGAGAAACACCTATGAACCACACCAACCACTGAACAACAGGTTACTGACAGTAGTATTGAATATGCATCTGGTTTAAACAGTTTAACAGTCTCGCCAACCTTCAACCTAACCTTAGGTTCGTGTTGTTTATTCTTTAGTTTTCTATGTTGTGTCATGTGTACTATTGTTTTTCTGTTTGTCTTTTTTCATTTTTAGCCATGGCGTTGTCAGTTTGTTTTAGATTTACGAGTTTGACTGTCCCTTTGGTGTCTTTCGTCCCTCTCTTAGACAGAAGTTAAACCTCTATGAAAAAGACGCGATTTAAACAATATCAACACTTCAGAATATGTATGATCCGCGACACAATACAATATATAAAAAAAACGAGAAACAGAAAACACATATGAACTACAACAACCACATGAACAACAGGCTCCTAAATAATCCAGGACAGGTGCATGCATACAAAATATACACAATTAAGTATCTTGTAAAATATGCATGCACGTCAGTGTTAAGTTTTCGTGGTCAAATCCATATCGCCTATATTTTAAGCATTAGGTGCACTATATTTGCTGTATTCAAATAACAGGCATCATCTGACTTGGACCCCATTTCTATAGTTCATTATAAGGGGTGTACTTTATCAATAATTAGGTTTATATGATGCTAATAAGATGAAAATTGCCGTTTAAAAAATGTCATCTGACCTTGACCTGATTTTCATGGTTCATTGGTCAAAGTCCAATTTTTGTCATGTCACTGAGTTTGTTTCAGAGATACTTTAAGCAATTGTTCTACTAGATTTCAGGGAAAGGAATGATTTTGTACATACAAAAAAGATGTGGTGAGATTGCCAATAAGGCAACAAGAGACCCAATGACACAGTTATTAACAAAGACCATACCGCATAGTCAGCTATAAAAGGCCCGAAATAATAAATGTAAAACAATTCAAACGAATCCACCCGCCCTTTAGAGTAGTCTAGTCTGATGAACAGAACGTTGTCTATATGTCGGACTAAACTACTTTCAAAAGTAACTACACTCAAAAGTAATGATTTCATGGTTCAGTGTGAAAGCAACTTAACCAAAGATATTGGTTTAATCTACACACAAGTCCGAATTGCTGTCAGTAAGATGTTTCAATATTGAGATAATCAGCTTGCAACACGATGTAGATATTTGTTAATCACTTAAAACATGGTGGACTCTTTCTGACCATCTAGGTATGTTGATTTTCTTTCTCATCGACGTTAGCCTCAGATCTCTTTTTCAGTTCAATTTAGGTTTTGTTATGGCTACTCGTCAGCCGTTAGCATTTCACATTTTTAATGTCTTGTCAAATACAACTTCGCCAAATCAAACTTAGGGAGATACCATTTGATTGTTATGGTCTAGGATGATTTTGTTTGTCCTGCATGTTATTTAGTTGTAATCTCTGTCCTACCTTTTTATTTTTCACTATATTTGGTCCTGCCTTTTTTATATAAATTTATCCCGTTTTTTTGCCCAGTTGCTCATCCTGCCTTCTTTTTTACTAAACAATCCTGTCTTGCCTTTTTTATACTCAAATCCCTGTCCTGCAGGTTTTTTTTTTTATTTCATCATAGCCCTCTCCCCCCCCCAAAAAAAAATCAAATGGTAGCCCCCCTTAACTTGGACTCGGAACCTCGGAACTTGGAATAAAAAAAAAACAATTAATTACACCACCTTTTTTTAAATCAAAATCCTAACCTCCTATAACAATGTAAAAGATATATTATATATAGGCCTATTTCGTTTATTTCGTTTCTTCATTTTCCATTTCGTTTCGTTTCGTTTCGTTATATTTCGTTTCGTTTCGATTCCGTTTCTCACTTTATAAGTACCCAAGGGTGACTGGGGAATTGTAATATAGTCACTTGGTCTGGTCTCCTTCTTCCGTCAAGAAATGGTGTAAGATCAATCTTATTGGATTGGATTGGAAAAGAATCACTTTTTTATCAGACTTAATTATGTTCGTAAAATGTACCTCATGGAAAGCACTTAAGAGCTTGTCCATGAGAAAACCATGCAATATGCCAAAAATCGTCCGGAAGCTAGTTTCGAAATATAATGTTATGTGAAATGTATCTGGAAGGCTACCATGTAGGGACTCTGTAAAAACCATCAAAAGTGCAAATATTTGATTCTATTTTTAGAAATAAGCAATTCTATTTTCAGAACACATTCACGCATTGGCACAAGCATTTTCTTATGAAAAAATGGCCATATTTGTTAAAGTTTTTTTTTGTAATTTTTATAGCAAATGTAGTAATTTTCTTTGACAGAATGCAAGTTAAACATGTTTTCAACTGCATAAAAATGGTTTTTACCGGCAAATAATATGAATTGGCATCATGCCAACTTTTGGAAAATAATTGGTACAGAGAGGTTGATGCTGCTTACTGTTTTTAGAAGTTAATATTTGCAAGATAACACTTGAATTTGGTTTCTGTTGTGCTTTTTATGTTTCATAAGGTTGATATCTTCAGAATCTAAGCTTTTGCTTTGCAAATAAGTTTTAATGACATTTTGAGCATGTCAAAAAATCAAAAATTCAGGCAGAATATACTATTTACTTGTCAACAAACTCCTCAATTTTATCTTAAAAGTTATTGGTATATAGAAAATAATTGAAGGGGAAAATTTAAAACACAATATTATTTTTTTAAAGTCAAAATTGAGAAATTCAAGCGTTTTAGATAAATTTAATTATCAAAATATTTTTCCTATCTTAATCCAATATTCATATACTATAGTTTATACATTTGAATCAGGAAATAACAGTTCTAATTTCAAATATTTATTTGGTAGATATATTTGATTTAATTTTAATTTCAAACTTATTCTTTAATTTCTGTCTGTACAAAAAATAAGAATAAACCTTCATGGTGCCCCAGTAAAAGATAGATTACCTCCCCTGATTGTACTCTTTAATGTTTACATTGGAGACAAAATGGAACCACATCTTCTGCTGTATTATTTCATGGACAATCTGTAATTATGTAATAATGTTTTTAATAAATTTTTATATATTTTTTTACTTTTATTCTATAGATTTGTATGAAACCTGAAAAGGCATGTAGCATTATCATGGCTTGTGCCATTCTGCACAATAAAGCTTCGTGGATGAATGAGTCTGAACTGCCAGATGATCAAGAAGAGGAGATGCCTTATGTACAGTGTACAATGGAGCCAATGATGGAAGGAGAATTAGGGATCACATCACTCAGATGTACTTCACCAATTAAATTCACACATTAAATTCTTAATTACCTGTCCTCTTTATTGTGTTTCTCTTTATTTTTCTAGAGGTAGAAGTTATGCTTCCCACATAAATTGTATGTACAGACACTTTATGTTACGAAGATTACTTTTGTCATCGACCTCGATTTCATGGTTCAGCGTTGGCAGTTAAGGTTTTTTGTTGTGTCATGTGAAATTCTCAATCAGTATTTATAGGTAAGACAGTGTTTGGTCTATTGAATTATTGCTAGGTTCCATATCAATAAGTAAAATTGAGAATAAAAATGGGAAATATGTCAAAGAGACAACAACCCGACAATAGAGCAGATAACAGCTGAAGGCCACTAAAACATGGTTCACCTGACCTCACCTAGGAATAAAACATATACCGTATAGTCATTCATTCAGTTTTTGTGATATTTGTAGTTATAATTGTATCTTAAAGACTTTCTGAATGTTAATTAGCCTCAGAAAATTAGGGCCAAAAAAAAACAGCATTTTTTATTTTCCGGACATTAACTTGTGTATATGTGTATGGATCTCTACGAAATTGTACCACAAGGTTCCATACCACAAAGGGAAGGTCCCCGCCCATTTTCAAGATGTGAGGAAGGCGGCTGGCATGTGTGCATATCCTTATATGGATGATATTGGAGATTTGAATTCTCCTTCAAATGCAATCAAAATAAAACATGACTTGGTAAGGTTATTGGACATAAAATTGAGCTTTATTCAAAGTCAGCACCATGTGCTGACCAGTGTGACATATTCAGGCGAACGATGGGAATACACTGGAACGAGTCAGTTACTAGACTGGCAAGAGCAGTTCCCTTTACAAGATCAACCACCAAGGGTGACTGGGGTATAGAAATATGGTCACTTGGTCTTCTCCCGACCGGCAGTAAAACGCTTGCCGAAGTTGGGCGTCCGTTTGGCTGTGCGGGATGTATCAAGTTCGCAGTCACGTCCGGTCAGAAGGGGGACATTAAATCCGATGCCTCGTGTAAAGAGAATACCACGCTCTCTGGACGTTAAGAACCCTTGCAACAACTCTTTCCGGGGTCCGTAGGTGGCCTGTTGCAAGGCAAAATTTCTGTCTCTATCCAATATATCCTCATTTTCCAGTGGCAGTCCAAATTTCCCCGACCATCATCCTCTATTATAACAACCTACCTATTGTATTTATTGTTAATGTGTTCTCGTCCTGAATATTGATGAAATATTTGCCACTGGACGTTAAGCAACCAATAATCAATCAATCTTTACAAGATCACTTTCAAAAATTAGCCCAATTCCTTCTCCTGATGATATACGAACTTTGACAAAACACATTACAAGTGAAAAAAAAAAGTTAGACTTGTCAGAACCAAACCAATTCAAGAGGGTGATGATGTTGACTCAAGCTAGGCTACTAATGTTCAACAAACAAAGATCAGGAGAAGTAGACAATGTTTCGTAAGTTTTAGATCAAGCCTAAACACAGATATTATAGATAAAGTATGTTAATATTCCACTATTATGGAAATGAAATTTTTGATATCTTGCAAGTGAATGAACTAAGATTATATAGGATTATCATATATGCGTGTACCAATATTGACAAACTGCTTTGATATAGAGTATTAATTACTGACTGGTAAATGATCATTCTGATAAACTTGAGAAAAAAAAAATTCAATCAACAAACATTTAATTCATTTGTTGACATTTTGGGTATAAGTAACCACAGGTGTGAGGCGATTTTTTTAATGTATATATACTAAAACACCAACCAGGTCAACAACTTGCTTCTTCAGAAAAAAAAATACTAGTATTAGCCCCAGGTGTATAATTTCTTTAACGGTCCTTTATCAAACTCAAAATCAAAAGCTCAAAAACATCAAACGAATGGAAAACAAATGTCATATTCCTGACTTGGTACAGGCATTTCCTTATGTAGAAAAGGGTGAATTAAACCTGGTTTTATAGCTAGCTAAACCTCACACTTGTATGACAGTCGCATATATTTCCATTATATTGACAACAATGTGTGAGCGAAACAAACATATATAATAGGTAAAATTGTCAAAATTTGGGGTACAGCAGTCAACATTGTGTTATAATCTTAAGGTTCTGTCCAAGTCTAATTTTTCCAAAAATAGCTGATATTTTTAATTAACTTTTTGTGCTTTTTTATTCTATACCAGCTACTAAAACAATCACAATTGCTTAAATAATGAATATGGACTTGATTGCTTACATCATCACGAGTTATATAGTAGTTATACAGTGATCGGGAAGGACGTGCGCCCTGCGCCTATTCACCAGAAATGGCGCATAGAGTGACAAATGTAAGCGCCCACGTGGCGCACGATATTTTTCACATCGTTTCGAAACGTTTAGATATCGTCAGATAGATTTCCGATCGTGTTCCGTGCCACATGTGTGTGGAAACAACTGTAACATGTTCCTCCAATCATTGGAGCACCTATATATTTTTAGGACGTCTCGGGTGTTTTTCTATGGTAATAGAACCATGCGGTTTAACGTCTCGGGTGTTTTCCTATGGTTATAATAGAACCATGCGGTTTAACTGATAACCCAAAAAACGCAATTAACCATCATTCATGATATAATTTTTTATAAACAACTTTACATTTGTGAAATTTGGCTATTACAGACGAGATTTAACTCTAATATATAATCTTTTGATTTAGTTTAGCTTGCTATTATTTCGATTGAAAACCCCTGAAGCCATTTTATGAATATAGTTTTTGTCTCCATTATAGGCGCTTAAATGTCCTTGTCATTTTTTGGTCTTTGGCTCGTTTTGACATTTTGTAAACATGACTTCAGCGAATTATTATTTTGTTCTATCAATTAATGGTACTCTCTACTGTTATTCTTGGCATCTTGATGAAGCAATAATAATAATACAAGAAGTGCACAGGACGTTCCTGAAATTTCAAATGTCCTCTAATACGGAACGTCTGGAATGAGTATGGTATCGACGAAGACCCAAATTTAATGTTAAAAAAAAACATGAACATGAAAACAAGTCAACAGTAACAGTTTAAACATTGTAAATAAAGGTTTATCTTTAATATTGTCCTTTTTGGAAGAAGTTATTGTATATTCATTGAAATTACAGAATCACAGGAACAATATTATTTAAAATCATAATTTTTAGGAAAATTTGTACCAACACCTCTTTTCCAAAACATGGGAAAATAATGATACTTTTATTTTTTTACAGAAGTCAATTCAAATGGCCCACTCATTTGACAACATGGCCCATTATTTTTTAAAATGGCCCATTGAATTTATTTTTGAGGGGCCCTGGGCCCATAGTGAAAAAAACCTTCCAGATCACTGGTTATATTTCGACAGGGGTGTGTTTTGTCAGAAAAAAATAATAATTCTGAACATATTTTTTCAAAAAGTCCCATTAATTTATTACTTAATGGAATTCAACAAATCATATGCTAATCTATTCTTCATATTGTCTCGCAGTGCACCCATATGCAATTGTGTATAAAGTAAAATCACAAAAATACTGAACTCAGAGGAAAATCAATTTGGAAAGTCCATAATCACATGGCAAAATCAAAAAACAAAACGCATCAAAAACGAATGGACAAGAACTGTCATATTCCTGACTTGGTACAGGCATTTTCAAATGTAGAAAATGGTGGATTAAACCTGGTTCTATAGCGCTAACCCTCTCACTTTAATAACAGTCTCATCAAATTCCGTTACATTTACATGATGCGTTAAATAAACAGTCACAATCAATAAAATAGTCAAAATATGGGAACATCAGTCATCATCGTATAACAATTTAACAGGACACAACAACATCTACTATCTACGAACACATGGATTGATTTGAGTGTCTGACGTCAGAAAAATTATATACGTCACATAAATTTGTCGTTCAATGTGCATACAATAGTTATTAAAAGTACCTGGATTATAAACAATTTTAAATTTTACATAGGCAATGAGCGCAGACAGGGTTAAGAAATCAAAAGTATGTTAGAATAAATTACAGAAATCGAACTAGTCCAAAAGTTATACATAGAATTTATGAGAATCCAAAACTTTTAAAAGGAACAATTTAACAGGACACAAAAACATATCCACGAACACATGGATCTACTTGAGTGTCCGTCGTCAGAAAAAATATATACGTCACATAAATTTGTCGTTCAAGGTGCATACAAACAATTTTAAAATTTACATAGGCAATGTACGCATACAGGGTTAAAAAATCAAAAGTATGTAAGAATAAATTACAGAAATAGTATAAGTATAAATAGTATAAATAATACAGTATATGTTGATTGCAAGAGAAACACAACGGCCAATTTTCGTCATCATCTTTATCGTTTATGTCCCGCAGTTTTTAATTTTTGGGGTTCGTTTTTTTAATTTCATTTTGAGTGAGATCGAGGGGAGCTATTTCAAATAGCCTGATTATGCCTTATGTATGTCACGTCAGTCTTTACCATCATGCTGCTTTTATTAAGTATCACGACGCTTTTCGTTTAAAATACTTTAAAAAATCAGCCTTCATCCTCCTGCTCAAAGTGAAAGTAGAGAGTCAGCAACAATGATTCGTCCGCCAAATATTAATATTATATATTTAAATTCATTCTAAAATTAAAACTACATAATATGTTGTTTTTATTATATAAATGACAGATATTCCAATTAAACGTAAAATCGGGTAGAATTAGTACTGCAATTCGGAACCAAAGAGTTGTTTTAATGATACGCAATAACTTCCGGTTTGATGTGAATGGGCTGATCTGTTGATCCAATAGATGAAAAGTTGCCGATTTGAAGAGTCTTCTCCATAAAAAGGTGAGAATGATGGATATCCAAACATTATTACCAAAAACAACGATGATTTAATAATTACTAATGTGATCGAAATTGTCCTTGTATCGTAAATCGACGCTCAAGTAAGTGATCCCATCCCCCAGCGCCATCACGGTGCTTGTAAACATTGGGAAAAACATGAATAATTTTCTCTTTTTTTCTGTTTGTAACCGAACTAATATTTAAGTATAACAAAATAATATAATTTGAAGGTAAGTGAATAAATGGTAGTAAAAATTAAAACATACTGCTTGAGACATAAAAAATATGGAGGCTTGACATTGACATCAGTACTAGTTAAGTAGAATCATAGCAAGCATTTTAATAATAATGGGTAGTAAAAGGAAAACGTCGAAAACATTTGGACTAGGCTCTGGACCTGCAAAGGGCAAAAGAACAAGTGCAAGATGTGGAAGACCAACTGTTAATTTTATAATTAGGAGAAAAAGGATTAAGCGGGAATGGGGACAATGAATTCACCAGGACTCTCGTCACTTCATTTTAAGCCAATTGAATGGTGGTAAGCAGCTCTTAAAGTAAATATATACAAGTAATTATAATTGATTAAAACATAAATGTAAAATGAATGCATGAACATCGAAAAAAACAAACCATAATATATAATACATGTAAATGAGAATCCCCCCCCCCCCACGCACACACGCTCATAAAAAGAAAACTGAATAAATAAATAATATATGTTACTTTTCATAGGTTGTCATTATAACATGTCATACATCATGTACATGTATCAATATTAAACATGATCTAAATTTATTAAATGTTTAGCTCACCTTTTCTAAAATGTGAGCTCATGCCATCATTTGGCATATGTCTTTCAATCAATGTAAACTAATTTAATAGAACTTCCTAAATTACTGATCCAATTTCAACTAACTCAAGCTGAATGATTATCAAGGTATCTAGTATAACGTGTATTGTTTTATTTTCTGTATTTTTTGGGGCAAAAACCTGCCCCATGGCTAAAAATGGAACATTGAAAGGTTAAAATTGAAATTTTTGGCCTAGGACGAACCAAAAAGTATGTGTGTTAAATACACTATTTTTCATCGTCGACTTAAAAAATCATTTACTCTTAAACTAATGAGCCAATGCCATCCAAACTTTAGCTGAATGATCCTTTGGGTATTTGTATAAGGTTTGTTGTATAAAACACATGGGGTTAAGGATAACAGCCAGTTTTTAAGTCTACCTCATATTGCATAGATACATTGTATATATATTCAATTTTGTGCAATTAAATGAAAATTATATATTTTTTTACAGTCTTCTAATTATGGAAAAGAAGTTTCTTACATAAAGCCATCAAACATTATTGAAATGCTGATGTCCTAGAAACTTACAGCAGTACAGTTACAAAGGTAGATGTATAATAATTATTATACGCAAATTTTGCACGTCTATCCACATGTTTTGTAAGCTTAACTTCTAAATAGATGAGCCAAAAGTTTAAACATATTTTATTGTTGACAAAAACGACAAAAGGGTTAGACACAACTTTTATGGGCCATTGCCGATGAAGGATGTACAAAAAAAATAAAATTCAGGTCCAAAATTTTTTAAGGGATATTAATTAAACTTTTTTAATTATTGCAATATGTGGCAACATGTCTCTTAAAGGCATACAGTTACAGGGGAGGTTATGACGTTGCTATCGTAAATTGCTATTTTCACGACGTCAAACTATGACTATCGGGAAAAAATTAAGTTTTTGACTGAATTTTATCATTCAAACTTATTTAACTTGAAAACGAGTTCATTGACCGTCTATTTTAATATGCCATTTGGTTTGATTACGGAAGAAGATTATGTGTGCAAATTTCCATGAAAACGTAAATAGTGCAATTTTTTTAAATTTGATAAATAAACAACAAAAAACTATGTTTTTTTTCTGAATATAAAAATGTGCAAGTTTATTAGGTTCCTTATGAAATACAGAAATCACATATTATTTAACATAAAAACAACTTGTGTTTATCTTTTTCAAACAAAAACAAGTTATGTCAATGTATGTCTTTCTTTCGAAGATACGCCCACAAATCCAAATATTGAACAAATATGCAAAATTTCGTCCTCATTTTACTCAAATGATCGTGCTGAGGAGCGTCCATACGTTAAAATTTAAAAAAAAACACATGATTCCATGATAGATTTCCCAGTATTAATTAACCATATGTGCGGAAACTATAATTTCTTTTAGATTTGTTAGCATAAATATTTGAATTTTACATTGTCAAGATCAATACTTTTCCGGATGAAATAGTAGAAGTTGCAACTTGGAATTTTAAGTCCTCCTCTGTTTAATTTATCAGTCCTCTTCGCAATCTTTTTATCAAGCACTTGTGGCATTGTCACAACAAAATTCAACAAAATTGGTCAATGCTTCCCGAATTTTCTGAGTTTCCAAAAAAATCCAATTTGTGTGTTGGTGTTTTCTTCGGAAGTTTTTAAATTGTAGTATAACACTTATAGGTCTGATTTTGTCATTGAGCTATCTGGTTTTGATGCATTTGTTTGCGGTAAGGCTCTGCACAGTTTTTCACAAGAGACTTCAGTAAGGCATCTTGTAGCACAGAAAACACAGTTTGGCGTTAAGTTCACTCAATCTGGGGTTTCAGGATTGCCCAAAGCAAGACCTTGGGATAATGCATATTTTACGTTTTTTCTTGTCGTAGAACACTCCTCGGGGTGTCAGGATTGCCCAATCCAAGGTTTTTCTTTGAGCAATCCTGACACCCCGAGGTGTGTTCTACGACAAGATATATACGGTTATATACCGTGGAAAAAAATCTGTTTTTTACAATTTTGCAGAAATTTCTATCCTATCTTACCGATCATTAAAGTGGGTGATTCTGCTCAAATCATTTTGGTTATAACCACGCCTAACATTTATAAATTATAATGTATAAGTGACACAAGTTTGTTAATGGATGATGAATGAATGACTCGGAATTCCAACTTACTAAACTAGTATATTGTAATGATACACATTGGTATACTCTGGTTTGTTATAATGAATTATATTAATATTTGTATATAAATGTTACATGTATATATTATTTCATCTATTTGTATATCTATCCTAATATTCTACTATCCCCCAAGGGTGACTGGGGAATAGAAATATGGTCACTTGGTCTTCTCCCGACCGGCAGTAAAACGCTTGCCGAAGCGGGGCGTCCGTTTGGCTGTGCGGGATGTATCAAGTTCGCAGTCACGTCCGGTCAGAAGGGGGACGTTAAATCCGATGCCTCGTGTAAAGAGAGTGCCAAGCTCTTTGCACGTTAAGAACCCTTGCGACAACTCTTTGAGGGGTCCGTAGGTGGCCAGTTGCAAGGCTAAAATTCTGTCCCTATCCAATTAACCCTCATTTTCCAGTGGCAGTCCAAATTTCCCCGACCATCATCCTAGATGACCTCTATTACAACTACCTACCTATTGTATTTATTGTTAACTTGTTCTCGTCCTGAATATGCATGAAATATATGCCACTGGACGTTAAGCAATCAACAATCAATCAATCAATAATATTCTACTATTCGGGAAAGACACTTTTCTGTATTTATTCGATTTTCAGTAGGCATGCATTTATATTTTCTGCAAAGCTGGAAAACATCTTTATTTACATAAACTTCCACTTGCGTTTACACAACTTTTTCCTGTATGTGTACACAGATTAGTTATGAAATGAATTTATAGCAACAAGCAAAAGAAATGTTATTTCGCACTTAATAATCTTTTTTCCTTTATATTCTAGTAAGGGGACGACCATTTGATATTCTGGGGGGGGGGGGGGGGGGGGGGGGGGGCAGGAGGATTTGTTTTTGATCGGTTATTTATTTTTGTAACCTGAGAGGACAGATTATTGATTTTCTGCACTATTGAAGCAAGATTTTTCATTTTAATTAAGGAAAGGGACTGATTATTCATTTTCACAACAATATTAATGATATTTGAAAACATATTTTTTTTTAGATATTTGTTAGTTACATGTATGAATAATACATGCATAGTCAAGTCATAATGTACCATTTAATCAGAAAAGATCATTATCCCCTGCAGAAATTTTAAGATTCAAGATTTCATTTATAACCATGATAACCTCAGACACATACTTGCATGTGTAGAAGAGAACAATATAATATACAAACATTTTAAGATAATACATAGTGATACAGGTCGAACGAAACATAAATACATAGTAATAATATTATAAAAGACAATTGTATAATTAGATTTTATTTAAGTATTTTATAATTTTCTTCACATAATAAATAATATGAATCATTTATGTTCCAAAAATTTTTGGAAGGGTTTTGGAACCGCTGAAGGCACAAGAAGCTATAGACATGCTGAGTTTTTTTTATTTTCAATACATTGCAAGTCAGGTTATTTATTTTCAAACTACCACAGAACAAACCATTCATTTTTGTGGTTATCAAGGCTGAGTTATTTATTTTCAAAATCCTCCTGCCCCCCCCCCCCACCCCCCCCCCCCTCCCCCAGAATATCAAATGGTCATCCCAATATATGTGCTTATCAGAGTTTAACAATTAGAAAAAAAATAGATCTGCTGCTGAGCATTATTTTTCAGTGCGAATATAAGGATGTAGTACCATTTTATATGATAAAGCCATTATCTTTATTACAACAAGAAAAGGCAAATCCCAACACAGCAAATGATATAACCAGGTAAAATTACTTACTATAGCTATATGCATATTTAAGTGTATAAATGTTATGTGAAAATAATATTTAAGGATATCTCAAGACTCTTGATAATTGATAATCTAATATAATATACACCATTTTGAAATCGATTGATTGATTGATGGTTGCTTAACGTCCAGTGGCAACTATTTCATGCATATTCAGGACGAGAACAAGTTCACAATAAATACAATAGGTAGGTTGATACAATAGAGGTCATCTGGGATGATGATCGGGGAAATTTGGACTGCCACTGGAAAATGAGGATATATTGGATAGGGACATAAATTTTGCATTGCAACAGGCCACCTACGGACCCCTCAAAGAGTTGTTGCAAGGGTTCTTAACGTCACGAGGCATCGGATTTAACGTCCCCCTTCTGAGCGGACGTGACTGCGAACTTGATACATCCCACACAGCCAAACGGACCTTCGGCAAGCGTTTTACTTTTTGAAATTGATAAAATAAATCTAACAACATTGCAAAGGGCATACATAATGTATGATTTACATTTGATATCTAGTTTACAATTGACAAGTTACCACGTAGATTACAATGATTATATATTTTATTTGTATATATCCCAAAAGATTCATATCACAAAAAGTAGACATTTAAAAGAAAGATGCACAGCGGAAAAAATATAGTCGTTGATAATATATGATCCCTTATGTATGATGCGTGGAAAATAATTCCTATTAAATTATTAACAACTTCAACATAAAAATTGTCCTTAATCAGTAATATCATTTATAATCAATGGAAGACAGTCATCTAGATGTGGATGTAGATGTGCACATGAAATAAAACAAAAAAAAGCATTTAAGGATGTACACCTCTGAGGAGCCAAAAATTTCTAGAATTAAACTTTTTTTCTTAACCTGATTTTTAGGTTTATAAGACTGTCACAAAACAATTGGTGAAGAAATAATCATATGGTGGTGTGCTTCTGTTTTTGCTACGGCCCTTTGAAAATGCCCAATTTTGATGATTTTCTCACTTTTCATCGATTTTTACCTATTTTTGGGCTATTATCGTGAAAAAAATCACAGTTCCACAATTAAACTTTTTTTCATACTTTCCATAAAGATGAAGTGGACCAATCTGAATAAATTTAACTTACAAAAACTATAGGTAGGTGTTAATATAAGAAAGTTTTATCATATTTTGATGCTTTTTTGTGTAAAATTTACCATACTGCCAATTTTGTATTTTTATGATTTTTCTCATTTTAAACAACAAAATGCATATTAATTCAACTTTTTTGTTATAAATGATTGAAAAAATACATATCTAAGAAATTTGAAAAGACCAAAATGAGATGGGATGTATATTATTCTTGTAAAATCATTTTTTGTATCCCTCACCCATTTTCTCAAAATTTTGACTAAAAATACTGACTTGAATGGTCGTAAAATTTGAAAACTGGATTAT
This sequence comes from Mytilus trossulus, assembly GCF_036588685.1. Classification (NCBI taxonomy): domain Eukaryota; kingdom Metazoa; phylum Mollusca; class Bivalvia; order Mytilida; family Mytilidae; genus Mytilus; species Mytilus trossulus. The sequence goes on along the minus strand of NC_086377.1, from coordinate 86,891,890 downwards.
TCAAAAACCGTTCATGGTAAATACACAATTTTTTCACAGAGTTATGTTTGATTATAATATTTTTTAAATTCATTGATATTTTCCACTTCTATCATATGTTTTGGAAATAATTTAATAACGAGATTTCAACGAGACTGAACGAGACTGTAAAGTCAGAAGAATACATCCTTAAGGTCATAGCATTATTATTGTGTGTGTTACATTTTAATGTTGTGTCTTCTCTTATATTTAATGCGTTTCCTTCGGTTTTAGTTTGTTACCCCGATTTTGTTGTTTGTCCATCGATTTACGAGTTTCAAACAGCGGTATACTACATAGCCTTTATTTAACCCTCCGAGTCCTAAGTGGACATATATAGGCTCCGTGTTGAAGGCCGTACTTTAACCTATAATGGTTTAATTTTTACATTGTTATTTGGATGGAATGTTGTCTCATTGGCACTCACACCACATCTTCCTATATCTATATATGTCCTCCACCGGCAGAGTCCCAAGAGGACATATATGTCCATTTCAGATTTCCGTTATTTTTTTGGAAAAAAAAGATTGTTTCCAGGTTTTGGTGAAAAAAAAAAAATTGTTTTGGACCCTGAGAAAAAAAAATGTTTGTTGTCACCCTCAGCTGCCACTATATGTAATGCTAAAATTAGAAGAAAAAAATGTTTTCGGTTTGTCGCTACAAAAAGATCGTTCGAAGGCAAAAAAAAAAGTTTGCACCGACAAAAAAAACCCATAGAATATGCTGTGTTATTAAGTACAAATAATAATACGAAGATGTCTGTGAGATGATATGCTTTGCATATGAATATATTTGATACGCTGATTACACTAAAATTGATTTAATTCTTTTGTGTGTAAAGTGATGTTATGAGTTTAATTTACTCGCGGTGACAAAGTTTGTTCCCGGAGTGCCGGTACCTTTAGTTTTGTTGTTTATTCGAGATATTAACCTTTTTCATGTGTTCCTAAGTTATCCTGTTGGTGTAATAACCTTCATGATGAATACATATGTTAGTTCTTAATGAGTGTAAGCTGGAAAACATCTTTATTTACATAAAATGTCCAGTGTTTACATTTTGAATTGCCATTTCGGGAATTTCCCTAATTAGAGAGATGGTTGCTGATTGGTCCGACTTATATAAGAGAGTCGGTGATTGGCTGATTTTCATATAAAACTAAAATGATCAGCTACAGAAAGCAGTAATTGTTGTGGTTTGGAATTGAATGTTATGAAACACCAAACTTGAAAGCTCGGAGAATTTAGGAGGAAATTAAGGAGTAAAGTAAGGAGACGTATTTGGGAGCTTAAGGAGGAAATTAAGGAGCTGTGGAAGTAAAGTTAGGAGACGCATTTGGGAGCTTCAGGAGCTGTGGGAGTAAAGTTAGGAGACAAATTTGGGAGCTTAACGAAGAAATTTGGGAGCTTAAGGAGCTGTGGGAGTAAAGTTAGGAGATAAATTTGGGAGCTTAAGGAGGAAAGTTAGGAGACATTTGGGAGCTTAAGGAGGAAATTAAGGAGATCAATTTGGGAGCTGTGGGAGTAAAGTTGGGAGAAATATTTGGGAGACTCTAGGAGGAAATTAAGGAGATAAAGTTGGGAGCCTATATGGGAGTAAATATATTTCTTTAAGTATTAAAGAAATAGATTGTCTTGGTCACAGTAATAACCATTACGGTATTTTTATACAGATAGTTATTTTAAATAGATGTTGTTGAATTAAGGCTACATAATTTTATAGGTGTTCTTTTATTGAGACCCTTTGTAAGCCTGAATGAGCTATATGCTAATGATAGTAGTTTTTAAACTTGTCGACTGAATTTACAGAGTAGTTACTCTAGATTGCTATAGATGTATGGGTATACATATATTTAATACGATAGACCAACCAAACCAGTAACAACTAGAGCCTTCACAGCCATTCTCTCTGCCATTTTGAGATTGTCAAATAAATGATCAAAACTTTTATATGCTTTTTCTTTATTTATAAATAATAATTATATAGTTTTATAATTCTTTATTGAAAAGCACTTTACGCCCATATGGACCAATGGCTTAAAACATTATACATAATATACAGTTTACATAAAACAATGAAAATAAACAATGGAGACACTTTGAACTATAATTTGTCTTTTTTTTTTTAAATCAATATATAAGAGATTCAAATTATATCAAGGACTCCCTGCCCTCAGTCTTAGTGACTTTTTTTAAAAAGGGGCCTAATTTGCAAGTGTCCTGTCCTGTTTTGTTTCAGGATTGAGGATATGTTTTAATTTATCTATATCATTTAAGTTATTATATTTATTTTCATTTAAAAATTCTTTTCTTAATTGTTCATTTATTTTACATTTAAAAAAGAAATGAAACTTATCATCTAGTACATCACAATGTGTACATAGTCTTAAATCTCTGGGAATATTCCTGTATCTTCCAGTTTCTATTAATAAGCAGTGGTCACTTATTCGAAATTTAGAAATTAGTTGTCTATATTCAAAGTTTTGAGAAAGTAGGTATGGTTCAAAGTTATAGCTTTTCTTTATTTTTTTAAAAAGTTGGAGTTTGCTATTCTCTTGTAAATTTAATATTTTATCATTATATAAATTTTCATAGGAGTTTTCTAGATTTTGTTTGTATATTAGCCTATTATTTTTATCTTTATTTTGGTTAACAATTTCTAAATCATTTTGACTTCTGACATGATTTACATAGGAGTACCAAGAATAAATACCTGCATTATGTAAAGTTTTTGCCAAATTTAGTGTCTCTTTTAGTAAGGGACTAGTTTCTTCCCTTAATAGTCTATCATGAAAAAGAAGAGTTTGTCTTTTTATAAAGCAATCAATATGGTAGCTGCCTAATTCAGATCGAGCAGCTATATTGCAAGAGCATTTTTTTACTCCTAAAGTTAACTTATTAAATTTATTGAGTACTTTATCAGGTGGACTTTTGTCAATGAAATTAAGAGTATCTACTTTTTTGTTATTTTTATCTCCTTTAATTGAAGCTTCATAAAAGGATGAGTATGCATCCATTTACCATTTCTGACTAATGATATTACCAAGAAATTTAAACTTTTCCATTTGCTCTAATTTATCACCATTATAATTAAAAGAATGGTTAAGATTTTTCCTATTGTTACTTGTGCTTAAAATCATAGTTTTAGTTTTTTTACAATTTACAGTTAACTGCCATTTATCACAGTATTGAGACAAATGGTTTAAACTTGACTGAAGACCCTCTTTAGTTTCAGACATTATCACATTTGATAGACCTCTGAAGTCTAGGTTAACGAAGCTGTAAAGTGTGTTGGTTCGAAGGTATTCCAATTAGACGTCGGGCCGTACATTTTATAGTATTATAATCATACCAGTTAAAGCAATCCCAATCCCTTTTATTGTAACCTGTTATCTCTGGTGTCCGACTCTACACCAGGGAGGCAGCGTTATAATATATATTGAATGTGAAATGGATAAATTTATTTGGACACAGAAGGAAATGGTTTTCATACAGCGTCGATATGACGTCATTTATTAGTTTACTTTGTGACGTCAAAAATCAATGCCATAACGTTGTGTGGAGCACCTGTCTGTGAATAGAACTATAGAATTTTTGAAACTTCATGCATGCCCTGAAACCGTTATGTAGTCCTATGTATACTTAATGAAGAAATTGCACACCACTCACCGGACACCATTGTACTGTAATAAGTATATTTGAAATTTATTTTTAGGATTCAAGCAGCTAGCAGAGTTCTCAAATTGTCCTCCAAAGATAAGGTTAGGATGTATCTTGGGATCGAAGACCTATTAGAAACTAGTAAGAAACCTGCTGGAATCATATCTTTTTAATTAGGGGCTGATGATTACGCCCAGTTGTTGTGAAGATGTCTTCATTGAATCGATGTTGAGACTACAGTATGGACTTGAAAGCTACAATTTAACAAGGGGATCGGCTGTTAGATCAGCTTCAGGGGAGATAGTTCACTCTGGACAAATTCTTGAATAATGATGAAGATAAATAGGAAGTGTCAGTGATTGTAGGAGTTGAGAATGTAGTTAGTTCATAGTCAGATAATTACTCCTAAATTGTCTTGTTTAACTTTCTGTACATTATCCCGAGAAATAGTTCTGATCCGTTTTATATTTATGAACTTTAATATAAATATGCTACTTTTCATTATTTTGGATGATGTACAAATATGAACATATTTTAAGTCAATATATATATATTGTTAAATTAATTCCATAAAATAATTTAATAGCTTTTAAATGCCAATATAATACTTTGTATCCGACTGGAAAAGGCTTATGGATACAATTAAAAGAAATGACTGCATCAGTTAAAATAAATATATTATAACTCTTTTAAGTTTGTAAGTCAACTAACGATGTATCTGTTCCGGACCATATGAGTATTTGGACCATACGCGTATGGTCATGACCATATGCGTATACTCATATGGTCCGACCATACGCGTATGGGACCATATGAGTATTATACTCGTTTGGATATTAACGGGCCGGACCATATGAGTATTTGGACCATATAGGTATTTTTTCAAACATACAATAGAAATAATACGTTTTAATTTTACATTTCAAAAGCTACATAAACATTAAATATTGATGCCACAGCCAGTTGATCTTAGTTTTTATCGCTAATTGTATTCGTGTATGTTTTTTGTATATTTAGAATGACATTCAAACGGACAATTCCGATGTGTCTACGGTGTTTTTAAGAAACTTTAGATCTCCAATATCGTAAAATGAATATCACAGATCAAATTAAATAAAGGCAGTAGCTATTGCATGGCACTTACATGATATTTTACCGGTCTTATAATTAAGATTAAAATAGAAGTATAGAAATAAAGAATAGAAAAAAATAAAGAAACATACAATTTTAATATTTTACTTATAAAAAATGTCTTAAAAAATATCTTGATCTTTAAAAAATATAATGAACATTGCCGATGATATCACCTACTTTAATCAATAACATTCCTTTTACAATATGTTTTGACATCTTCTTATAATTGTACTTACAAATAGTAAGTAATATTAACTGTGTAAAAATGTTTTTAATTAAGTTTTTTTTTAATATATGAAAAAATGACATTTTAGTGACGTAACATCCAGTGGAGTCACACCTAATGAAGAGTTTAAAAGTATACGTGTTGATTACCCCGACCATACGCGTATGGTCGGACCATATGAGTATATACCCATACGGTCATGACCATACGCGTATGGTCCAGATACTCATATGGTCCGGAACATATCCACTACTTGCCTCTGGATTGATTGATTGATTGTTGGTTGCTTAACGTCCAGTGGCAAATATTTCATGCATATTCAGGACGAGAACAAGTTAACAATAAATACAATAGGTAGGTAGTTGTAATACAAGTCACCTAGGATGATGGTCGGGGAAATTTGGACTGCCACTGGAAAATGAGGGTATATTGGATAGGGACAGAAATTTAGCCTTGCAACAGGCCACCTACGGACCCCTCAAAGAGTTGTCGCAAGGGTTGTCCTTAACATGCAAAGAACGTGGCACTCTCTTTACACGAGGCATTGGATTTTACGTCCCCCTTCTGACCGATCGTGACTGCGAACTTGATACATCCCGCACAGCCAAAAGGACGCCCCACTTCGGCAAGCGTTTTACTGCCGGTCGGTAGAAGACCAAGTGACAAGATTTCTATTCCCCAGTCACCCTTGGGGGAATTTGCCTCTGGACACTTCATTATCAATTAATCAAAATTTCTTGAGAACGTGTTAAAACAAAGATAATGGTCTAGGTCATGAGCATTAAAGGCTAGACAACATATTACATCCTAATATATACTTTTTAGATCTTTACTCACATACAATGTTATTTCAAGCTATTAAACATTAAATAAGTATTTCATATTTTGTATTTCAGAAATGTTTTGCCCAATTTAAGGGAGGATTTATTGTTAGGGATAACAAATCCATCCCTTAGAGCATTGCACTTCTTGATGTCCCAAACTTTCTAGATGACAATGAGACAGGCTGCCCAAAGCTCAAACTAACTGGATTGATTGTTGAATGCTTAACGTCCACTAGCAAATATTTCATGCATATTCAGCACGAGAACAAGTTCATAATAAATACAATAGGTTAGTCTTGTTACAATAGAGGCCATCTAGGATGATGGTCGATGAAATTTGGACTGCCACTGGAAATAGTTATCAAAGGTACCAGGATTATAATTTAGTACGCCAGACGCGCGTTTTGTCTACATACGACTCATCAGTGACGCTCATATCAAACTATTTATAAAACCAAACAAATATAAAGTTGAAGAGCATTGAGGATCCAAAATTCCAAAAAGTTGTGCCAAATACGGCTAAGGTAATCTATGTCTGGGAAAAGAAAATCCTTAGTTTTTCGAAAAATTCAGTTTTGTAAACAGGAAATTTAAAAAAAAATGACCACATTATTGATATTCATGTCAACACCAAAGTGTTGACACTGGGCTGGTGATATGTTGCCTTAGTATCTATTTTTTAGTTAATTTAAAATCTTCACTTAGAAACGGGTTCAGATTTTCATTATTTAATCCCCCCTGCAAGGAAATATGGTCACTTGGTCTTCTCCCGACCGGCAGTAAAACGCTTGCCGAAGTGGGGCGTCCGTTTGGCTGTGCGGGAAGTATCAAGTTCGAAGTCACGTCCGGTTAGAATTTATTGGATCTTTAGTGGGCCTCTTGAAAAGAAAATTCAGTTCTTTCTGTAAAAACAAATCCATGTGGTCAAGATCCGGGAAACGGTAGCACTTATACACAACATATCTCCTAAAACATATGTGTCCAATCCCTTCCTCAGTCGTACAAGGCTCATCAGGTACTCCTTCCAAAATGTTAGCTCCCTCAATGTCCCCTTTTTTTTGAAAACGAAAAGACTATACTACTAGTATTGAGATTTGTCAATTTTTGTTATAATTTATTACTTATTTTTGCTGATTTTCATCATTTTTCTGGCTTATAAATCTTTATACCATGTTAAACCCAGGAGCCAACTATCTATTAAACATATTAAGCAAGACAACCCGAATAATACTCTTAAAAGCGTAAATGACACTCTCAAAAATACATGTACTTCTAGTATTTCTTACCAAGGAAATTTAAATTAATCATAACAAATAAGATGCATTTTTTTTTGTTTCTTTCCATAGAAAATTTCTGTACTTAAAGATTATGTAAATGCATATTATATAATTTTAATCTTTGAGCTTTGCCTAATCTTCTAGTACTTACTTTGAGTTTTGAGTTTTATCTTCCCGTGACCTCTTGGTCTTCTGCACCAATCAACCAATATTTTGTTGCCTTCTATTGATTCTATTATAAATGCGTGTTGGTCTTCTGTATTATTTGTAAATATTAGCCCTGAAGGAATGAAAAAAAGTGCACGGCAAAGTCCTGGGGAGTTTTTATTTTTCTAAAACATAAAACATACTAAAATTCATTTATCTAGTTTCACAGATGCGCAGGTTTGTCTGAACTCAAGAGTAAATTTTGAAATGAAAATACGGCCATTTTAGCCTGAGGTCCACATGAACCTTAATTATTTAATCATGGGATTTACAACCATCAACACTTTTCAATTCTTGTACAATTTTATGAGTTTTTGTATGGGCCCCTTGATGCTGACAGACAAAGGCCATTTTCTGCTGCGTGCAATTAATGAAAACCATATCAAATACCGTAATAGTTTTTTATATCAATATTAAAATTAGTTCATGTAACAATATCTATCTGATATCAAATCTGCTTCACATGACAATTCTGGACATTAATCTTTTCACTTGAACGTTAGATCCTTGGAAACACCTTACCGGATAGCTCGAACGGACGTCTAACGAATATTTTTTTTTCAATCCGTTCATGTCTGTTAGACGTCTGTTCTTATCCGTTAGACGTCCGTCCATATCCGTTGCATGTCAGTTAAGGGTACAGATGGGTGCACTCCTAACCTGTACAGCAAGTTAACTTGATAACCAGTCATTTGGACTGGTCAAAGTTAACCTGTGACCGAATATAGGACTGCTCTAACCAGTCCTAGGACCAAAATCTAGTTAACTTGAAAAGCGGACTTGGTCCTAGGACTGTTTTTATGTCTGCCAAAAAGTTAACTTGGAAACAGGTCCGCTATTGATATAAGTTAACTTCGAACCAGTCCTGTCATAAGTTAACATAAGTTAACTTCGGAACCAGTCCTGTCATAAAGTTAACATAAGTTAACTTGGAAACCGGTCCTGCCACAAAGTTAACTTCTGCTTGGACACATCCGATCAAAACCAGACATGTTCCCAAGTTAACTTTTGACTGGTCTGCTCTACACTAAGTTAACTTGTAACCAGGACCGCTCTTCGTTGATTTAAAAAAAAATATATATCTTTTTTTCGTAGTATGAACATCGGAAATAAAGTAATTTGAAAATTAATACTTCCGTTTTATGAACAGGATTAAATACAAACATTTGAAAATAAGTACGCACAGAACGTAACACAAATTTATCTGTGATCTGACAATCTATGTATTATAAAAACGATCTCGGTTACAATGATAACAGGCACTGAATATATATATATTCCGAGATCAAAATCAATCATATTATGTATATGTTTGAAAAGAAGTATATTTGAAGTTAGGTGTATACGTCCTTGTTAGTTATACATCCTTGAACTATGCAGCCACAATCAGCAATAGTTTAATTCATTTAAATAATGACTACAAATTTTTGCTCGCCTAAATTAAGGGTGCCAGCATGTCCTCTTTTTACTCAAAATACTGATACGTAACAAAATTTCAGCAGTTTTGATGCCTCCAGTTGACCTGTACAACAAAATTATTTGACCACATCCATCAAAACTGACCATATATGCACTTTAATTTGTTAATCTATATACCTGCATAGTAAATCAGCCATATTTTTTTATGTCAGGATTCAATGTATAATACAATCATGACAATGGACAGCAAAATTGCAATACAATAACAAAAAAGTTTGTTCGCATAAATTTAGAATACCAGCATGTCCTCATTTTATTCAAAATATTGATACGTAACAAAATTTCAGTAGTTTTGATACCTCCAGCTGACGTGTACAACAAAATTATTTGACCGCATTACCAAAACTGACCATATGTGAACTTTAAATTGTAAATCTTTATACCAGCATAGTAAATCAGCCTTATTTTTAATGTCAGGATTCAATGTATAATACAATCATGACAATGGACAGCAATATTGCAATGTTATCCGTCGACGTCCATTCTGTCCGGTGGAAATTTTTGAGCCTTTTCAAAACTTTGAACGGACGTCCAACGGATAATATGTCCAATGAACGTCCATTTTGTACGAACTCGTCCGTTTCGATTCCGTTTTATATCTGATACGTGTTCGTTAAATATCCGTTGGATGTCTAGAAAATAAATTCAACAACGGACTTCTACTGTACGTTTAACGGATAAAATGGATTGTTGGTTGCTTAACGTCCAGTGGCAATAATTTCATGCATGATCAGGACGAGAACAAGTTCACAATTAGTACAATAGGTAGGTTGATACAATAGAGGCCACCTGGGATGATGGTCTGGGAAAATTGGACTGCCACTGGAAAATGAGGGTATATTGAAGAGGGATACAAATTCTTTACACGAGGCATCGGATTTAACGTCATATTCCAAATTATTGTTTTGTCTTGTCCCGGTTGTTGGTCGTTATATAAAAAGTTAGGCCCCAATCAAAAATATTTTGGCTTGCTCAAACCCTACCCAAGGTTGAGACATTGCGTAGGTAGGGAGACATTTAAAAAAAAAAGAAATTGAAGCATCATGTTTTTATTAGTCTTCATGCTTATCTGATTAAAAAAACCTTCCATCAAATCAAAACAATAAAAGACATTGAGTAGGCAACTTTTTTCTTGGTAGGCAGGGGTTGGGCAAACAAACCTATTCTTTTTTATGACCTTAGTACAACTGATAGGGCTATCATGTCTATGAGGAATCACATTTTTATCAAATGACAATCTCAAATTTTGTGGACTACCCAGAGAGTTGAATCTGGAAGGATCTCTATTATGCTTGAAGCAATTTCATAATTTTTCATTAGAGCAATGTAGACTCAAACTCAAGTCATCCAAAGGAAAACAGCTGAGAAACCAAAACCTCAGCGACAAAAGTGGGGAAGGCTATCATGAAAAAGAAACCATTGATGAAAAGCTGGATGCGTTATTGTCAAACAAGCCTGATGAAAATCCTGCACATGTTCTCCAAAGTCAAAACTGCTTTGTACTTCCTGTGCAGGAATCAATGCATGAAATGAAATATGCTGCAAGGTAAAAAATTCGATCATCATCGACCGGTTACGGATGATTCCATAGTTTACTATGAAGATAACTTTGAAGATCGACGATTCCATATAACTTTAAATATTTACCGGAACTGAAAATGCCGCCAAAAACTACGAAATCCGTCAAACACTTTTCCGAGCTAAGCTCGTTAATTAAGGACAAATGCAATGGCATTAAATCTGATAACGCACCAATTGACGATACACTAACTGCTGTAAATGACAGATTTGTCAACCTTTCAATCAATGTATATGATGTTATTTTAAAGCGGTCATTTGTTCCAGATCATTTTTAAGATGTACTGACACAAGTCATTATTATTTACACCATCATTATGAACAATGCACAGGGCATCTCATACATGCTTGTCATATATCAAAAGAAACTTTCTAGTTTACAATGTATCTTATATTATTTCACCGTGTATTATCGGTGCAGCGGATATAGGTACTAAACAAGTGAGGTGATACATTTTAACCTGACACGTTGTTTAGTTTTATCTACATCTGTCCTTCTGTCTTTCTTTCTGTCACACTTTGATTTGTAGATGTGCAATATTATAATCATGAACAATTTCAAAATTGCCAGCAAAAAAATTAAACAAAAAGTCCCTGTATAATTTATCAGTTTTATTGGGTCATTTCAGATGATCATTGCTAGTTAGAGATAGTTCATGGTCCAATAGCAACATTAATACCAGCAAGATACCACCAGTTTAAATTCTATGTGGCCTCTAACTAAAGAGATTCCCAAATATTTAAACAGAATGTTGGACCTTCTGATATACCAGTAATAACCAAAAAAAAACCAAAAAAACAGCATCAAAGTTCATTATACCAGTAATAACCAAAAAAAAAACAAAAAAACAGCAACAAAGTTCATTCCCAATTAGTGATTTTGAAAAAGATGCCATCAATGATATCAATCCAAATTTGTTTAATTTGTTGATAGATTGGTGTCCCAATTGTGAGAGCTTTGTTTGTTCAAAACCTGTTCCAGGTAAAATACTTAGAATAATAAATGTTTTTTCTAGGAAGGGTTCAGGTTGGAGGTATGGACAGGACAACAGGGAAGGTTAAGGGTAAGAGTAAGAGGTTGTGTTAGGACTAGGGTAATGGGCTACAAATAAAGATTAGAGGTAAAATTAAGGCTAGGTTATTTTAAGCGTAATCATATCTCTAAAAAAAAATATTCACAAATTTTTCAACTAAATAAGCAAATAAAATCAATTTGACACTTTTTACACAATTAAGAAACAACAAATGTGGGGTACCGTTTGAATCACATTTAATATTTGTTGTTTGAAAACAAACCCTGAAATTAATTGATTTAGTCACTGTGTACTCCCTATTCAAGTTTTTCATCTGAATGAGATCAGTTTTTCATACATTGTGAAATACAAACTATTGTATGGTGTTGCTTTACATGTACATATCAATGTATTTCGAAGACCAAGTACCAAAGGGTTATGAATAACTTATTCTCTAGAGAATTTTTTTGGCCTACCAGCTTTGAATTTTAATAAACTTATTCTTAAAGGTTACCTATTCAACACTAATACGATCATTCAATACTGTTTTTTTTTAGTATTAAATTTGATTTTGTTATCAGTAAATTAAAAGCTTACTAATAATTACCAGTACGTTATATACATAAACATATTCATGGATCGACAATCTGTCGATACCTGTAACTTGGCATAGCACAAGGTCATGTTTTTCTTTGGCTGTTTATGACGTCTTTACACTAAATCCATAAAGGTTGGAAGTATACGGATTGACAGTTTGGTCTTTTAGGCATGATATTTTTATTAGTTTTTAGTGCCTTTGAATTAGCTGTAATATCTATTTATTGTGTCGGGATGTATAAGTACACGGCCACGTCCACTTGTATTTTTGTCAATCTGATGGGTTAAGCCTTTTTCAACTGATTTGTATAGGTCGTTCTTATGTTGTACTGTTATACCACTGTCCCAGGTGAGGGGAGGGTTGAATATGTTTATGCGTTACATATTTGTTATTCGTTATTTTTTTTACTTAAATAATGCCGTTAGTTTTCTCATTTGAATTGTTTTACATTGTCTTATCGGTGCCTTGTAAAGCTGACTACGCGGTATAGGCGTTGCTTTTTGTTGAAGCCGTACGGTGATCTTTATTTGTTAATGTCGGTGTCATTTTGGTCTTTTGTGGATAGTTGTCTCATTGACAATCATACCACATCTACCTTTGTTATATGTACCAAATACTGTTGTTTTCTTTTAATGACTTTATCAGCATAAATCCTGTCCTGGTTGACTTACCTGATTGTATGAGCTTTCCACTTTCTTAACGCGGATATTGCTGGTTAAATTGATTGTAATGCTATATGATGTCGTTCAATTTGTATAAAATTGATTTATGACTTGGAGAATTAACAATTAAGTACAGCTCTTTATAAGAACCAGGCAGTGTGCCATATACATGTGATACATGGGGGGTTTCAGATTTTATCTATAATAGGCCTAATAGAAGCAGTAAATGAAAAATGCTCAAAAAATAATTTTGAGTGGGAAAATATGTGTGGTTGCCATGGTAACGGACACACAATTTGGTTGTTAAGCGTTGTAAAATCTTTCAAAAATTAGCTAAATTACCACATTTCAGAGCCTGATTATGAATAGAATAATGCATTTTTCATTAATTTTCATATGTAACATTGATAGAACTTGGTTTAAGCTTCATTTTAGTGAAGATTGCATGTCAAACAAATTTGTAATTTTTTAGTAAAATTTTGTAAAAAAATGCATATTTTCAACTTTTCTGAAATTGGGATTTTTGCTGAATTACCACATTTTCTCTAGTGTTTTTCACAAAAGTGCAAATGTGTACAGAATAGTTAGCACTGTAGTTATGAAGTTTGGATACTATTTTATCAAATTTAATAGAAAAATGTGTGGGATTTTTTTTAGTTTTATCACCATAGCAACCGATTTTTTCCTTGGAAACGCAGTTTTCATTTGCAGAATATTGCAGTTTAAGAGCTTAAATGTCCTGAATTTTTCATAACCAATAAGAAAACTACATAAAAGCTAACACAAACTTTAAACTACAATCGTCAAGTGTTGTTGACTTCAATTGATACCACGGAAAGACATATTATCCATAGCAACATCCACAAAAAAACTGCATTAATTGAAATTTATGTATAAAAAATATATAAATAAAAGGTTCAAATTGGAATATGACTTCATTCTTTGCTTCACTCACAGTCTTGTCTGGAATTTTTTCTTCAGATTGTTCAATAAATGTAATATGTCATGAAATATTAGGGGGGGGGGGGGGCTTGGAAAAAGGGGGAGGGGGTAAGTTGATTTATTAGTGTAAGTTAATAGAAATATATGAAATTTAAACACAGGTTTATTTGCCACAAAAAGAAGGTTGGGATTGATTTTGAGAGTTTATGTCCTATAGTTTAGGAATTAGGGACCAAAAAAGGGCCCATTAAGACATTTTTCTTGGTTTTCTCACATTATAATTTCAGTATAAGTAAATAGAAATCTGTAAAATTCAAACACAATGTTTAAGAACACAATGAAAGGATGGGATTGATTTCGGGAGTTTTGGACCCAACAATTTAGTAATTAGGGACCAAAAGGGTCAAAATTAAACTTTGCTCGATTTCATCAAAAATTGAATAATTGGGGTTTTTTAATATGCCGAATCTTAACTGTGAATGTAGATTCTTAATTTTTGGTCCGGTTTTCAAATTGGTCTACATTAAGGTCCAAAATTAATCTTAATTTGATTTTAACAAAAAATGAATTCTTGGGGGTTCTTTGATATGCTGAATCTAACCATGTTTTTAGATTTTGGATATTGGACTATAATAGGTAAATGTCCAATTTTTAAGTTCAAGTTCTTATACCACATTCATTCTGTGTCAGAAAACTATGTTGTGTCAACTATTTATTCGCAATCCAAATTCAGAGCTGTACTTAGCTTGAATGTTGTGTCCATACTTGCCCCAACTGTTCAGGGTTCGAACTCTGCGGTCGTATAAAGCTGTGTCCTGTGGAGCATCTGGTTTAAGGTTGACAGATGATGAACTTCATGGGATTGCAATAGCCGGGTCAACCTGGCTTATTGAAAGGCAAAATATATATGATGGCCCTAACAAATGTAAGAAAATTCTTAATTTCTTATGGCACACATCCGTCTGATGTTATTCCACCAGCATAAATCACAAAATTGATCCGTAACATAACATTAGCAAACCAATAATAGAATCATTTGGTCAAAGCATTTCTAAACTGAAACTGAAGTGTGATGGACGGGTGGATAAAGACGGACAGGCAAATTAAGCACATTTTAAGTTGGTGGTGATTTTAAAAATAATAATAGGCAATGGATAATAGCTAATATGGGAAGTCCAGTATAATGGAATCCTCTTAATATATACATGTTTTGAATGGTTTTACACTAGTAATTTTGGGGCCCTTTTATATCTTGTTGTTCGGTGTTAGCCAAGGCTCCGTGTTGAATGCCGTACATTGACCTATAATGGTTTACTTAATTTTGAATTTTTATTTGGATGGAGAGTTGTCTCTTTGGCACTCACACCGCATCTTCCTATATTTGGCTATTAACATAACATTAATAACTGCGTTGTTGTACTACTATCCCGCAATTGAAATTCAGGATCTCCGAGATAGATAAAAAGAATACATCTGCTAAGTTGGAACTGTGCTAATCCCGGTAAAATAATTATGCTATTACCGGCAAAACTATCAAATCAGAATTATCAAGCAATATAATTGTATCAATATGGGATCATTCCTTACTATTCGTCGTTTTACATATATCTCACAAGTTCTAGATTCCGATAACATAATATCTTGTGTGGGTGTGTTTTGGGGAAGGGGATTCAGCTGAAGCACACTTCTTATCCTTCTGGAATCCCCCTCCTCTCCTTTAAGATAGTAAACCGGTAAATAGAGATCTATTTTTTTCAGGATGAATCTTCAAAAAAATTGTATTGCTATTCTCAACGTTTTTTAAAACTTTTACATGAATTACGCCCTTATTTTCTGTATCTGTCTCTGTAACCTTTAGAAAAGACTGCATTAATCCCGAGATTTGGAATGAAACCACTAAGCTGAGAATGTCTGCATAAATACAAGATTAATAACAGTAATAATTTGAATACAAATTCCACACACTCAATTAACTGCAACACTTGAAACAGCGCAGTACATACCAATCTTATTTTTCTTTGTAATTATCAATGTTTTCTAGTCTAAACAAGTTGTAAACATTCATGAATACAAAGACTTCAGTGTCCCATGTGGAATAAAAAAAAAGTAAATTTCCAATGTCCCAATCTTTGTGCACACATTTGATCGATTCAAGGTACAAGGGCAAAAACTGAAATAAACACTTTCGTGCCGCAATTTTTTATTTTTTGTGGGCCGCGGGGGAGTTGTAGTAGGTTTAACCCATGTTCGTCAGTACAGTAGTTGTCACAAAGTTGGTTTCTATTTTATAATTTTTGATAGCCTCAATCAAATCTTATGAAACATGTATACACAGAGATCAAGTTTGAATTTTATTGGTGTCACTGTTAACTATATAATTTGCCTTATATGGCCTGGTTAACTTAAGAAATTTCTAAAAGTTACCATTTGATCTTAGGAGAACCTTTCTGGAGCCCTCTTTTCGTCATAAATACACTACTATATTTTTCGTCTTTCATGTAGATTTTGTTTTATCTTTTCGGAATAATGGCATGTAACCGTCTCATTAACAATTATACCACATCTTTTTTAAATTAATAGAAAAGATAAAAATAAATCTACATGAAAAGTCGAAAAATATAGTAGTGTATGTATGACGAAAAGAGGGCTCCAGAAAGGTTCTCCTAAAATCAAATGGTAACTTTTAGAAATTTCTTTAGTTAAACAGCCCATTGGTCCGACAGTTCATTAGTCCGACAGCCAATTAGTCCAACCGCCCTTTGGTCGGACAACCCATTAGTCCGAAAACCTATTGGCCCGACAGCCAATTAGTCTGACAACCCATTAGTACAACAAGCCAATAGTCCGACAATCCATAAGTTCAACACTTATCAAGTCAAGCATAAGGGTAACAGGATAAACAAATTGTCTGTCTGTATTATTACGTTTAGATATAAAAACATGCTTTTAAAGAAATAATTCCGTATATATAACATCAGGCTTAGGTAGTTCGAATACTTTCTATATTCTCAATTCGAAATCTGTATATAGAATAAAACAGAACAGAATATTTCATTTTTCCAAATCAAAGGGTCTATAAAGAGCATAATTATAAACAACCAGTGATGGTGCAAACTACTGATGATACCTCGCCCAAATATTTCGTTGTTGAGTTTTGAATCTGAAAAAAAGCATCACACAGTATAGCTGACTAATATAAACCCCGAAACCAATTTTCAGAAATCATTGTATTTAATTGTAGTTCCCCAGAAAAATATGACAATTTTTTTAACTTGGCTGTCATGTGAAAAGTGTTCGGTAAACAGGAAGTGGTTTAGTGATGAATCTGAAAACTTATCACACAATATAGCCGACTTCAATAAACCTTTCAGAAATCCTTGTAATGGAGTTCATGAAATATTCAACGAAAATATTCATGGGACGGAGGGATGAACTGGACGGTTGGAAGGACGGACAGACAGAGGCAAAACAGTATACCCCACTTTTTTGAAGCGGCGGTATAATGATTGGAATAACATAAAAGCTTTATAACTATAATAATATGATATAATTATCTTTATAGCACCATAAGCCTCAGTCACAATCAGAGCCAAAACAAAAAAGAAAAAAATCAACTATTTATCAAATAACAGTCAGTATCAAGACATGTACTACATAATTCAAAAGAACTTTTTTTTAACAATACAATCGTCAGTATCACCCATAATAGTCAAGTTTTCTTGTGTTAACATCGAGATGTGCTAGAAATGTGCTGAAAGAGTTCCTATTCAAATTGTTATGAAGTGAGCATTCGATTGAAAAATGATACTCATCCTCAACTCTATCAGCTGTACATTACGATTTTTCAATTCTTAATGTAATGGTTGAGCACTGATTTTTAACTAACATATGCACTACCTTTCTTAAAATCTACGGAAGTGTATTAGCGCCACATATTTTTTTTTTAATTTTCTTCCAAAGTTTGCGTTACAACGCAAACCTTTGCCAAATAATGCAAACCTTTGTTTTATCTTATTTCTTATTTAATATTCAAAGGAAACCGTTGTTAATAATAGAGGAGGCTGTATATATATTAAAATGTATAACTATTGTAGTCATTGCAAAGTAAAATCCTTGAATAATTCGATCATATCATCGACTTCAATAATGAGCAAAATAATATAAGAAAATGTGGTATGAATGCCAATAAGAAAACCCTAGATCTAAGTAACTATTCCTAAAAGTAAACCATCAGAGGCCAAAGTACGGTTTTCAACACGGAGCATTAGCTTACACTGCATGAACAACAAATTATACAGCCCCCCCTCCCCAGAAACGATATCATTGTTACTACTAGTATATATATTACAAAGAAAATTGAGTAAATTGCGGTTATACGGAAAAACAAAATTCAACCCTGCTAAAATAATTATAACCGAATATAAATATACTACCAAAGTAAGCTCTCGTTTCTGTAAAGTAGGTTGGCAAGAAATCTATATAGAAGAAGATGTTTCATTAATAAAATTATGTTCTCTCTATTAAAATTGCTATCCAAGCATCTTAAAAATACTTCATTATATCGAAATGAAAATTCAATGACTTTCTATCAAAGAATCTTGATCATATTCTGCGATTTAAAAAAAATGTTTCCTTATTAAAAATGTGTAAGGGTTCCGCGGAACCCAGTGTCTCGCCTACTTTCGCTGTAAATTGCAGGCTCAACCAAAATGAGGAAAAAATCAATAAAAATACTTTTGATACTATCTAATGATTGTAAGAAGCTTCTGTCCAAGTTTGTTAAAAATCTAGGATAGTTAATGAATCTAATAAATGTTTTAAAAACTTTAACTGCAGACTGTATGTAATGTTAACTGGAAGAAAATCTAAGTCCATTTAAAAGTAAAATACGGAAAAAATGGATTTATGCTTTTACAAAATTTACTTCTAGATACTATCTTATGATCATACACAAGCTTCTGTCCAAGTTTGGTACAAACCCAGGATAGTTTAAGAAAGTTACTAAAATTCTAAAAACTTTAACCACAGAGTGAATGTTATGTTTCTCTGCAGAAAAAACTAAGCCATTTACAAGTAAAATATGAAATAATGAAATTCTATTTAAAAAAAAATTACTTCTGGATACTATCTAATGATCATAAACAAGCTTCTGTCCAAGTTTGGCAGAAATCCAGTATAGTTTAAGAAAGTTATTAAAATTTCATTAACTTTAACCGCAGAGTGAATATTTGTGGACGCCGCCGACGACGACGGAATACAGGATCGCTTAGTCTCGCTTTTTCGACTAAAGTCGAAAGCTCGACAAAAATTCATTTTAAAGCAGAAAGATAAATTTGTCCATTTGACTTGGAGTTTCACAATTGTATGACATTATTTTGGATCTTTCAATTTAAATATAAGTGGATATCGATAGGGGATTAATAAAGGAATCAAAAGAGTAAAAAAATATACAGATCAATGTGTTTGATTTCGAGATATTAGCCATTGAAATTTTGGCGGGATAATAGTTTCTCTTTGACTTTTCCTAGCTATTTTATTGACAAGGTTACATTCTCAAAACTATTAAAAAATAATTTGAATTTATTAAACTTTTACAGATTAAATGGGGGTCAATGCCATTTTTTTAAGGCATTCAAATGCATAAAACCTAAGGTTTCTGAAAATCTGTCAAAAAATCAAAAACATGGCAAGAGAACTGCAATGTACCTTAACTAACCTCTGAAGCCAAACCCAAGTTTAGATTATCGATCTTATATATATAAAATGTTTATCAACAAAACCTCAGCAGGCATAATGCAAAAAGATTTTTTTTTTAATTCCAATCACTAACCTTTGAAATGCTATAACTTTCTTGAATGCATAGAAAACAGAGATATATGAATAGATAAAAGATTAATCTTTTAAATGAATGCAATACTATTATTATGTAATTTGAATGAAATTAGCTCCATAATCTCTGCAACAATACAAAATGTTAACGAAATCTGAATCAACACATCATGGACTTCAAAAGGTTGTCTCTATGGTATTCCATTATCTCCCAAATCTCTTATTAGTGTAAACATCCTAATCGCATTCAAGAAGATGATGTTTAATTAGGTGTAATATTTGTTCTATACATTCCATCTTAAATCTGAGACACTCTTTTGTAGATAATGGCCATAGTCACAACATATAATAAAACCTTTTTGAGATAAGACGTGGCACGGTACTTGTTTATCCCAAATTCACGTATTTGGTTTTGATGTTATATTTGTTATTCTCGGTGGTGTTTTGTCTGTTGCTTGCGTTTCGGTGTTGTGTCGTTGTTCTCCTTTTATATTTAATGCGTTTCCCTCGGTTTTAGTTTGTTACCCCGGTTTTGTTTTTTGTCCATGGATTTATGAGTTTTGAACAGCGGTATACTACTGTTGCCTTTATCTACCCTATGGGGATACCTATGCAGAAGTTCATTTTAAAGTGGAAATTAGTGGAAGTTAACATTATAATTGGTTACATAATTGTTGCGTAATACTAGCACATATTAATTTGAAGGAGTTATCTGTTAGCTATCCAAAAATACTACTTTTATAAATTTTCAATCATTATTAAGAAAGTTACAGCATTTTCAAACATGGCATTTTTTTTTTAATCTTAGTATTGTGCTACCTTAATGTGAACATATACAATACATTTTTATAATTTGATTTGGTTGAATGTATAGCGAATTTATGAACAGAAAATACTATTTCTGTTTATCTTGTGAAAAAAAATAAAACAATACACCCAATAAATCTGTGTCAATTCTGCTTCTATTGATACTAGAACATTGGGTGTGCTGGAGAATTTTGGGAGTCTCAGGGAGTTTCTATATGAGAACAAAACATTAAACAGAGACACCTTTTAGAGTTTGTTCAGTTATTGTGTATGAGAGGCAGGGAGCAATGACCACCAAACTGAGACGGCAATTTTGTCTTTGTGGCGTGGCATATTTTCAATACTAATTGAAGACATATGAACATTTTAAAACCTTAAAAAAAAATGAGCATTACTAACTGCGTCACATAAAAATTGTCGTCGGTAACAGCTACTTTCAGACAGAATTTGCACCTGAATCAAATGTGGACAAGTCTGGTATTCAACAAAGCAGTTCTGTCAGTCATTTGAACAGGTCTGCTTTTTAATCCTGTCAGACCACTGTCTGCAAGACCGACAGCTCAAAATCCACCTTCCTTCTCTCCAATCATCAAAGTGTCCGACATGGACATTATTTTCGACAAAGGATAAATCGGGAAAATCATGTGCGGACATAATTTTTCGTCGGATTGTCAGCAGTCTGGTTAACTAAAACAATAACTGTGCTAATACATTTACTATTCATTAAATTATTAACTCATTCTTCAAGTGTCACTTGAATCGTTCCCTATTGTCAGTACTGGTTATATGTTGTTTCCAGTACCTACTGGTAATATGTTGTTTCCAGTACCTACTGGTAATATGTTGTTTCCAGTACCTACTGGTAATATGTTGTTTCCAGTACCTACCTGTACAAAACCAGTTGAAATCCAGGATGTTCTGTGATGCTTAGTGTAATATTACTTTGTAGTCCAGTCAATCTAGACCCTAACCTGAAAGTAATTGCAACAGAAGATTTTTAAGTTTTAATCTTTAGCATTATACCCCAAATATACACAGAAAAAAGTCCCATAAAATCTAACTTGAGGAACACTAAAAAAATCACCATTTAAAATTCCTATGGAGATTTGCATTGAAAAGGGAAATAACTCTTGCAAAAAAGGCAGAAATATCAATAAAAATTGATACAAAATTATAACTTTACTGCTTCTATTCATCAGAATGTATTGATTCTTGATTTTTTAGCGGTCTTCAGAGTATAAACAACAACTCTAAAGGTGTTTTCATATATTTTATCAAGCTATAATCTAGATTTCGTAATTTATTAGTTGACCATTTATTAAATTTTTCAACATGTCAAGGTAAAGAATCTCAAATTTAATAAAAATAATTTAGCATGTATTCTTTTTTTTGTGGTTTAAAGTTTCTTTAGATAAGTAAGTTGCTGAAAAAATATAATATACAGATATAAACAATACCAAATTTTCACATTATTTTTTCAAAATGGTTACAAAGCTTAAAATTTGCAATTTCTTTAATAAAAATGTATGAAAAAAATAAAACTACTCATAAAACTACGGTTTTGTACATTTCATGAGCAGAAGATTATATAATTTAGTCAAATACAAACTTATAACCCCATCAAAGTATCGTACTGTACATAAATTTCAAGAAAAACAACCAAAAACTGACCAATAAGACTCATTTTTGCAAAAGTTATCTCCCCTCCCAATGTTAATTTCCATAGGAAATTTAAAATGCTGATTTTGAGTTTTCCTCAAGTTAGATTTTATGGGACTTTTTTTCTGTGTATATATTGGCATATTACTATAGATTAGAACTAAAACATTTTCTGTTGCAATTAGTTTGAGGTTAAATCTTAGTTTGACTGGACTATTGCAGGTGGGCTGTTGACATTGTGAATTCATGCTTTTCAAGAACTAAAAAAAAATGAAGGAATCACATCACCTACACTTCAAAATATAAGAAAATGAATATAGCGAAATGTATTTCACTAAGAACGCCTTAACAACTAGAGTAATATGTCGCTATAAAAATGCAAAAAACATAAATATTTGGAATATATATGATATGAACGTAAATGTGAAATCAATTTGCAAGTCTAACATGTTGGGATTTTAATGCCAGATAATTACATGTAGCTAGACATTTGACGCTTGATAATTGGCTTTTAAACCAGTTTTATTGTATTTTGAAAGATAAAGAAGATTAGATGTATGACTTGAACAGATACAGTCTGAATCATTGATTTAAAAACATTTATGTTTTAAAACAAAAATTCACAGCCTTTAATTGTATTTAATTTAAATAGAGGGTTGCAATTAAATAACATATCTGTAAGTTGAAAAAGGAAAGTAAATTTATGAGTTATTATTCAAGTACATTATAAAACAAGCATAACATTGAGACTACAATGATGAAATGTGTAAACATCAAATATAAATCCTGTGGAATATATAGGAAAATGCATTCTTGAAGAAAATATCCAAATGAAACAAATGATGCAGAAAAAAAGAAGAGTTCGAGAAATCACATCCAAAGAATTCATAGTTGGAGATGAACAATGTATATATTGAGGACAAAGCTACTGGTCGGGTAACCAACAGTCGTGTATATACAAAAGACAAAGTCCAAAGTATTTTAAAAATGTGCCTTGATCCTAGTGGGCAACAATGACTTAATAAAACTGTCAATAAGATAACTGATATATGTTACTGGAAAGGTTTTGTGAGTGATACAAAGCATGTTAAACACTGAAATTTCCCAGAAACAAAACATGAAGTCTGAAACTGCAATTCCAGAACTAACATATGTCCATGTAATAGGAGTTAGGGGAAGATATGAATAGATATGATAGGACTTTTCTAGCTCAACAGAGGCAACCATCATCAACTTATGGTTACAAGTACAATCCTTTATATAACATTTCTTACAGTAACAGTCAGGAATAGTGATCATTGAAAGAATGCAAAATTTTGATGATAATTAGAAATAGCATTATGTTAATTACATTAGTCAAATAAAAGATTTCTTACTTAATATTTACAAAATCATCTTTGTAGGTACACCATTCAACATCTGTGCATAGACTGGTCACCTGAAACATGGGGAACTATTCTGTTTAGACCCACTCTCAATTCATCTGTTACTCCTGCATTCTCCTTGATGGCATACATGAAACATCTGACAAGAAAAGGGAAGACATCAGGATGTTTCAGTTCCTTTTACTTCTTGGAAAGCTCGTACAATTTCTTAGAGAATCTCTTTTTTCACGTGGTTTTGATCATCTTTCTTTTCTAGGTCTTCACAATGGACTTTGAGCCTTGATGTGGTAGTGAAATCATTATCTGCATGAAGAATCTTGATTTGGCATCCTGAATCATTTAATGTGTGTGTCATTTACACCGCCATGTCTGGTTCCATTCCTTTGCTGGTACCCTTCCAGTTACGGCAGCAATCATGAGCAGAGACGGTTTCCTTTCTCTTCTCATGAACCTCACAAACTCTGCAGCTTCTACTTCTGTATGTATAACCCATAACCTTGCCTGTTTTTAGGCCTATCATACTGGCATGTCCTTCAATTAAAAACATAAAATTGCTAAAATGGCAAAATATGCTATTGAAAATGGTGTTCAAAATACTGCAAGGAAATTTACAACTGATCTCGGAAGTCCTGGCAATGAATCAACTATTCGGAGCATAAAGTCTTTATATATGAGACGTGGATTACATAAACAATTTGAAAATGCAGCTGACCTTCCTAAAAAAGATCTTGGTAGACCTCTTCTTCTTAGGAAGTACGATGCAGAATTGTTGGATTACATAAAAAGCATTCGAGAATTCGGTGGGATAGTTATTAATCAAATAGTTATTTCGTCTACTAAAGGCATTCTCAAATGTCATGATTCTAAACTCTTATAAACCTTAGATTTAACGAAGACTTGGGCTGAATCTGTGTTACATCGTTTGGGATATACAAAACGTAAGGGAACGAAGGCAGCAAGGTCCCAACCAGAAGACTTCGAAAAAACAAAACAGGATTACATTGATAGAATTGAAAAATGTGTCGATGAAAATAATATTCCAGACGATTTAATTTTTCATTGGGACCAAACTGGTGTAAATCTTATTCCCGGTGGTAACTTGACAATGGACGCTTAAGGCAGTAAGCAGGTTAATGTATTTTGGCATAAACGATAAACGTCAAATCACTGCGTTGTTAACAATATATAAGTCTGGTGTTCTTCCTCCACAGATTATTTATGCGGGGACAACTGTAATCCAAAATATGGGTTTCCTAAGTCATAGAATATTCGGAAAATCATTGGAGCAATACTGACACTATGTTGCATTACATAGAACATTTGCTTGTGCCGTATGATACATGCCGGATAAACGCTTTTCTGTTTCTGATATTTTTGTTTCTACCATCAAATCAAATTTAATTAACCATTTGTGAATATTGGATATAAAGAAAAGTAGATTATCACAGAAAAAAGTGCAGATATTTTGTATTCACGGCCATGGTCGAACGGCCTAATAGATAGAATCATCAGGTTGGAAGACTACAATATATGGAAACAGCAGTGTTATATACATTAAGGTTAATTGGTTGATCCTTTGCTCAACATTGTCAAATATTTTCTTTCGAGTACCCACACACATTAGCCAGTTTTCTTTAAGTGTATAAAGAGCCAGCTGTTTATAGGGCAATATTAGTGTTATTTTGTCTTGTTTCTCTTTAGTGTATGTGGTCACATGTTTTTCAATATACATGATATATACTATTATGTATTTTTTCACTAATATGCCATATTGACTGACATAACTATATTCATTAATTGAAATTGACGCTATGTTACTAAAAATAGTACATGTAGTATCATAGTGTCAATATTCATTTTAAACCAAACGAATTGCCGTGTCTAAACGTTGAAAAATCTGCAACTTCAGATTGGGAAAGATGTGCGCCATGCCCTAATCGACAAGAAATTGCGCATCGAGACAAATGTAAGCGCCAAGGTGGCCATGTGTGTGTACGCAACTGTGTAGTGTTCCCTCAAATGATAGGAGCACCTATATATTTAAGGGTCATCATTGGTGTTTTCCTATAGTTATAATGGCAACATGCAGTATAACTGATTACCCATAAAACATAATTATTCATCATTTATGATATCCATTTTTATAAACATTAAATTTGTGAAATTTGGATTTCTCTAATTATAACTATTTAGGTTTGTGTTACAAAATTTTCCTGAGAGAGCTTAATCGATGACTTCAAGTCATCAATCAAGTAATGATCGATTAGTGTTCGAATACCGATCTGATCGATTAGTTAAGTCTATATACATACACATGATTATTTTAGGGGAAGTCTCCATATGACTGACTCAATGCAATACTTGGTAGTCATTTTTAATTGGAAAAGATAATAATAGAGTAACATATTAAAGTACATATAACCACTTCAGTATTTATATCAAAAATACCATTTCCTCTCTTTACTTCAGTACGATAGTGTGTTTTGCCCAATTTGATTCGGTCAACATTTCCACATTCAGTACACTAAACAAACAATATTCCTGACAAGCCAAGAAGTCTGACTCCAAGTGAGTTATGCAGGTGCAAAGGAGTACAACACTTAGTGTATTGTTGTAATTGTTTGGTAAGGACATCAAGTTCTACTACAAAACGGCAAAAACTGAAATCAACAAGATCTGATTGAATGTTTGTGAAGTCAAGATCTAAATTGTTATCTTTTTCTGCCAAATCTATAACAATTTCGTTATGGAAAATATGATCAAAACAGTTAGTAGTTGTGATTTCCTTGACATAAGGATAGAAATATCAGGGACAACATTTATATAATCTTCAATAGTTTGTGATGCACAATTTTCTAAATTATTTAACCATTTTACTGTTTTGTTGTTAGCAAACAAAACAATACCTTACAGTGCTATTAAATTCGCATTTGGTTTTTCCCTTTGGAGCCCGTCTAAATTTGCAAAATCTCTTTCAGAAATAATGTTCTCTTAAATTTATATCAATACCAAAGTATTTTCATTTAATATTCCTCCCGGAAGACAGTCAATTAACTGTCTCTCTAAAATCAAGTGAAAGTCCAATAAAATAATTTGAAGAGCTCAGAAGTAAGAATATTGAGTTCTTCGTTTTTAACAGCAAACAAACAATCAAAAATTTCATCAATATTAGTAAAGTTTTTGTACAATATTTTTCCTTCAACTAAATCAGAGGCATCTTGAGAATAAATCTCTAAAAAAAAAAAAAAAAATTCTTCCCATACCTTATTTCAATCTAATATGTGATCTTCGTTTTCTTTTATACGCCACAAAAGACCAGTAAATAACTTGTTTACTATTCCAAAGGCTATACAACCAGCCAAATACATTGGATTTTTTAACATAATTAGCAACAGCTTCTAATAAATTATCTCTATTCTCTTTTTTAAAATACAAATCAATAAATTTATAAATATTATCTTTGTGAAAAAACACAGATGCACCCATAGCAAAAAGCAAATTATTACGATGACCATGAAAAGTTGTCAACTTTAGATCTATGTTATCACTCAGTATTGCTCGAAATAATGAACCATAACCAGACTTTTCATCAGCACCTGTTGCATATAGTTTGCAGCAAGCTCTTATAAAATCAGTTGTTGACTGATTATAAGTAAAATTAACATTATTATTTTCAACAATAATTAAGATATATTTTTCCCCATTGTTTAAGGCCAATTTCTGCCTGGGAAGCAAAATTACCAATTATATGCAAATTACATTTAAAACCATTTAATTTATCAACTTTTGTTCTTACTGCCTCTGGTGAATCCCCATCTTCCGGTATACACTCAAGACGCATTTTTTCTAAACAATTTTGCTGCACCTATCATGTATTCAGCAAAGGTTTTTTTTTGGAAAGTCTTTCCACTTTTAAACCTCCAAGTTTTTCTAAAACTGTTTTAATTACATTTTCTATGTTTTTCACGCCTACATTCATAGATAATAATGTAGCATACACCTCCCGTACATCATCTGTGTATTTTCTCTCATGAAATGTCGTTACTATTTTAGAGTGTAAAATTTCTTCCAATTCATCTTTGAGAATAAAATTTTCATTTTCTAAATATGATACTTTCTCTTTAAGTGACGAAACTTCAATATTTTTCTTGTTGCATGTTTTGAGTGTAAAATTTTGTGTAACTGTAGCTTTTTCAAATTTCTGTATTTGTCGCGGTAATATTTCAAAAGTGATGCAGTTTGTTTATGATTCTGTCTACTAATTTCTCACTTCTTTTTTTCTAATTTTTTTTCAGTTATGTGTTTGATATTTTCTGACTGTTTAAAATTCAATACGCCAAAAGCGATCACTAGTTAAGCCCAGATATAAAAGATCGAAAGTGAAAAAAGTACAAACAATTTCCTTCCTGCTTCGTCCCTACAAACTCTCATGTTCCTAGCAACATATACACCTTTTCTCCAACTACCTTCTCCTCCTGCTAAAATTCCTCTGAGGTAGTCTTTAACCTTCTCATCGAATCGAACATTTCTTTCTTTTTTTAGTGCCTAGCCCATTAGAGATGTCGAAAGTCCATGATCTAACCTTGAATTTCTTGAAAGTACAAAATGTTCAATGATACTAGAGCAGGAATCTTTCCATTTATTTTTGATGTGGTCGAATGTTGTTTTCCAATTCAGTTCAAAAGTATGTGGGACTCTAATTTAGAAAAGATTGAAAAATTTTGGAGCAGCCAGGTTCAATTCATGAATTTATTCTCTGGTCGGTAGTTGAAATTTCAGGTTCCCCTGGTTCTTCAGGTGTCACAACAACAGGTTCAACAGCTTCCTCGTTAAGGTTACTACTCTTTTTCTTTCTAGATATCATAACTTCTTCTTTTGACGGTAAAATGAAGCTTCCATGAACAATGAGCCCAAGAGATGACGGAGGAGATGGACAAATTTTCTTCAGATCTTCTGTTTAAATATTCCCCTGTCCAATTTCAAATGATTTCCATGCAACAATTTGGTTTCTCTAAAAGAGAAACAGTTCACATTAATGTCGATAAAAAAGTGAAATTCTGTACCAAAAAAAGTATTTTTATAAGCATGCACGTATATAACAAGAAAAATTGCAATTACTTCAAGTTACTACTTGTACCTCATTTTAGAAAAAATAGATACTCCAAATATATCTGTTGTTTCTTTTTTTTCAGCATTCTTTGTTGATATTTAAACTTTTTTAAATCAATGTCTGCAGTATCACTGATTAGTTATTTATTTCTTATTTTCACCTTTTTGTACTTTTAAATTGCCGAGTGCTGTCTAAATTCTAATAAGTATCTCATGTGCATTGTTCCCTAACTATTAATTATTCAATTTGACAAGAATTTTTGTCTTGACTGGTTTATTTTTCCTGAAAACAGAAAGTGAGGAAGTGAAATCTTCATTTTTTAAATGTGTTACACATCAACATGATCAAGGTTGATATTCAGTAGCAATTAAAAGTTTGCATTATTCTATTACATTAAGGTTACATGATAATATAATATAAACATAAACAACAAAAGGTCCATAGTAACAGATGCCCCACTCACAATATCATTTTCTGAGTTCAGAAGACTGCGATAATTGGGGTCCCAAATATTTGGCATTAAAATTATAAAACATATCATCATTATTATAGGGAACTTATATGAAGCACGAAATTAAAACCAAAAAATACTTGTGTAAGATGTGCATGTAATTTATTATGACATGCTGATCAGATGTGTATGTAATTTATTATGACATGCTGATCAGATGTCATTACTTCACGAACTGATTGTACTAGTAAATTGATCTGAATATAGTACATAAAATTGAGAATGGAAATGGGGAATGTGTCAAAGAGACAACAGTCCGACCATAGAAAACAAGATTTTGTCCAAAGTACACGGATGCCCCACTCGCACTATCATTTTCCATGTTTTATGGACCATGAATTTGGATAAAAAATATAATTGGGCATTAAAATCAGAAAGATCATATCATAAGGAACATGTGTACTAAGTTTCAAGTTGATTGGACTTCAACTTCATCAAAAACTACCATGACCAAAAAAGATAAGCTGAAGCGGGACAAACGGACGGACGAACGAACAGACGCACAGACCAGAAAACATAATGCCCCTCTTCTATCGTACAAATGGACGTGGCCGGGTACTTATACATCCAGACACAATGAACAGATCTAAGAGTACTCGCAGTTATCTAGTATTTTTTTGTGATTTTACTTTTTGATATATTGTTTAATACAGTTACACTACACACTCAGGTACTATGTCTTGTACTTTTCTGTAATCTAATCCCTATCACCAAAGAGGACGAAGAAAAAAAATTGGCTGTGATAATTCCATGCCGTTCAAAAGGTTGTCAGTTTTCTTTTACAACAGTAAACTGTTTTGAATGCGGGGTTAGGATGAACAGAAATTTGGAGTGTGTACATTTTTCACATCAACATTGCCCCAATGTTTTTCGAATCTGGAAAACTGTTACAACAGAAAACAGAAAAAGATTGCACGATATAACTGACCCCCAAAAATGAGATTCTGCGGTTAACTAACGAAAGGCTTAAACCTGCAGGGAGATTGAGAAGCTACATTAGATCTTGTGCTCTCCTTATTGATTTCCTACTGGTGAACGGAGCGTCGAAACAAATGTCACCGACACTCGAAATAATTTTCTCTTCACTTTTCATACATTTAACATTAAAATTGAGAATGGAAATGGGGAATGTGTCAAAGAGACAACAACCCGACCAAATAAAAAAAATAACAGCAGAAGGTCACCAACAGGTCTTTAATGTAGCGAGATAGAGGTCAGAAATAAAAATAAACAAGCACCAATCCAACGGTGCCTTTTTTTTTTTTTTTTTTTTTTTTTTTTTTTTATCTTTGTACAGTTATGCAAAGCTCCGATTCCTTTCACGGATTTGGCTATACTTTTTGGACCTTTTGGATTATAGCTCTTCATCTTTATATATAAGCTTTGGATTTCAAATATTTTGGCCACGAGCATCACTGAAGAGACATGTATTGTCGAAATGCGCATCTGGTGCAAGAAAATTGGTACCGTTAATTTTATTATAATTATCATTCTCATAACATGGCTTTTAAAAAAATGATTAACCTCCTATACCATAGTTTTCTATCGTTATTTGATAAGCCTTTCTTTTATATCGTAATACAGCCTGTGTTATTTACATGATGTCATTTTGAATATGCTTCAGGTATTTGCCACTGAAAATTGAAAAAAAAATGTCTTAACATATTCTACGGTACTACAATCTTATCTATGTCAATTTGTTAGGCTTATATGATTTATCAAATAATAATCTGCAATACAAATTTACAAATTCAGATTTTTTAGTGTATTTTATTGGTATAATTAAACATTTACGGTACCACGATGAGTTTTTTAATTACTATTTATCATGGCGAATTTGATTTTTTGAACGCGGACCGCGAAGAGAACCCATATTTGAAAACGCCGTTTTCACGACACGTGTGCGTGTATATAACCCACATTTGACAACGCCGTTTATACTATATATACATGATATACACGCAACTGCACATGTAGTGTAAACGGCGTTCTAAAATATGAGTTTTTTTCGCGGTCCGCGTTCAAAAGTAAACATTCGATATATTAGGAATTAAAACTACTAACGTTGTAATAACTTTCTTATTTTAAATAATTCCTTCGTTTTTTTTTTCTCGTATTGTAGAAAACGTCTCGACGTTTATCTATATTGTAAACGTAAACGATTACTGTAGAAATCATAATGTTAAAGTGCAGTTTTTAATTATATTAATAAAATTGAGAAAGGAAATGGTGAATATGTCAAAGCGACAACCACCCGACCATAGAGCAAACAACAGCCGAAGGCAACCAATGGGTCTTCCATGTAGCGAGAATTCCCGCACCCGTAGGTGTCCTTCAGCTGGCCCCTAAAATATGCATAATAGTACAGTGATAATGGACGTCATACTAAACTCTGAATTGTACACAAGAAACTAAAATTTAAATTCATTTAAGAATGGGTCAAATGACAAAGAATAATTTTTCTAAGTAGTTCCTGCAGATGATAAAACATTGGCTGATCCAAAACTCTTCATAGGGGAGGAGGGCACTGTTTGACATAAGGAGGATCAACTCCTGTCGTGCTTCTGAGATTCCCTATTTAATCAACCAAATTTTTCCCACAAAAAGGGGGGGGGGGGGGGGCGGCCCCACAATCCGCCTGTGTAAAATAATTTGAAACTGGTATGAAATTTATGGATGTAAGTACATCTATCGATTCTTAGCGAGATTTTCTCCAATTGCAAAGGGAGGGGATGACTTCTTTTTTTCACAAGTTTGAAATATTTTATCCTACGACCCAATAGTTGCCACAAAAAATCATAACACAACTGTTTGATACATATGGCTATAGCCAGTATTTAAATTACTTGATCAAAACCCCTCTTATTTCATTTGACCAATTGTGATTTGTAATAAAATTCATACAGAAATAACTTTTTTATAATTCTTTTTTCAGGACATCAGGGTAAAAAGAGTAACCTCTCTTAACCCCCGCCCGACCGCATATGGCCAGATAGGAAACGCATACGTATACCTGAACAGTAATTTGAATAAACTTACTGTAAAGGAAAAGTATTTCAAAACTTTGAGCAAGGACAGTATTTTCGTATCAAGGGGCATACGATAAACCACCAGAATCAGTTTATTAACACAGATTATGCCACTGTAAGTAATATTACACTTAGGTTATAGATCCTAAGACATCTATAACCTATCATAAATGTAAGATGTATAAAGACTTTATTTTCAAAACTTACTACGTACTTCATTTGACCTTAATATGTATTTATTCGAGCTTCATTGGTGAGCCTTGTGTGTACACACGTAACGCACATATGGTGTACAAAGTTATAATCTAGGTACTACTATCCTCTCAAGTTAATTATGTAAATATTGCAAAAAAGAATTTTTAGTTTCAATTTATAGAAATCTCTGGTTTTCAAAAGGCTACCGGCACTGAACAGAAACAAATTACCGGTATTTACGTACATGATTAAGTTTCGAATTGGACAATTGGTCGCCAAAAACTCGTATACACAGAATTGCCCATCCCTTTCAGGCGTGAAATATCGTTTTGACAATAAATATAATATATCTTTACTTTTGAATTTTTGAATATATAAATCCAATATAACCAAAACAAATCTATGAATTATTGATATCTATTTATTGTTTGCATAATTTTAAGTAATAATGACTATGTGAAGTTGATCTTGCGTTTATATATCTTTTATTTTTAAATCAAATTCCCGATTATGGAAATTGCCCCATTCAAGGTTAACGAGAGCCACATCCAAGCGCTTATTGATAGATTTGGGGGATGTTGGCAAGATTGCTTTATTGGTTTAACTAGTTGCCATCTCGGGCTAATTGGTTAAAGAAAGTATCGTAATAAATTTTATATACCTGTAGTTTATACACCACCAATTTTAAAATCGTTCGTTTTTTAACTCGCTGATATTTTATCTTTACACATGATATTTTAATAAGTAGTTGATTACTTTGACGGTTTAGTAACCGCGACAACAAATCGGTACGAAATGAATAAATACCCTACCATATTCGTTCATTTTTTATTTTTTTAAGTTTCCTTTGTATCGATCTGATGCATTAAATATTTTTCGATTGTTTCTAAAGTACTTTTGTTGTCCTGTTTATCACTGTACCGTGCGTCAGAGGATTTGGGAGGTTGAGCGCCCGCAAACATGTTTAGCCCACCATCAGTAGCATGTACTCCGATGGTTGTCGTTAGTCGATGGGTTTCTCATTGTTGAAGGTCATAAAATTGAGAAGGGAAATGGGGAATGTGTCAAAGAAACAACAACCCGACCATCAAGCAGACAACAGTCTAAGGTCACCAATGGGTCTTCAATGTAGCGAGAATACTCTCGTAAACGTAGGCGTCCGTCAAGTAGCTCCTTACAAATTATGTATACTAGTCCATTGATAATGGACGTCATGCTAAACTTCATATCATACACAAGAAACTAAAATTAAAATCATACAAGACTAACAAAGGCCAGAGGCTCCTGACTTTGGACAGGCGCAAAATTGTGGCGGGGTTAAACATGTTTATGAAATCTCGACCCTCCCCCTATATGTCTAGCCAATGTAAACAAGATGCTCTCAAGAGCCTGAATCGATCACCATAATTTTTTGGGTAAAATCTCTCATCAATGATTATTTTGGCTTTTCAATTTATTTAAATGTTCTTTTAATCGCCCTATTTTCTTCAAAAGCAAAAAAAAAATCGTTTTCTCCTATGTTCTATTTTAGCCATATGAGCTATGTTTCTTGAAATACAAGGAAATAAAATATAAACTTTATACTAGATACTCTGAAACTCATTTAGCCTAAGTTTTACTGAAATTGATACAGCAGTTTCAAAGGAGAACATGAACAAATTGTGAAAAAAGTCTTTAAAGGGCAATAACTCCTTAAGGGGTCAATTGACAATTTTGGTCAAATAAACTTATTTTTAGATCTTACTTTGCTTAACATTTTTGCTTTAACAGTTTATCTGTATCTATAATAATATTCAAGATAATAACCAAAAACTGCAAAATGTCTTTAAAAGCATCTATTAAGGGGCATTATACCTGAAAAACCAGTTACCCAATTCGACTGAAAATTTCAGGACAGTTAGACCTTGACCTAATAAATACTTTACCTTCTGTTTTATTTGCTCTAAATGCTGGAGTTTTTGAGATATAAGCCAAAACTGCATTTTATCCTGTATTCTATTTTTAGCCATGACGGCCATGTTTTTTGACGAAATAGAAAATAAAACACAAACTTTATTTGATACACCCTACTGATCATTCAGTTGAAGTTCGGTTGAATTTGGTTGAGTAGATTTTTTAAAGTTAGCAAATATGATGAACAAATTGTGAAAAATTGTCATTAAGGGACAATAACCCCTTAAGGGGTCAATTGACAATTTTGGTCATATAAACTTATTTGTAGATCATACTTTGCTGATCATTTTTGCTGTTTACAGTTTATCTTTATCTATAATAATATTCAAGATAATGACCAAAAACTGCAAAATTTCCTTAAAATTACCAATTAAGTGACAGCAACCCAACAATGGGTTGTTCGATTCATCTGAAAATTTCAGGGCGGATAGATTTTGACCTAATGCACATGTTAACTCCATGTCAGATTTGCTCTAAATGCTTTCGTTTTTGAGATATAAGCCAAAAACTGCATTTGACCCCTATGTTCTATTTTTAGCACTGGCGACCATGTTTGTTGATAGATCAAAACTTCGGATACAATTTATAAACTAGATACCCTGAGGAACATTCAGTTAAAGTTTGGAAGTATTTGGCTGGGTAGTTTCAGAGGAGATGATTTTTGTAAAAGTTAATTTAGATTAACGAAAAATGGTTAAAAGTGGACTTTAAAGGGCAACAACTCCTAAAGTGGTCAATTAACAATTTTGGTCATAATAACTTATTTGTAGATCTTACTTTGCTGATCATTTTTGCTGTTTACAGTTTATCTTTATCTATATTAATATTCAAGATAATGACCAAAAACTGCAAAATTTCCTTAAAATTACCAATTAAGTGGCAGCAACCCAACAATGGGTTGTGTGATACATCTGAAAATTTTAGGGCTGATAGATCTTGACCTAATCAATATTACCCTATGTCAGATTTGCTCTAAATGCTTTCGTTTTTGAGATATAAGCCAAAAACTGCATTTGACCCCTATGTTATATTTTTAGCAAAGGCGACCATGTTTGTTGATAGATCAAAACTTCGGATACAATTTATAAACTAGATACCCTAAGGAACCTTCGGGCCAGGTGAGCTAAAAAGTTATCGCATAACAATAATTGATACAATCTGGTTTAGGGTCAACCTGGCCAGAATCGTACTTTCAAGTTATTTAACATAAAATAATCTAATGTCGGATGTTGATATACTTTCAGACTGCCCCGAGAACAACCACTGATAAAACCTCGTTGCAAATTGCAACAATGACTGATGAAAAAGTAAAAAATTGGAGAAAATACACCTCAGGTTTTGGTAGTAATTCCATATATTTTAATAGAGTGTTTTCTCTCCTTCTATTAACAGATAACGTTTATTGTAAACAAAAAGTCCAATAAAACAACAATTTAATTCCAAACACCACGTGCGAAGTCACTCAAATCGAGCACACCTTTATGAATACATTGTAAGTCCAGTTATGCAAATCTACATTTGTTTCAACCAATATCTAAATTTATAAATTTGCTTTGAGGCAATCATTGCTAACACTGTATTAAATAAGCCTGTATACATCGCGCATCGCATAACATGAGAGTACAAGACGAAAGGTTTGGGTTTCCTATGAAATTACCATGTCTGGCATTAACACAAGGATACATGATATTAAGGTATTCAACTAACAAGTGCTAGTTCATAATTGACATGTATATACAACTGACAGGCTGACCATGTGAAAACGACAAACGAATATGAACAGTGGTTATCATAGAATTTTACAGACAAATCTGATTAATCAACTTGCTCCTGTTTCAAGTTTGAGTATGTGAAAAAAGAACTTTCAACCACGGTTTGATGATTCGGAATCTTGAATGCCATACACTTTTAAGTGGTCACGAATTTAAATCTCTTGCCCTTACATCTTATCTACGAACATATATTTATTATTGTTTACTATTGACATATAATTAATTTTGTTTTACTATTACGTATCCGAACTTCAATTTTATTAATTTGCAGTCATCTATAACCATGATAACACTGAGGCATATGACCGCCAGTTATAAAAATCACCATGAAAGAGGGACGAAAGATGTCAGAGGGACAGTCGAACTCAACAATCGAAAATGAACTTTAAAAAATTGTTAAAAATTAAAAAAAAACCATTCATTCCCTTTTTATCCTAATTTGGTGAACAATACAAAACATATAAAATTTAAAAGTATCAGTACTGTATGTTCAATTAATATTTAGCTACAATAATTGTCTGATTGCACCGCTGACAATGCTGACAATGCTAACATTGCATTCTCTTCACTTTCAACAGACTGTTTTAACATCCTTATCTCTAAACGAAGCTTAGTGTTTCTCAATTTTAAGTTTTTTGTTTCAAGCTTTTCTCTGTTTATCTCCATCTTCAGTTAAGTGGTCAACAAATCCGCTCGACTTTTCTGCTTTTCAATGACCTGTAAAATTTAGAAAGCGTGACTATCGCATATGTGTATCATACAATGTTTTAAATTACACAAGATAACGTTAAAAGATCATATACAGAATTCTATATAAATGTATATGTCGTGTACAGGTTATTACTTGTACAAAATTTTCATACGAGTAATTACTTGTATGTTGCCATCATACAGGTTATTACTTGTATGAATATAATTTTACAAGTAATAACCTGTACAAATTTGTGAAGGAAAAGATAATTACTTGTACACATCATTATTTTACCTTGGCCTATTTGAAGTTCACAACAAATTGTTTTAATTCCCTTTTAACATATAATTCATTACTTTGCCTAAAGGTATAACTCTCAATATGCGAGAACATTTAATTTATCAAATATATGAACAAAACTGTTTATTTAAGAAGTCAAAACTAAAGTGTTAAGATGAAAACAGTATAGAAAAGAAATGTCATGATGAAATAATTAAAGTGTGTGATGACAATAAATCTTCTAATAATTCAATATTTACACGTGAAAGATACAGATAGACTATTGGGAATTTAAAGGAAGCACAATTAAGTTCCAAAAAGACTGCTCTTTAAAGATATTTCTTAAGACGATATGATATTTGTAGTGTAGCAGGCATTGAAAAACTCATTCGCAAAGGTGACCAAATTTTACTATTGTACAGTAGATGAACTGAGCCTGTAATTCAGTGGTTGTCGTTTGTTTATGTGTTCCATATTTGTTTTTCGTTCATTTTTTTACATAAATAAGGCCGTTAGTTTTCTCGTTTGAATTGTATTACATTGTCTTATCAGGGCCTTTTATAGCTGACTATGATGTATGGGCTTTGCTCATTGTTGAAGGCCGTACGATGACCTATAGTTGTTAATGATTGTGTCATTTTGGTCTTTTTTGGATAGTTGTCTCATTGGCAATCATACCACATCTTTTTTTTTATATTTATCAGTTGATTAGAACTGCACATTCTGGAGTTGGCCATGGAGGCATCCACAAGACATATACGGAGTTAAAAAAAAACAATATCAGCAGAGAAATTATCAGAATTTTCATTCAGATGTGTGAACAGTGTATTTTGAAGAAAAGTCGATTGATTGATTGTTGGTTGCTTAACGTCCAGTGGCAAATATTTCATGCATATTCAGGACGAGAACAAGTTCACAATGAATACAATAGGTAGGTTGATATAATAGAGGCCATCTGGGATGATGGTCGGAGAAATTTGGAATGCCACCGAAATGTGGATTAACCTATTTCTTTTCATTCTCAAAAAAAGCTACAAATTTTCTACAATCTACAAATAGTTATACATTTAAAGGTTCTCTATTCAAGATTTTCCTAAATCTTTTCTAAATGAAAATAAACAGTCATTCACGTCGAAGATCTATATGAAAGGTGTTTCTGGGTTTATTGTCTCATAAGCATCCGTCAGTACTGATGTTGTATCTGTCGCAGTTGATTCAATAGCACTTGGTGTCTGACTTGTAGTGTGAGTTGAGTATACTGTCTGTTGCTGTTGACCCATTAAGATAGGTTGCAAGTTAGTCGGTTGCAGTTCTGCCCATTGGTATCGACCATATTGTTGAAGGACGTCAGCTGGCGGATTCGAAGCTGCTAAGTTGCGTGCAATGATATAGTCGCGATCAGTAGACATTTGTTGCGGCTGACGATGCCTGAACGACATGGATGATGTTGTCGGTCTAATTGAAGGCCTGTTATTTCCTACTGCAGTTTGCTGTAGAGGTTGTAATTGGGTAAATTGAGGTAATGTTTGGCGATTTACTTGCTGGGAAGGGTCTGTGAATGTAGATGAAAGCTGGTATGGCTGTATAAAATCATCCCTTGGCGGTTGTTGTGTTTGACGCTGTTCCTGTTTAGACTGTTTAACATACTCCATTGCCTTGAAGATAGTTTCATTCGTAAAATCCTCCAGACAGGAAGGGGTCATCTTTGCCATTAGCGTACTAAGGAAATCGCAGGTCTTCTCTATGTCACTCTTTGGGACTGCTAACTGCTGAGAAACTTTTTCTAGGCAGTCAGATATCTTTGTTGTAGTTGACGATGTTGTCACTGACTGTGGTGTACTTTCCATGGTCGTTATTGATGGAACTGATGACTCACTGCAGTCTGAGTACCGGTCAGGTTTCTTGATCTGTGACCCCTTGGTTCCTCTTGCCTGACAGACAAAGGGTTTTACAAACTCGAATTTCTCCAACAACCAGCTAGTTCTAGATGTTAGCAAACCATCTCCGACACCGGCTCCGGATCGTGTGGTGTTTTCTCTTTTCTTTACTTCTTTCACATACGTGGTTCTTAAGGACGTATACCATCTTTGAAGATCACCGGGATTCAACTTCATCCTCTGTTCCATTTCATGCCATGTTCGCTCTTTTTTATCGCGATTTTTGAAATCAATACTTGTCTTGTCGTATAGAAAACGATTTGACTTTAACCACTCAATTACTTCGTCTTCCTCTTCGATCGTCAGTATTCTCGCACTTTTAGTTTTGGGTTTATTCTTCTTGCGAGTCTGAAAATACACAATGTCCATTTTCGTGATAACTATCAACGACTTTACTATAAAATACACTCATAAATATTTTTATAATGACCGGTCTTTCAAGAAGTTCATATGCTGATTGCAATTGTTTGAAAAGTATCATAAACATTGTTATCTTTTTTAATTACATTTTTGCCAATACGTTCAACAACAGTTATACACTGGCCTCTGGATATAGATTCCGTGTTATAATTATTTTATCTGTAATCTTATTATATTGCTATTCTGTCCAACTAATCTGATTTAAATAATGCAGATTTTCTTTGCATGTATCGTATTTTGATGATTTATTTGAATAAAATGCAGTTCCTCAATTGCCAATTTCACTAAATATCTGTCTATGAAACTCATACATTTTTTATGTGCTTTATAAAGGTGATTTTCAAAGACATTGAATAAGCAAATCTCACTTACTGCTGCACTGGTTGTGGCAGTGACTATCAAATCGTCCTCATCTGAGGCAAAGTTTGAGCCGGCTGTATCAACATTGTCAGTATCTGAAAGTTGCTGCTCAGGATATTCGATACCAACGGTTGGTGGGTTTGCCTCTGGTGGTGGTAATTCGGCGGGGTTTGGTGTTTCGGGCGATGGTGGTGGTGGTGTAGGGGATCTAGGTGAAGCAGGATTTGTCTTCCTTTTCCTTGCAGCAGGTCTTCTCTTTGGAGCCATGATTCAATAGTAAAATGCGACTTCCTTCTTCCACGATTTTATAACAACTGAAACGAACTATTATAATTTAGACCAATTTTAAAACTGGACCAAAAATTAAGAATCTACATACACAGTTAGATTTGGCATATCAAAGAACCCCAATTATTCAATTTTTGATGAAATCAAACAATGTTTAATTTTGGACCTCGATTTGGGCCAACTTGAAAACTGGGTCAATAATCAAAAATCTAAGTACATATTTAGATTCAGCATATCAAAGAACCTCAAGGTTTCAATTTTTGTTAAAATCAAACTAAGTTTAATTTTGGACCCTTTGGACCTTAATGTAGACCAATTTGAAAACGGGACCAAAAATTAAGAATCTACATTCACAGTTAGATTCGGCATATTAAAGAACCCCAATTATTCAATTTTGATGAAATCAAACAAAGTTTAATTTTGGACCCTTTGGGCCCCTTTTTCCTTAACTGTTGGGACCAAAACTCCCAAAATCAATACCAACCTTCCTTTTATAGTCATAAACCTTGTGTTTAAATTTCATAGATTTCTATTTACTTATACTAACGCTATGGTGCGAAAACCAAGAAAAATGCTTATTTGGGTCCCTTTTTGGCCCCTAATTCCTAAACTGTTGGGACCGAAACTCCCAAAATCAATACCAACCTTCCTTTTGTGGTCATAAACATTGTGTTTAAATTTCATTGATTTCTATTTACTTAAACTAAAGTTATTGTGCGAAAACCAAGAATAATGCTTATTGGGCCCTTTTTTGGCCCCTAATTCCTAAACTGTTGAAACCAAAACTCCCAAAATCAATCCCAACCTTTCTTTTGTGGTCATTAACCTTGTGTCAAATTTCATAGATTTCTATTAACTTAAACTAAAGTTATAGTGCTAAAACCAAGAAAATGCTTATTTGGGCCCTTTTTGGCCCCTAATTCCTAAAATGTTGGGACCAAAACTCCCAAAATCAATACCAGCCTTCCTTTTATGGTCATAAACCTTGTGTTAAAATTTCATAGATTTCTATTCACTTTTACTAAAGTTAGAGTGCGAAAACTAAAAGTATTCGGACGACGACGACGACGACGACGACGACGACGACGCCAACGTGATAGCAATATACGACGAACATTTTTTCAAAATTTGCGGTCGTATAAAAATTCTTGCAGATATTTCTTGCTTACTATACTGGACAAAGAAAGATAACTCTTAATTAAAAAAAAAATTTGCTATTTCACAATATTGTGAAATTAGATATTTCTTGCCATTGCACAATACTGTGCAATTGAAAAGACTTGCTATTGCACAATACTTAATATAATAATTTTAGATCCTGATTTGGACCAACTTGAAAACTGGGCCCATAATCAAAAATCTAAGTACATGTTTAGATTCAGCATATCAAAGAGGCCCAAGAATTTAATTTTTGTTAAAATCAAACTTAGTTTAATTTTGGACCCTTTGCACTTTAATTTAGACCAATTTTAAAACTGGACCAAAAATTAAGAATCTACAAACACAGTTAGATTTGGCATATTAAAGAACCCCAATTATTCAATTTTTGATGAAATCAAACAATGTTTAATTTTGGACCTCGATTTGGGCCAACTTGAAAACTGGGCCAATAATCAAAAATCTAAGTACATTTTTAGATTCAGCATATCAAAGAACCCCAAGGTTTTAATTTTTGTTAAAATCAAACTAAGTTTAATTTTGGACCCTTTGGACCTTAATGTAGACCAATTTGAAAACGGGACCAAAAATTAAAAATCT
This sequence comes from Mytilus trossulus, assembly GCF_036588685.1. Taxonomy (NCBI): domain Eukaryota; kingdom Metazoa; phylum Mollusca; class Bivalvia; order Mytilida; family Mytilidae; genus Mytilus; species Mytilus trossulus. The sequence continues at coordinate 86,850,292 of NC_086377.1, read as the reverse complement.
ACATACACAGATAGATTCGGCATATTAAAGAACCCCAATTATTCAATTTTGATGAAATCAAACAAAGTTTAATTTTGGACCCTTTGGGCCCCTTTTTCCTTAACTGTTGGGACCAAAACTCCCAAAATCAATACCAACCTTCCTTTTATAGTCATAAACCTTGTGTTTAAATTTCATAGATTTCTATTTACTTATACTAACGCTATGGTGGGAAAACCAAGAAAAATGCTTATTTGGGTCCCTTTTTGGCCCTTAATTCCTAAACTGTTGGGACCGAAACTCCCAAAATCAATACCAACCTTCCTTTTGTGGTCATAAACATTGTGTTTAAATTTCATTGATTTCTATTTACTTTAACTAAAGTTATTGTGCGAAAACCAAGAATAATGCTTATTTAGGCCCTTTTTTGGCCCCTTATACCTAAACTGTTGAAACCAAAACTCCCAAAATCAATCCCAACCTTTCTTTTGTGGTCATAAACCTTGTGTCAAAATTTCATAGATTTCTATTAACTTAAACTAAAGTTATAGTGCGAAAACCAAGAAAATGCTTATTTGGGCCCTTTTTGGCCCCTAATTCCTAAAATGTTGGGACCAAAACCCCCAAAATCAATACCAGCCTTCCTTTTATGGTCATAAACCTTGTGTTAAAATTTCATAGATTTCTATTCACTTTTACTAAAGTTAGAGTGCGAAAACTAAAAGTATTCGGACGACGACGATGACGACGACGACGACGACGACGACGACGACGACGCCAACGTGATAGCAATATACGACGAAAATTTTTTCAAAATTTGCGGTCGTATAAAAACCTCGTAAACATATTCATTTGTAAATTCTGATGGAACGGGAGGCAATTCTTCGGTAATGTCATCCATGGTTAAAATTATTGATGAAAATGATGAAATTGTTGATGAAAATGATGAAATAATTGATGAAAATGATGAAATTATTGATGATAATGATGAAGATCCTCTTCAAATTTGTCCATATTTTTTTTTCAGTGCACACACTTTTTCACCTATTTTAAATTTAAGTTTATTATTACGAATTATAAGGTACCTATTTTTTTATCTTTAATGTCTGGATCTGTTTGTTTTGTCTTCTCAGATGTTGGAGTGTGGAAATCTGAAATGAATATATCTGGAGATAAACATATTACACTTAAGAATTTTTAATTGAACTTGACCTTCACTTTATATGCATGGTGAAATTGACATGGTTGATTTTGTTACACATGTACACATTCAAGTTTTAAAATTGATGATTGTCGTCATAGAAAATACTGATGTTCATGTTTTTCTGTTATCAGAAAATTGATTTAATTCTTTAAAGAAATGTTTGAAAACAAGCAAAACGTATAAAAGTAATGGTTAGTTCGAATAAGGTCGAACAATACGTCAAACGACCCTCATTGTCAATTTCTAGATGTAAGTCAAGATATGAAACCGACTTAACTGTATCTGTAGTATCCTTTATCTCCAATTCGATGGGATAGATGCGTTCAACATAGTCACCAAATTTTGAATTATTTAGTGAAAGAACGTCATCTATATAGCGGAAAGTAGAGTTAAAGGATATTGCTAACTTCTTATCTTTCTTCCTAAGAAGTTCCTGCATGAAGTCAGTCTCATAATAATAAAGAAACAAGTCGGCAATAGAGGGGATACATTCATTGAATACATATTATAAACGGCCTAAACTGTTCAATAATTGATTACTTTGTTTTTAACTTGGTTACTTTTGTTTTCATCTAAAAGTATTAGGATGGTAAATATAATTTCTGAAAAATTTATCTTTGAAAATATTTGATTTTGTTTTAATTTAACAAAAACATTGATTGATTGATTGTTGGTTGCTTTACGCCGCATTAGCACAAAAAGGCTATATCGCGGCGAGAGCTAATTCGAATATTTTTACAATTTAAAGCATATTTTTAAAATAAGACAAAAAGTCTTTCAATATACTAAAATTCCAGACTAAAGCAAATTGATTATTTACAAATAAAAAATTTAGTGTATGCAATAAATTAAAACTAATTTATAGATAGCTCCATAACTTGGGTAGCATGGGGTGCACCCCTATATTATTATATCCACCCAGTCTACTTCGCCTTAGGCTTAGTCATTTTTTATACTTTTATACAACACCCACACAAATGAACAGTGTTGGTGTAGTTTTACATGTTAAACAGAAAATGACCTTGTTTCAATAACCTTATTTACTGTAACTGCGGTCCTGAATCTCGAGCATGCGCATAACGGGTTCTAGTTGGATCCATAACAACAGCGTAAACAAACGAGAATGGTAAAGAGTTGTTGTACATATATGTGCCACAGTAAGGCAAATGAAGCAGCAAGAAATGCCGGTATAAGTTTTTTTAGGTTCCCCAAAGATAAAAGAAAGAGGTCATTGTGGACAAAAGTCATAAATAGAGCTGATTGGGAGCCAAATGACAGCGTTCGCATCTGTTCGCTTCATTTTGTTGACGGGTGGCACAGTGATGACCCAGAGGATATTAAGTATGTACCAACCATTTTCACTTACAAAGAAAAGACACTAAACATCAAACAGAAGGCACGGGAAACTAGAACCGCTTCTAGACAAGAAACAAAGGTTAAAATTAAAATAGAAAAATACCCCCCCCCCCTAATTTTAGTGTCATATGAGTTATGAATGCCATTTACAATACTTGATGGGAAAAAATAATTGGGAGGGGAGGGACTCATAAAAATATATCTTGAGCTAGCTATGATTTACAAGACGGAAAAACTTTTCATCAATTTAATGAATGAAATGAACCTATAATTTGTGTCTGTATCAGATATGTTTAATTATCTTAATTTCTTTTTGGTGTGTAATTAATGCTATTGGTCAGTTCTTATACATAAACATTCAAGGTTATGGTAAGTGGTTTTGGGTTTTGTTTTAGGATTAGTACTTACTAGTGTTAATTATGTTAAGGTACATGGGTTAGGGTAAAATTTGGGGTTAAGAATAGTTCAGTATATATCTTTAAGGGGTGGGACCATTAAAGTAAAAGAAGGCCAAAGAAGATGTGGTATGATTGCTAATGAGACAACCGTCCACAAGAGACCAAAATGACACGGAAATCAACTGTGAACATACTTGTAAAGCACAAACTGCCTAGTCGGCTATATAAGGCACTGAAATGGGTGTATAAGTGCATTTGTTTTAGAAAATCTAATTTCAGTACTTCAATAAGATATTAAGATTATCGTACCTAATATTTAAAAATATTAAATTGCATAAACTATAGAAATCATCCCTTCGTAAATTTTACGGACGCCATCGCGAGTTGGTTGACCGTTATGGAATAACCGTTTCACAAATGATATCGGATATGTTTCTTACGTCGTAACTACAATCCATCCCATTTCCTTTCATGAATGTGACCTACCGAATTATACTATTTACCGGATTTATTATCACACAACACGACGGGTGCCATATGTAGAGCAGGATCTGCTTACCCTTTCGGAGCACCTGAGATCACCCCTAGTTTTTGGTGGGGTTCGTGTTGTTTATTCTTTAGTTATCTTTGTTGTGTCATGTATACTATTGTTTGTTTGTCTTTTTTCATTTTTAGCCATGGCGTGTCAGTTGTTTTAGATTTATGAGTTTGACTGTCCCTTTGGTATCTTTCGTCCCTCTTCTATAGAGATATGACAAACTGAGACATGGAGTCAAAATATTCAATTTAAATAAATAAGACCAAGATAACTAATTATTTATCATTTATAAACAGGAAATAAGATACATAAAGTGTGCATATTACTCATTAACTTTATGTTTTGCTTTAACAGGACTTATTAGCAGAGGAACAATTGCAGAGATGTATATATCCGACAAACAGGGACAGTGCTATTAGAGGTAAAAATAAGTGTGGACCACAATGACATGGGTGTGGAAGATGACATAAAACTGCCCTATGTGCAAACAACAACAAATGTATTTCAAAATTCCTATATTAAATACATATAGAATAATAGGTAGTTTCGTTTTTAATACTGACTATATTATGTGGAATACATGTATCTAGACGAGTCCGTTAGGGCGATTTAAGATATTCCTCATGATATAGTCGGTATCAAAAACGAAACTACCTATTATTCTGTTTATCGGTAATTATGACGTTACATTTTTTAAGTGAACATTATTACAAATAAATGAGAGGAAGTGACACTACATAAATCTTAACCTCCAGTTTAATTATAATAAGCATTGTGTATTAGTTTCCTCACATTTGGTGGAGACAAACTTGAGGAAAAACGGAAGGATAAATTAAGCCTTGATTTTCGTTTGTAAAGGAGCATAACTCTAATAGTTATCAAAAGTACCAGGATTATAATTTTATACGCCAGACGCGCGTTTCGTCTACATAAGACTCATCAGTGACGCTCAGATCAAAATAGTTAAAAAGCCAAACAAATACAAAGTTGAAGAGCATTGAGGACCCAAAATTCCAAAAAGTTGTGCCAAATACGGCTAAGGTAATCTACTCCTGGGGTAAGAAAATCCTTAGTTTTTCGAATAATTCAAAGTTTTGTAAACAGAAAATTTATAAAAATGACCATATAATTGATATTCATGTCAACACCGAAGTGCTGACTACTGGGCTGGTGATACCCTCGGGGACGAAACGTCCAACAGCAGTGGCATCGACCCAGTGGTGTAAATAGTTATCTAACACAGTAACAGTAACTCAACCAAAATTTTCATCTATGTTTTATAGTGATATACATTGTGCATAAGTATTTTATAACATTTTTTCTTGCAAACTAAAGGTAGAGAACGAAATGGAAAATGTCAGCAGTATTTCAATTTCATGAGTGGCTTAACTCCAAACTGGAAAAGTTATGCCATCAAAATACAACTTCATCTTTTTTGTTTTGTTTTAATTAGCATTGTTTTTAAGATTCATAATATTTGGTTGATGGAAACCAAAGCTTGAGAACAGAAACGAAATATTCATAAAATTTTCAAATCATACAAATTATAAAGGGGTATAAACAAGGGACGAAAGATTGATGGTCACAATGAATAGGATTTATTGTAATTTTAAAATGTAGAGGTATAAAAATCTTCCAGTATCTAGAATTTGTTGAAATATTTATATCTGTTTTACTTTCTGAAGGCTATCATCATTTTGTAACAGTTCATGCAGTTATTAATACTGATTAGATGTGTATTTAGAAACCATACTAGACTTTTTATGAATATATGGCACACTCACTAATGAAGGTTCGTCTGATTTTCCTATCAACTGTTTTTTCGTTTCAGACAGATATGTACATTATGATTCATGTAACAAAATAAACACGAAGAACATACTTGGTGTTTTTAACCACCGCCTCTTTCTGAATCTTTCCACCTGTCATTTTGTTGAAAAACTTTTGTCCTATCGTCTCTCCATCCAAACAGCTTTCAGTTAACTGAGCCAGTGAGTTAATCTGGTACTGAACATCTCCTAAAATGAATATATGTTAGATCATGTGTTTAAACACTAAATAGTAGCAAATGATACTGCCAATCAAAAAGGGTGATACATGTTAGTCAACTACGCCAACGAGAAATAGCCCAAAAGTGAAAAAAAAAACTTTCCCACCATGTTTTGTACAATTGAAGGCAATCAGTATAGAGTTTGAGAAAAGATTAGTGGTTATGAATCTTAAGTTGATAAGTCCAGATTACAAGGGTAGGCAAGTGTTATTATTGATCTTAAAATAGCTGATATATTTTTTTTAATTGACAACTTGTATTTCAACAAACATTTTTGTAAAGTAAAATAACAAGTTGCTTATAAAAGAGAACGATTTTATGGTCTTTTGTATTACCTGTTGTCAGCTGTGACAAGGCTGATGTTACAGGTGCAGCTTGTGGTTATCCACAATGCTAGTATAAAAACATGTTTTAATTTGTGTTATGGGCTTTAGGACTAAATCTATTTCTGTGTTTTTCTGTGTTACTTATAATACAGGTCAGCAGTAATTTAATGAATATGTTATGGTAAATGAAATTAAAATAGAAAAATAATATGTTTCTTTTTATAAGCCAGAAATCAGAGGAACTTACCCATCCAGAGCTATCAAACAATGGATAAGGAAGAAAAAAGAGAGCGCTTCTCAAACGGTCAAAGTGCACAGACCTATTGTTGTAAGGGAAAAGAAAGGGATTACTGAATTAGCAGTTAACATATATTTGCTACTAATTAAACGAATAAATTAGTTATTAATATCCACAAAGGAATAAAAATAACAGACAATTCAGAAATCAGATGGCATGGTGACAACAGAGAAAGTGGATGGCTTAGAGACAACAATAACAGCAAGTGGCTTGATGACTATCACTGTCATGTGGCACAGTTTCAATATTTTCAAGTCTTGACTTCCTTGTGGACACTTCTTAAACGGAAGGAATTGTGCAGTAAAATTACAACAGAGTTGGCATTATCCCTGCCCACTCTTCCTATTTCCTGAACTAAATCCAGTATACTTCTCGGTGACCCATATAGTATGATGCCATGACATGCTACCACATCAATACCCATTTTAATGCAGTAGTTGAACATACAATTCTAATATCACTAGACATTTTACTTTTTATTTTTGACATACGTTTCTTCCGTCAAGTGTGTTAACATATTGAACTAATGGATAGAACTTAAATTCAAATTCTTACAGCTCATCAGTATAATCAAGTACATGTACAGTGTATAAATATGGCATATTACAAACAATATTAACAATATGCATAATAAACAATGAACTTCAACAATGTTAAGAAATTAATTATCTAAATATGATTGTCGAATGGCTAAGGAACCAGTTACATCTGCATTCCCTTTTTGATGTTTATTTGATATTATTTTGTTATGATCATCTTTGACACGTCATATCAATTTCTGGCACTTAAGGTGTTGGGTAAAAAAATATATCCCCTGTAATTTCGAACTGATAGCAACATGTATGTATACACTGTGGATTTTAGACTTCTTCATATATCAATGGAATATTCTGGTATTCTTTTATGGATTGGGTAAGGCGTGTTCCCTTGGGTACCTATTTGCCACACATTTGAATAGTGCTGTATTAAAACTAGAGACTCTAAAGTGCCTGTGTCGCTCACCTTGGTCTATGGGCATATCATAAACGAATATTTTATTTTGAAATTTGTCTAAAATTTAATATAAAGGGCAATAACTCCTTAGAGGGTCAACTGACCATTTTGATCATGTTGACTTATTGGTAGGTCTTACTTTGCTGTATAATATTGCTGTTTACAATTTATCTCTATCTATCGTCCGTTTGGCTGTGCGGGATGTATCAAGTTCGCAGTCACGTCCGGTCAGAAGGGGGACGTTAAATCCGATGCCTCGTGTAAAGAGAGTGCCACGCTCTTTGCACGTTAAGAACCCTTGCAGCAACTCTTCTGAGGGGTCCGTAGGTGGCCTGTTGCAAGGCAAAATTTCTGTTCCTATCCAAGATACCCTCATTTTCCAGTGGCAGTCCAAATTTCCCCGACCATCATCCCAGATGGCCTCTATTGTATCAACCTACCTATTGTATTTATTGTGAACTTGTTCTCGTCCTGAATTTGCATGAAATATTTGCCACTGGACGTTAAGCAACCAACAATCAATCGATCAATCTATCTATAATAATATTCAAGAAAGCCTAAAGCTGCAAAAATTTCTGAAAATTAACCATTCCAGAGCATCAATCCAACAACTGGTTGCCTGTTTGGTCTGAAATTCCAGGGCCGGTAGACATTGACCTAACGAACAAATTACCTTAGTCTGATTTGCTTTAAATGATTTGGTTTCTGAGATTTTAGCCAAAAACTATATCAACCCATGTACTATTTATGCCATGTCGGCCATCTTGGTTCGCAGGCAGGGTAATTCCACACATTTTTAAACTGCATACCCTAATGACGATTGTGGACCAGTTTGTATGTGAAATCATTCAAATTAATTTAAAGGAATTCATACAACTACTCGAACATTTTTTTTTTTATTTTTATTTTATTGCAATTTAATGTAGTTCTACAAACATAGTTTATTTAACTTCAATAAATATGTTACACTTTTCCTCAAATCTTGTATAGATTAAGCTACAAAATTTTTTTTTTGTTGCCATGCATCCGAATTCACATTGAGGGATGCACAAGCCTGATGAAGCTAATTTGTTTAGCGAAATATTGCGTATTTTTAAAATCTAATAGAACTTTTTTAAGGGAAATTCCGCGATGATTTTTTTACTTATCATCTAATTATGTTTATCTTAACATAAAAAACACATTTGCAAAGTTTTAAATTATATTCCTTCTAATAACGGAGAAAATCAAGTATTTGTAATTTTTTTGGTTGAATTCTCGAGTTAGTCGTGACGTTTTAGCCCGATTTGTTGAATTCTGGGAAAAAATAAAATCTGTTTAACTCTTATAGCTTATCGACCAGTTCGTTACAAGAGGACTGTGAAATACTACAAATTGCCTGTAAATTTAACGATAATGAATTTAGTTGTTACATACAACAAACCAAACCCATTTCAAAGATGAGTAGCGCTGTCACTGGACTTACAAATGAAGGGGGTGTTCTTTTTCACCATGGTAAACCAATACGAGCAATCAACAGAGAAGCAGCATTTCAACATTTTGTAATATGGCCAAGTCAATACAAACCAGTAATACTTATTGGCCATAACGCAAAGTTATTTGACTCTAAACGTTTAATTTTGAATAAAAAGAATTTTACATGTTTTGCCGAATTCAAAACAGTTGTTAAGGGTTTTGTCGGTTACACGCCATTATTCCGACAGCCCATTAGTCCGACAGCCTATTGGTCCGACAACCCATTAGTCCGACAACCTATTGCTCTGACCGCTCATTACTCCGACAACCCATAAGTCCGATACTTATCAAGTCGAGTATCAGGGTATCGGTAAAATAAAAATTGTATGTCTGTATCATTACGTTTAGGTATTAATAACATATTTTAAGAATTGACTCCGTATATATAACACAAGGCTAAGGTGGTTCGAATACTGTCTATATACTCAATTCGAAATCTGTATATAGAATATAACAGAAAAGTATTTTTCATCTTCCAAATTAAAGGATCTTTGAAGAGCATATAAATCCAGAACAACCTTTGATGGGGCACTGATGATACCCATGCCCAAATATTTCGGTAGACAGTAAGTTTTTGAGGTGTGGATCTAAAAAAAGCATCACACAGTATAACTGACTTATAAAAACCTTGAAACCAAATTCTTTTAAGTATGATATTGATTGTATTTTAACCTAAATGTGCATATTAAATTTCAGACTTTGCAAGATTTTGTTGGCAGTCTTGAAGGTGCCCCAGAAATTTTTTAAAATGTACTTTCCGAACAGACAACAGCCACTGTCATCGCAACTAAAAGATAAATATAATAAGGCATGAAGATGTTATTGTTACATCTTCATGCCTTATATATCATGTACTGTAGTACGCCGCTAGATTAAATCTGACGAGGAAAGGTAACACACGGCCAGCGAAAGGTCTTTTTTTTGACAGCCCAGGTGGTCGTGTGGTATAGCGGGACGGCTGCAGTGCAGGCGATTTGGTGTCACGATATCACAGTAGCATGGGTTCGAATCCCGGCGAGGGAAGAACCAAAAATTTGCGAAAGCAAATTTACAGATCTAACATTGTTGGGTTGGTGTTTAGACGAGTTGTATATATATATATAAACGAGTCTAAATTGAAAACTACGTTCAAACCTATGATTGAGTTGGATAAAAACCGCAATTTTTATACGTGTGCATATATATATATAAGGTAATTTAGCCAGGTTCTGATTGATTGTATTGGATGAAACCTTAAATCGACCAATTTTTTTGAATATTTGTATTAAATGTACACTAAACCTGTCATTTTCGGTGTATTGTAAATTTTTCATTTTTTTTTGATAATTGTATATGATGTTTCCTAAAATCGGTCATTTGATCAAGATCATTTTATGTGTATTGACATTGTATTACAAGTTAACTTGAACCAACCACAGCTTTATTGTAAAAAAATAGAAACATTTTGTAAATTTTGCCACTTTGGGATAATTCATTCATATGCATCCTTTAATCGAATACATTCTCAAAATAATTTTATAGAATTTAACACCAAACATGTCACCGGTTTAGGTATAATTTTTCTACTTTCACTGTAAATTTGATCACTTTTTTAATTATTTTATTTGATCACTTTTTTGATAATTTCATCGGTGTATTGATAATTTTTCCACATTTGACTGTAACTTTATGATTTTTTTTGATAATTGTATTCAATATTACCTTAAATCGTTTATTTGATCAAGATAGTTTTCTAATATGTATTAACAATAGTATAAGATTGATTGATGGTTGCTTAACGTCCAGTGGCAAATATCTCATGCATATTCAGGACGAGAACAAGTTCACAATAAGTACAATAGGTAGGTTGATACAATAGAGGCCATCTGGGATGATGGTCGGGAAAATTTGGACTGCCACTGGAAAATGAGGGTATATTGGATAGGGACAGAAAATTTGCTTTGCAACAGGCCACATACGGACCCCTCAAAGAGTTGTTACAAGGGTTCTTAACGTGCAAAGAGCGTGGCACTCCCTTTACACGAGGCATCGGAATTAACGTCCCCTTCTGAGAGGACGTGACTGCGAACTTGATACATCCCGCACAGCCAAACGGACGCCCCACTTCGGCAAGCGTTTTACTGCCGGTCGGGAGAAGACCAAGTGACCATATTTCTAAACAAACCATAGCTTTATTGAAAAAAATGCAAATTTTTCTCAGTAAAATTTTCTACTTTTTGAATATTTATCCAGATGTTACATTTATTGGTATTTTTTGCACATTTTACTGTAAATTTGTCAATTTTTTAATAATTGTATATGATGTTACATTAAATTGATCAAGATAATTTGCTAATATGTATTAACAATTGTGTTAGTTGTGACATTGAACCAACTACAGCTTTATTAATTTTTTTCTATGTATATTTTTCAGTTAATTTAGCCACTTTTTGGATTACTGTATTAGATGAAACCTTAAATTAAAAGGCTATACCTAGATAGATATAGGAAGATGTGGTGTGAGTGCCAATTAGACTACTCTCCATCCATATATTTAAAAAAAGCAAACCATTATAAGTCAATGTACGGCCTTCAACACGAAGCCTTGGCTCGCACCGAACAAGAAGCTATAAAGGTCCCCAAAATTACTAGTGTAAAACCATTCAAACGGGAAAACCAACGGTCTAATCTATATAAAATTTAAAAAAAAAACGAGAAACCTGCATTCATGTTGTGGTGGTTTTTGGGGAAATTCAGCATGCAGTTAGAAACAATTTGACATGTGTAGTATGTACGTATGAAAATACTAAATGGAATCGTGGGGAAACAAAATGTGGAACCGAAGCCCCTGTTGAACATTATGTTAAAGATATAATGGACATTGAAAAAGATAACAACATACCGAGTAATCAGGATACACCCATGTATACAATGGATAGATAGTTTAAGAAAGCAGTAAACAATTCAAATTCACTTCCTTTATACAGCAACAAAGAAACAACGGCAAGCAAAACTTTTACCTGCAAACCATTCACAAAGGATATCATACATAGGGATCATACAGCCTTAGACTCGTGCTGAAAATGATTCAACTTCTTAAATAAGGACATTTCTCTGACGCCTGCAAAGTTCAAGAATTCCATATGATTACAAAAGGACAGAGTGGCAGTGTCTTGTGGTAGGGTTGCATAAAGTTAAAATTTCCCTTAGTAACGTATAGATTGTTTTTTAAAAACTTCCTTCCGACTCATTTTCTGAACAGTTATATTTAAAATAAAATTTAATATTGCTATTTTTACCTCATTGGATCCTGACTTTTCATAGCAGTTGTCCGTAAACCAACTAATTAAGATAATGGGCCTAAACGATCAATGTTTTTACAGTAAAATAAAGCATAATGCAATATTTGTTTACGGTGTAGTGGCTTTGATGCCGTCAATATTAATATACGTAGCTAATTAAATTATATATTTCAATCAAATTGCTTTATAAAATTATATTTTATTTTGTAGATGTAATGAACGAAAGAAAACATTTTCATTTTTGTATCGTTTAGAGCTGGCATTTTACTCACTATCAGTTGCAGTATCGTTTGCTTTTGTGCACGTAAAAAATGTAGAAGAGCAAACCTAAACCGAAATGCAGACAAGTTGACCGTGGTGCAAAAAAATAGCCTAGATGTGTCCATAAATAGGGGAAGTGATGAACAAAATGCGGAAGTCGAGGAGCTAGAAATGGCAGGTTTCTTGATATCGGCAATGAAATATGATTGCTGTTGATAATTCAAGTGATGCGGTGCAAGATATGATTCCGAAGAATCAATAAAGCAAGGACAATACAAAATATTTATCAATTCCTGCAAATAAATCACGAATCAAGAATTCATTCAAGTGTACATATTGAATAAAATAGTGGATGAACCAATCTGAAAGTAAAACAAAAGTTAAGTAGAAACGGTATTATTTGAGCACCAGTGTTAAGTTGTTGAAATGCATATACCATGCCGTTCCTTAAATTCTCTTCAGATATAATTATTTAAAAACTTGGGAGTTCATATTTAAAAAAAAAAAAATGAAATTGTCCAGAACCTTTTTTTATCGTGATATGCAAACAAATCACAACATAAATTTCTCCTTTTTAATGTAACACAATGTTTTAACAGGTTTACCTATTTTTTTGTAATTTGTTCAAATAGTGTTGTCAATAAAGTGAGTGGCATTTTTAACGTCTGTCATAGAGAGAGGTTTAATTGGCCAAAGTAATTTAATCATGTACACGAAAAATAATTTTAACGTTAGTGGTGCGGAATGTTAAGCCTTGAATGACTAAAGCAACTTGAGCAAAATTATTAATCAAAGACCAAAATAAATGAAAAGGTAGATTTTGTAAATAGTATTTAATTGAATCAAACACTGGACAGTTTCGAGGTAAATAAAAAAAAACACACATTTTTTAGTTGATTAACTCAAAATTATCACTTTAGCTTTTTAGCTATTTAACGTATCGATATAGTCTTGTCGTAACATAAATTATCGTCAAGTTTGGTCATCCAATTGCAACGTATCGACATGACAGTATGTTCTTACTAGAACTAGGATGACAGATTGAGTGAAAAACAATTTTGTCGTTGTGAATACGACGCGGAAAGCATATCAGCTCTGAGTCATAGTGACATCCTTTCTCTTTAATAAAATTAAACAATGTCTTATCTTAAACCGTCAAGTGAGTGTAATTAAATTTACTGTAATATTCCAAGCTTAATCAATTATAAGAATATAACAGATATTACTTTTAACATTAATTAACCAAATAAACTATCAAAATCGAATGTCTATTTCCTGAATTCACAAATTACAGTACATTCAAATCATAACAAAATCTTTGTATTTTGCTGGTCTTTATTTCGGCGTGTCTTTTGTCCATTTTCTTTTCTAAAGTCTAAATGCAACAAAACTTGACCACTATCATCATTAGGGTATTTAGGTTAAGAATGTGTCTGATGACCCTGACTATCAACACACACGGCCGACATGTTTAAAATTTAAAAATAGGGGGTAAAATGCAGTTAACAAAACATATGGTGCCTCTAGTTTTACAACATAGGAAGAAGGTTGCTTTTGCCACCACGCAATGAAAAGCAATTGTTTCCTGAATATTTATAAACATTTTGGGTACTAGTATTTTTGATAGTTCATATTGATATTGAATAATGATTCGAAATATAGTTTCGCTTAAAGTGGCAACTCTAATACCCACCAAACAAATTATGTAGATTCTGACAATGAAAGTGATTAAAGATGATATATATTCAATAAAGAATCTGAGCAGCACTAGGTCAAATATCATATTAATTCAAATTGAAGAAGAGCTATTACACACAAAATGCCGAATAAAACTTGTTTATTTCATCGTCTCTAGGGTTTAAGTTGAAGTAAAGATATATCTTCAAGTAGTACGACAATTGGACCTTTAAATCAACGGGGAATGGTATTGGTACAGTCATTGAGACGTGTGATGAATATTCGCAAGAAAACAAAATCAAAAGAATGTCTGGGCAGTACTCAGAAGTCCAGATCCATGTATAAATGTTTCTGAGGATTATTATGATTTAACAAAAACTCAGAACATGCCTCTTTCACAACAATAGAGAAGATTTTAGAAATCAGTTAGGTTTTTCCCCTCCAAAATACTAGTAAATTTGATTTAAAATTTGTACCAATAAATCCCCCTTGACCCGATTGCTAAATATTCACGCTCACTCCACTTAATTTGTGTTCACTCCACCATTTCCTTTAGAAGTGAATTATTTTAGTCTCTGCACAAGACTTATTTAGAAATTATATGTTTGATGAACAGTAGACGTCAAAAATTAATGTAGAACAATATATCTCTCTACCTTTAATTTGTCAGCATAGTAAATGTTGTCTCCTATTTATCATGATCTTTAACATGTATACCATGACTGAAGACTTGTTTTGGGTTTCCACCTTGATAGAAATTGTATCAAATAGAATACTCATTTACTTGGTGTGGTATAGGCAGGACTTTTGTCCTCTAAAAGGTCCCGACTTCGAGCGTGGAAGGACGCCACGTATCAATGTGTAAGGTTCTACACTTACATATGTGTTATTAAATGTTCATAATATTTTGGCCCTCAGGAAGTTATTTTAATTTTGTCGTTGTTAGTACTCAAGCAGATTAATTTTACAGTTTTTTGTTGCTGATAGACTGCAATAAATGTGTGGGTATACTGTTATAAGACATGCAGCACTTTCGTGCTCATGCTAAGAAATGGAACTAAACGTGCACCTGCTAACAGGTTAAATAGCCGTCGGTTTTCGATTTAATTTTAGCGTACTACCAATGACAAAATTACCTTATTGTTATCTGATTGACCTTGACACCGACACATCCTGCGCTCTCTGGATAAGCGAAACCCGACCAAAATCGTTGCAATTTAAACATCTACTAAACTCCGACTTCATAAGGCTGGATCAAATATTCTGCTTTGAAAGTGTCAAAATCACGCAGGTAAATATTAAATAGTTGTGTCGTTGGTAGTACGCAAATGTTTATTGGTAAACGACGAAAAATATTCAGTTTTCATAGGTAACAGGCTTTTAATCTGTGACGCTCGACGAGTGTTTTGTCTACTTTAAATTGATTGATTGATTGTTGGTGGTTGCTTGACGTCCAGTGGCAAATATTTCATGCAAATTCAGGACGAGAACATGTTAATAAATACAATAGATAGGTCTTGTCTAAATAGAGGCCATTTGGGACAAGGCCTAAAACAAAATATTGTTTGTTTCCCCAATCCCGACCGACTTATTGCATATTGTACCTTCTCTGAAAATGTGTTTGAGACTAATTTGTGAGCTGATATTTCCTGAATGCTTTTTCGACACCTTGACCGGTCTAAATATTCCAAGAATTCTCTGGATATTGTTTGATAGTTTTTGTTATTTTGTTCCAAATCATTTTTTAGTCTTATTGTACTTTCTGTAGTTACCTTGTTATCTTCTTGATTTACAAATGAGTGAATTTGTTCATCAATCGTTAAACTAATTCTTCGTAAATTTTTGGTGTAGTCATAAACATTTAACTCGCATTGTTCTTTACCCCGTTCTGTTAACTGCCGTACATGCCGTATACGAGTGTTTTCTAATTGTTTCTTTTCTAAGACCCATTTGTCATCCTGATTGTCTTTATCCATAATCGCACATTTTTTACTGTAATGTTTAACGCTATCCATAATCGCACATTTTTTACTGTAATGTTAAACGCTAAGTCGATATTTGCTTTAATCTTTATTGACGCAAAACACAATTCGGAGAGAAGAGGTAAAACATGAAATAAACAAAAATGACAAGGTTACTACAAGAACATTGCTACTTAACAATCAAAATAATGCTGTTAATACCACAATGTAAGAATAGTACAATAAACAGTTCATAGCTTTGTATGTTCGTAAAATGGTTAAATCTAAAGCTTAAGAAGGTGCAAAATGCGTTCAATACTTATAAAAACTTTTTATAAATTAAACCACATTTTAAGGTGATTTTGACACATGATTTAAAAAAGATGAAGGGTGTGGGGGGGGGGGGGGGGGGTCATATGTTTCTTCTGTATCTCAAAAACAATATATGGTTATTGCTTAAAACTTTCTTAGAAACTGTTGATAATGGTTGCATAAAACTGTCATAAGAAACTACGGGCGTATCATGCGCTCATGGCGCAGCTGTTTATTGATATTAATATAATTATTAAAAAAGTTAAATCCGATGCCTCGTGTAAAGAGAGTGCCACGCTCTTTGCACGTTAAGAACCCTTACAACAACTCTTTGAGGGTCCATAGGTGGCCTGTTGCAAGGCAAAATTTCTGTCCCTATCCAATATACCCTCCTTTTCCGGTGGCAGTCCAAATTTCTCCGACCATCATCCCAGATGGCCTCTATTGTATCAACCTACCTATTGTATTTATTGTGAACTTGTTCTCGTTCTGAATATGCATGAAATATTTGCCACTGGACGTCAATCAAAACTTGAAATAAGAGGAAAGAGACTTTAAAAGCTATGAATACAACAACATTTTTTTTAATTATATAATATATTCCAATTTGTTATAATCCTCGTCATTTGGTTGAGCCATAAGTGTATTGAGCACAACATTTTCAAAATCCGGAACAGCTTAAATTTACTACGTTAACATCTAAAGCAAAACTGGCGAAAGATTTGTTTTAAACATAATTATTAATTGAATGTCGACATTATTTTTCTGTAAAAATGGAAACAGTAAACAATAAATTTCCACAATTAAGAGAAGTAGTTAACATCCTCAACCTATGGACCAGTAAATATGCATTACTACTCATATATACTGGTAACACGTAAATAGCATTTGTTGGGAAGTTGTCTGCATCACACCCTTTCTTGCTCTGTGGGCATATCCCTACAAAAACTACACTAGGTAGGTTGGTTGTTATGTTGTTATATGTTCAACTTATTTGATTTCAAATTTCAAATATATTCCTTTCAGCTCAATTACTCATTATTCTCACCAATGAAACGTATGTGTAATTAATGTTGTTTTGTAATACACTTCCAGCAACCTGGTAGTTTAAGCTAGCTGATCCACTGTAATGATGGGATTTAGGTGCTTTTGAACCGACTGTTTGTTGAAGCTTTCATTTGCTTGTGTGCTCCCTAACGATGCTAGCTTTTCTGCATGATTGATATAGGAATCAAAAACTTCTGTCAAGGTTTCCTTCAACTTTTGCAATCATGTATCATGGTCCCAGTCTAGGTACATTAAATGTGTAGGCAATTTTATATAGATTTAAGCAAGTGGATGCAAAATAAACGCCGTCGCTGCCATTAATAGCATACTTATGTAGCTCGTCCGTATTGACTTTTGGGCAAATACGAAGCAAACACAATATTATTTCCAAACATGATCTTTTATTTTTGAGCAATTTTTAAAACAAAATAATTATATCACATCATTGTCATTGCGTGGATTCGGCATGAGGTCCGGGAAGGCATCTTCCTCCATGGTACTGCTCATTATCGACGACATTGACAACGCTGATTCTTCTAGCATGCTCTTCTTGGCAAGACTTTTCTTTTTCTGGTCATCACGTACTCCTAAAGGTACCCAAATTTGTGTATATGAAACAGTACATGCAAAATAAAAGAAAAAAGAAAACATTTAGGGAAAAAGAAAGACAAAGGGAGTTAAACTATAAAAAAAATGTAAGAAAGGACAAAGATTTTAGAAAAGCTGAAGCAGTAAGTAAGAAGTCTCAAAGAGATAATTTTGATTTAAGACAGAAAGAGAGACAACGAGAAATTGATTCTGAAAGAAAAGCAAGAGAGAATAAGGATTTTAGAAAAGCTGAAGCAGAAAATAAGAAGTCTCAAAGAGATAATTTTGATTTAAGGATGTTTGCTCCTCAAATTCAAAATAACGAGAAAGTTTTCCTGAGTGGTTTTTTTTAAAGTTCATTCATAGGCAAGTCAAAAAAATAAAAAAAAATATATAGGTCCGTGTGCTCATTTTTCCGTACCGCAGCTCTATATTGTTCATGAAAATAGCTTTTTCATAAATATCTGCCTTTTCCAGAAATCTGCATATGTCCATTAGAAGAAACAAAAAACACTTATTTCAATTAGTATGAACTCTTTTTATTCAAATAATGCTGAAAAACATGTCATTGTTTCATTTGACACAAAAAAAAATGGAAACAAGTCATTTTTCACAGTTATTGACCTGTTTGAATTTATAAAAAACAAGAGAGTACGGGAAAACATATGACTTCCAACAAAACTGTTTGAAACATGGTTTAAAAATAACAAGAAGTTTACAATAATTTCTGAAATTTTTCATTAGGTTTTAATATTGAAAATAAAAAAGAAAAAAGTATAGGATAAAAAAGAAAAAAGTATAGGTCCGTGTGCAAAATTTTGAATTAGAGCCAAAAAATAGCAAAAAGTACGGGAAAATGTCTAATTTTTAAATAAATTCTTTTTAAAGTACCTTTTATACCAATAATAAATAAACAATTATTTCAGAAATTGTGTATTACATCATATTCTTGAAAGTTATAAAGAAAAAAGTATATATCTGTGTGCCTTATTGTGATTTTGAGCCAAAATTTTACAAAAAGTACGGGAAATTGTGTATCATTGAACTTAATTCTTTGAAACGCACCCTCTATTCAAACAAGAAATTGAAACTTATTACACAAATAGTGTATTAACTCTTATTCTCAAAATCTATTGAGAAAAAAAAAGGATTGGTATGGACAATTTTGAAGGATGTCTATCAAAACCTACAATATGAAATGAAAAAGTACGGGAAAATCATAAAATTGTGATTTTTCTTCTTCACCTTTTATAGAAATTATCAAAAATAACTTTTGTGAATAGTAATTAATAATTTATCTTATATTATATATATAATAATTAATATGAAAAAAATTTCTTTCAAGTAAATTACCTCATTTCATTATAATAATAATTCTACTATTATGGTGGTCATAGAGAATTTTTAATTTGACGCTAAATTTACAAATACATAAGTAATTGGTAGATTTCTTAGCAGCACATATCAGTATGTGTGAATGTAGTAATTAAAAAAAACACTATTTCTGTTAAAGCAAGAGTATAACATTGTTCTTCAATGACCATTCCTTGTCAGAAATGCAAATCATCAGGGTATGTTCATAAATATTGATACATGTACAACAAATCAAGTCAGGTTTGATGTTGGTATGAACAAGCAATAACAATTATCTATAGCTATACATATAATTAAGACCCAGCATAGATAACAGTATAAATAAAATCTTGACCCTGATTTGAAAAACACATGTATGCACACATAATTTATTTGACATTGGTACATACAAACACCACAACAAGGTTGGACAACATTTCTAACTTGTAATTTTATAAAGAATCCATTACATTCTATTGATAACATGCATACTTTTAATAAAAATACATCAATCTATAAAAATGGGAGATTTCAGAGTGTTTGTAAAAACTCTGAAACTTTGTTTATAATTTTCTGAGATTTGGTAACACGTACACCTGGTCCAGAGCTCTCTGTAAAAATATCTCTTATCCCTTTTGTACCATTCCTTGTAAAGGCTAACTTTAAATGCTGCAAGGAAAGACCACTCTTTGCAATAATTCTTGCCATACCAATAGACAGTATTTTATTGTCAACTAACAATTTCAATGAAGGCAGATTTCTTAGAAGCTCATTCATAGATAAGTATTTTTCTAATATAAATTTTTTTGACAAGTATGTTTTTTCAAAATGACAATTATCTAAAACAGTTTTATGTACAAGTGTATACAGTGCATCTACATCTTCATCAGCTCTGTGAGCATCATAAGTTTGACCCAATAATGTTTGAAATAAATTAGGTTGAGAATAGGAACTTAGGCCTGGATGAGATGATTTAAATAATGATAATGTATCTACAAAACCTGAAATACAGTTCAAAAATTGATCAAGTAAGCTACATTTTTCTAAAGCTGTGTATAAAACCATGCAATCATAATTACATATAATATGGCCTATAATAACATTATTATGTGATTTATCAAGAAAAGAAATAAAATCGTTCAAACACTTGTTGATACCAACAGCTGGCATAACATTTCCTTTAAACAAGAGCTGACCATTCTCAAACGTAATTCCTGTGATTTCAGCGGCCTTCTGTGTCACTTGGCATGATGGTAATACAAATGAATTATACATCTCCTCATCCCTTTTGGCAGATAACTGTAATATGTGTGATGTTCTACCTGCAAAGATAAAATATTTTATCATAAACATAGAAAAATTTGTGCTGCATTAGTGAATAATAATAATGGTATTCAAACCATAAATGAATGACATGAGATTATAACTTGTATAAATTACTTAAAACAATTGTTTGACATTGTTGACTGTTATAGCAGACCTAAATAATTTATTTCATCTTTCACAAGCTGTTGAAATGCAACAAGACTGACTATTGTACAGTTTTTGAGTGCTATCAACAAACAGACTTTCGAAAAAAGTCAACACTACAGCTAATTTGATCTTTGAAGTTGACTCACTAGCTGACATTGATGAAAAACAGACTTTCGAAAAAAGTCAACACTACAGATAATTTGATCTTTGAAGTTGACTCACTAGCTGACATTGATGAAAAACAAACTATGGTATTGACTATTCTATAATAATCTGATATATATATAGAATAATAAATATGGCAAAATTTGTATCACATTCTGTATCACCAGGAGGAACCAATATCAATATAGGGCCAATGGTGATACAGCATGTGATACGTATTTTTACATGTATGTTCTACATTTCTAGAATACAATTGGATTAACGATTTATAACAGATCCATTTCAAACTTAGTGTTTATATTCCCTTTCAATTTGGCTGAAAATGCTACATAATCCCTGTCCAGACCTAAAAAACATGTACTTATTATACTTACTAAGACCAGTAGCTTCTATGTCAAAATATATTCTACACAAATTTGGAGGCATGGACTGATTGGTCACTGTTTGAACTGGTGCTGGTATTTCTGTTATATCCTGTTCAATTCCTAGTGCCGTGCTCTATTATAACACACCCCTTCTCTTACTTCACAACTTGAAGTATTCTGGTGACTATAATGAAAGAGATGAATAAATTTATAAAAAGTAATAAGATAAAATAGATGGATCATTCAAATATCAAATATACAGCAACCATAAATTGGGTGTTCAACTTTTATATGCAGAACCCTTATTTTATTATAAATGGAGAACGTGTCTTATGGTCCAGAGATGTCTGACCGCTTGATAATATGCATTAGTAATTGTACTAATTATTGACATTTTCTGTTTTTAAAAAGTTAATGAAACATATTTCTACATTTGGTTGAGGAAAACTAATTAAGTTGAGAATGAGGATGACATATTTATCAAATTTTCTATTTTTAACTATATAAATAAGCACTAAAGCTCAAGAAAGGAATAAAAGAGACACCACACAATTTCTGACTGGATCGGTGTTTTGTGGTAATATATATATATATGTAAGCATAATGTGTAAAAGACTCTAACATTTTGATGAGGCAAACTAAAGTTTGAAAACAGTGGTTAAATTCAGCAATTTTTATGTTTATAAAGGGGCATAACTCATGAAGGGTAATAGTGAAGCCATTGTTTAGAAGTTTCACAACACATTTGGTTGAGGCAAACAAAAAATGGAGAGAAGTGTTGACTATCTCTTTAAAGACTGGTTATTATGATTCAGCATCATGGCTGTCAAGTAGATAAATGTGGGTTTCTGTCTCCTGCATTTTTGTTGGATTGTGAAATAAAATATTATACCGCTTTGACTTTAACTGGATTCTATGAAGTTTTGCTTTCTTTGTCACTGCTATTGCCTTTCTTTTCTTTGCTTGTAAGTCCCGTAATGTGAACAGTTTTTTGTGTGGACTCCAGGTGATAGGCCTGCAGATACATTAGCCTGAAAAAAGAAATTTATATATAAAAGAAAATGTTTTATCTTTATTTTGTGTCATATAATTTTGTAAGTATCGCAATGCATATACGAATTTGTGTAAATTAATTCTTTTTCATTGAAGTTATTTGACCAACATTTTAAACACTAGTAAGACTAAGAGTAATCAACTGTCATAATAAATTATGAATGAACAGTTATTTTGAGAATGATCATGAAGAACTTTAATTTGATAAATAAAAAAATATTACATATCTTTCAACAAGTGATAATGCATGATTTTCAACAGGTTATAGTTTTAAGCAGTTTCATGTATTTTCAGAAAGAAAAAAAGCATTTTGTCAAATGTATTGCTGTATTTAATCATTGGACAAGAACAAAAATATGAAAAACTAGAGGCTCTAAACTCTAAAGAGCCTGTGTCGCTCACCTAAGACTATGTGATCATTAAACAAAGGACGCAGATGGATTCATGACAAAATTGTGTTTTGGTGATGGTGATGTGTTTGTACATCTTAATTTACTGAACATTCTAGCTGCTTTCAATTATCTCTATCTATAATTTACTTGGCCCAGTAGTTTCAGAGGAGAAGATTTTTGTAAAAGATTACGAAGATTTATGAAAAAATGGTTAAAACATGACTATAAAGGGCAATAACTCCTAAAGGGGTCAACTGACCATTTCGGTCATGTTGACTTATTTGTAAATCTTACTTTGCTGAACATTATTGCTGTTTACAGTTTATCTCTATCTATAATAATATTCAAGATAATAACCAAAAACAGCAAAATTTCCTTAAAATTACCAATTCAGGGGCAGCAACCCAACAACAGGTTGTCCGATTCATCTGAAAATTTCAGAACAGATAGATCTTGACTTGATGTACAATTTAACCCCATGTCAGATGTGCTCTAAATGCTTTGGTTTTTGAGTTATAAGCCAAAAACTGCATTTTACCACCATGTTCTATTTTTAGCTGTGGTAGCCATCTTGGTTGGTTGACCGGGTCACCGGACACATTTTTTAAACTAGATACCCCAATGATTGTTGTGGCCAAGTTTGGTTAAATTTGGCCCAGTAGTTTCAGAGGAGAAGATTTTTGTAAAAGTTAACGGCGGACGACGACAAGTGATGGGAAAAGCTCACTTGGCCCTTCGGGCCAGGTGAGCTAAAAAAAGTAAACAATTTTCAAGAGTCACTCTTTCAAAGAATCATGCACATTTTCAATTTGAATTCAAATAGGAATAATGACAGGTTTTGGAGAGAAAAATGCAATTGAGTATATTCTGAAGAAGGGAAGAGAAGTTTAAAAAATATTTTACAGTGAAATGCAATGTAGCTTTAATACAGATCTATGACCGTCACAACAACCAATCTGGTGTACATCTAATAAACTATTTTTTTAATTGTAAATAATTCTTACATAGCCATAGGGACTGCATGAAACTTAGATAGAGTAACATTTAAATATAACAATGCCCTTTCTTTCTTTTCTTGATAGTACCAGACTTTCAACAGATGCTAAGAAATGACCTTATAATTTGTGTCATTGAACAGAAGCCAGAAAGAAATGTACTTCATTTTAATTTTGTAACCAACAGCATGCATTAAACAAAACAATAACGGAATTTTCTTACATCAACTGTGTATATTTGACCTCTATTTTTTTGGACAACACTTGCAGCTATTCTGTAACCTAGACTTCCTGAGCCACCATAATGTTTTGACTTTGGTGCCTTTGATGCAACAGTTTTATTGAAACTTTCATTTCCTTGAGTACTTTCTAAGTTAGCCAGTTTGTTTGAATGTTCAGCATAGTTTGAAAATATTTGTTGCAATGATGCCTGTAGTGACTTATCAGACATACGACAAAATTATTTTTATGTCTACCTGTGCGAATTTCAAACGCGCTATTTTACACCAGTAATGAAAACCTTCTATCATTTATGGGTAGACTTTACATAGATAAATTCAGCGTATTTGACGTGAAACTGTACTTATGTATCCCGTCATACTTTAAAGCACACCATTATTTTATTTATTATTATTACTTTTACTGTTAAGTCTGTTTTTGTTATATAAACTTTACGTAAGTCTTCATTTATGTATGCCGTCATACGACAAAATTATTTTTATGTCTACCTGTGCGAATTTCATACGCGCATTTTTAAACCAGTAATGAAACCTTCTATCATTATGGGTAGACTTTACATAGTTAAATTCAGCCGTATAAGAAAAGCAAAATGAGAATGTTAAATTAATGTATGCCTTTTTGTGCTTCTTTGTTACATTTGTTGTTTATGTAGAGATATTAAGATGATAACACAATATTGACTGTTGTACCCCTATTTTTGACATTTTTACTCTTTGTGTATGTTTGTTTTGTTCATGCATCGTTGACAATTTAATGGAATTTGATGCGACTGTCATATAAGTGAGAGGTTTAGCTAGCTATAAAACCAGGTTCAATCCACCATTTTCTACATTAGAAAATGCCTGTACCAAGTCAGGAATATGACAGTTGTTACCCATTCGTTTGATGTGTTTGGACTTTTGATTTTGCCTTTTGATTTTTGATTTTCCTTTTTGAATTTTCCTCGGAGTTCGGTATTTTTGTGTTTTTACTTTTTGCCATAAGGCAATGACCTATACTTCATTCCAGTCTCCTCTTTAAACCTACACCAATCAGTATGGCAGTCACTGTGGTCTCCAAATGGATGCTTGGCTAATGCTGGAAGACTCTTACAAATTTTTTCTGGTTGACCTTTTCCTTGTGCCACCAAGAAGTTAAAACATTTAATGACATAATTTATCACTTTTGTTGATAATGATTGATGTTTGTTTTTTAAGTCGTAAAGCTTTTTGCCTAATGTTTTTTTCATGTGATTACTGTCAGACAGCTTTTTTATGTCTTTATCAACGTTAGATCTTATTCTAGCAATTGTAGTTGAATCCTCATCACCAACAATAGTACAGATGTTAGTACCTTTTAATCTTGCTTCTCTGACTAGGTCTATTACCATATCTGGTTCCATGGCTTTTGCGCTCCCACCAAAGTTTTCCTGCACTGGTGGATCTTTGTTGTTTTTCCCTTTTTACTGGCCACCTCACATATCCTGCAGGTTTTTGACCTCCATTTGTAACCAATGATTTTGCGGGACTTTGAACCAATCATTGAACAATGTCCTGTTAAACAAAGATATCCAAGCTTGATATTCATAATAAAGCCTTTGAATGGATTTACACTAGTAATTTTTGGGCCCTTTATAGCTTGTTGTTCGGTGTGAGCCAAGGCTCCGTGTTGAAGGCCGTATATTGACCTTTAATGGTTTAATTTTTTTAAATTTGTTATTTGGATGGAGAGTTGTCTCATTGACACTCACAACACATCTTCTTATATCTATCAGAAGCATATGATATATATTGAGAAAATCTTTCATTCAGTTAAAACAAGGATTTGTATAGTTATACAAATCCTTGGTTAAATATAAAATATTTTCTATAATAGTCCAGTCAATCTAGCATAAATTTGACCCTAACCTGAAAGTAATTGCAACAGAAGATTTTTAAGTTTTAATCTTTAGTCTTATACCCCAAATATATACAGAAAAAAATTCCATTAGAATATCACTTAAGGAAGACTTAGATAAATCACCTACTATTTAAAATTCCTATTGAGGATTTGAATTGAAAAGGGAGGTAACTCTTGCAAAAATTGATACAAAATTATAACTTTACCGCTTCTATTCATCAGAATGTATTGATTCTTGATTTTAAGCAGTCTTTAGAGTAAAACAAACAACTCGGTCATATATCATTTATCAAGCTACAACCTAGATTTCATAATTCATTAGTTGACCATTTATTGAATTTTTCAACATGTCAAGGTAAAAATCTCAATTTAAAAAAAATTATTATGCATGTATACTTTTTTTAGTGGTTTAAAGTTTATTTAGACAAGTAAGATGCTAAAAAAATATAATATACAGATAAAAACAATACCAAATTTTCACATTATTTTTTTCAAAATGGTCACAAAGCTTCAAATATGCAATTTCTTAATTGAAAAATGCACAAAAAATAAAACTACCCATAACAATTCGGTTTTGAATATTTCATGAGTAGAAGATTATATAATTTAGTCGATTACCAACTTATAACCCCATCAAAGTATCATAATTTTAAAGAAAATCAACCAAAAACTGACCAAAGAAGACTCATTTTCAGAATTATCTCCCCTTCCAATGATAATTTCCCTAGGAAATTCCCTCAAGTTAGATTTAATGGGACTTTTTTCTGTGTATATAAAGGGCATAATACTATAGATTAGCACTAAAACATTTTCTGTTGCAATTAGTTTGAGGTTAAATCTTAGTTTGACTTGACTATAATAGACACATATAAATCACAAATAAATTCCAAGTTCAAATATTTCTATCAAACCAAGAAATATTTTGAATAAAAAGTTTGGAAAATTTTAAGCAAGAAAACTTCAATTTAAATTTTGTAAATGCGTAAACATTGGACCCAAAATTTTAAGAAATGGTAAAGGGGGGAAACTGAAGTAATACATTCAATTAAGCTTTCTTTACAGAATAAATCTTCATGTTTATGGACTTTTCATCAACATTTAAAGGTTATGTTAGAAAACTTATAAAAATAATATTATATTTATTCAAACTAACAAACAATCAAGACTTATACTAAATCAAACTCACATTTGAAATATGAAAATGAGGGAGTTGTCTCTCTTTGCCCAAATCTAGCTTAATTGATATCACTGGAATGTTGGCATATAAGTTCCATTTATACATTATATTTCAGGCATTATTTTTGTATATGTAAAAGTACCTGTGAGGCTATCATATGCCCTGCCACTTCCTCTTTTCTGCCAACCTGCATCTACACATACTGTTATTTTTTCATCTCCACCACATCTAAAATTTAATCAAATTTGTAAATTAAACATTAATCATAATTTGTAGCAATGAATAATGACATGAAAGTTGACTTTTTGTTAATGTATGTGTTTTTCTTGAAATAAAATGATTTGCCCACCTAAAAAACAAGTTGCATAGATAAGGGTTTAAATTTACCTTAAGTTGGCCACCATATTGAATCCTTAATTTGTTTAGTAGATAAGTCCATTTTACAGTGATAATAATTATATTACAATTTATGACAATGATAAGGCTATATTATTTCCAGTTTTTAAAATTCAAATTCATTAGTGCATGCATTAATTGGTATTACTTTAAAATGTTAAAATGTCAATAAGTAATAAAATAATTCATTTTGTTATTGTTTTTTTCTTGGTCACTGTTTTAAAAAAAATCATAAATCAATGAATAACATCTACACACTCTTTAGTCAAAATCTTTTCCTTTTCTGTCCATTCTACCATTGACTCTTCTGCAAGTGATTCTAACACTTCTCCAACCTCTTTTGATCTTTGGTCAAACATTTTATGGCTAACTGTAGGCATATTTAAAATTGATAAGAATGCATTTAGCTGATGTTCACCAAGTCCATTATTTATGGCAGCTAAAAGATACAAGAAACATTTATTACATGTATGATTTACTGATTGCTTATACACATTGTTTACATCAGTTAATATATATGTATATATATATATATATATATAAAAGTCTATAAAAAGGACCAACCAGCAAATTTACTATGTACCGGATCGTCTAGAATAGGCGATACTATGCAGATAAGGAAAAAAATATATCAGTCTAAAGATTTGCACAACGGTACTGATATAAGGTGTTATTAAACGAAAATGTTGTTATAAAATCGTGTTGACAAATATTTCGGCTCAACAAATGGCCTTCTTCTTGTGTCACAAGTTTTAACAATACTGATACATAATGTATAAGGTGTGAAAATAGATCAGGTGATAATACAGGTAAGTTTTGGTCGATTGATTTTAATCCTGAATATCATAATTTAAACAAAACACTTTAAATCAATATACGTGACTGTGTATATTAACAATAAAAATAAGTGAAAACAAAACTGTTAGTATTTCTTATTGATGCCGTTTGGGTGATGTACATTAAGTTCCTTTATCCAAAAGCTTTCCAGAACCTGTCGCTGTGCATCACTCCAGTGAATGTTCTGTTCAATCACTAGAATTTTCATGCGGTTAAAGTCATCAAGTTTGTGATCTGACTGTCTGAAGTGCTGAGAGACTGGAAGAAGTGGCTTCTTAGATATATCACTCCTATGGCCATTGAGGCGTTTGTGGAAAGGCTGCTTTGATTCACCAACATATTGGAGGCCACAAACCGAACATTCTAGTATGTAAATAACATTCATACTTTTGCAGGTAACATTGCAAAATATCTTATAGTTATTTTCGGTTGCCTTACTGTGAAATGTTGACGAATGCTGCATCTGTAAACAGCATTTGCAGCGTTTTTCTCCACACGAACGACATTCTCCAGGAGTACTTCTATTATCAGACACTTCAGCCCGCACTAGTAGGTTCCGTAGACTACTAGGTTGCCTAAAAGCTATCATTGGAGGCTCAGGGAAAATCTTGGACAGTTTGGAATTCTTTTCAACTGATTTCCAATGCTGACGAATGACACCAAAGCTGTTTTTGAGAGATGGGTGATAAGTTAGAACACATGGAGTCCTTTTGCTTTTCTTTTTAACTTTGTATTCCAATAGTTCACTCCTCGAAATTGACTCCGCTTTCTGAAAGCTTTTTTGGATATTTCTGTGTTTGTAGCCCCTTTTCTTCAAGCGAGTTTCAAGTTTACGCAGTTGTCTTTTAGTTGTTTCTGTGTTGGAGCATATTCGCTTGACTCTAAGTGCCTGACTGTATGGAATGCTCTTGGTAAGATGAGCAGGATGGCAACTTTTAGGGGACAAATATTGATGAGTGTCAGTAGGCTTAGAATATAAATCTGTAGATATGATTCCCTCTGTGAGCGAACTTGAAGTATCGAGGAAGGCGATTTTGGATTTAGACTTCTCATGAGTAAATTTGATACGTGGATGTATGTTGTTGGCATGAGTGATAAAAGTGTCTAAATCCTCGTCGCTTTTATTCCATTTCCATATATATATCAGTCTAAAGATTTGCACAACGGTACTGATATAAGGTGTTATTAAACGAAAATGTTATTATAAAATCGTGTTGACAAATATTTCGGCTCAACAAATGGCCTTCTTCTTGTGTCACAAGTTTTAACAATACTGATATATAATATATATATATATATAATAAAAACTATAAAACAAATTCCCATACGTTTCGGCCATTACGGCCTTCTTCATTGGAATAAAAATTACAACTAAACATCAACCCAACAATGTTAGATCTGTAAATTTGCTTTCGCAAAATATATATATATATATATACATGTAAGTCCAAGATTGTATTCAAATGATTTAAATTTAATAATAATTTATGCACCAATGTGAAATAAGAATCTGTTGTAAAGAAATGTTCACCCTTTGTCAATAACTCGTCTGAGAAACTCAAGCTAACAATATGCATGGCCTTTTGTAGAAGAGATGCCAGTGTCATAATTGATGATTTATAACACACAAATATAAATGGTTAAAAATAGACAGTTTTTGTTTTAAATATCCAATTATCCTCACAGATTTTTTTGTTATTTTCATATTTCATGTACAATAATGTTTCAAATGTATGCCTTTCTGATTAGTGATGCAATTCAATTAAGCATATGCATATGTTTTACACGCACGAGTAAATAAACAAATGAAATAGAATTAGGTACAAAATGTAGATTGGTTTACTTTAAAACGTGTACATTGTTACTTGGATGGAGAGTTGTCTCATATGCACACATACCACATCTTCTCACATATGTATATTCAATTAGGTTTGATGTACATACATGTACATGTATACCCTGCTAACTGGACCCCTGTTGTGTTCATTTATAGCTACAATTTAGAGTGTAAATCATTTAGATGACATGGTGGGCCAGTTTACAGACATTTACCCTGCAATGCCATTATTTAAAGCCTGGTTGAATGGCAAATTAAACAATCTTTAAAGATGTGTATGTGCAAAGTGCAGATTTATAAGTCCCAGAAAAAACATTATATAAATATGATTAACCAAGTGATTGGTTAGTCCAAATAATTAAGACGTCTGGCAAGGCTATTTTATTTATTTTTCTGGGACACCTTCATGTCCTTCCTGTCGTAGGAAGTCGCCCCAGAAAAAAACAAGTGAAACTGCCAGCTACTGCTCACTAATGATACCCCCGACGCAAGTGGATAATATTAATAGTGTAAAAATATGCAAGTGACGGACTGATGGAAGGACAGACAGAGGTAAAACAGTATACCCCCTCTTTTTTTTAAAGCAGGGGTATAAAAAACAGCCTTCAGCCAGACGTCATAATTATTTGGACTTCATTCTGAAATAAATTTGGTACATGTACATGTATGCACCAATAATTATCAAGATTTAACTGTACATTTGAAGGGGTTTTTTTTCATGCAGTACTAATTATAATATTACCTAGTGCAACTTTACTGTTGATATCCCAAATTCTTCCATGTCTCTTGCCAGTTGGTACATTGTTTAGATGGTTACAATTTTGATTCATACACATAATTTTCAGAATAGATCCCAAACCACACTCATTTATCTTTACTGTATGTTTTAAATGTAAAGGAAGGCCACACAATTTACAATAAAGATTGTCAGCTAAAACACCCAACTCAATTACTCTCCTGCCTTTTCTCCACTCATCTGTATCTGGTGTTATGTTTATAAAACTTTCGTCAATCACTTCTTCATAAATAACGTTTGATATGTCTGGTGTTGAATGCGGTGTAGGAATATTGGGGGCATACGGATGGTCCAACTCTAAATTCCGACAAAATGTCCGTCTGAGTTGCCCTTTTCTGATAGCTTGAAGTTTCATTTTGTTCCTTGCCGAATTAAACCCAGACTTGAGCTTCCCCATTCTTAAAACGATATAAAATTCAAGTATGTAAAAAGTTCCAAAAACGTGTATAAAAGATAGAAAAAGTATCAAAACGCTATAGAAAGTACGAGTGAAACAATAGTCGTCTGCAAAGTGCAAATCCCGTCGGCAATGTAAACAAATCCAGAAATACCGGAAGTTGCGGAAATGTACGTTTCATTGTCGATTAATTACTTATTTATCAAAGAAACATTAAGGAGAAATCTGAAAACAAAAATAAAGCTTTTATTTCTTTTTTATTATTGAAAAAACTATCGATCATTTTACGACATACTATTTTGTACATGTATTTACGGTGCGCCAACTATGCCAAAACCGTGACTAGCGAACATCCTTAAGACAGAAAGAGAGACAACGAGAAATTGAATCTAACAGAAAAGCAAGAGAGAATAAGGATTTTAGAAAAGCTGAAGCAGAAACTAAGAAGTCTCAAAGACATAATTTTGATTTCAGACAGAAAGAGAGACAACGAGAAATTGATTCTAAAAGAAAAGCAAGAGAAAATAAGGATTTTAGAAAAGCTGAAGCAGAAAGTAAGAAGTCCCAAAGAGATAATTTTGATTTAAGACAGAAAAAAAGACCAACAAGAAATTGATTCTAAAAGAAAAGCAAGAGAAAACAAGGATTTTAGAAAAACTTAAGCAGACCGTAAGAAGTCTCAAAGAATTAAAAATTCTTATTTAAGACAGAAAGAGAGACAAAGACAACTTGCTTCTAAAAGAAAGGCTAGATAAACAAGATAGTTTTTTAAAACAAATGAAGCAGAAAAGAAAAAAAATGCAAGACAGGACGAAGATTACAGAAAACACGAGTCCCAACGAGATTTGCAAAGGAAGCAAGATTATAGGTCAAATCCAGAAAATTTAGAAACTGAGCGTTTGGCAAAACAGAGTTCTAGACGGAAAAACATTGACAAAGACAGATAGTACGGCGGCTTTGTGAAAAAATGTGCACATCCTGCTACAAGCATGAAATTCGGCATAAACCTTCCCCAACTATTTTTCTTTCATTTCAGAAAGGGAGGCATTTGAAAAAAAAATGCCTCACTTCCGGTAAAATTCAAAATGGCGGACATCATACTTGAATTAGCCCAATATCGAAGGCTAGTATGTGAAGAGGTGTTATTAACATGCTACTATCATAATATTTGGTACAAACCTTTGTTTTGTACTACTTTTGGATATATGATATAGATAAGATGTCTTCAAAAAACCCACTTCCGGTAAAATCAAACATGGCGGATATAGTACTACAATAAGCTTATTTTTAGGGAGGATAATTGAAATGTGTTTTAAAGTATTGCTACTATCATTATAATGTGCAGGAACCTTTCTTTGGTGCTTCTCA
Source organism: Mytilus trossulus (assembly GCF_036588685.1). Classification (NCBI taxonomy): domain Eukaryota; kingdom Metazoa; phylum Mollusca; class Bivalvia; order Mytilida; family Mytilidae; genus Mytilus; species Mytilus trossulus. The sequence goes on along the minus strand of NC_086377.1, from coordinate 86,817,786 downwards.
TGGATATAATGTATAAGACATATGTCTTTAAAACCCTTACTTCCGGTAATATCCAATATGGCGGACATAGAAATATTGATAATTTTTCATTTTTATATTTAACTTTTTTCAAACTGTAAATAAAATGAATTTTTGGGGGTTGTCATTAAACTTTTGGCTTTAAGTCATCCTCAAAACTACTAATTCTATTCAGCTGCATATGTTTCAATACAAAATTAACACTTCCAGTAAAAAATCAATATGGCTAAAATTACAAAGATGAGTCCTCAATCCATATATTCGATGTAAAGTTTTGGATAGATTGATTAAAACAAAATCTAATCACTAAAATTGTTATAAAACTTTAGAATGACTTGGCCGCATCTACATATTTACTCACAATCGGAGAGCTTATTTTCCAAATTTACAAAGATCGTGGTATTGTTTCCTACATCTATAATGTACAAGCTCCTGATAAGATTAAGAGGCCTCACAAAAGAGTTGAAAAGGGTGCCATGGATAATATTTTCCCCTTCGCCATTCATAAGGGATGGACAAGTTAGAAAAGGAACCAATACCAAGCTTGTTACTCATTCACATCCGCCATGGTATATTGGACGTTTGACTTGCTGAAAAAGACTATACCGAGTCGTGGGAATAGCCTCAATAAGTATTTCCTCTTCCAAAACACATTTTTTCTTGCTTCGTTAACCCCATCTGATAAGTTTGTTCGATCGTACAACAAAACCATGTATCGTTCTATCAATGACATTGTCAAATCCATATCTGGTGATGTTGGCTGATCAATCATCATTCTAAATGATAGAGTCACATCTTTAAACACCATCCATGTCACCAACACAGTTCCTTTTCCAGCAAACGTGTAATAAAACTTGCACGAGTCATGATTCGAATAGTCGTTTTTGTTTCGCTATTCCATGACAGGGGTAGACGAACTATGGATTGTGTTTGGGAGGGCAAAAAGCTTTGGATAAATATATTTACAAATGCACCTGGCAATGAGTCATTACACACACTTAATGTGCTCCATGTCTTTACCAGTTGTGATATGGTTCTCTGATTGCTTGAAAAGAAAATTAGTCTGCGAGGGAGACATTGATGATATTTGAAGATGTGACTTTGACATTAAGAATGATGATTGATCAGCCTAAATCACCGAGGCGTAACTGTAAGATCACACAAACTTATCAGATGGGGTTAACATGGTTAATGAATCAAGAAAATATCTATTTGCGCAAAAGGGAAGACTAATTGAGGTTAAACGTGCAATATACTAAGGCAGGTGTTTAGGGGGTCGAGCTTGGAATTGACTCTTATGATACCCAGTTTAAGCGCTTAGGAATGGCGAAGGGACAGAGAGGATAACTTTTAAATAACTCCTTCTTATGCCTCCTCATTTTGTCAGAAGCTTGTACAGTTTGGATGTACTTGGGAATGCGGTTCAATGCCAAAACATGCTACATCCTAAGCATCAGAAATAAAAGCAATAAAATCTACAGTTTAAATGGACACATACTACAACAAGTCAAACATAACCCGTACCTATGACTACAAATTTCGGAAGACCTCAAATGGACCACCCACATATTAAACGTGGCAAAGAAAGTAAATTCAACATTAGGCTTTCAAAGAAGAAACTTGAAATACTGCCCACACGATTGCTAAAAACAGCTTACATCTCGCGTGTTGATCAACGTTGGAATGTGGAGCCATAGTATGGGACCCCAACATGGTAACAAACATAAATAAACTAGAAAGGATACAACGTCAAGCGGCAAGATTTATCACCATAGGTTACAAGTCAAGAGAGGATGGGTGTGTCTCCAATATGCTTGCCAAACTGTAACTACTAGACCTCCAGACAATTGCAAGACGAACAAACTAGAAGTTGATATTTATGGACAAAGTGGTTTAGGGTCTCATTCCCGCTATTGAACCAGACGAATTTCTCCAAAAAGCACGTCCTGAGAGAAACATAACTGCAAAGAAGTTCGAAGAATACCACGCAACAAATATCGTGGAAAAGCAAGTAAAGAATCAGTCTAAGTGTTTTTTGATACTTTTAGAAATCGACCATATTCTATAGGTAATTATATTGACATTAAAACTCACCTGTCATTGGTTTAATAATATTTTTTCTACATATGCCTATAAATTTGATAACTTTTTTGATAATTTTAAAAATCGACCATATTCTATAAAGAATTATATTGACAGTAAAAACAGACCTGTCATTGGTTTAATAATATATCTTTCTACATTTGCCTATAAATTGATATTTTTTTGATAATTTGAGAAATCGACTATATTCTATAGATAATTATATTGACAGTAAAAACAGACCTTTCATTGGTTTAATAATATTTTTTCTACATTTGCCGATAAATTTGATACCTTTTTTAATAATTATCGAAATCGACCATGTTCTATAGAGAATTATATTGACAGTAAAAACAGACCTGTCATTGGTTAAATGATATTTTTCTACATTTCCCTATTAATTTGATAACTTTTTTGATTATTTTAGAAATCGACCATATTCTATAGGTAATTATATTGACAGTGAAAACAGACCTGTCATTGGTTTAATAATATTTTTTCTACATTTGCCTAAAATTCATACCTTTTTTGATAATTTTAGAAATCGACCATATTCTATAGGTAATTATATTGACAGTAAAAACAGACCTGTCATTGGTTTAATAATATTTTTACTACATTTGCCTATAAATTTGATAATTTTAGAAAACGACCATATTCTATAGACAATTTTATTGACAGTAAAAACAGACCTGTCATTGGTTTAATATTATTTTTTCTACATTTGCCTAAAATTTAATATTTGTTTGGATAATTTTAGAAATCGACCATATTCTATAGATAGTTATATTGCCAGTAAAAACAGACCTGTCATTGGTTTATTAATAATTTTTTTTCCAATTGCCTAAAAATTATACCTTTTTTGATACTTTTAGAAATCGACCATATTCTATAGGTAATTATATTGACATTAAAAACTCACCTGTCATTAGTTTAATAATATTTTTTTCTACATTTGCCTATAAATTTGATAACTTTTTTGATAATTTTAAAAATCGACCATATTCTATAAAGAATTATATTGACAGTAAAAACAGACCTGTCATTGGTTTTATATTATTTTTTCTACATTTGCCTAAAATTTAATATTTTTTTGGATAATTTTAGAAATCGACCATATTCTATAGATAGTTATATTGCCAGTAAAAATAGACCTGTCATTGGTTTATTAATAGTTTTTTTTCTAAATTTGCCTAAAATTTATACCTTTTTTGATACTTTTAGAAATCGACCATATTCTATAGGTAATTAAATTGACATTAAAAACTCACCTGTCATTAGTTTAATAATATTTTTTCTACATTTGCCTAAAGTTGATACCTTTTATGATAATTTTAGAAATCGACCATATTCTATAGGTAATTATATTAACAGTCAAAACAGACCTGTCATTGGTATAATAATATTTTTTCTACATTTGCCTATAAATTTAATAACTTTTTTGATAATTTTAGAAATCTACCATATTCTATAGGTAATTATATTGACAGTAAAAACAGACCTGTCATTGGTATAATAATATTTTTTCTACATTTGCCTAAAATTTATACCTTTTTTGATAATTTTAGAAATCGACCATATTCTATAGGTACTTAAACAGACCTGTCATTGGTTTAATATTATTTTTTCTACATTTGCCTAAAATTTAATATTTTTTTGAATAATTTTAGAAATCGACCATATTCTATAGATAGTTATATTGCCAGTAAAAACAGACCTGTCATTGGTTTATTAATAGTTTTTTTTCTAAATTTGCCTAAAATTTATACCTTTTTTGATACTTTTAGAAATCGACCATATTCTATAGGTAATTATATTGACAGTAAAAACTCACCTGTCATTAGTTTAATAATATTTTTTCTACATTTGCCTAAAGTTGACACCTTTTTTGATAATTTTAGAAATCGACCATAATCTATAGGTAATTATATTGACAGTGAAAACAGACCTGTCACTGGTTTAATAATATTTTTTCTACATTTGCCTATAAATTTGATATTTTTTTTGATTATTTTAGAAATCGACCATATTCTTTAGATAATTATATTGACAGTAAAAACAGACCTGACATTGGTTTAATAATATTTTTTCTACATTTGCCTAAAAATTTTATATCTTTTTTTATAATTTAAGAAATCGACCATATTCTATAGGTAATTATATTGACATTAAAAACTCACCTGTCATTAGTTTAATAATATTTTTTCTACATTTGCCTATAAATTTGATAACTTTTTTGATAATTTTAAAAATCGACCATATTCTATGGTTTAATAATATATCTTTCTACATTTGCCTATAAATTGATATTTTTTTGATAATTTGGGAAATCGACCATATTCTATAGATAATTATATTGACAGTAAAAACAGACCTTTCATTGGTTTAATAATATTTTTTCTACATTTGCCTATAAATTTTATACCTTTTTTAATAATTATAGAAATCGACCATGTTCTATAGGTAATTATATTGACAGTAAAAACAGACCTGTCATTGGTTAAATGATATTTTTCTACATTTCCCTATTAATTTGATAACTTTTTTGATTATTTTAGAAATCGACCATATTCTATAGGTAATTATATTGACAGTGAAAACAGACCTGTCATTGGTTTAATAATATTTTTTCTACATTTGCCTCAAATTCATACCTGTTTTGATAATTTTAGAAATCGACCATATTCTATAGGTAATTATATTGACAGTAAAAACAGACCTGTTATTGGTTTAATAATATTTTTACTACATTTGCCTATAAATTTGATAATTTTAGAAAACGACCATATTCTATAGACAATTTTATTGACAGTAAAAACAGACCTGTCATTGGTTTAATATTATTTTTTCTACATTTGCCTAAAATTTAATATTTTTTTGGATAATTTTAGAAATCGACCATATTCTATAGATAGTTAAATTGCCAGTAAAAACAGACCTGTCATTGGTTTATTAATAGTTTTTTTCTAAATTTGCCTAAAATTTATACCTTTTTTGATACTTTTAGAAATCGACCATATTCTATAGGTAATTATATTGACATTAAAAACTCAACTGTCATTGGTTTAATAATATTTTTTCTACATATGCCTATAAATTTGATAACTTTTTTGATATTTTCAAAATCGACCATATTCTATAAAGAATTATATTGACAGTAAAACAGACCTGTCATTGGTTTAATAATATATCTTTCTACATTTGCCTATAAATTGATATTTTTTTGATAATTTGAGAAATCGACCATATTCTATAGATAATTATATTGACAGTAAAAACAGACCTTTCATTGGTTTAACAATATTTTTTCTACATTTGCCTATAAATTTGATACCTTTTTTAATAATTATAGAAATCGACCATGTTCTATAGAGAATTATATTGACAGTAAAAACAGACCTGTCATTGGTTAAATGATATTTTTCTACATTTCCCTATTAATTTGATAACTTTTTTGATTATTTTAGAAATCGACCATATTCTATAGGTAATTATATTGACAGTGAAAACAGACCTGTCATTGGTTTAATAATATTTTTTGTACATTTGCCGAAAATTTATATCTTTTTTGATAATTTTAGAAATCGACCTTTTCTATAGGCAATTAAATTGACAGTAAAAACAGACCTGTCATTGGTTTAATAATATTTTTTCTACATTTGCCTAAAAATTTTATATCTTTTTTTATAATTTAAGAAATCGACCATATTCTATAGGTAATTATATTGACATTAAAAACTCACCTGTCATTAGTTTAATAATATTTTTTCTTTATTTGCCTATAAATTTGATAACTTTTTTGATAATTTTAGAAATCGACCATATTCTATAGGTAATTACATTGACAGTGAAAACAGACCTGTCATTGGTTTAATAATATTTTTTCTACATTTGCCTAAAATTTATACCTTTTTTGATAATTTTAGAAATCGACCATATTTTATAGGTAATTATATTGACAGTAAAAACAGACCTGTCATTGGTTTAATAATATTTTTACTACATTTGCCTATAAATTTGATAATTTTAGAAAACGACCATATTCTATAGACAATTTTATTGACAGTAAAAACAGACCTGTCATTGGTTTAATATTATTTTTTCTACATTTGCCTAAAATTTAATATTTTTTTGGATAATTTTAGAAATCGACCATATTCTATAGATAGTTATATTGCCAGTAAAAACAGACCTGTCATTGGTTTATTAATAGTTTTTTTCTAAATTTTCCTAAAATTTATACCTTTTTTGATACTTTTAGAAATCGACCATATTCTATAGGTAATTATATTGACATTAAAAACTCAACTGTCATTGGTTTAATAATATTTTTTCTACATATGCCTATAAATTTGATAACTTTTTTGATAATTTTCAAAATCGACCATATTCTATAAAGAATTATATTGACAGTAAAAACAGACCTGTCATTGGTTTAATAATATATCTTTCTACATTTGCCTATAAATTGATATTTTTTTGATAATTTGAGAAATCGACCATATTCTATAGATAATTATATTGACAGTAAAAACAGACCTTTCATTGGTTTAACAATATTTTTTCTACATTTGCCTATAAATTTGATACCTTTTTTAATAATTATAGAAATCGACCATGTTCTATAGAGAATTATATTGACAGTAAAACAGACTTGTCATTGGTTAAATGATATTTTTCTACATTTCCCTATTAATTTGATAACTTTTTTGATTATTTTAGAAATCGACCATATTCTATAGGTAATTATATTGACAGTAAAAACTCACCTGTCATTAGTTTAATAATATTTTTTCTACATTTGCCTAAAGTTGACACCTTTTTTGATAATTTTAGAAATCGACCATAATCTATAGGTAATTATATTGACAGTGAAAACAGACCTGTCACTGGTTTAATAATATTTTTTCTACATTTGCCTATAAATTTGATATTTTTTTTGATTATTTTAGAAATCGACCATATTCTTTAGATAATTATATTGACAGTAAAAACAGACCTGACATTGGTTTAATAATATTTTTTCTACATTTGCCTAAAAATTTTATATCTTTTTTTATAATTTAAGAAATCGACCATATTCTATAGGTAATTATATTGACATTAAAAACTCACCTGTCATTAGTTTAATAATATATCTTTCTACATTTGCCTATAAATTGATATTTTTTCGATAATTTGGGAAATCGACCATATTCTATGGATAATTATATTGACAGTAAAAACAGACCTTTCATTAGTTTAATAATATTTTTTCTACATTTGCCTATAAATTTTATACCTTTTTTAATAATTATAGAAATCGACCATGTTCTATAGGTAATTATATTGACAGTAAAAACAGACCTGTCATTGGTTAAATGATATTTTTCTACATTTCCCTATTAATTTGATAACTTTTTTGATTATTTTAGAAATCGACCATATTCTATAGGTAATTATATTGACAGTGAAAACAGACCTGTCATTGGTTTAATAATATTTTTTCTACATTTGCCTCAAATTCATACCTTTTTTGATAATTTTAGAAATCGACCATATTCTATAGGTAATTATATTGACAGTAAAAACAGACCTGTCATTGGTTTAATAATATTTTTACTACATTTGCCTATAAATTTGATAATTTTAGAAAACGACCATATTCTATAGACAATTTTATTGACAGTAAAACAGACCTGTCATTGGTTTAATATTATTTTTTCTACATTTGCCTAAAATTTAATATTTTTTTGGATAATTTTAGAAATCGACCATATTCTATAGATAGTTAAATTGCCAGTAAAAACAGACCTGTCATTGGTTTATTAATAGTTTTTTTCTAAATTTGCCTAAAATTTATACCTTTTTTGATACTTTTAGAAATCGACCATATTCTATAGGTAATTATATTGACATTAAAAACTCAACTGTCATTTGTTTAATAATATTTTTTCTACATATGCCTATAAATTTGATAACTTTTTTGATATTTTCAAAATCGACCATATTCTATAAAGAATTATATTGACAGTAAAAACAGACCTGTCATTGGTTTAATAATATATCTTTCTACATTTGCCTATAAATTGATATTTTTTTGATAATTTGAGAAATCGACCATATTCTATAGATAATTATATTGACAGTAAAAACAGACCTTTCATTGGTTTAACAATATTTTTTCTACATTTGCCTATAAATTTGATACCTTTTTTAATAATTATAGAAATCGACCATGTTCTATAGAGAATTATATTGACAGTAAAAACAGACCTGTCATTGGTTAAATGATATTTTTCTACATTTCCCTATTAATTTGATAACTTTTTTGATTATTTTAGAAATCGACCATATTCTATAGGTAATTATATTGACAGTGAAAACAGACCTGTCATTGGTTTAATAATATTTTTTGTACATTTGCCGAAAATTTATATCTTTTTTGATAATTTTAGAAATCGACCTTTTCTATAGGCAATTAAATTGACAGTAAAAACAGACCTGTCATTGGTTTAATAATATTTTTTCTACATTTGCCTTTAAATTTGATACCTTTTTTGATTATTTTAGAAATCGACCATATTCTATAGGTAATTATATTGACAATGAAAACAGACCTGTCATTGGTTTAATAATATTTTTTCTACATTTGCCTAAAATTCATACCTTTTTTGATAATTTTAGAAATCGACCATATTCTATAGGTAATTATATTGACAGTAAAACAGACCTGTCATTGGTTTAATAATATTTTTACTACATTTGCCTATAAATTTGAAAATTTAGAAAATGACCATATTCTATAGACAATTTTATTGACAGTAAAAACAGACCTGTCATTTGTTTAATATTATTTTTTCTACATTTGCCTAAAATTTAATATTTTTTTGGATAATTTTAGAAATCGACCAAATTCTATAGATAGTTATATTGCCAGTAAAAACAGACCTGTCATTGGTTTATTAATAGTTTTTTTTCTAAATTTGCCTAAAATTTATACCTTTTTTGATACTTTTAGAAATCGACCATATTCTATAGGTAATTATATTGACATTAAAAACTCAACTGTCATTGGTTTAATAATATTTTTTCTACATATGCCTATAAATTTGATAACTTTTTTGATAATTTTCAAAATCGACCATATTCTATAAAGAATTATATTGACAGTAAATACAGACCTGTCATTGGTTTAATAATATATCTTTCTACATTTGCCTATAAATTGATATTTTTTTGATAATTTGAGAAATCGACCATATTCTATAGCTAATTATATTGACAGTAAAAACAGACCTTTCATTGGTTTAACAATATTTTTTCTACATTTGCCTATAAATTTGATACCTTTTTTAATAATTATAGAAATCGACCATGTTCTATAGGTAATTATATTGACAGTAAAAACAGACTTGTCATTGGTTAAATGATATTTTTCTACATTTCCCTATTAATTTGATAACTTTTTTGATTATTTTAGAAATCGACCATATTCTATAGGTAATTATATTGACAGTGAAAACAGACCTGTCATTGGTTTAATAATATTTTTTGTACATTTGCCGAAAATTTATATCTTTTTTGATAATTTTAGAAATCGACCTTTTCTATAGGCAATTAAATTGACAGTAAAAACAGACCTGTCATTGGTTTAATAATATTTTTTCTACATTTGCCTTTAAATTTGATACCTTTTTTGATTATTTTAGAAATCGACCATATTCTATAGGTAATTATATTGACAGTGAAAACAGACCTGTCATTGGTTCAATAATATTTTTTCTACATTTGCCTAAAATTCATACCTTTTTTGATAATTTTAGAAATCGACCATATTCTATAGGTAATTATATTGACAGTAAAACAGACCTGTCATTGGTTTAATAATATTTTTACTACATTTGCCTATAAATTTGATAATTTTAGAAAACGACCATATTCTATAGACAATTTTATTGACAGTAAAAACAGACCTGTCATTGGTTTAATATTATTTTTTCTACATTTGCCTAAAATTTAATATTTTTTTGGATAATTTTAGAAATCGACCATATTCTATAGATAGTTATATTGCCAGTAAAAACAGACCTGTCATTGGTTTATTAATAGTTTTTTTTCTAAATTTGCCTAAAATTTATACCTTTTTTGATACTTTTAGAAATCGACCATATTCTATAGGTAATTATATTGACATTAAAAACTCACCTGTCATTAGTTTAATAATATTTTTTCTACATTTGCCTAAAGTTGATACCTTTTATGATAATTTTAGAAATCGACCATATTCTATAAGTAATTATATTGACAGTAAAAACAGACCTGTCATTGGTATAATAATATTTTTTCTACATTTGCCTATAAATTTAATAACTTTTTTGATAATTTTAGAAATCGACCATATTCTATATGTAATTATTTTGACAGTAAAAACAGACCTGTCATTGGTATAATAATATTTTTTCTACATTTGCCTATAAATTTGATAACTTTTGTGATAATTTTAGAAATCGACCATATTTTATAGGTAATTATATTGACAGTAAAATCAGACCTGTCATTGGTTTAGTAATATTTTTTCTACATTTGCCTATAAATTTGATAACTTTTTTGATAATTTTAGAAATCGACCATATTCTATCGGTAATTACATTGACAGTGAAAACAGACCTGTCATTGGTTTAATAATATTTTTTCTACATTTGCCTAAAATTTATACCTTTTTTGATAATTTTAGAAATCGACCATATTCTATAGGTAATTAAATTGACGGTAAAAACAGACCTGTCATTGGTATAATAATATTTTTTTCTACATTTGACTATAAATTTAATAACTTTTTTGATAATTGTAGAAATCGACCATATTCTATAGGTAATTATATTGACAGTAAAACAGACGTGTCATTGGTATAATAATATTTTTTCTACATTTGCCTATAAATTTGATAACTTTTTAGATAATTTTAGAAATCGACCATATTTTATAGGTAATTATATTGACAGTGAAAACAAACCTGTCACTGGTTTAATAATATTTTTACTACATTTGCCTATAAATTTGATATTTTTTTTTAATATTTTAGAAATCGACCATATTCTTTAGATAATTATATTGACAGTAAAAACAGACCTGACATTGGTTTAATAATATTTTTTCTACATTTGCCTAAAAATTTTATATCTTTTTTTATAATTTAAGAAATCGACCATATTCTATAGGTAATTATATTGACATTAAAAACTCACCTGTCATTAGTTTAATAATATTTTTTCTACATTTGCCTTTAAATTTGATAACTTTTTTGATAATTTTAGAAATCGACCATATTCTATAGGTAATTACATTGACAGTGAAAACAGACCTGTCATTGGTTTAATAATATTTTTTCTACATTTGCCTAAAATTTATACCTTTTTTGATAATTTTAGAAATCGACCATATTTTATAGGTAATTATATTGACAATAAAAACAGACCTGTCATTGGTTAAATGATATTTTTCTACATTTCCCTATTAATTTGATAACTTTTTTGATTATTTTAGAAATCGACCATATTCTATAGGTAATTATATTGACAGTAAAAACAGACCTGTCATTGGTTTAATAATATATTTACTACATTTGCCTATAAATTTGATAATTTTAGAAAACGACCATATTCTATAGACAATTTTATTGACAGTAAAAACAGACCTGTCATTGGTTTAATATTATTTTTTCTACATTTGCCTAAAATTTAATATTTTTTTGGATAATTTTAGAAATCGACCATATTCTATAGATAGTTATATTGCCAGTAAAAACAGACCTGTCATTGGTTTATTAATAGTTTTTTTTTCTAAATTTGCCTAAAATTTATACCTTTTGTGATACTTTTAGAAATCGACCATATTCTATAGGTAATTATATTAACATTAAAAACTCACCTGTCATTAGTTTAATAATATTTTTTCTACATTTGCCTGATGTTGATACCTTTTATGATCATTTTAGAAATCGACCATATTCTATAGGTAATTATATTGACAGTAAAAACAGACCTGTCATTGGTATAATAATATTTTTTCTACATTTGCCTATAAATTTGATAACTTTTGTGATAATTTTAGAAATCGACCATATTTTATAGGTAATTATATTGACAGTAAAATCAGACCTGTCATTGGTTGAATAATATTTTTTCTACATTTGCCTATAAATTTGATAACTTTTTTGATAATTTTAGAAATCGACCATATTCTATAGGTAATTACATTGACAGTGAAAACAGACCTGTCATTGGTTTAATAATATTTTTTCTACATTTGCCTAAAATTTATACCTTTTTTGATAATTTAAGAAATCGACCATATTCTATAGGTAATTAAATTGACGGTAAAAACAGACATGTCATTGGTATAATAATATTTTTTTCTACATTTGACTATAAATTTAATAACTTTTTTGATAATTGTAGAAATCGACCATATTCTATAGGTAATTATATTGACAGTAAAACAGACGTGTCATTGGTATAATAATATTTTTTCTACATTTGCCTATAAATTTGATAACTTTTTAGATAATTTTAGAAATCGACCATATTTTATAGGTAATTATATTGACAGTGAAAACAGACCTGTCATTGGTTTAATAATATTTTTTGTACATTTGCAGAAAATTTATATCTTTTTTGATAATTTTAGAAATCGACCTTTTCTATAGGCAATTAAATTGACAGTAAAAACAGACCTGTCATTGGTTTAATAATATTTTTTTCTACATTTGCCTATAAATTTGATAATTTTAGAAATCGACCATATTCTATAGATAGTTATATTGCCAGTAAAAACAGACCTGTCATTGGTTTAATAATATTTTTTCTAAATTTGCCTAAAATTTATACCTTTTTTGATAATTTTAGAAATCGACCATATTCTATAGGTAATTATATTGACAGTAAAAACAGACCTGTCATTGGTAGAATAATATTTTTTCTACATTTGCCTATAAATTTAATTACTTTTTTGATAATTTTAGAAATGACCATATTCTATAGGTAATTATATTGAGAGTAAAAACAGACCTGTCATTGGTTTAATAATATATCTTTCTACATTTGCCTATAAATTGATATTTTTTTGATAATTTGAGAAATCGACCATATTCTATAGATAATTATATTGACCGTAAAAACAGACCTTTCATTGGTTTAATAATATTTTTTCTACATTTGCCTATAAATTTGATACCTTTTTTAATAATTATAGAAATCGACCATGTTCTATAGAGAATTATATTGACAGTAAAAATACCTGTCTTTGGTTTAATAATATTTTTTATACATTTGCCTTTAAATTTGACAATTTTTTTATTAATTTTAGAAACCGACCATATTCAATGGATAGTTATTTTAACAGTAAAAACAGACCTGTCACAGGTTAAATAGTATTTTTCTACATTTGCTTATTAATTTTATAACTTTTTTGATTATTTTAGTAATCGACCATATTCTATAGATAATTATATTGACAGTAAAAACAGACCTGACATTGGTTTAATAATATTTTTTCTACATTTGCCTAAAAATGTTATACCTTTTTCGATATTTTAAGAAATCGACCATATTCTATAGAAGAGGGACGAAAGACACCAAAGGGACAGTCAAACTCGTAAATCTAAAACAAACTGACAACTATAACTATAATTATATTGACAGTAAAAACAGACCTGTCATTGGTTTGATAATATTTTTTCTACATATGCCTATAAATTTGATAACTTTTTTGATAATTTTAAAAATCGACCATATTCTATAGTTAATTATATTGACATTAAAAACTTACCTGTCATTAGTTTAATAATATTTTTTCTACATTTGCCTATAAATTTAATAACTTTTTTGATAATTTTAGAAATCGACCATATTCTATAGGTAATTATATTGACAGTAAAAACAGACCTGTCATTGGTATAATAATATTTTTTCTACATTTGCCTATAAATTTGATAACTTTTTTGATAATTTTAGAAATCGACCATATTTTATAGGTAATTATATTGACAGTAAAATCAGACCTGTCATTGGTTTAATAATATTTTTTCTACATTTGCCTAAAAATTTGATAACTTTTTTGATTATTTTAGAAATCGACCATATTCTATAGGTAATTACATTGACAGTGAAAACAGACCTGTCATTGGTTTAATAATATTTTTTTCTACATTTACCTAAAATTTATACCTTTTTTGATAATTTTAGAAATCGACCATATTCTATAGGTAATTAAATTGACGGTAAAAACAGACCTGTCATTGGTATAATAATATTTTTTCTACATTTGCCTATAAATTTAATAACTTTTTTGATAATTGTAGAAATCGACCATATTCTATAGGTAATTATATTGACAGTAAAACAGACGTGTCATTGGTATAATAATATTTTTTCTACATTTGCCTATAAATTTGATAACTTTTTTGATAATTTTAGAAATCGACCATATTTTATAGGTAATTATAATGACAGTAAAAAAAACAGACCTGTCATTGGTTTAATAATATTTTTTCTACATTTGCCTATAAATTTGATAACTTTTTTGATAATTTTAGAAATCGACCATATTCTATAGGTAATTATATTGACAGTAAAAACAGACCTGTCATTGGTATAATAATATTTTTTCTACATTTGCCTATAAATTTGATACCTTTTTTGATAATTTTAGAAATCGACCATATTCTATGGGTAATTATATTGACAGTAAAAACAGACCTGTCACTGGTATAATAATATTTTTTCTACATTTGCCTATAAATTTGATACCTTTTTTGATAATTTTAGAAATCGACCATATTCTATAGAGAATTATATTGACAGTAAAAACAGACCTGTCATTGGTTTAATAATATATTTTCTACATTTGCCTTTAAATTTGACAATTTTTTTATTAATTTTAGAAATCGATCATATTCAATAGATAGTTATTTTAACAGTAAAAACAGACCTGTCACTGGTTAAATAGTATTTTTCTACATTTGCCTATTAATTTTATTACTTTTTTGATTATTTCAGTAATCGACCATATTCTATAGATAATTATATTGACAGTAAAAACAGACCTGACATTGGTTTAATAGTATTTTTTCTACATTTGCCTAAAAATGTTATACGTTTTTCGATAATTTTAGAAATCGACCATATTTTATAGGTAATTATATTGACAGTAAAAACAGACAAGTCATTGGTTTGATAATAATTTTTCTACATATGCCTATAATTTGATAACTTTTTTGATAATTTTAAAAATCGACCATATTCTATAGAGAATTATATTGACAGTAAAAACAGACCTGTCATTGGTTTAATAATATATTTTTCTACATTTGCCTATAAATTGATATTTTTTTTGATAATTTAAGAAATCGACCATATTCTATAGATAGTTATTTTAACAGTAAAAACAGACCTGTCACTGGTTAAATAGTATTTTTCTACATTTGCCTATTAATTCTATTACTTTTTTTATTATTTCAGTAATCGACCATATTCTATAGATAATTATACTGACAGTAAAAACAGACCTTTCATTGGTTTAATAATATTTTTTCTACATACTTATAAATTTGATACCTTTTTTTAATAATTTTAGAAATCGACCATGTTCTATAGAAAATTATATTGACAGTAAAAACAGACCTGTGATTGGTTAAATGATATTTTTCTACATTTCCCTATTAATTTGATAACTTTTTTGATAATTTTAGAAATCGACCATATTTTATAGGTAATTATATTGACAGTAAAATCAGACCTGTCATTAGTTTAATAATATTTTTTCTACATTTGCCTAAAAATTTGATAACTTTTTTGATAATTTTAGAAATCGACCATAGTTTATAGGTAATTATATTGACAGTAAAATCAGACCTGTCATTGGTTTAATAATATTTTTTCTACATTTGCCTATAAATTTGATTACTTTTTTGATAATTTTAGAAATCGACCATATTCTATAGGTAATTACATTGACAGTGAAAACAGACCTGTCATTGGTTTAATAATATTTTTTCTACATTTGCCTAAAATTTATACCTTTTTTGATAATTTTAGAAATCGACCATATTCTATAAGTAATTAAATTGACGGTAAAAACAGACCTGTCATTGGTATAATAATATTTTTTCTACATTTGCCTATAAATTTAATAACTTTTTTGATAATTGTAGAAATCGACCATATTCTATAGGTAATTATATTGACAGTAAAACAGACGTGTCATTGGTATAATAATATTTTTTCTACATTTGCCTATGAATTTGATAACTTTTTTGATAATTTTAGAAATCGACCATATTTTATAGGTAATTATATTGACAGTAAAAACAGACCTGTCATTGGTTTAATAATATTTTTTCTACATTTGCCTATATATTTGATAACTTTTTTGATAATTTTAGAAATCGACCATATTCTATAGGTAATTATATTGACAGTAAAAACAGACCTGTCATTGGTATAATAATATTTTTTCTACATTTGCCTATAAATTTGATACCTTTTTTGATAATTTTAGAAATCGACCATATTCTATGGGTAATTATATCGACAGTAAAAAGACCTGTCTTTGGTTTAATAATATTTTTTCTACATTTGCCTTTAAATTTGACAAATTTTTTATTAATTTTAGAAATCGATCATATTCAATAGATAGTTATTTTAACAGTAAAAACAGACCTGTCACTGGTTAAATAGTATTTTTCTACATTTGCCTATTAATTTTATTACTTTTTTGATTATTTCAGTAATCGACCATATTCTATAGATAATTATATTGACAGTAAAAACAGACCTGACATTGGTTTAATAGTATTTTTTCTACATTTGCCTAAAAATGTTATACGTTTTTCGATAATTTTAGAAATCGACCATATTTTATAGGTAATTATATTGACAGTAAAAACAGACAAGTCATTGGTTTGATAATATTTTTTCTACATATGCCTATAAATTTGATAACTTTTTTGATAATTTTAAAAATCGACCATATTCTATAGAGAATTATATTGACAGTAAAAACAGACCTGTCATTGGTTTAATAATATATTTTTCTACATTTGCCTATAAATTGATATTTTTTTTGATAATTTAAGAAATCGACCATATTCTATAGATAGTTATTTTAACAGTAAAAACAGACCTGTCACTGGTTAAATAATATTTTTTCTACATTTGCCTAAAAATGTTATACGTTTTTCGATAATTTAAGAAATCGACCATATTCTATAGGTAATTATATTGACAGTAAAAACAGACCTGTCGTTGGTTTAATAATATTTTTTCTACATATGCCTATTAATTCTATTACTTTTTTTATTATTTCAGTAATCGACCATATTCTATAGATAATTATACTGACAGTAAAAACAGACCTGACATTGGTTTAATAATATTTTTTCTACATTTGCCTAAAAATGTTATACGTTTTTCGATAATTTAAGAAATCGACCATATTCTATAGGTAATTATATTGACAGTAAAAACAGACCTGTCATTGGTTTGATAATATTTTTTCTACTTATGCCTATAAATTTGATAACTTTTTTTGATAATTTTAAAAATCGACCATATTCTATAGAGAATTATATTGACAGTAAAAACAGACCTGTCATTGGTTTAATAATATATTTTTCTACATTTGCCTATAAATTGATATTTTTTTTGATAATTTAAGAAATCGACCATATTTTATAGGTAATTATATTGACAGTAAAATCAGACCTGTCATTGGTTTAATAATATTTTTTCTACATTTGCCTATAAATTTGATAACTTTTTTGATAATTTTAGAAATCGACCATATTTTATAGGTAATTATATTGACAGTAAAATCAGACCTGTCATTGGTTTAATAATATTTTTTCTACATTTGCCTATAAATTTGATTACTTTTTTGATAATTTTAGAAATCGACCATTTTCTATAGGTAATTACATTGACAGTGAAAACAGACCTGTCATTGGTTTAATAATATTTTTTCTACATTTGCCTAAAATTTATACCTTTTTTGATAATTTTAGAAATCGACCATATTCTATAAGTAATTAAATTGACGGTAAAAACAGACCTGTCATTGGTATAATAATATTTTTTCTACATTTGCCTATAAATTCAATAACTTTTTTGATAATTGTACAAATCGACCATATTCTATAGGTAATTATATTGACAGTAAAACAGACGTGTCATTGGTATAATAATATTTTTTCTACATTTGCCTATGAATTTGATAACTTTTTTGATAATTTTAGAAATCGACCATATTTTATAGGTAATTATATTGACAGTAAAAACAGACCTGTCATTGGTTTAATAATATTTTTTCTACATTTGCCTATATATTTGATAGTTTTTTTGATAATTTTAGAAATCGACCATATTCTATAGGTAATTATATTGACAGTAAAAACAGACCTGTCATTGGTATAATAATATTTTTTCTACATTTGCCTATAAATTTGATACCTTTTTTGATAATTTTAGAAATCGACCATATTCTATGGGTAATTATATCGACAGTAAAAAGACCTATCTTTGGTTTAATAATATTTTTTCTACATTTGCCTTTAAATTTGACAAATTTTTTATTAATTTTAGAAATCGATCATATTCAATAGATAGTTATTTTAACAGTAAAAACAGACCTGTCACTGGTTAAATAGTATTTTTCTACATTTGCCTATTAATTTTATTACTTTTTTGATTATTTCAGTAATCGACCATATTCTATAGATAATTATATTGACAGTAAAAACAGACCTGACATTGGTTTAATAGTATTTTTTCTACATTTGCCTAAAAATGTTATACGTTTTTCGATAATTTAAGAAATCGACCATTTTCTATAGGTAATTATATTGACAGTAAAAACAGACAAGTCATTGGTTTGATAATATTTTTTCTACATATGCCTATAAATTTGATAACTTTTTTGATAATTTTAAAAATCGACCATATTCTATAGAGAATTATATTGACAGTAAAAACAGACCTGTCATTGGTTTAATAATATATTTTTCTACATTTGCCTATAAATTGATATTTTTTTTGATAATTTAAGAAATCGACCATATTCTATAGATAGTTATTTTAACAGTAAAAACAGACCTGTCACTGGTTAAATAGTATTTTTCTACATTTGCCTATTAATTCTATTACTTTTTTTATTATTTCAGTAATCGACCATATTCTATAGATAATTATACTGATAGTAAAAACAGACCTGACATTGGTTTAATAATATTTTTTCTACATTTGCCTAAAAATGTTATACGTTTTTCGATAATTTAAGAAATCGACCATATTCTATAGGTAATTATATTGACAGTAAAAACAGACCTGTCATTGGTTTGATAATATTTTTTCTACATATGCCTATAAATTTGATAACTTTTTTTGATAATTTTAAAAATCGACCATATTCTATAGAGAATTATATTGACAGTAAAAACAGACCTGTCATTGGTTTAATAATATATTTTTCTACATTTGCCTGTAAATTAATATTTTTTTTGATAATTTAAGAAATCGACCATATTCTATAGATAATTATATTGACAGTAAAAACAGACCTTTCATTGGTTTAAGAATATTTTTTCTACATTTGCCTATAAATTTGATACCTTTTTTTAATAATTTTAGAAATCGACCATGTTCTATAGAGAATTATATTGACAGTAAAAACAGACCTGTCATTGGTTAAATTATATTTTTCTACATTTCCCTATTAATTTGATAACTTTTTTTATTATTTTAGAAATCGACCATATTCTATAGGTAATTATATTGACAGTGAAAACAGACCTGTCATTGGTTTAATAATATTTTTTCTACATTTGCCGAAAATTTATATCTTTTTTGATAATTTTAGAAATCGACCTTATTCTATAGGCAATTAAATTGACAGTAAAAACAGACCTGTCATTGGTTTAATAATATTTTTTCTACATTTGCCTATAAATTTGATAATTTTAGAAATCGACCATATTCTATAGATAGTTATGTTGCCAGTAAAAACAGACCTGTCATTGGTTTAATAATATTTTTTCTAAATTTGCCTAAAATTCATACCTTTTTTGATACTTTTAGAAATCGACCATATTCTATAGATAGTTATTTTAACAGTAAAAACAGACCTGTCACTGGTTAAATAGTATTTTTCTACATTTGCCTATTAATTCTATTACTTTTTTTATTATTTCAGTAATCGACCATATTCTATAGATAATTATACTGACAGTAAAAACAGACCTGACATTGGTTTAATAATATTTTTTCTACATTTGCCTAAAAATGTTATACGTTTTTCGATAATTTAAGAAATCGACCATATTCTATAGGTAATTATATTGACAGTAAAAACAGACCTGTCATTGGTTTGATAATATTTTTTCTACATATGCCTATAAATTTGATAACTTTTTTTGATAATTTTAAAAATCGACCATATTCTATAGAGAATTATATTGACAGTAAAAACAGACCTGTCATTGGTTTAATAATATATTTTTCTACATTTGCCTGTAAATTAATATTTTTTTTGATAATTTAAGAAATCGACCATATTCTATAGATAATTATATTGACAGTAAAAACAGACCTTTCATTGGTTTAAGAATATTTTTTCTACATTTGCCTATAAATTTGATACCTTTTTTTAATAATTTTAGAAATCGACCATGTTCTATAGAGAATTATATTGACAGTAAAAACAGACCTGTCATTGGTTAAATTATATTTTTCTACATTTCCCTATTAATTTGATAACTTTTTTTATTATTTTAGAAATCGACCATATTCTATAGGTAATTATATTGACAGTGAAAACAGACCTGTCATTGGTTTAATAATATTTTTTCTACATTTGCCGAAAATTTATATCTTTTTTGATAATTTTAGAAATCGACCTTATTCTATAGGCAATTAAATTGACAGTAAAAACAGACCTGTCATTGGTTTAATAATATTTTTTCTACATTTGCCTATAAATTTGATAATTTTAGAAATCGACCATATTCTATAGATAGTTATGTTGCCAGTAAAAACAGACCTGTCATTGGTTTAATAATATTTTTTCTAAATTTGCCTAAAATTCATACCTTTTTTGATACTTTTAGAAATCGACCATATTCTATAGGTAATTATATTGACAGTAAAAAACTGACCTGTCATTAGATTAATAATATTTTTTCTACATTTGCCTTAAATTTATACATTTTTTGATACTTTTAGAAATCGAACATATTCTATAGGTAATTATATTGACAGTAAAAACAGACCTTTCATTGGTATAATAATATTTTTTCTACATTTGCCTATAAATTTAATAACTTTTTTGATAATTTTAGAAATCGACCATATTCTATAGGTAATTATATTGACAGTAAAAACAGACCTGTCATTGGTATAATAATATTTTTTCTACATTTGCCTATAAATTTGATAACTTTTTTGATAATTTTAGAAATCGACCATATTTTATAGGTAATTATATTGACAGTAAAATCAAACCTCTCATTGGTTTAATAATAATTATTCTACATTTGCCTATCAATTTGATAACTTTTAGAAAACGACCATATTCTATAGACAATTTTATTGACAGTAAAAACAGAACTGTCATTGGTTTAATAATATTTTTTTCTAAATTTGCCTAAAATTTATACCTTTTTTGATACTTTTTGAAATCGACCATATTCTATAGGTAATTATATTGACAGTAAAAACAGACTTGTCATTGGTTAAATGATATTTTTCTACATTTCCCTATTAATTTGATAACTTTTTTGATTATTTTAGAAATCGACCATATTCTATAGGTAATTATATTGACAGTGAAAACAGACCTGTCATTGGTTTAATAATATTTTTTGTACATTTGCCGAAAATTTATATCTTTTTTGATAATTTTAGAAATCGACCTTTTCTATAGGCAATTAAATTGACAGTAAAAACAGACCTGTCATTGGTTTAATAATATTTTTTCTACATTTGCCTTTAAATTTGATACCTTTTTTGATTATTTTAGAAATCGACCATATTCTATAGGTAATTATATTGACAGTGAAAACAGACCTGTCATTAGTTTAATAATATTTTTTCTACATTTGCCTAAAATATATACCTTTTTTGATAATTTTAGAAATCGACCATATTCTATAGGTAGGTATATTGACAGTAAAAACAGACCTGTCATTGGTATAATAATATTTTTTCTACATTTGCCTATAAATTTAATAATTTTTTTGATAATTTTAGAAATGACCATATTCTATAGGTAATTATATTGACAGTAAAAACAGACCTGTCATTGGTATAATAATATTTTTTGTACATTTGCCTATAAATTTGAAAACTTTTTTGATAATTTTAAATTCTATAGAGAAATAGATTGACAGTAAAAACAGACCTGTCATTGGTTTAATAATATTTTTTCTACATTTGCCTATAAATTTGATAATTTTAGAAATCGACCATGTTCTATAGAGAATTATATTGACAGTAAAAATACACCTGTCATTGGTTTAATAATATTTTTTCTACATTTGCCTATAAAGGACAAGGTACGATAAGCATTAGAGAACGGCCCCTAATTTCGTTCAAATTAAAAGTGACTTGCCATTAATTATAATACATTATTCTTAAAGTTTAAAACCTATATTTTTGTTAACATCAATAGATTTTTCAACTTCCGTTGATAGTATTCATGCTCTGTTGCTGTAAAGACCTCAAGATTCGCGAAAAGGGCAGAAAAATGGCAGTTTCCAAACCTTTTTCTGCATTTTAAACTATGAGCGTACCTACGACCCACGATCATATTTATACCAGACATTCCTTGAACATTAATGTTGATGTAGTTCAAATATTTTAGTGGGTCGTAAGTACGCTCATAGTTAAAAATTAAAAAAATTGACAACAAATCGTCGTTGTTTTCATTGAATCATCGAAATTTTTAACCGAACTGCGGACCGGAGATGATTTCCGGTATTTACTAGATCTGACGACGGAAAAGTATTCCTGCTACGCTATAATAATAGCTACTTTCTTTAGGACGAAAAATAAACATATATTTGAGACAGAAAAACAGGATATTCATTTACTCATTATTCTTGAATTTAAAGTGACATTTTAGCAGACCGTCGAAATCTGACCCAAAAATAAACGGAACTGTGATAAACTTCAGAGAAATACTGGGAACGTAATTGTGAATGAATATAATAACTGGTTCATACTCAAAAAGTGCATATATACGTATTTTGTTTCATAATTGACGAAATCGTCGCCCTGGAAA
This sequence comes from Mytilus trossulus, assembly GCF_036588685.1. Classification (NCBI taxonomy): domain Eukaryota; kingdom Metazoa; phylum Mollusca; class Bivalvia; order Mytilida; family Mytilidae; genus Mytilus; species Mytilus trossulus. Next base: position 86,794,374 of record NC_086377.1, on the reverse strand, counting down.
GTTTTAATCTCCGTTGACACTTTTGTGAAAAGTGCTTTCTTTCACGTCCGCATTTCTACCAAGTATGGCATGCCAAGTTAACATTTTAGACAATCATTTAATAATAATACAGATGGCGAAAATAAACTACAGAACTGTGAATAATAACATACACTGTAATTCATATCACATAAGAGGGGAAGGACAGGGGTAAGGGAGACAGGGAGAAAGGGGTAGGAGAAAGGAGAAAGGGGGTACGAGAAAGGAGAGGAAGACTGGGAAAAAGGAGAAAAGTTGGAGAAAAAAAATAAAATATGAAAAAATAAAATATCTCTCTTTTTTCCGGTAAATTAAAAAAATCAAATAAGGAGAAGAGGGATAGGAGAAAGGAGAAGAGGCCTGGTAGGAGAAAGGAGATGAGGGTGGGAGAAGGGAGAAGGGTACCCCTTTCCTCCCCCTCACATAAGAAGACACCATGTGACCATTTTAATTAGTTATTTGTGTAAGTGTAACAATAATCAAAATTGAACCTATTGAAACTATCCAACACTTTTATGATCTAAATAATGTATCTTGAGTTATTTTTTTTTGTCATGGCGTTGAATTTATTGGACTTATTATTTGTAATTGTCACCCGCCTTCCCGTTGTTCTGTCTTGACGACAGCTTGGTGCTACTTCGTATTTCTTGTTTGCAAATCATTCTCTTCATATCTTTCCGTTACAATTTGCATGCATAAAGTATTTGTCACTGGACGGTCAGAAAATAACATTCAATCAATCATATATCTTCTAAAATAACAGCACTTCATGTATTATGAATTTAAACATATTCAAAAGAATAAAAGCTTGTTTTATTTTTTAATCAGATATTTACACGTCGAAGAAAATAAAACAAGTATTGAATATGAAAGGAAGAAAAACGCATCATAATTAAAGATATCTTGCTTCTAAGACGTGTGTTTCGCGTACAAAAGACTCATCAGTGACGGTCGAATAACAGAATGTCAAAGGGCCATTAAAGGCTCAAAATTCCGATTTTTTTTGTGAATAAAGGTTATTTGTTCCTGAATATATTATCCGTAGTTTTTGCAAACAATATAAAGTTTTGTTAACAGTTAATTCATAAAAGTTACTATTTCAATTATAATTCACAAAGTGCTCACTTTTGGACATCATGTTGCTGAATGGGTTGTTTGTTTCATTAATTTTTAGTGTGCTATAGCTTAAAAGGTTACAGTCCGTTGGAAGACATATTACCCTAACTTGACACTCCGATCCAACTAGTTTTTGTTCTTACCCCTTAATGCCAATTGATTGACGGAAATCAGCAAATACCAATTTTTAAGTCTTAAGTTTGACCAGGCCGCTGTCAGAACCCACGATATCAGGCGTTTTAATTCATTTATTATATTTATAAAATTGTACAATGAATGAATAAAAGGGTGCATACTGTAAGAATCCATCTTATATGAATCCGCGCTTAAACATACACATCCACCCAAAAGAAATAACTTTTGCAACATTTATAGAAATAAGAAGATTTGGTATGAGTGCCAATGATACTACTCTCCTTCTATGACACAACATAAAAAAAGTAAACAATTATAGGTCAAAGTACGACCTTTAACACAGAGCTTTGGCTTACACCAACCTGCAAGCTATCAAGGACACACAAGTGGCTAATGTAGCAATTCAAACAGAAAAATCAACGGTTTAATCTTTATATCAAAAAAACTAGAAACGAGGAACACGTATGAACCACAACAACCACTGAACAGGTTCCTTTCTAGTTGCAAACAAACGCAGCATGTGTAAACGTTTAAACAGGCGACAACCTTCACCCTAACCCGAACTTATACTAGTATACTCTTATTAGTAACTTTCATGTCCAATTAAAACTGTAGTTCATTTTGATAAACAAATTACAAAAACACAAAAACAAAACGAAAAAATGCAAAATGCAAATTAGTCACATACATGCATTTTACATGATATTTCACAAATCATTTGACACTGACAGGAAAGTGAAACCATTTTCCCTCATTGCCAGTATTCACATCATAATTACAGATAACAAAAATGTTCCATAGTTATAGGAAGATGTGATGTGAGTGCCAATGATACAACTCTCCATCCAAATAACAATTTATACAAGTAAACCATTATAGATCAATGTACGGCCTTGAACACGGGGCCTTGGCTCACACCAAACAACAAGCTATAAAGGGCCTCAAAATTACTACTGTAAAACCATTCAAACTATAGTCCATTTCATCGTGAAAGAAAACAGTTCATTCTGTTCTCAGTTTTCACTTGTCTTTGTCAATTTTCCCTGGCTTCAAATGAAATGAATCGATTAATTATGTTAAACATATTACTTTTTTCTTCTTTTTTGGAATTTTATTCTCATACACACTTGTCCTGGGCTACACTTATTTAGTTTTTATACATTGACTTGTGATATTTGGCATACAGTGTATAGCCATGACTCAGATATCATAACAGTCTAATTTTGTTTATTTTCTTTGGTTACATCTTCTGACATCAGACTCGAACTTCTCTTGAATTGAATTTTAAATGTACGTATTGTTATGCGTTTACTTTTCAACATTGGCTCGAGGTATAGGGGGAGGGTTGAGATCTCGTAAACATGTTAAACCCCGCCGCATTTTAGCGCCTGACCCAAATCAGGAGCCTCTGGTCTTTGTTAGTCTTGTATTTTTTTAATTTTAGTTTCTTTTGTACAATTTGGAAATTAGTATGGCGTTCATCATCACTGAACTAGTACATATTTGTTTAGGGGCCAGCTGAAGGACGCCTCCGGTTGCGGGAATTTCTTGTTACATTAAAGACCTTTTGGTGACCTTCTGCTGTTGTTTTTTCTTTGGTCGGGTTGATGTCTCTTTGATACATTCTCCATTTCTATTCTCAATTTCAATATCATTATGACATTTACCGTTGATCTCAAGGTCCAATTAATTGACCTTTAACTTTCATGGTTAAATGCCTCGTTAATAACTCCAAGAATGATTTATACACCCCCCTTTTTGCCTTGATAAGTCGTTTCTAATCCACCATAGGTTTGTACCCATGCAGAGGACACATTTATTCCAACCCCTACATGTGTACATCATATTAATTCGTAATTGCCTGGATAAGACATTTTATTCCGCACAATGTATGTATGTGGTACAAGTCACATCTCTTTTATTCCATTAACTGTTAAGTATCTTTAAAAACTGTTTAAACTCATCTCAAATTATTAAATCTTATATATTCTTGTTTTCATGAAAAGACTTTCACATTGAAACAAAGATTTTGTACTGGTCTACAAATTAAACAAAATGTTTGATGTTGCTTAGTAAGATGTGGGATTCTATACTCAATATAGAATTCGTCCAAAAAATAATGATAATCTAGATGTGTATATTATAGTGTAACACCGTATAAGAAGTATATTCTTAAAAAATAACTAAGTTTTCATTTCTAACTAAACATGTTTAGAAAAAGACAATGTGTATTGCATTCAATTTAATTTGTTCAATAACATGACTTATTGATTTGTAGTTGGCTTTAATTCAAACATGGTTTGCTGTTGCTAAGCAACACTTGTGTTGCTATGCTCAATATGGAATTTGTAAAGAATAAAAAAAAAGATTCATATGAAAAAATATTGGATGAAACACCAAATGGAAAAAAAATCTTCAAACAACAGCTTAATTCATACTTACATTGTAAGAGGGGCAAGCACCAATTTTTTAACCGTTGCTAGGCGACATTTCTGTTGCCAAGGTTGTTATTAAGCATATAATAAACAAAATCAAAGGGTATTTTCATTTGTGACTTCAAGTTCTTCTTGGACAAACAATATCATTTGCAAATATTAAAATTTTTACTGATAAAGCAATTAATATGTGATAATTTTCATTCTTCATAAAAACCGTTGCTAGGCAACCTTCCTTTCACCGGAACACAATAAAATCACTATTTTTTCAAGTGTCTACACTAAGACCATCATTGATATCAATTTAAACTTATTTGGAGAGGGGGCCAAAAATAGCCCTTATCATACCTTGTCCTTTGATACCTTTTTTTATATTTAAAAAATCGACCATATTCTATAGGTAATCATATTGACAGTAAAACAGACCTGTCATTGCTTTAATAATATTTTTTCTACATTTGCCTTTAAATTTGATACCTTTTTTGATAATTTTAGAAATCGACCATATTCTATAGGTAATTATATTGACAGGTAAAACAGACCTGTCACTGGTTTAATGATATTTTTTTCTACATGTGCCTTTAAATTTAATACCTTTTTTTATCAGACCTGTCACTGGTTTGATATTATTTTTTCTACATGTGCCTTTAAATTTGATACCTTTTTTGATAATTTAAGAAATCGACCATAATCTATAGGTAATTATATTGACAGTAAAAACAGACCTGTCATTGGTTTCATAATATTTTTTCTACATTTGCCTTTAAATTTGATACCTTTTTTGATAATTTTAGAAATCGACCATAATCTATAGGTAATTATATTGACAGTAAAATCAGACCTGTCACTGGTTTAATAATATTTTTTCTACATTTGCCTATAAAATTGATATTTTTTTTGATTATTTTAGAAATCGACCATATTCTTTAGATAATTATATTGACAGTAAAAACAGACCTGACATTGGTTTAATAATATTTTCTCTACATTTGCCTAAAAATTTTATACCTTTTTTCATAATTTAAGAAATCGACCATATTCTATAGGTAATTATATTGACAGTAAGAACAGACCTGTCATTGGTATAATAATATTTTTTCTACATTTGCCTATAAATTTGATAACTTTTTTGATAATTTTAAATTCTATAGAGAATTAGATTGACAGTAAAAACAGACCTGTCATTGGTTTAATAATATTTTTTTCTACATTTGCCTATAAATTTGATAATTTTAGAAATCGACCATCTTCAAAAGGTAATTATATATTGACAGTAAAAACAGAACTGTCATTGGTTTAATATTATTTTTTTTGCATTTGCCTATAATTTATTTTTAATAATTTTAGAAATCGACCATGTTCTATAGAGAATTATATTGACAGTAAAAATAGACCTGTCATTGGTTTACTAATATTTTTTCTACATTTGCCTATAAATTTGATACCTTTTTTGATAATTTAAGAAATCGACCATATTCTATAGGTAATTATATTGACAATAAAACAGACCTGTCATTGCTTTAATAATATTTTTTCTACATTTGGCTTTAAATTTGATACCTTTTTTGATAATTTTAGAAATCGACCATATTCTGTAGGTAATTATATTGACAGAAAAATCAGACCTGCCACTGGTTTAATAATATTTTTTCTACATTTGCCTATAGAATTGATATTTTTTTTGATTTTTTTAGAAATTGACCATATTTTTAGATTATTATATTGACAGTAAAAACAGACCTGACATTGGTGTAATAATATTTTCTCTACATTTGCCTAAAAATTTTATACCTTCTTTCATAATTTATGAAATCGACCATATTCTATAGGTAATTATATTGACAGTAAAAACAGACCTGTCATTGGTTTAATAATATTTTTTCTACATATGCCTATAAATTTGATAACTTTTTTGATAATTTTAAAAATCGACCATATTCTATAAAGAATTATATTGACAGTAAAAACAGACCTGTCATTGGTTTAATAATATATCTTTTTACATTTGCCTATAAATTGATATTTTTTTTGATAATTTGAGAAATCGACCATATTCTATAGATAATTATATTGACAGTAAAAACAGACCTTTCATTGGTTAAAAAATATTTTTTCTACATTTCCCAATAAATTTGATTCCTTTTTTAATAATTATAGAAATCGACCATGTTCTATAGAGAATTATATTGACAGTAAAAACAGACCTGTCATTGGTTAAATGATATTTTTCTACATTTCCCTAATAATTTGAAAACTTTTTTGATTATTCTAGAAATCGACCGTATTCTATAGTTAATTATATTGACAGTGAAAACAGACCTGTCATTGGTTTAATAACATTTTTTCTACATTTGCCTAAAATTTATACCTTTTTTGATAATTTTAGAAATCGACCATATTCTATAGGTAATTAAATTGACAGTAAAAACAGACCTGTCATTGGTTTAATAATATTTTTACTACATTTGCCTATAAATTTGATAATTTTAGAAAACGACCATATTCTATAGACAATTTTATTGACAGTAAAAACAGACCTGTCATTGGTTTAATATTATTTTTTCTACATTTGCCTAAAATTTAATATTTTTTTGGATAATTTTAGAAATCGACCATATTCTATAGATAGTTATATAGCCAGTAAAAACAGACCTGTCATTGGTTTATTAATAGTTTTTTTTTTTTCAAATTGGCCTAAAAATTTATACCTTTTTTGATACTTTTAGAAATCGACCATATTCTATAGGTAATTATATTGACAGTAAAACCTCACCTGTCATTAGTTTAATAATATTTTTTCTACATTTGCCTAAAGTTGATACCTTTTTTGATAATTTTAGAAATCGACCATATTCTAAAGGTAATTATATTGACAGTAAAAACAGACCTGTCATTAGTATAATAATATTTTTTCTACATTTGCCTATAAATTTAATAACTTTTTTGATAATTTTAGAAATCGACCATATTCTATAGGTAATTATATTGACAGTAAGAACAGACCTGTCATTGGTATACTAATATTTTTTCTACATTTGCCCATAAAATTGATATTTTTTTTGATTATTTTAGAAATCGACCATATTCTTTAGATAATTATATTGACAGTAAAAACAGACCTGACATTGGTTTAATAATATTTTCTCTACATTTGCCTAAAAATTTTATACCTTTTTTCATAATTTAAGAAATCGACCATATTCTATAGGTAATTATATTGACAGTAAAAACAGACCTGTCATTGGTTTAATAATATTTTTTCTACATATGCCTATAAATTTGATAACTTTTTTGATAATTTTAAAAATCGACCATATTCTATAAAGAAGTATTTTGACAGTAAAAACAGACCTGTCATTGGTTTAAGAATATATCTTTCTACATTTGCCTATAAATTGATATTTTTTTGATAATTTGAGAAATCGACCATATTCTATAGATAATTATATTGACAGTAAAAACAGACCTTTCATTGGTTTAATAATATTTTTTCTACATTTCCCAATAAATTTGATACCTTTTTTAATAATTATAGAAATCGACCATGTTCTATAGAGAATTATATTGACAGTAAAAACAGATCTGTCATTGGTTAAATGATATTTTTCTACATTTCCCTAATAATTTGAGAACTTTTTTGATTATTTTAGAAATCGACCATATTCTATAGTTAATTATATTGACAGTAAAAACAGACCTGTCATTGGTTAAATGATATTTTTCTACATTTCCCTAATAATTTGATAACTTTTTTGATTATTTTAGAAATTGACCATATTCTATAGTTAATTATATTGACAGTGAAAACAGACCTGTCATTGGTTTTATAATATTTTTTCTACATTTGCCTAAAATATATACCTTTTTTGATAATTTCAGAAATCAATCAAATTCTATAGGTAATTAAATTGACAGTAAAAACAGACCTGTCAATGGTTTAATAATATTTTTACTACATTTGCCTATAAATTTGATAATTTTAGAAAACGACCATATTCTATAGACAATTTTATTGACAGTAAAAACAGACCTGTCATTGGTTTAATATTATTTTTTCTACATTTGCCTAAAATTTAATATTTTTTTGGATAATTTTAGAAATCGACCATATTCTATAGATAGTTATATTGCCAGTAAAAACAGACCTGTCATTGGTTTATTAATAGTTTTTTTCTAAATTTGCCTAAAATTTATACCTTTTTTGATACTTTTAGAAATCGACCATATTCTATAGGTAATTATATTGACAGTAAAAACTCACCTGTCATTAGTTTTATAATATTTTTTCTACATTTGCCTAAAGTTGATACCTTTTTTGATAATTTTAGAAATCGACCATATTCTATAGGTAATTATATTGACAGTAAAAACAGACCTGTCATTAGTATAATAATATTTTTTCTACATTTGCCTATAAATTTAATAACTTTTTTGATAATTTTAGAAATCGACCATATTCTATAGGTAATTATATTGACAGTAAAAACTGACCTGTCATTGGTATAATAATATTTTTTCTACATTTGCCTATAAATTTAATAACTTTTTTGATAATTTTAGAAATGACCATATTCTATAGGTAATTATATTGACAGTTAAAACAGACCTATCATTGGTATAATAATATTTTTTGTACATTTGCCTATAAATTTGATAATTTTAGAAATCGACCATCTTCAAAAGGTAATTAAAGTGACAGTAAAGACAGAACTGTCATTGGTTTAATAATATTTTTTCTACATTTGCCTATAAATTTGATAATTTTAGAAATCGACCATCTTCAAAAGGTAATTAAAGTGACAGTAAAGACAGAACTGTCATTGGTTTAATATTAATTTTTTTGCATTTGACTATAAATTTGATAACTTTTTTGATAATTTTAGAAATCAACCATATTTTATAGGTAATTATATTGACAGTAAAAACAGACCTGACATTGGTTTAATAATATTTTTTCTACATTTGCCTATAAATTTGATAACTTTTTTGATAATTTTAGAAATCAACCATATTCTATAGGTAACTATATTGACAGGTAAAACAGACCTGTCACTGGTTTAATAATATTTTTCTACATATGCCTATAAATTTGATAACTTTTTTGATAATTTTAAAAATCGACCATATTCTATAAAGAATTATATTGACAGTAAAAACAGACCTGTCATTGGTTTAATAATATATCTTTCTACATTTGCCTATAAATTGATATTTTTTTGATAATTTGAGAAATCGACCATATTCTATAGATAATTATATTGACAGTAAAAACAGACCTGTCATTGGTTAAATGATATTTTTCTACATTTCCCTATTAATTTGATAACTTTTTTGATTATTTTAGAAATCGACCATATTCTATAGGTTATTATATTGACAGTAAAAACAGACCTCTCATTGGTTTAATAATAATTATTCTACATTTGCCTATCAATTTGATAACTTTTAGAAAACGACCATATTCTATAGACAATTTTATTGACAGTAAAAACAGAACTGTCATTGGTTTAATATTATTTTTTCTACATTTGCCTAAAATTTAATATTTTTTTGGATAATTTTAGAAATCGACCATATTCTATAGATAGTTATATTGCCAGTAAAAACAGACCTGTCATTGGTTTAATAATATTTTTTCTAAATTTGCCTAAAATTTATACCTTTTTTGATACTTTTAGAAATCGACCATATTCTATAGGTAATTATATTGAATAGTAAAAGCTGACCTGTCATTAGTTTAATAATATTTTTTCTACATTTGCCTAAAATATATATCTTTTTTGATAATTTTTGAAATCGACCATATTCTATAGGTAAGTATATTGACAGTAAAAACAGACCTGTCATCGGTATAATAATAATTTTTCTACATTTGCCTATAAATTTAATAACTTTTTTGATAATTTTAGAAATGACCATATTCTATAGGTAATTATATTGACAGTTAAAACAGACCTATCATTGGTATAATAATATTTTTTGTACATTTGCCTATAAATTTGATAATTTTAGAAATCGACCATCTTCAAAAGGTAATTAAAGTGACAGTAAAGACAGAACTGTCATTGGTTTAATAATATTTTTTCTACATTTGCCTATAAATTTGATAATTTTAGAAATCGACCATCTTCAAAAGGTAATTAAAGTGACAGTAAAGACAGAACTGTCATTGGTTTAATATTAATTTTTTTGCATTTGACTATAAATTTGATAACTTTTTTGATAATTTTAGAAATCAACCATATTTTATAGGTAATTATATTGACAGTAAAAACAGACCTGACATTGGTTTAATAATATTTTTTCTACATTTGCCTATAAATTTGATAACTTTTTTGATAATTTTAGAAATCAACCATATTCTATAGGTAACTATATTGACAGGTAAAACAGACCTGTCACTGGTTTAATAATATTTTTCTACATATGCCTATAAATTTGATAACTTTTTTGATAATTTATTAAAAATCGACCATATTCTATAAAGAATTATATTGACAGTAAAAACAGACCTGTCATTGGTTTAATAATATATCTTTCTACATTTGCCTATAAATTGATATTTTTTTGATAATTTGAGAAATCGACCATATTCTATAGATAATGATATTGACAGTAAAAACAGACCTGTCATTGGTTAAATGATATTTTTCTACATTTCCCTATTAATTTGATAACTTTTTTGATTATTTTAGAAATCGACCATATTCTATAGGTTATTATATTGACAGTAAAAACAGACCTCTCATGGTTTAATAATAATTATTCTACATTTGCCTATCAATTTGATAACTTTTAGAAAACGACCATATTCTATAGACAATTTTATTGACAGTAAAAACAGAACTGTCATTGGTTTAATATTATTTTTTCTACATTTGCCTAAAATTTAATATTTTTTTGGATAATTTTAGAAATCGACCATATTCTATAGATAGTTATATTGCCAGTAAAAACAGACCTGTCATTGGTTTAATAATATTTTTTCTAAATTTGCCTAAAATTTATACCTTTTTTGATACTTTTAGAAATCGACCATATTCTATAGGTAATTATATTGAATAGTAAAAGCTGACCTGTCATTAGTTTAATAATATTTTTTCTACATTTGCCTAAAATATATATCTTTTTTGATAATTTTTGAAATCGACCATATTCTATAGGTAAGTATATTGACAGTAAAAACAGACCTGTCATCGGTATAATAATAATTTTTCTACATTTGCATATAAATTTAATAACTTTTTTGATAATTTTAGAAATGACCATATTCTATAGGTAATTATATTGACAGTAAAAACAGACCTGTCATTGGTATAATAATATTTTTTGTACATTTGCCTATAAATTTGATAACTTTTTTGATAATTTTAAATTCTATAGAGAATTAGATTGACAGTAAAAACAGACCTGTCATTGGTTTAATAATATTTTTTCTACATTTGCCTATAAATTTGATAATTTTAGAAATCGACCATCTTCAATAGGTAATTATATTGACAGTAAAAACAGAACTGTCATTGGTTTAATATTATTTTTTTTGCATTTGCCTATAATTTTTTTTTTTAATAATTTTAGAAAACGACCATGTTCTATAGAGAATTATATTGACAGTAAAAATAGACCTGTCATTGGTTAAATAATATTTTTTCTACATTTGCCTATAAATTTGATACCTTTTTTTATATTTAAAAAATCGACCATATTCTATAGGTAATTATATTTTACAGTAAAACAGACCTGTCATTGCTTTAATAATATTTTTTCTACATTTGCCTTTAAATTTGATACCTTTTTTGATAATTTTAGAAATCGACCATATTCTATAGGTAATTATATTGACAGGTAAAACAGACCTGTCACTGGTTTAATAATATTTTTTCTACATGTGCCTTTAAATTTGATACCTTTTTTTATCACACCTGTCACTGGTTTGATATTATTTTTTCTACATGTGCCTTTAAATTTGATACCTTTTTTGATAATTTAAGAAATCGACCATATTCTATAGGTAATTATATTGACAGTAAAAACAGACCTGTCATTGGTTTCATAATATTTTTTCTACATTTGCCTTTAAATTTGATACCTTTTTTGATAATTTTAGAAATCGACCATAATCTATAGGTAATTATATTGACAGTAAAATCAGACCTGTCACTGGTTTAATAATATTTTTTCTACATTTGCCTATAAAATTGATATTTTTTTTGATTATTTTAGAAATCGACCATATTCTTTAGATAATTATATTGACAGTAAAAACCGACCTGACATTGGTTTAATAATATTTTCTCTACATTTGCCTAAACATTTTATACCTTTTTTCATAATTAAAGAAATCGACCATATTCTATAGGTAATTATATTGACAGTAAAAACAGACCTGCCATTGGTATAATAATATTGTTTGTACATTTGCCTATAAATTTGATAACTTTTTTGATAATTTTAAATTCTATAGAGAATTAGATTGACAGTAAAAACAGACCTGTCATTGGTTTAATAATATTTTTTCTACATTTGCCTATAAATTTGATAATTTTAGAAATCGACCATCTTCAATAGGTAATTATATTGACAGTAAAAACAGAACTGTCATTGGTTTAATATTATTTTTTTTGCATTTGCCTATAATTTTTTTTTTTAATAATTTTAGAAAACGACCATGTTCTATAGAGAATTATATTGACAGTAAAAATAGACCTGTCATTGGTTTAATAATATTTTTTCTACATTTGCCTATAAATTTGATACCTTTTTTTATATTTAAAAAATCGACCATATTCTATAGGTAATTAGATTGACAGTAAAACAGACCTGTCATTGCTTTAATAATATTTTTTCTACATTTGCCTTTAAATTTGATACCTTTTTTGATAATTTTAGAAATCGACCATATTCTATAGGTAATTATATTGACAGGTAAAACAGACCTGTCACTGGTTTAATAATATTTTTTCTACATGTGCCTTTAAATTTGATACCTTTTTTTATCAGACCTGTCACTGGTTTGATATTATTTTTTCTACATGTGCCTTTAAATTTGATACCTTTTTTTATCAGACCTGTCACTGGTTTGATATTATTTTTTCTACATGTGCCTTTAAATTTGATACCTTTTTTGATAATTTAAGAAATCGACCATATTCTATAGGTTATTATATTGACAGTAAAAACAGACCTGTCATTGGTTTCATAATATTTTTTCTACAGATGGGTGCGGTCCTAACCTTGACAGAAGTTAACTTAGAGTTAACTTGTTGACTGCTTTCTAAGTTAACTTGAGAATTTTTAAGCAGTCAAGCAAGTTAACTTCGTCGTTGGTGGACCAGACCTACAGTCTGCTTTTTTAGGACTGCTGCAGACCTATCGACAAGTCTGCTCCAGACCAGACCTGTGGACAAGTCTGCTTTTGACCAGTCCTGAGGACTGGTCTGCCTCAGACCAGACCTGTGGACAGGTCTGCTCCTGACCAGACCTGAGGACAGGTCTGCTTTTGACCAGACCTGTGGACAAGTCTGCTATTGACCAGACCTGAGGACAGGTCTGCTTATGACAGATTATCGTTATAAGAGTTTTCATATCAGACTTGAGCTTTCATTAAAATATGTAAACAACATCTCGCATTGTTTTTCCACAGATATCATTTATTATTCACTCGCTAGATTCTACTAGATATTATACAAATGCTCTCTTTTATTTGATATACATGTATTCTTATATAAATAAAAAATGGCTATACGATCGCACAGAGTTTTTTTTGTTAGAAGGTGGATAGAAAGGTTATCCAACGCATCGGAACAATATTCTTATATCACGGGATATCGGCAACATTGTCTACGTTACTTCGTTCCCCGTTGTTTACCTGTCCCTTCCTAAATTTTACTTTATGCATAAATTTATACTTGCATGGATATTTCATTGATATTCAACTTGATTGCATTGGATTTACTATTCTATTTCCCGCAGAATATTCTAACAGAAATTGTACAGTGTCCGGTGTGGTACAACTATCAACAATCTCGTCAAATTCGTCAGATTTATCGAGAGATTTGTCATTGCCGATATTTATATGGGACGTCCTAAAATTATACTCAATGCGCACTTTAATGAAATAGTTGCCACTTGACGTTTAACTATAAACAAAATCAATCAACCGACATAATAGATTCCAAGAAGAGAACCTCATATACTTTTTTTTATTAAATCATTGTAACTAGTACAAATGAATTCAGACATGTCAGTGTTGGTACTTTGATGATGTGGCATAATAGTTTTTTTTACACATACACCATCATGAACTCCTATATATGATGTGACTGTTATTATGAATAAAGAGATGAAATTCTGACATTCTCAATTTATTCAGAATATTTTTTGCATTAATAGTTTTCCAATATTATCATGATTATTGATTACGTGTACATTTACGGTCCTACTAAAATGTGAACAGGAGCGCCAGGAGAAAACATTAAGGCACTCGGTACAATGGTATGCGGGTATATAGATTTGCAAATAATAGTGCACATATGATCAGTTTTGTTTTCCAATTCAGCATGAGGTATTAAAACTACTGAAATTTTGTTACGTATCAATATTTTGAATAAAAGGAGGACACGCTTTTATCCTAAATTTATGCGAACAAAAATTTGTTGTTATAATATTGCAATATTGCTGTCCTATGTCATGATTGTATTATACATTAAATCCTGACATAAAAAATGACTGATTTACTGTCCTGGTATATAGATTTTCAAATTAAAGTGAACATATGGTCAGTTTTAGTGCATGCAGTCAAATAATTTTGTTGTACAAGTCAGCAGGAGGTATCAAAACTACTGAAATTTTGTTACGTATCAATATTTTGAATAAAATGAGGACATGCTGGAATTTTAAATTTATGTGAACCAAAATTTTTTATTATTATATTGCAATTTTGCTGTCCATTGTCATGATTGTATTATACTTGAATCCTGACATAAAAAATATGGCTGATTTACTATGTGGGTATATAGATTTACAAATTAAAGTGCACATATGGTCAGTTTTGGTGGATGCGGTCAAACAATTTTGTTGTACAAGTCAGCTGGGGGTATCAAAACTACTGCAATTTTGTTACCTATCAATATTTTGAATAAAATGAGGACATGCTGGTATCCTAAATTTATGTGAACAAAAATGTGTTGTTATTATATTGCAATATTGCTGTCCATTGTCATGATTGTATTATACGTTGATCCTGACATAATAAATATGGCTGATTAACCATGTAAACTATGCGGGTATATAGATTTACAAATTAAAGTGCACATATGGTCAGTTTTGGTTGATGCGCCGCGGTCAAATAATTTTGTTGTACAAGTCAACTGGAGGTATCAAAACTACTGAAATTTTGTTACGTATTAATATTTTGAATAAAATGAGGACATGCTGGTATCCTAAATTTATGCGAACAAAAATTTGTTGTTATTATATTGCACTATTGCTGTCCATTGTCATGATTGTATTATACATTAAATCCTGACATAAAAAATATGGCAGATTAATACTATGTGGGTACGTCTTGGTGTATATAGATTTTCAAATTAAAGTGAACATATGGTCAGTTTTAGTGCATGCGGTCAAAAAAAAGTCAGCAGGAGGTATCAAAACTACTGAAATTTTGTTACGTATCAATATTTTGAATAAAATGTGGACATGCTGGAATTTTGAATTTATGTGAACCAAAATTTTTTGTTATTATATTGCAATTTTGCTGTCCATTGTCATGATTGTATTATACATTGAATCCTGACATAAAAAATATGGCTGATTTACTATGTGGGTATATAGATTTACAAATTAAAGTGCACATATGGTCAGTTTTGGTGGATGCGGTCAAACAATTTTGTTGTACAAGTCAGCTGGGGGTATCAAAACTACTAAAATTTTGTTACGTATCAATATTTTGAATAAAATGAGGACATGCTGGTATCCTAAATTTATGTGAACAAAAATTTGCTGTCCATTGTCATGATTGTATTATACATTGATTCTGGCATAATAAATATGGCTGATTAACTATGCGGGTATATAGATTTACAAATTAAAGTGCATATATGGTCAGTTTTCGTTGATGCGGTCAAATAATTTTGTTGTACAAGTCAACAGGAGGTATCAAAACTACTGAAATTTTGTTACGTTTCAATATTTTGAATAAAATGAGGACATGCTGGTATCCTAAATTTATGTGAACAAAAATTTGTTGTTATTATATTGCAATATTGCTGTCCATTGTCATGATTGTATTATACATTGAATCCTGACATATAAAAAAAAGGCTGATTTACTATGCTGGTATATAGATTTATAAATTAAAGTGCACATATGATCAGTTTTGGTCAAATAGTTTTGTTTTCCAAGTCAGCATGAGGTATTAAAACTACTGAAATTTTGTTACGTATCAATATTTTGAATAAAATGAGGACATGCTGGTATCCTAAATTTATGCGAACAAAAATTTGTTGTTATTAAATTGCAATATTGCTGTCAATTGTCATGATTGTATTATACATTGATTCCTGACATGAAAAATATGGCAGATTAATACTATGCGGGTACGTCTTGGTGTATATAGATTTACAAATTAAAGTGCACATATGGTCAGTTTTGGTAATGTGGTCAAATAGTTTTGTTTTCCAAGTCCGCATGAGGTATTTAAACTACTGAAATTTTGTTACGTATCAATATTTTGAATAAAAGGAGGACACGCTGGTATCCTAAATTTATGCGAACAAAAATTTGTTGTTATTAAATTGCAATATTGCTGTCAATTGTCATGATTGTATTATACATTGATTCCTGACATAAAAAATATGGCAGATTAATACTATGCGGGTACGTCTTGGTGTATATAGATTTACAAATTAAAGTGCACATATGGTCAGTTTTGGTAATGTGGTCAACTAATTTTGTTGTACAAGTCAGCTGGAGGTATCAAAACTACTGAAATTTTGTTACGTATCAATATTTTGAATAAAATGAGGACATGCTGGTATCCTAAATTTATGCGAACAAAAATTTGTTGTTATAATATTGCAATATTGCTGTCAATTGTCATGATTGTATTATACATTGATTCCTGACATAAAAAATATGGCAGATTAATACTATGCGGGTACGTCTTGGTGTATATAGATTTACAAATTAAAGTGCACATATGGTCAGTTTTGGTAATGTGGTCAAATAATTTTGTTGTACAAGTCACCTGGAGGTATCAAAACTACTGAAATTTGGTTACGTATCAATATTTTGAATAAAATGAGGACATGCTGGTATCCTAAATTAATGCGAACAAAAATTTGTTGTTATAATATTGCAATATTGCTGTCCATTGTCATGATTGTATTATACATTAAATCCTGACATAAAAAATAACTGATTTACTGTCCTGGTATATAGATTTTCAAATTAAAGTAAACAAACATATGATCAGTTTTAGTGCATGCAGTCAAATAATTTTGTTGTACAAGTCAACTGGAGGTATCAAAACTACTGAAATTGTGTTACGTATCAATATTTTGAATAAAATGAGGACATGCTGGTATCCTAAATTTATGCGAACAAAAATTTGTTGTTATTATATTGCACTATTGCTGTCCATTGTCATGATTGTATTATACATTGATTCCTGACATAAAAAATATGGCTGATTTACTATGCTGGTATATAGATTTACAAATTAAAGTGCATATATGGTCAGTTTTGGTGGATGCGGTCAAACAATTGTGTTGTACAAGTCAGCTGGAGACATCAAAACTACTGAAATTTTGTTACGTATCAGTATTTTAAGTAAAAAGAGGACATGCTGGTTTCCTAAATTTATGCGAACAAAAATTTGTTGTTATAATATTGCAATATTGCTGTCCATTGTCATGATTGAATTATACATTAAATCCTGACATAAAAAAAGGACTGATTTACTGTCCTGGTATATAGATTTTCAAATTAAAGTGAACATATGGTCAGTTTTAGTGCATGCGGTCAAATAATGTTGTTGTACAAGTCAGCAGGAGGTATCAAAACTACTGAAATTTTGTTACTTATCAATATTTTGAATAAAATGAGGACATGCTGGAATTTTAAATGTATGTGAACCAAAATGTTTTGTTATTATATTGCAATTTTGCTGTCCATTGTCATGATTGTATTATACATTGAATCCTGACATAAAAAATTATGGCTGATTTACTATGTGGGTATATAGATTTACAAATTAAAGTGCACATATGGTCAGTTTTGGTGGATGCGGTCAAATAATTTTGTTGTACAAGTCAGCAGGAGGTATCAAAACTACAAAAAAAATATGGCTGATTTACTATGCTGGTATATAGATTTATAAATTAAAGTGCACATATGATCAGTTTTGGTCAAATAGTTTTGTTTTCCAAGTCAGCATGAGGTATCAAAACTACTGAAATTTTGTTACGTATTAGTATTTTTAGTAAAAAGAGGACATGCTGGCACCCTTAATTTAGGCGAACAAAAATTTGTAGTCATTATTTAAATGAATTAAACTACTGCTGATTGTGGCTGCATAGTTCAAGGATGTATAACTCACAAGGACGTATACACCTAACATCAAATATACTTCTTTTCAAAAATATACATAATATGATTGAATTTGATCTCGGAATATATATATATATTCAGTGCCTGTTATCATTGTAACCGAGATCGTTTTTATAATAGATAGATTGTCATATCACAGATAAATTTGTGTTACGTTCTGTGCGTACTTATTTTCAAATATTTGTATTTAATCCTGTTCATAAAACGGAAGTATTAATTTTCAAATTACTTTATTTTCGATGTTTATACTACGAAACAAAGATATTTTTTTTTTTAATCAACGAAGAGCGGTCCTGGTTACAAGTTAACTTAGTGTTGAGCAGACCAGTCAAAAGTTAACTTGGGAACAGGTCTGGTTTTGATCGGATTTGTCCGAGCAGAAGTTAACTTTGTGGCAGGACCGGTTTCCAAGTTAACTTATGATAACTTATGACAGGACTGGTTCGAAGTTAACTTATATCAATAGCGGACCTGTTTCCAAGTTAACTTTTGGGCAGACATAAACACAGTCCTAGGACCAAGTCCGCTTTTCAAGTTAACTAGATTTTGGTTCTAGGACTGGTCAGAGCAGTCCTATATTCGGTCACAGGTTAACTTTGACCAGTCCAAATGACTGGTTATCAAGTTACTTGCTGTACAGGTTAGGAGTGCACCCATCTGTACATTTGCCTTTAAATTTGATACCTTTTTTGATATTTTAGAAATCGACCATAATCTATAGGTAATTATATTGACAGTAAAATCAGACCTGTCACTGGTTTAATAATATTTTTTCTACATTTGCCTATAAAATTGATATTTTTTTTGATTATTTTAGAAATCGACCATATTCTTTAGATAATTATATTGACAGTAAAAACAGACCTGACATTGGTTTAATAATATTTTCTCTACATTTGCCTAAACATTTTATACCTTTTTTCATAATTTAAGAAATCGACCATATTCTATAGGTAATTATATTGACAGTAAAAACAGACCTGTCATTGGTTTAATAATATTTTTTCTACATATGCCTATAAATTTGATAACTTTTTTGATAATTTTAAAAATCGACCATATTCTATAAAGAATTATATTGACAGTAAAAACAGACCTGTCATTGGTTTGATAATATATCTTTCTACATTTGCCTATCAATTGATATTTTTTTGATAATTTGAGAAATCGACCATATTCTATAGATAATTATATTGACAGTAAAAACAGACCTTTCATTGGTTTAATAATATTTTTTCTACATTTGCCTAAAATTTATACCTTTTTTGATAATTTTAGAAATCGACCATATTCTTTAGGTAATTAAATTGACAGTAAAAACAGACCTGTCATTGGTTTAATAATATTTTTACTACATTTGCCTATAAATTTGATAATTTTAGAAAACGACCATATTCTATAGACAATTTTATTGACAGTAAAAACAGACCTGTTATTGGTTTAATATTATTTTTTCTACATTTGCCTAAAATTTAATATTTTTTTGGATAATTTTAGAAATCGACCATATTCTATAGATAGTTATATTGCCAGTAAAAACAGACCTGTCATTGGTTTAATAATATTTTTTCTACATTTGCCTAAAATTTATACCTTTTTTGATACTTTTAGAAATCGACCATATTCTATAGGTAATTATATTGAGAGTAAAAACTCACCTGTCATTAGTTTAATAATATTTTTTCTACATTTGCCTAAAGTTGATACCTTTTTTGATAATTTTAGAAATCGACCATATTCTATAGGTAATTATATTGACAGTAAAAACAGACCTGTCATTAGTATAATAATATTTTTTCTACATTTGCCTATAAATTTAATAACTTTTTTGATAATTTTAGAAATCGACCATATTCTATAGGTAATTATATTGACAGCAAAAACAGACCTGTCATTGGTATAATAATATTTTTTCTACATTTGCCTATAAAGTTGATAACTTTTTTGATAATTTCAGAAATCGACCATATTCTATAGGTAATTACATTGACAGTGAAAACAGACCTGTCATTGGTTTAATAATATTTTTTCTACATTTGCCTAAAATTTATACCTTTTTTCATAATTTTAGAAATCGACCATATTCTATAGGTAATTAAATTGACGGTAAATACAGACCTGTCATTGGTATAATAATATTTTTTCTACATTTGCCTATAAATTTAATAACTTTTTTGATAATTGTAGAAATCGACCATATTCTATAGGTAATTATATTGACAGTAAAAACAGACGTGTCATTGGTATAATAATATTTTTTCTACATTTTCCTATAAATTTGATAACTTTTTTAATAATTATAGAAATCGACCATGTTCTATAGAGAATTATATTGACAGTAAAACCGACCTGTCATTGGTTAAATGATATTTTTCTACATTTCCCTATTAATTTGATAACTTTTTTGATTATTCTAGAAATCGACCATATTCTATAGGTAATTGTATTGACAGTGAAAACAGATCTGTCATTGGTTTTATAATATTTTTTCTACATTTGCCTAAAATTTATACCTTTTTTGATAATTTTATAAATCGACCATATTCTATAGGTAATTAAATTGACAGTAAAAACAGACCTGTCATTGGTTAAGTAATATTTTTTCTACATTTGCCTATAAATTTGATAATTTTAGAAAACGACTATATTCTATAGACAATTTTATTAACAGTAAAAACAGACCTGGCATTGGTTTAATAATATATCTTTCTACATTTGCCTATAAATTGATATTTTTTTGATAATTTGAGAAATCCACCATATTCTATAGATAATTATATTGACAGTAAAAACAGACCTTTCATTGGTTTAATTATATTTTTTCTACATTTGCCTATAAATTTGATACCTTTTTTAATAATTATAGAAATCGACCATGTTCTATAGAGAATTATATTGACAGTAAAAACAGACCTGTCACTGGTTAAATGATATTTTTCTACATTTCCCTATTAATTTGATAACTTTTTTGATTATTCTAGAAATCGACCATATTCTATGGGTAATTGTATTGACAGTGAAAACAGACCTGTCATTGGTTTAATAATATTTTTCTACATTTGCCTAAAATTTATACCTTTTTTGATAATTTTAGAAATCGACCATATTCTATAGGTAATTAAATTGACAGTAAAAACAGACCTGTCATTGGTTAAATAATATTTTTACTACATTTGCCTATAAATTTGATAATTTTAGAAAACGACCATATTCTATAGACAATTTTATTAACAGTAAAAACAGACCTGTCATTGGTTTAATATTATTTTTTCTACATTTGCCTATAAATTGATATTTTTTTTGATAATTTGAGTAATCGACCATATTCTATAGATAATTATAATGACAGTAAAAACAGACCTTTCATTGGTTTAATAATATTTTTTCTACATTTCCCTATAAATTTGATATCTTTTTTAATAATTTTAGAAATCGACCATGTTCTATAGAGAATTATATTGACAGTAAAAACAGACCTGTCATTGGTTAAATGATATTTTTCTACATTTCCCTATTAATTTGATACCTTTTTTGATTTTTTTAGAAATCGACCATATTGTTATGCGTTTACTTTACTACATTGGTTAGAGGTATAGGGGGAGGGTTGAGATCTCACAAACATGTTTAACTCCGCCGCATTTTTGCGCCTGTCCCAAGTCAGGAGCCTCTGGCCTTTGTTAGTATTGTATTATTTTAATTTTATTTCTTGTGTACAATTTTGAAATTAGTATGGCGTTCATTATCACTGGACTAGTATATATTTGTTTAGGGGCCAGCTGAAGGACGCCTCCGGGTGCGGGAATTTCTCGCTACATTGAAGACCTGTTGGTGACCCTCTGCTGTTGTTTTTTGTTTTTTCTTTGGTCGGGTTGTTGTCTCTTTGACACATTCCCCATTTCCATTCTCAATTTCATATTCTATAGGTAATTATATTGACAGGGAAAACAGACCTGTCATTGGTTTAATCATATTTTTTCTACATTTGCCTAAAGTTTATACCTTTTTTGATAATTTTAGAAATCGACCATGTTCTATAGAGAATTATATTGACAGTAAAAACAGACCTGTCATTGGTTAAATGATATTTTTCTACATTTCCCTATTAATTTGATAACTTTTTTGATTTTTTTAGAAATCGACCATATTCTATAGGTAATTATATTGACAGTGAAAACAGACCTGTCATTGGTTTAATAATATTTTTTCTAAATTTGCCTAAAGTTTATTCCTTTTTTGATAATTTTAGAAATCGACCATATTCTATAAGTAATTATATTGAGAGTAAAAACAGACCTGTCATTGGTATAATAGTAATTTTCTACATTTGCCTATAAATTTAATAACTTTTTTGATAATTTTAGAAATCGACCATATTCTATAGGTAATTATATTGACAGTAAAAACAGACCTGTCATTGGTATAATAATATTTTTTCTACATTTGCCTATAAATTTAATAACTTTTTTGATAATTTTAGAAATCGACCATATTCTATAGGTATTTCTATTGACAGTAAAACAGACTGTCATTGGTTTAATAATATTTCTTCTACATTTGCCTATAAATTTGATAAATTTTTTATTAATTTTAGAAATCGACCATATTCAATAGATAGTTATTTTAACAGTAAAAACAGACCTGTCACTGGTTAAATAGTATTTTTCTACATTTGCCCATTAATTTTATAACTTTTTTGATTATTTTAGAAATCGACCATTATACCTTTCATTGGTTTAATAATAATAAATAAATAAATAATAGTAAAAACAGACATGTCATTGGTTGAATACTATTTTACGACATTTGGCTAAAATTTGATATTTTTTTTGATAATTTTAGAAATCGACCATATTCTATAGATAATTAAATTGACAGTAAAAATAGACCTGTCATTGGTTTAATAATATTTTTTCTACATTTGCTTATAAATTTGATACCTTTTTTATAATTTTAAAAATCGACCATATTCCATAGAGAATTATATTGACAGTAAAAACCGAACTGTCATTGGTTTAATAATTATTTTTCGACATTTGTCTTTAAATTTGATACCTTTTTTGATAATTTTAGAAATCGACCATTTTCTATAGGTAATTATATTGACAGTAAAAACAAACCTGTCACTGGTTTAATAATATTTTTTCTACATTTGCCTACTAATTTGATAACTTTTTTTGATTATTTTAGAAATCGACCATATTCTAAAGTTAATTATATTGATAATAAAAACAGACCTGTCATTGGTATAATAATATTTTTTCTACATTTGCCTATAAATTTAATAACTTTTTTGATAATTTTAGAAATCGACCATATTCTATAGGTAATTATATTGACAGTAAAAACAGACTGTCATTGGTTTAATAATATTTTTTCTACATTTGCCTATAAATTTAATAACTTTTTTGATAATTTTAGAAATCGACCATATTCTATAGGTAATTATATTGACAGTAAAAACCGACTGTCATTGGTTTAATAATATGTTTTCTACATTTGCTTATAAATTTGATACCTTTTTTTAATTTTAAAAATCGACCATATTATATAGAGAATTATATTGACTGTAAAAACCGAACTGTCATTGGTTTAATAATTATTTTTCTACATTTGCCTTTAAATTTGATACCTTTTTTGATAATTTTAGAAATCGACCATTTTCTATAGGTAATTATATTGACAGTAAAAACAGACCTGTCACTGGTTTGATAATATTTTTTCTACATTTGCCTATAAATTTAATAACTTTTTTGATAATTTTAGAAATCGACCATATTCTATAGGTAATTCTATTGACAGTAAAACAGACTGTCATTGGTTTAATAATATTTTTTCTACATTTGCCTATAAATTTGATAAATTTTTTATTAATTTTAGAAATCGACCATATTCAATAGATAGTTATTTTAACAGTAAAAACAGACCTGTCACTGGCTAAATATTATTTTTCTACATTTGCCCATTAATTTTATAACTTTTTTGATTATTTTAGAAATCGACCATTATACCTTTCATTGGTTTAATAATAATAAATAAATAAATAATAGTAAAAACAGACCTGTCATTGGTTGAATACTATTTTACGACATTTGGCTAAAATTTGATATTTTTTTTGATAATTTTAGAAATCGACCATATTCTATAGATAATTAAATTGACAGTAAAAATAGACCTGTCATTGGTTTAATAATATTTTTTCTTCATTTGCTTATAAATTTGATACCTTTTTTATAATTTTAAAAATCGACCATATTCTATAGAGAATTATATTGACAGTAAAAACCGAACTGTCATTGGTTTAATAATTATTTTTCTACATTTGCCTTTAAATTTGATACCTTTTTTGATATTTTCGAAATCGACCATTTTCTATAGGTAATTATATTGACAGTAAAAACAGACCTGTCATTGGTTAAATGATATTTTTCTACATTTCCCTATTAATTTGATAACTTTTTTGATTTTTTTAGAAATCGACCATATTGTTATGCGTTTACTTTACTACATTGGTTAGAGGTATAGGGGGAGGGTTGAGATCTCACAAACATGTTTAACTCCGCCGCATTTTTGCGCCTGTCCCAAGTCAGGAGCCTCTGGCCTTTGTTAGTATTGTATTATTTTAATTTTAGTTTCTTGTGTACAATTTTGAAATTAGTATGGCGTTCATTATCTCTGGACTAGTATATATTTGTTTAGGGGCCAGCTGAAGGACGCCTCCGGGTGCGGGAATTTCTCGCTACATTGAAGACCTGTTGGTGACCCTCTGCTGTTGTTTTTTGTTTTTTCTTTGGTCGGGTTGTTGTCTCTTTGACACATTCCCCATTTCCATTCTCAATTTCATATTCTATAGGTAATTATATTGACAGGGAAAACAGACCTGTCATTGGTTTAATAATATTTTTTCTACATTTGCCTATAAATTTGATAATTTTTTTATTAATTTTAGAAATCGACCATATTCAATAGATAGTTATTTTAACAGTAAAAACAGACCTGTCACTGGCTAAATAGTATTTTTCTACATTTGCCCATTAATTTTATAACTTTTTTGATTATTTTAGAAATCGACCATTATACCTTTCATTGGTTTAATAATAATAAATAAATAAATAATAGTAAAAACAGACCTGTCATTGGTTGAATACTATTTTACGACATTTGGCTAAAATTTGATATTTTTTTTGATAATTTTAGAAATCGACCATATTCTATAGATAATTAAATTGACAGTAAAAATAGAACTGTCATTGGTTTAATAATATTTTTTCTTCATTTGCTTAAAAATTTGATACCTTTTTTTATAATTATAAAAATCGACCATATTCTATAGAGAATTATATTGACAGTAAAAACCGAACTGTCATTGGTTTAATAATTATTTTTCTACATTTGCCTTTAAATTTGATACCTTTTTTGATAATTTTCGAAATCGACCATTTTCTATAGGTAATTATATTGACAGTAAAAACAGACCTGTCACTGGTTTAATAATATTTTTTCTACATTTGCCTACTAATTTGATAACTTTTTTTTTATTATTTTAGAAATCGACCATATTCTAAAGGTAATTATATTGACAATAAAAACGGACCTGTCTTTGGTTTAATAATATTATTTTCTACATTTGCCTATAAATTTGATACCTTTTTTGATAATTTTAGAAATCGACCATTTTCTATAGGTAATTATATTGACAGTAAAAACAGACCTGTCACTGGTTTAATAATATTTTTTCTACATTTGCCTACTAATTTGATAACTTTTTTGATTATTTTAGAAATCGACCATATTCTAAAGGTAATTATATTGATAGTAAAAACAGACCTGTCATTGGTATAATAATATTTTTTCTACATTTGCCTATAAATTTAATAACTTTTTTGATAATTTTAGAAATCGACCATATTCTATAGGTAATTATATTGACAGTAAAAACACACTGTCATTGGTTTGATAATATTTTTTCTACATTTGCCTATAAATTTGATAATTTTTTTATTAATTTTAGAAATCGACCATATTCAATAGATAGTTATTTTAACAGTAAAAACAGACCTGTCACTGGTTAAATAGTATTTTTCTACATTTGCCCATTAATTTTATAACTTTTTTGATTATTTTAGAAATCGACCATTATACCTTTCATTGGTTTAATAATAATAAATAAATAAAAAATAGTAAAAATAGACCTGTCATTGGTTGAATACTATTTTACGACATTTGGCTAAAATTTGATATTTTTTTTGATAATTTTAGAAATCGACCATATTCTATAGATAATTAAATTGACAGTAAAAATAGAACTGTCATTGGTTTAATAATATTTTTTCTTCATTTGCTTATAAATTTGATACCTTTTTTATAATTTAAAAAATCGACCATATTCTATAGAGAATTATATTGACAGTAAAAACCGAACTGTCATTGGTTTAATAATTATTTTTCTACATTTGCCTTTAAATTTGATACCTTTTTTGATAATTCTAGAAATCGACCATTTTCTATAGGTAATTATATTGACAGTAAAAACAGACCTGTCACTGGTTTAATAATATTTTTTCTACATTTGCCTACTAATTTGATAACTTTTTTGATTATTTTAGAAATCGACCATATTCTAAAGGTAATTATATTGATAATAAAAACAGACCTGTCATTGGTATAATAATATTTTTTCTACATTTGCCTATAAATTTAATAACTTTTTTGATAATTTTAGAAATCGACCATATTCTATAGGTAATTAAATTGACAGTAAAAACAGACTGTCATTGGTTTAATAATATTTTTTCTACATTTGCCTATAAATTTGATAAATTTTTTATTAATTTTAGAAATCGACCATATTCAATAGTTAGTTATTTTAACAGTAAAAACAGACCTGTCACTGGTTAAATAGTATTTTTCTACATTTGCCCATTAATTTTATAACTTTTTTGATTATTTTAGAAATCGACCATTATACCTTTCATTGGTTTAATAATAATAAATAAATAAATAATAGTAAAAACAGACCTGTCATTAGTTGAATACTATTTTACGACATTTGGCTAAAATTTGATATTTTTTTTGATAATTTTAGAAATCGACCATATTCTATAGATAATTAAATTGACAGTAAAAATAGACCTGTCATTGGTTTAATAATATTTTTTCTACATTTGCTTATAAATTTGATACCTTTTTTATAATTTTAAAAATCGACCATATTCTATAGAGAATTATATTGACAGTAAAAACCGAACTGTCATTGGTTTAATAATTATTTTTCTACATTTGCCTTTAAATTTGATACCTTTTTTGATAATTTTCGAAATCGACCATTTTCTATAGGTAATTATATTGACAGTAAAAACAGACCTGTCACTGGTTTAATAATATTTTTTCTACATTTGCCTACTAATTTGATAACTTTTTTTTATTATTTTAGAAATCGACCATATTCTAAAGGTAATTATATTGACAATAAAAACAGACCTGTCTTTGGTTTAATAATATTATTTTCTACATTTGCCTATAAATTTGATACCTTTTTTGATAATTTTAGAAATCGACCATATTCTATAGGTAATTATATTGACAATAAAAACAGACCTGTCTTTGATTTAATAATATTTTTTCTACATTTGCCTATAATTCTGATACCTTTTTTGTTTATTTTAGAAATCGACCATATTCTATAGGTTATTATATTGACAGTAAAAACAGACCTGTTATTGGTTTAATAATATTTTTTCTACATTTGCCTTTAAATTTTATACCTTTTTTGATAATTTTAGAAATCGACCATATTCTATAGGTAATTATATTGACAATAAAAACAAACCTGTCTTTGGTTTAATAATATTTTTTCTACATTTGCCTTTAAATTTGATACCTTTTTTGACAATTTTAGAAATCGACCATTTTCTATAGGTAATTAAATTGACCGTAAAAACACACCTCTCATTGGTTAAATAATATTTTTTCTACATTTGCCTTTAAATTTGATATTGTTTTTGATTATTTAAGAAATCGACCATATTCTATAGATAATTATATTGACAGTAAAAACAGACCTGCCATTGGTTTAATAATATTTTTTCTACATTTGTCTAAAATTTGATATTTTTTTGATAATTTTATAAATCGACCATATTCTATAGATAATTAAATTGACAGTAAAAACAGACCTGTCATTGGTTTAATAATATTTTTTCTACATTTGTCTAAAATTTGATATTTTTTTGATAATTTTATAAATCGACCATATTCTATAGATAATTAAATTGACAGTAAAAACAGACCTGTCATTGGCTTGATAATACCTTTTCTACATTTGGCTATAAATTTGATATCTTTTTTGATAGTTTTGGAAATCGACCGTATTCTATCGATAATTATATTGACAGAAATCGAATGTATTCTATTGATAATTATAATGACAGTTAAAACAGACCTGTCATTGGTTCAATAATATTTTTTCTACATTTGCCTATAAATTTGATAACGTTTTTGATAATTTTAGAAAAGGACCATATGCAATAGATAATTATATTGACAGTAAAAATAAACCTGTCATTGGTTCAACATTATTTTTTCTACATGTGCCTATTAATTTGATAACGTTTTTGATAATTTAGGAAATCGACCATATTCTTTAGATAATTATATTGACAGTAAAAACAGACCTGTCATTGGCTTAATAATATTTTTTTCTACATTTGCCTATAAATTTGATAATGTTTTTGATAATTTTAGAAATCACCCATATTCAATAGATAGATATAATGACAGTAAAAACAGACCTGTCATTGGTTTTATAATAGTTTTTCTACACTTACCTAAAATTTTATAATTTTTTTGATAATTTTATCAATCTACCATATTCTATAGGTAATTATATTGACAGTAAAAACAGACCTGTCACTGGTTTCATAATATTTTTTTCTTTATTTGCTTATATATTTGATAACTTTTTTGATAATTTAAGAAAGCGACAATATTCAATGAATAATTCTATTGACAGTTAAAACAGACCTGTCATTAGTTTTATAATATTTTTTCTACATTTGCCTAAAATTTTAGACTTTTTTTGACAATTTTAGAAATCGATCATATTCTATAGATAATTATATTGACAGTAAGAACAGACCTGTCATGATTGGTTTAATAATATTTTTTTCAACATTTGCCTATTAATTTGATAGTTTTTTTTTATATTTTTAGAAATCGACCTTTTTCTACACCTGCCTATAAATTTGAGAACGTTTTTGATAGTTTTGGAAATCGACCATATTTGATAACGTTTTTGATAGTTTTGGAAATCGACCATATTTGATAACGTTTTTGATAGTTTTGGAAATCGACCATATTCTATCGATAATTATATTGACAGAAATCGAATGTATTCTATTGATAATTATAATGACAGTTAAAACAGACCTATCATTGGTTCAATAATATTTTTTCTACATTTGCCTATAAATTTGATTTTTTTTTGGATAGTTTTAAAAATGAACTGTATTTTATAGATAATTATATTGACAGTAAAAACAGACCTGTCAATGGTTTTTTAATATTTTTCTACATTTGCCTAAAATTTGATACCTTTTCTGAAAATTTTAGAAATCGACCATATTCTATAGAGAATTATATTGAAAGTAAAAACAGACCTGTCACTGGTTTAATAATATTTTTTCTACATTTGCCTAAAATTTGATATTGTTTTTGATTATTTAAGAAATCGACCATATTAAATAGATAATTATATTGACAATTAAAACAGAGAACGTTTTAGATAATTTTAGAAATCGAACATATTCTATAAAGAATTATATTGACAGTTAAAACAGACCTGTCATTGGTTTAATAATAGTTTTTCTACACTTACCTAAAATGTTATACCTTTTTTGATAATTTTAGAAATCTACCATATTCTTTATGTAATTATATTGACAGTAAAAACAGACCTGTCACTGGTTTCATAATATTTTTTTCTTTATTTGCCTATACATTTGATAACTTTTTTGATAATTTAAGAAAGCGACAATATTCAATAAATAATTATATTGACAGTTAAACAGACCTGTTATTGGTTTGATAATACTTTTTCTACACCTGCCTATAAATTTGATAACGTTTTTGATAGTTTTGGAAATCGACCATATTCTATCGATAATTATATTGACAGAAATCGAATGTATTCTATTGATAATTATAATGACAGTTAAAACAGACCTATCATTGGTTCAATAATATTTTTTCTACATTTGCCTATAAATTTGAATTTTTTTTTGATAGTTTTAAAAATGAACTGTATTTTATAGATAATTATATTGACAGTAAAAACAGACCTGTCAATGGTTTTTTAATATTTTTCTACATTTGCCTAAAATTTGATACCTTTTCTGAAAATTTTAGAAATCGACCATATTCTATAGAGAATTATATTGAAAGTAAAAACAGACCTGTCACTGGTTTAATAATATTTTTTCTACATTTGCCTAAAATTTGATATTGTTTTTGATTATTTAAGAAATCGACCATATTAAATAGATAATTATATTGACAATTAAAACAGAGAACGTTTTAGATAATTTTAGAAATCGAACATATTCTATAAAGAATTATATTGACAGTTAAAACAGACCTGTCACTGGTTTCATAATATTTTTTTCTTTATTTGCCTATACATTTGATAACTTTTTTGATAATTTAAGAAAGCGACAATATTCAATAAATAATTATATTGACAGTTAAACAGACCTGTTATTGGTTTGATAATACTTTTTCTACACCTGCCTATAAATTTGATAACGTTTTTGATAGTTTTGGAAATCGACCATATTCTATCGATAATTATATTGACAGAAATCGAATGTATTCTATTGATAATTATAATGACAGTTAAAACAGACCTATCATTGGTTCAATAATATTTTTTCTACATTTGCCTATAAATTTGATTTTTTTTTTGATAGTTTTAAAAATGAACTGTATTTTATAGATAATTATATTGACAGTAAAAACAGACCTGTCAATGGTTTTTTAATATTTTTCTACATTTGCCTAAAATTTGATACCTTTTCTGAAAATTTTAGAAATCGACCATATTCTATAGAGAATTATATTGAAAGTAAAAACAGACCTGTCACTGGTTTAATAATATTTTTTCTACATTTGCCTAAAATTTGATATTGTTTTTGATTATTTAAGAAATCGACCATATTAAATAGATAATTATATTGACAATTAAAACAGAGAACGTTTTAGATAATTTTAGAAATCGAACATATTCTATAAAGAATTATATTGACAGTTAAAACAGACCTGTCATTGGTTTAATAATAGTTTTTCTACACTTACCTAAAATGTTATACCTTTTTTGATAATTTTAGAAATCTACCATATTCTTTATGTAATTATATTGACAGTAAAAACAGACCTGTCACTGGTTTCATAATATTTTTTTCTTTATTTGCCTATACATTTGATAACTTTTTTGATAATTTAAGAAAGCGACAATATTCAATAAATAATTATATTGACAGTTAAACAGACCTGTTATTGGTTTGATAATACTTTTTCTACACCTGCCTATAAATTTGATAACGTTTTTGATAGTTTTGGAAATCGACCATATTCTATCGATAATTATATTGACAGAAATCGAATGTATTCTATTGATAATTATAATGACAGTTAAAACAGACCTATCATTGGTTCAATAATATTTTTTCTACATTTGCCTATAAATTTGATTTTTTTTTTGATAGTTTTAAAAATGAACTGTATTTTATAGATAATTATATTGACAGTAAAAACAGACCTGTCAATGGTTTTTTAATATTTTTCTACATTTGCCTAAAATTTGATACCTTTTCTGAAAATTTTAGAAATCGACCATATTCTATAGAGAATTATATTGAAAGTAAAAACAGACCTGTCACTGGTTTAATAATATTTTTTCTACATTTGCCTAAAATTTGATATTGTTTTTGATTATTTAAGAAATCGACCATATTCTATAGATAATTATATTGACAGTTAAAACAGACCTGCCATTGGTTTAATAATATTTGTTTCTACATTGCCTATAAATTTGATAACGTTTTTGATAATTTTAGAAATGGACCATATGCTATAGATAATTATATTGACAGTAAAAATAAACCTGTCATTGGATCAACATTATTTTTTCTTCATTTGCCTATAAATTTGATAACGTTTTTTGATAATTTTAGAAATCGACCATATGCTATAGATAATTATATTGACAGTAATCAAAGCGCGAAAGCGCTGTAAAGGCAGTTAATTACAGGTTGTGTGTATTTCTAGTCCAGTTATATCATTATCTTCCATAGAACAGAGGTGGTTTGTAGAATTTAAGATTTAGAGTTCTTTTGTACCTAAGTTCACCTATACATGTATCTATAGTCTACTGTTTACAGTATATTTTCTGTGCCTCGCCATGAAATGCATTTTTAGCCATGGCCTTGTCAGTTTGCTTTAAATTTATGAGTTTGACTGTCCCTTTAGTGTCTTTCGTCCCTCTTCTTTAGACATATAAGAACTTTTCCTTTTCAATATAAATAGACTATTTTTAATTATTGATTGTATACGCATATTCTATGACTCCCATAAAAAAATAGTTCACAAAGATTGACTAGTCTCTGTACTGTGTGTATAGCAAGAACATCAAGTAACATAATGGTAAATGTACATAGTAACATGTCATCTTTTTTGATGACCATACCTGCCAACTGTCAGTATTTGCAGAGTATTTCCCCCATCGAGCTCGAGGCTCCCAAATGGAAATTTTATAAGAGCAATTTTGTCGACTATTTAAAGAAAACAATTAATTCAACAATGGCTATAAGCTTGTTAATGCAAGAAGAAGCCAACCAGATGCTCCGCAGGGCGTAGCTTTATACGACCGCAGAGGTTGAACCCTGAACGGTTGGGGCAAGTATGGACTCAACATTCAAGCTGGATTCAGCTCTAAATTTGGATTGTGATTAAATAGTTGACACAGCATAGGTTTCTGACACAGAATGAATGTGTTCTAATGAACTTAAATTTTTTTGTTTTCTCTTAGAGCAATTCACTATGCTGTTGAATATTAATCCTCTCAAAAAAATGTTTGAAGAAATTTTCATTTTATTTATGAAATTTCATTTCAAATGAGAAAATTGAACCCAATTTTTTTAATCACATCCCCCTTTCCCTTATTCCAAATTAATCTCAATTAAATTTCTAATGGAGTTTGCAACAATAACTACTCATTTAAATACATCATAAAATATTAAGATGTAAAAAAACTGCTTGTTATCACTGAATGGTAAAGATTATTTTAATTTATCAGTTGGTAGCAAAAAGTGAATATACATTGTATATAACAAAGATTTGAGTTGCTTTTGGACAAAGAAAGATAACTCCAATTAAAAAAAAATATTACTATTTCACAATATTGTGCAATTAGATATTTCTTGCTTACTATTCTGGACAGAGAAAGATAACTCTAATTAAAAAAAAAATTTGCTATTTCACAATATTGTGCAATTAGATATTTCTTGCCATTGTGCAATACTGTGTAATTGTAAAGACTTGCTATTGCACAATACTTAATATAATATTTTAGATCCTGATTTGGACCAACTTGAAATCTGGGCCCATAATCAAAAATCTAAGTACATGTTTGGATCAGCATATCAAAGAACCCCAAGATTTCAATTTTTGTTAAAATCAAACTAAGTTTAATTTTGGACCCTTTGGACTTTAATGTAGACCAATTTGAAAACAGGGCCAAAAATAAAGAATCTAGATACACAGTTAGATTTGGCATATCAAAGAACCCCATTTATTCAATTTTTAATGAAATCAAACAAAGTTTAATTTTGGACCCCGATTTGGACCAACTTGAAAACTGGGCCAATAATCAAGAATCTAAATACATTTTTAGATTCAGCATATCAAAGAACCCAACCGATTAATTTTTTGTCAAAATCAAACTAAGTTTAGTTTTGGACCCTTTGGACCTTAATGTAGACCAATTTGAAAATGGACCAAAAATTAAGAATCTACATTGTACATACACAGTTTGATTCCGCATATCAAAGAACCCTAATTATTCAATTCTTGATGAAATCAAACAAAGTTTGATTTTTGACCCTTTGGGCCCCTTTTTCCTAAACTGTTAGGACCAAAACTCCTAAAATCAATACCAACCTTCCTTTTATGGTCATAAACCTTGTGTTTAAATTTCATAGATTTCTATTTACTTATACTAAAGTTATGGTGCGAAAACCAAGAAAAATGCTTATTTGGGTCCCTTTTTGGCCCCTAATTCCTAAACTATTGGGACCTAAACTCCCAAAATCAATACCAACCTTCCTTTTGTGGTCATTAACATTGTGTTTAAATTTCATTGATTTCTATTAACTTAAACTAAAGTTATTGTGCGAAAACCAAGAATATTGCTTATTTGGGCCCTTTTTTGGCCCCTAATTCCTAAACTGTTGAAACCAAAACTCCCAAAATCAATCCCAACCTTTCTTTTTTGGTCATAAACCTTGTGTCAAAATTTCATAGATTTCTATTAACTTAAACTAAAGTTATAGCGTGAAAACCAAGAAAATGCTTATTTGGGCCCTTTTTGGCCCCTAATTCCTAAAATGTTGGGACCAAAACTCCCAAAATCAATACCAACCTTCCTGTTGTGGTCTTAAACCTTGTGTTAACATTTCATAGATTTCTATTCACTTTTACTAAAGTTAGAGTGCGAAAACTAAAAGTATTCGGACGACGACGACGACGCCAACGTGATAGCAATATACGACGAAAATTTTTTCAAAATTTGCGGTCGTATAAAAACCACATTAGAATATATTTGAAGGGAATCCATGACAATCGCCCCATTAACAAATAGCCCCACTTTTTCACTAACTCGCCCCACTTTAAAAATAAAACCTGCCCCAACCTGGATTACCAAATCGCCCCACTTGTGAACTGTGTTAAATCCCGTTAATATTACTCCTGCCAACTCGCCCCACCTAATAGAAAACGATAATATCTAGATAAATATATTATTAACCAGGAAGAATTTAGTAATGCCAACTCGCCCCACTTATGTAAAAAGATGTTATCCCATTGTATATAAGTTAAATTCTGTTAATATATATAACTCTTGCCAACTGGTCCCACCTAATGGAAATCGGTGAAATCTAGATAAATATATTATTAACCAGGATGAATTTAGTAATGCCAACTCGCCCCACGTATGGAAAAAGATGTTATCCCATTGAATATAAGTTCAATTCCTTATATTGCATTATGATACAATTAACAGGTTTCTTTTCAATTGTTATGCAAATAACAAAGCTTTAAAACTTACATTTATTCTTCAGTATATATCAATAATAGTAATTAAATTTATTTTCGGTTTGTTTGTATTCTGTGTAGATTAGTTTTCATTAAAGTGGTGCGAGTTTTTATTTTTAATTATATATATATATATATTAATCTAAGAATTACCGTTTTTTTATAAGTAGGGCGAGTTGGCAGGAGTAATATTAAACAGGGTTCTCGCTAAGGCGAGTCCATGAGTCCTGGACTCAACAAAATCTGTCTGGACTCACCATTTTCAAAACTGGTGAGTCCACAAATACATCAATATTGAAATATTTTGTATAAACTGAACACAGTTACCATGACTCACCGTGGCCAAAAATGACGAGTCCCTGGACTCGCATTCAAAAATCCTTAGTGAGAACCCTGATTTAAAATGATTTAACCAATTTCACATGTGGGGCAAGTTGGCAGGAGTAATATTAAACATGATTTAACCAATTTCACATGTGGGGTGATTTGATAAATCAGTTTGTGGTGTTTTTCTTAATAGTGGGCCGATTAGCCATTTGAAGGCCCCCTTGAAGGTTTTGTATGACTATATGAACCATCTTTCACGTAAAACCCCCATGTGCATTTTGAAAAGTTGGCAGATATGTTTCTTACTCCAGGCAAAATCTACCGGTATGAATGAAAAAGAAGTTTTCAATTAAGGCTCTGTGGCCATAACAGCTGTCTCATTAGCATTTTAACCACTTCCCATATTTGCAATTAAAACAATAGAAGAAAATTATTCAACGCAAAAACAAAACTTACTTGTAAATATGAAATTCTCTTAACGGTATGAGTTTTTCTCCTTGTTTGAGATTGTACAGTAGTACCTGTAACTGCTTATACCTATTTCTTATTCACTTTTGCTTGATAAACTCACTATATATCATATACATTGTACCACATCTCCTTATTTTTATATGCATTCCAATAACATGAACAATTGTAATTCAATTCTATATACCAAAGCAAAATGAACTGCACCACTTTCATTCACTAGTATGCATCTTTTGGCAAAATACAAGACTTTGTTCTTAGATGACACAATTAATATAATATATATTTATTGATAAAAAAATTAAATTTGGTATACAACTCTTTAACGGTATAAAAAAAGCACAGCTGTGTCATAAATTGTGAAATTTGTGCTGAAAACATAGACATTGATGGTATTTGAGTAATTCCATATGTGAAGCTCAACATTAGCTCGTCAGTTGGTGGTGGACAGTTATAGTTCCTTTCTGCAGGCTAGGATGAATGAATTTTCAGGAAAACCAATTTCACAAATCAAAACTTTCCTCTAGCATGTCTAGATTTCTCCTACAATATTCATCCAGTTTAGTTCTTTTGTTTTAATTGGACACCGTCCTGATTTTTAATTTTGCAAACCATTCAGTCTCTTGCTTGCAAATGGTGCATGAAAATAGGATGGGTATGGCAGTAGACAAGTCTCTTTAAAGTGGGTTTGTGCCCTGAAAAAAAGTTTTATAACTTAAGTTTAATTGAAACTTCTGCAACACATATACCTAAATAACTATATAACATAGAAGAGAGCATCATTCGTGTCAATGTTTTGTTCCTGTTTACATTGTCATTGATATTTTTTCAGAAAGCCTGAGGCATAGCTCATGAATTCCTGTCATAAGACATTACATCCTAAATTAACATAATTACTGCTAGAATGATTATCAGTATGATATACGTACACTATCATTGTACAGCCCAAGTCTTCAGTATATATAATTGTTGCATTCATTCACTCCTGTGTTCAGTCGTTAAAAAATTTCTAAACATCAACAAATGAACTTTAATAACAACAAGAAAACACTAGAAAAGATACGTACATACAACCCGTGTTTAAGTGTATTTGAAAGAGAAATAAATCTGGTTAAACGATGTAAAAAGGAGAAATATATCTGGTTAAACGATGTATAAAGGAGGAAAAATTGTAGACATTGCATTACGATGCGTTCTACCTAAAAGCACGTGGATATGTGTTTACATATTTAGACTTGACCCAGTAAGACCCGTACCTTGTAGGCACAGGCAGTTGTCTCAGAAAAAAAAATTACCTCTATACCTTAATATAACATATATAATGTTATATTAAGGTATAGAGGTAAATTTTTTTTCTGATATAATGTTATATTAAGGAATAGAGGTAAATTTTTTTTCTGAGACAAGTGCCTGTGCTTGTAGGTCACCGCCGTCGTTTAAACACTTGACTACAGTCGTGTATAAGCTAGACAATAAAAAGCTTAAGCCTGTACTATTTGTGTGAAGTAAATGTGTTTGTT
This sequence comes from Mytilus trossulus, assembly GCF_036588685.1. Classification (NCBI taxonomy): domain Eukaryota; kingdom Metazoa; phylum Mollusca; class Bivalvia; order Mytilida; family Mytilidae; genus Mytilus; species Mytilus trossulus. Next base: position 86,756,381 of record NC_086377.1, on the reverse strand, counting down.
CTGTACATTTAAATTGTTTTACCTGATAGCAAGAACGTATATCTATCCGTTTCCTTCTCAATTCACTTTGTCAAATTCTTCGAGCTTCTTCAAAACATACGTATTACTGCGCCCCGGAAGTGAAAAAATATGAGAAATCCTCGTAAAATAATGCTATTTTCAATTTTGTGGAATCCATTTTGTTATATTAATTATACAAAAATAAAAAAAGTTGTGATTAATTATGAATTTGCATATCATTATACGGAACGTTTATGGACTATTTTTTAAGTCGGTCATTTTGGCGGTAAATCATCTACACATACACACGTAGATTGGCTGGTACCCGATTGTAATGTTACACATCAAATATATCAAATAGCTAATACCCGGAACGTAGTACCGGGAACCAGAATAATACGTAGATAACATACATAACTAATACCGAATTTGAAAACGCTTTACGGTTTCTCGTTCATAAACCGAATTCCGCTTTGAATTATAGAAGATGCAATATTAATCATGTTCAGTCGACTTTTCATTGTTATATCAACGTCTGAACTAATTAAAGAATCTTTAGATGTCAGATAACACTTGAAATTGACCCGACCTCTTTCCACACGGAATATACAACTATTGATAGTTTGTAGTCAGGTTGACTGCTTATAATGCAAAATACACACTTATAACAAGTTCTATAAAATGAACAATACACACTGATCGTTTCTTTAGTCCCCAATGTAAATGAAAGAAACAAAAAACATATCATACCATAAAAAGAAGAGGAGAAATTCGAACATTTCCGGATCTATTTCTGGCCAAAAGACCCCCAGCATGGATTGCGTATGAAAAGATGAACCTCATGACTTAAAAGTCAGGCCTTAAAGCACTGCCTTTAAAAACAGACCTGTCATTGGTTTAATAATATTTTTTTCTACATTTGCCTATAAATTTGATAACGTTTTTGATAATTTTAGAAATCACCCATATTCAATAGATACATATATATTGACAGTAAAAACAGACCTGTCATTGGTTTTATAATAGTTTTTCTACATTTGCCTATAAATTTGATATTTTTTTTGATAGTTTTAAAAATCAACTGTATTTTATAGATAATTATATTGACAGTAAAAACAGACCTGTAATTGGTTTAATAATATTATTTTGAACATTTTCCTATCAATTTGATAACGTGTTTGGTAATATTAGAAATCGACCAAATTCAATAGATAACTATATTGACAGTTAAAACAGACCCGTCATTGGTTTGATAATATTTTTTCTACATTTGCCTATAAATTTGATAATGTTTCTGATAATTTAGGAAATCGACCATATTCTATAGATAATTATATTGACAGTAAAAACAGACCTGTCATTGGTTAAATAATATTTTTTTCTACATTTGCCTATAAATTTGATATTTTTTTTGATAGTTTTAAAAATCAACTGTATTTTATAGATAATTATATTGACAGTAAAAACAGACCTGTAATTGGTTTAATAATATTTTTTTGAACATTTTCCTATCAATTTGATAACGTGTTTGGTAATATTAGAAATCGACCATATTCTATAGAGAATTATATTGAAAGTAAAAACAGACCTGTCATTGGTTTAATAATATTTTTTCTACATTTGCCTAAAATTTGATATTGTTTTTGATTATTTAAGAAATTGACCATATTCGATAGATAATTATATTGACAGTAAAAACAGACCTGCCATTGGTTTAATAATATTTGTTTCTACATTGCCTATAAATTTGATAACGTTTTTGATAGTTTTAAAAATCAACCGTATTCTATAGATAATTATATTGACAGTAAAAACAGACCTGTCATTGGTTTTAATAATAGTTTTTCTACACTTACCTAAAATGTTATACCTTTTTTGATAATTTTAGAAATCTACCATATTCTTTATGTAATTATATTGACAGTAAAAACAGACCTGTCACTGGTTTCATAATATTTTTTTCTTTATTTGCCTATACATTTAATAACTTTTTTGATAATTTAAGAAAGCGACAATATTCAATAAATAATTATATTGACAGTTAAAACAGACCTGTCATTAGTTTAATAATGTTTTTTCTACATTTGCCTAAAATTTTAAGACTTTTTTTGACAATTTTAGAAATCGACCATATTCTATAGATAATTATATTGACAGTAAAAACAGACCTGGTTTAATAATATTTTTTTCAACATATGCCTATCAATTTGATAGTTTTTTTTATAATTCTAGAAATCGACCATATTCTATAGATAATTATATTGACAGTAAAAACAGACCTGTAATTGGTTTAATAATATTTTTTGTACATTTCCCTATAAACTTGATAACGTGTTTGATAATATTAGAAATCGACCATATTCAATAGATAATTATATTGACAGTTAAAACAGACCTGTCATTGGTTTGATAATATTTTTTCTACATTTGCCTATAAATTTGATAACGTTTTTGATAATTTAGGAAATCGATCATATTCTATAGATAATTATATTTTTTGCCTAAGTCTGATGGTTTTCCTCAATTTTAAAAAGAGAGAATGCTGTTAAGAATGATTCAAAATTATAAATTCATTTTCTAGTGTAAGGATGATAAATTGTGTTCTATTGTCTTCCAGAATGATTCCCACTTTATAAATATAAGCGACAGTGATGCTGATACTAGTGAAAATGAAGTACTGGTAATTAGATAAGCAAGAACATGTTTCTCATCTCACTTTTTCATAACAAGCTGATAATTTTGTGGAATAATCCGTCTCTAATTGAAATTTTGTGTTACTAATTTAGTAACCATTGTGCTTTCCAAGACTACATATTTTTATATTTGCTTCATAGTTCATGAGCACAAGAATTTAATTGATAGTTGTTGAACTGTGATTTACAAAAAAAGACATTACTCATTTATTGATAATCTTTATAATTGCATCATGTTAACCTATAAGATGTTCATTTGTACCATTTGTATCAAGTGGTATTGACTGCAAAGAATCTTCTTTCATTCAAAGAGATTATATGCCCTGGCCAGTTATGATACATAGAGATTATTGTGTCACCGTCTTCATCAATTGGAAAAAAAACCCAGTTCAAAATGTTATTTAAGTTTTAGAACCAATTATTGAAACCCAATATAACATTAATTTTAGGGAAACGTTGGCAGATGTTATGAACATGTCCCCTAGAAAATCGGCTGTTGAAAAAAAAATTATGACATCAATTCGAGAGGCAACCCAACAAATAGCGGAATCAATGACTGAAAATGATGACCTACAGACCAAACTTGCTTCAGGTAAAAAGCCAAAGACACACATAGGCTAATTCACCAATTATAGTTTAAAACGACAAGAATTTCTTATGGAAGTAAAAAATGCAAGACTAAAAATTGTGACAGAAGTAATATCTTCTTTTGCCAAGAGGCTTCACATTCCTTGACAGAAACTTTTACTTGGCTCATCTCAGTAATTCAACTGAAAGGAGATAGTACACCAAAGACAATTATAAACTGCCGAACATTAAAGCTTGTTCTCAAATTTATGCACTTTTTTTAGATAAGCTTGGTACTGACCATTCTCAAAAAATTGTTAATTCGCTGTTTCGTCATGCTTCAATGGACAAAAACAAGAGAAATATCTTGGGATATTTTTTTTTTAATCGGATAGCAAAACAAGAATTGTAACAGCCACAACAGCATTTGGAATATCTAGATATCCGATATGTTATTCACTGGGGAGCACATAGAAGTCTGAATGGTTTTATGTAGGAGAGTGGTAGGGCAGGTAGAGATCGTGATCTGCATTCTCCCTTGTTTATTATCATAACATGAATATATCGGTATCAGCTACTAATGTGCCTATGCATGATTACTGTAACCTTAAATTGTTTAGAAGGCACTTCCTAATTATGTATTTTACTCCAGAGGAAAACTGATATAACTATTCATCAATGTTGTGATATTTGTTCTAAATTATGTTCGTGCTCTGATTGTAATATACCCTCATTTGGGTTTATTCTAGATAAAGTGGACCATGCATCGTTATGTCCTTAAGAAACACCTTTTATGGTTTTGGTCTGGTAAAATTTGCCAGCTCTCTGAGAGAAGTGAACTATGTTGGGTAGGGCAGGTGGATCCTCCACTCACTGATTTTATACTCATGCATGTATCGGAAGGAGACTCTTTTGAGTTATTTATTTTTCTATATTTGATATTCCCGTCCGATCTTACTTGCGTTTCATCTATTCATGTAAATTCATTCGTTTTTTTACATTTTGAAGTTATTAAAAAAATAATTAAGAAATGCAAATCTGACTTTAATATCTCTAAATACACTAACTTAAAGATAATTTTAATAGTTGAAAGAGAATGAATCGACTGAAATGTCACGTGTACTGTAACACGGAACAATATAACAAAGTTGATGAATAAAACCAGAGTTGAAGGTGAGGACATTATATTTGCAGCAAAATCCAAGTAATTCTCTTATTCTTCTAACATAAGATATACTTTTATAAAAATTAGATCACGATGACGCATTACTCCACATCTAGTTTTGTGTCTCTCAGGTTAAAGTTGAAAAGAAGTTAATACAATTACTAAGGCTATAAAGTGTTCTAAATAGAAACAATCAGATAAAAAGAATGATAGGAAAAATGTTCAGGGCGGTGATAGTGCTCCCTAGCGCGAGGAATCTCCTTTGGGTAATTTGTATCCCAAATTTCAAAACCCGCACATGTATCTCACAAGTAACTTATATTTCTTCTGTTGATGTACAAATCTTGTATATAATTTTGAATTAATTGGCTCTTATGTGCAAAGAAACATCAGTTACGCAGAAGCTAAACATATAGCTGTTTCAAATGATCTTCCTTTTTCCGAAAAAAGAACAACCCCATCGTATCCATTAGATATCTAAAAGTATCTTTCTGACTGGACTTATGTCATACCATACATCTGCTGATTCTGTAGATTTAGATACAAGCTTTCATGAATGTGACCTACCGAATAAGAAGACTACTTGTCGGTATTTAAAGATGAGCAACACGATTGTAGAGCATGATCTGCTTACTCTTCCGGGAGTACCAGAAATCACCTCCAGTTTTTGGTTGGCTTCGTGTTGCTTTTTCGTTAGTTTTCTATGTTGTGTCATGTGTACTTTTGTTTTAATTTTTAATTTTTAGCCATGGCCTTGTCATTAAGATATTGACAACTTCTGACTAGGAACAAATAATTTCGAACAAAACTATGGTTAAACTTTCGTTCTTGAGTTGCATTTCAAATTAATTGATCAATTTTTAATGAGGTTTTCTTTATTTTCAAAAGGATTTGGGGAAGAAGACTACAACATATATTGAAGGATATTTTCATAGTCTGGTCCATGGTGGACCAGCACCAACATTTTTAGTGAATATTTGTTTATATATTAATGTTGAATTATAATCATCTGAATAAATATCAATCACACAATTCCAAATTCACTTAGAAAATTAATGAATCCCTTAGCGAAAAACTTCAAGAACCCCTATATCCGGGTTGTCGTACAACACTGCTCGACTCCTTGCTTAGATTCTTCATCAAATTAACAATGGAATTTAAAAACAGCACAAATCATGTGCCTATAAAATAAAAAGACAGTTTTACAAACTCCCAACGGCCTCTCTGAATCATATATAACAGCATATTCAGATGATCAAAGCGATAATTATTGAAACAAGATAGGAGACTTAATTCTCACAAAAGTATGGCAACTCGAGAGTCCATGTGGCCAATAATCCTTAAATGGCTCAATTTGCCTGTTAGTGTCAGAAATATTTTAGGACCAATGATGTTGGTTGGCATTGTACCGGGTACACCGACAGAAGAGCCTAAAACGGAGATCAATATTTGGACTTTTTAGTGGATGAATTGCTACAACTGACAGATTGCACAATATTTAATGCCTACAGAGGAGCTCCTACATCAGTCCGAATAGCACGCCTGCATTACATGTGTGATATTGCAGCATTTAGCCAAATTTTGCATGTTTCAAGCCCTATGTGCTTATAATTGACTGAAATAATCCAAATTACAAAAGCAATTCAAATGAGAAGAGTGTTTTTGTCATTTTAACAATTGACTAAATGCTATTACTTTCAATTATCTTGATACTAAATATATTACAATTGTTAACTGATGAATTAAGGTTTACAGTTGGCGACTATGTAAATAGTTATCAAAGGTACCAGGATTATAATTTAGTACGCCAGACGCGCGTTTCGTCTACATAAGACTCATCAGTGACGCTCATATCAAAATATTTATTAAGCCAAACAAATAAAAGTTTGAAGAGCATTGAGGATCCAAAATTCCAAAATGTTGTGCCAAATACGGCTAAGGTAATCTATGCCTGGGATAAGAAAATCTGTAGTTTTCGAAAAATTCAAAGTTTTGTTAACAGGAAACTGTTTCTTTACCAATGGGGAAAAAAAGAAATTCTTTGTAGCAGAGGTATTATAGTTCTGTTGATTGAAATGTTTTGTTTCTGTTCTCATTGGCTCTCATTTATTATGATCAAAGTGATCTGCAAGAGTTTAATGAAGTTTTTCCAAATCTAGTCATCCCTTTCACTTTTACTTCCTGTCGTGTATGGTCAATTCTAAATCAGTCAAATCATGAGCTCCACAATGAATAATTATAAAATGAGGAGAAGGTAAAAAAACATCTCTTTAATCTGCGTAAAAGGAGAACCTGTGTTGGTAAGAGACTATAAAGACAATAACAAGTGGACACAAGGAGTTATCGTTCATAATTTTGGACCAGTAACTTATCAAGTCCAAGTTTGAGATTTAGTATGGAAGAGACATTTGAATTTGAGAACAAGAGAATTTGTTCCGCAGGAAAGTAAAGACGTACCAAACATACTCTGTACTTGAAAATGCCAAATACGATTTTGGCCTCAAATTTCAAGTTCATTTGACGAAAGATTTTGACTATTTTTTTTACACGTAAGTGTCTACTTCAATTAATTCGATTAGTTTATATGAAAGATTTTAACTTTTTAAATGGTTGTTAAAAGTTTTAAAGTGACCGCATCCGTGTCCATCCTCAACCTTTAGGTATGTTATGTATTATCATTAAATGTAACTTATATTATCAATTTTAAGGATGAACACGAATGTGGCAACGTTCGTTTAACACGAAAACCGTCTGAAGTTTAACTAAAAAGCTAGAATTGTGAAGATTTTAGATTTTTTAGCTTAATATACAAGAACTTATGATAGATCAAAAGTCGACTGAAAACATTTTTTTATTATTATTAAGTTATACAAATTGAATTAATACAACATTGCTTTACTGTAATTATCTAATTTTTGTACATTATAAATCTTTTAAATTGTATAAAAATCTATAAATAAAACTTGAAGATATCAAACCAGGATGATTTGAAGCAAGACGAAATAAACCAATATACATTCCTAACATTAGGTGGCAACCATATTCGAGAGCACTTGAAAAGGTGGTTGAAATTCAGTAAGTATACTGTAAATTTAATAAGTAGTTTTATTATATTACCTAACATATATATATACTTAAATAAGACAATTCAGTTGTTTTTGAAAAAATCCGGTCAAGGGTGACATCAGGTGGGAGGATGTTCTCATCACGATTCACAAGTTTTGTTTTTGTCAATCCAGATTCACAGAAAATAAATTTCCATGATCAAGGATCACGAAAATATAAAAAAAAAATCTGTATAAAAACGGATCATGATAGCCAATATGCCCATATCACGAAGAACAAAAATAACCCATCAGGCCCCTCATCAGATAAATTCGTATATCCCACCACATTGGAAAATAAAACACAAGAACATAAATATTGGGCATAAAAAAGACATAAATCTCAAATTATAAAGTTATATAAATATACATGAGCAAAATGATGGATGCACAGAATGATTGAATTATGGATTATGAAGTATGTCTTCACCAATCAATAAACTTTGATTATTCACGTCTCGTAATATATTCCAATCAGGTAGCAAGAAAAATTCACACACTAACTGTCCATCGTTCAATTCTTAATCTCGACTCCTAGGAGTTGATAATTAGATATCCTGTGTAAAGAACTTCAAATGAACACAAACAGAAAGGTTCCACTGGCATCAGCATGTATACAGGTCTATAAAATTATTTTTGGAATGATTGGGCCATATACTATGCTGTTCAATTTTTAACCGGATTTTTGTGATTTGGGGATGGAATGTGATGGGACTGTCATACACGTGAGAGGTTAAGCTAGCTATACAACCAGGTTCAATCCACAATTTTCTACATTAGAAAATGCCTACTAACACAAAGGTTTCTGGTTCGATTCTCGTTCGGGATGAAAATTTCAGGAACTCAATTTTCGGCTCTCCCTTGACACCATTTGCGAGTATGGTCTTGAGGAAACGATGATAGTCCGTCGGGAGGGGACGATAAATGGCTGGCCCGTGTTAAGAGAGAGCCATATCTTTTGCACGTTAATTTCGAAAAAGAGTAGGCTAATGCCGCTACAAGGCAGCACTCGCACCCTCAAAGTGGAAAAGGATTAATATAAGTTGCAAAACTTATTTTCCAATCCACTACAAATAAATATGTTTAAACTAACGTGTAATGAGTAAAGCAAACTGTTTTTAGTGGCTATGACTTAGCCAGGAACGTTAGTTCTGTACATTAAAATATAACCCATGACTGCAAAACATGCAATATAACTTTTAAAACAAAGGTTGGATTAGCTTATCATAAAAAAGGTCATGCAAACAACTTCCGTTTTTTATATGCCCCAACTGTGGCAAAGGATTCAATTACAAGGGCGATTTTAAATACCATAAGGCAGGCCATGAAGGTGAAAATGAATTTGAATGTTCCAAATGTGAAAAGAAATTTCAGTACAAAAGCAGCCGAAATGTTCACCAAGGGCTTTGTGGGAATAAGAAATCAGACTACGCAAGTAAATGTGACACCTGTGGTTAAATTCATGAAAAATATGAAGAACGTGTGAAAAGTCAAACAAACCCGGATAGGTACCAGTGTACAGTATGTGGTAAAGTTTACCAGAACAGATCCGGGCTTTAAAAAGAGATTTATTCTGATTTTATTGAGACTTAATTACATGCTAGCTGGTTACATTATATATTCATTTAAAATTTTTATTAATTCAGTATTCAATTGTGGAAACATGTTTTATAATAGAAATTAATCTTTCATTTTTTTTTGTCATTAAAAATAAAAAAATTATCGTTCAGGATAATGTACTAGAAATAATTACAATGGGAACAAATTTTATGAGGAGTATAGTATAAGACATTTTATAAAATATATTATTACTAGTTCTGTTAAGAATCTTGTTATTAAAGTACAATTACAATAATAAAATTGAGTTATTTTAACGTTAAAGATTGATTGATTGATTGTTGGTTGCTTACCGTCCAGTGGCAAATATGTCATGCATATTCAGGACGAGAACAGGTTAACAATAAATACAATAGGTAGGTTGATATAATAGGGAGCATCTGGGATGATGGTCGGGGAAATTTGGACTGCCACTGGAAATTGAGGGTATATTGGATAGGAACAAAAATTTTGCCCTGCAAAAGGCCACCTACGGACCCCTCAAAGAGTTGTTGCAAGGGTTCTTAACGTGCAAAGAGCGTGGCACTCTCTTTACACGAGGCATCGGATTTAACGTCCCCCTTCTGACCGGACGTGACTGCGAACTTGATACATCCACATACCCACATTTTCTAGTGGCAGTCCAAATTTCCTTGACCATCATCCCAGATGTCCTCTTTTGTATCAACCTACCTATTGTTTTTATTTTGAACTTGTTCTCGTCCTGAATATGCATGAAATATTTGCCACTGGACGTTAAGCAACCATAATCAATCAATCAATCAATCAATCAGAAATTCATGATTTTTTTGTTTGATCGGTGTGTTATTCGTTATTTTTAAATTTAAATGAAATAACCTACCTGCATAATAATATTCAAATTTTACTTCTTGATTATCTGCTGTTAATCAAATGTGACTGGTATTATTTGTTAATCATGATTGGGAGGTCTTTTTTAATTTGTTCTCATGGTGGCATGCACAGTGATTTATTTTTTGCCTTTAAATGTTTATGATTTTTCAACAATTGTCAGGCTTTTTTTGTTTTGTTATTTCCTGTATTTTGTTGGACAGAATATTTCTTTTCAACCCATTCATTGCCATTTAGGGCAATATTTTACTTATTTGAACATTCTTACAGGGTAATAATTTTGTTTAGAATATTCAAAGGCATAAACCAGCATTACCATGGGGGATATGATTCTGTTCTCATTCAGTTTTAATATTTGCACAAACTACCTTTCAAAAACGGGAAATTGCGATTCATTTTTTTTTAATACAAGCATTGGCTACAAAAGATTTCTGTCAAGTTGTGCATTCACCTAATCATATTTCTGGTTCCTGTATTGACCATATGTATATACCAAAACACAAAGAATACGATGCTAGGGTAATCCCTGTTCCATATTCCCAACATGCTGCCATTTAAATTAGGATAAATATGTGAAGGTAAGCATTTGATTGTGTTCAATAGTTGCGGCAGCGTATGGATTTGTTGCTGCATCATGTTGCAGCATCAAAGAAGCTATTTGACTATTTTATTGATTGTGACTGTTTATTTAACGCATCATGTAAATGTAACGGAATTTGATGAGACTGTTATTAAAGTGAGAGGGTTAGCGCTATAGAACCAGGTTTAATCCACCATTTTCTACATTTGAAAATGCCTGTACCAAGTCAGGAATATGACAGTTCTTGTCCATTCGTTTTTGATGCGTTTTGTTTTTTGATTTTGCCATGTGATTATGGACTTTCCAAATTGATTTTCCTCTGAGTTCAGTATTTTTGTGATTTTACTTTTTACATATTTCGTATGCAACTTAGTTTTCTGGCACCATGTCAGTGGCAATATTCTGGCATCATATGTTACGGCAATAATCTGGCATTTAATATTTACATGGAAATGAACTATACCATCAACTGTAACAAGATTACATGTTACGTTGGTATACGTAATGTGGAAATTCACTCACACAACATTTTGTAAAAATAAAGGGGTATTTTGTAAATCATTACAATACCTTAGTTTTTAGTGACGTCCTCCGAACTTCAAATTAAAATAATGGCGGATACATTAAGACTGTTAACTTCATTTATGTTATGTATGATGCGAAAATTCAACTTGTCAAATCACTGACTACTGTAGTACTGAGCATTTATCTTGCTGATATCTTCTGTCCCTGTAATCTCTGTATTTTCTACTGTCTATTTTCCTTATTTTTATAACTATTGTCTTCATGTAGTATTTTCCGACTCAAACCTTGTAGTTTCAACCACCGTAAACTTATTACCTCAGTGTTATCTAAATCACCTGATGCCACAGTCACTGTCATATTCCCCCATCGCTTCTATTTATTGGGAAAGATGGCAGAACTGTAGACGCGTCAACGGTCTATGCCGCCGTTTTCCCTCTTTTCTTGGTGTAGTGTTCTTTGCTCTTATCCAATAATGTAATCACTTGAAACGAAGTATGGCATACCAGAAAGTTCAAAGAAACTATCAGGGTTGATAGTTATCCCTGATGTCTTTTGTATACTAATCATTTCTTATGGAATAGATAGGTATCTACACGCTATGCCAATTCTTCTTGTGTGTCATACCTGTTGTTTCCTTATTTGGTGAACCACATATTTGAAGGGGTGTAATACTGGTGTATTGATATTTATATATATAAAGACATTAAGGCACATACACTAGTAATACAATATTGTATATATGTCTTAAGTATTTTATAAGTTTTTGTTTTAAGATTGAAATAAAAGTAATTTAAGTGATCCGCAATTTGTTAACGTTTCGTTTCTTTTCTTTGGTTTCTATTTCGTTTTGTTTTATGTCGTTTCGTTTTGTACCTTTGCGTTTCGTTTTGTTTCGCACTTTATAGGCATCCTTTTGGATATCGGTATACTATTGTTGTAATCCTCTAAGTTCAGCATTTTTGTGATTTTACTTTTTGCCTTTATTTTTAACCTATTATTTTTATGGTGTCACAGGGTAATATGGCCACTTGGTCTAATCATTAGGGCGTTGAATATTGTGACGAATAACGATGTAGCAAAACCATTTATACACACTGAAAGTACATAATTATAATAAACATTTATTTCAAATGTTAACTTGAAGTTTCCTTATAAATTGAACTATTAATTGGATATAAGTACATGCATGATAAGGCCTAAAAGAGAATGTGCTTACCTGAAAGTAGGGAATAAAGTAAGATGTCCCTATGTAGCGTGTGTGCTAAAGTGTGTGAAACTCGCATTAGTGCGAGTTCACCGTATTTATGTGCTAGAAAAAGTGGCGGGGTTGTAAGCATAATAACTTCGTGCAGAGTAGTATAGAATAAAGTCTGTCCGTCAATGAATGAATGAATGAATGAATGAATGAATGAATGTAAGAATGTATGAATGACGCCTCCGGGTGCGGGAATTTCTCGCTACATTGAAGACCTGTTGGCGACCTTCTGCTGTTGTTTTTTTTATTTGGTCGGTTTGTTGTCTCTTTGACACATTCCCCATTTCCATTCTCAATTTTATGAATGAAGTAGTAAATAGATAGTACACACAACGTATAGTGTAGTACAAATATATAAATGTACTGTAATAAATAGCTATGGTGACAATGGTACCATATTTTAACAAATGTTTGGGTTTATTTCAATCAAATATATTTTTTCTTTTAATTAATTTCTATTTGACTGTTTTTGAATATAGTTATCAAACTCGTATCTCGATTTATTCATACTATAAACGACAAGTTTATTTTCCGTTACTGTTGAAAATTATTGGTCAGTAAGTATACGTGCATCGATTACGAATACGTTCAGGAATATATCAACTGTCAAAAACAACCTCAATTTTCACATTCAAAGGATAACGATCTTCATGATGATTATTTTTTAAGAAAACTAGTTGATATGAGTCCATCTGGCAAAGAAAGCAACTTATTAAACTTGTAAATCGGCTAAATTGTAGATCGTGGAAAATACCTGTACGAGTGGCAGTTATAAAACATGAAGTGACAATTATTTTTTACAAGTTTCAAGTTTTTCAAGTTTTTATTAAATCAGGAAAATCTTCACACAGGTAATAGGAAATAAATTTGTCGTTTACAGTGTAAAATAAATCAACAAAGTAGTGTAGCAAGTGTATATTTGAAGGTTTACACAATACAATACAATACATTATCATTTAAAATGCAGGTCAGAAGTTCACAGGTTGTCATGTTGTCTTTGAGTGTAGCAGCTCACCATTAGAAGATATGTTGATATTCGGGTCTGATGACATTGGCGGTTGTAAGACAGCTAACATTGGTCACTGAGAGTAATTTTTTGACGAATTTTACATGTTTTCAAGTTTAAAAGGAAATAATTTAAACATTTTAAAGTGAATGACACTATGTTAATATTTTGGTTAACACGTAAAAGTTCTAAATTGTAATAACTCTAAAACAACATGGATTTTTATTGAAAATCTAAAAAGGAGATTGCATGAAAACTCCTGAAAAGTTTTTGAGGTAAAGTCTTAAAAAAAACCTAATCCCCCCCCCCCCCCCCAATTTTTACGATTTTATGAATGAAATGCCCGGAACATAAAATAAAGAATGAGCACCAGATGTTACCAATTGATGTACCAAAACAAGTTATTTAGTCATTTAATTGTTTGCCCTTCCCCCCCCCCCCCCCCCCCCCCCCCCCCCCCCCCCCGACTTCTTCAGAAGCTTCTCGTTTATCAAATTTGAAGAGCCATATTTATTTCAGATTATTATGGGATGGCCCTGGTAACATATCCCTAGCAATATCAGAAAGAAAGGCAACAGTAGTATACCGCTGTTCAAAACTCATAAATCCATGGACAAAAAACAAAATCGGGGTAACAAACTAAAATCGAGGGAGAACAACGACACAACACTTAAACGCAACACACACAGAAACGGACCAAGCAACAGACAAAACACCACGAGAATAACGAGAAACCTTTGATGGCGATGGATCAGGAGATTCCAGAACTGATGTCATCCTTTTACCAACTGAAGCCAGTTTAAGCATGACACCAGACATGTCAATTTTATGCATATTTATTTTTATATTTTGTCCAAATTGTCCTACTGAAAAAACCTTTCTTCTAGTTACGCATGTGTTTCCTTACAAACTATTTTCGTTTTATCTCTCGATCTCAAAACAACTATCCCCTCCCACTTGGTGTTCATTTTTAAATGGAGCAATTCCTTGTAATTTATATTTTTTCTCCTGTGGTGAATCCCTTTGATTCTGTTTGCTTCCCTTTTTTCCTTTTGGTAACTTGTCCCGATTTCTTTTCGCAAGTACAGTCCTCTCGTTCTTTTTCTTGGGCTTTGATCATTGTTGAAGGCTGTACAGTTACCGATAGTCATTTTGGTCTTTTTGTGTATAGGTGTCTCATTGGCAATAATACCAAATCTTCTTTTTAATAAGTTATATTTGCATTAAATGACAACAGAATAAAATATTAATTTAAAAAAAATCCTACACAAAGTGCATGTTTATATTTTTATTTTGGATATTTAAACCCACAGTATTCCTGGGATGGAAATGCACCTCTAATGGCAGTAACGACACATGATGACAAAATCCTTCTGTTTTTCTTTCCCAGTTTGTGTCAAACCCATCTTACAAACCTTCTGTAAGCCAAGTATCGATAAGTCCTATAATGAAACAAGATTTAATAATAATGATAATTATTCAGCAAACATACTATAAATTTTTTAATGTCCTAATTCGGGGTATCTTGTAATTTTGGTCTGTCAATCTGACTTGCTTTTGGTAAATTTTCTTGGTCAAGGTAGTTTTTAAGAAACCAATCAACTTTAACCTTAGTACACATGTTCTTTATAATTATGATATGATCCTTATAACTTTACTTTCAAATTAGAGTTTAACATTTTGGCCACAAATTTACGTCTCCAAAACATAGAAAATAGTAGTGCAATAGCGGCATTCATATGTACATGTACTATATATGGACAAATTATTGCTAATTATGTAAATTGAATATTAAATCATTTTGGGGCTTTCTAAACCATGTTTAATAAAGTACTTTTGTATATTTTATTACTTGTGAAATTGTTTTTTACAATGTTGTATATATGAAAAAAATCAGATTTTGTATAACTGCCAATGAGACAACTGCCTATCAAAAGCCAAGCATTCACAACTTGTACAAGTCAGAAATTAGAGATGTAGATTCTGGTACAGCCTTTAATGTAGATCATTGACTCGCATGCATTGTGATAACAAAGGGACCAGTTATATACCCACATTTAAAATACTTCAAACAGGAAAAATCAACAGCTCGATTTATCTTTTTACATAATGTACCAAAATCAGATATAAATGAAATACAACTAAAAGCAAAAAAACCTTCAATTTCAATATCTTGACTTGGGGCAGGTACCTACATGAAGATTACTGTAATAGCAAAAATTGATATCATTTGCATGGTCTAAATATTGCTATTAAACGTCAATATAAATATATTGTCTCGTTCTTTAAATTAAGCAGATCTAGAAAACCAACAGCCCCTTGCAGTCTTGCCTGTGAAAATATATTCCATGTATTCTGTATTATTGATTTTTGTAAATAAATAATTTTGAGAAAAATTCAAAGAATCATGAATGTTAGCTAAAGGAAGAAAAATATTACCAGCAAGAAGAAAACATTATCCAAAAGAAAGTATGTTAACAATTAGAAAAGAAATTTATTGATAAAATATAATCCTTATTAAATTCTAATGGTTCCATATAGAAAAGAAATAAAGAATGAAAATATAAATGATCAGAGGGGGCTGGGTCCCCGTTTCCTGTGAAAAAAAAATGGTTGCTTATTTAGGGAATCGCTGTTCAAAACATGACCAAAGCAGGTCCAACCGTATGAAAATTTCTTGATCCGCCACTGTTGATGACACTCCTATAATTTCATCCATTCACTTGTGTGTTTCACTATGATCATGACCACCGTGCATAATAGTACAGCTGATATAGGTACTAACCATGCAAGCAGGGATGATCGATTTTGAACTGACACAGTAATGAAAATCTTTGAAGCAGACAACGATTTCCATTGCCATCCCTAGCGCTGTGAAATTTATTTAAATATCGAGAAACCCCAAGGGTTACTGGGGTAAAGAAATATGATCACTTGGTCTTCTCTCGACCGGTAGTAAAACGCTTGCCGAAGTGGGGCGTCCGTTTGGCTGTGCGGGATGAATCAAGTTCGCAGTCACGTCCGGTCAGAAGGTGGACTTTAAATCAGTTGTCTCGTGTAAAGAGAGTACCACGCTCTGTGCACGTTAAGAACCCTTGCAACAACTCTGTGCACGAGTATTTTCCAGACGATTGCACCCAACAAATCAATCAATTTAGACATACTACCACTCGTGATTTACATAATCGGACAACTTGGCGTTAGTGTCTAATAGAGCTAATATGCAAATAGTTACAACTACTCACTGTGCAGATACTGAAATCATTCAATAGCTCTATAGTGTTACTCAAATTATTTTTGAACTACATGGTTTGAAAATGATTTATTTAGGCATTGCTGTTTTGATTCGACTTGTAAGTTTAACCCCGCCGCATTTTTGCGCCTGTCCCAAGTCAGGAGCCTCTGACCTTTGTTAGTCTTGTATTATTTTAATTTTAGTTTCTTGTGTACAATTTGGAAATAAGTATGGCGTTCATTATCACTGAATTAGTATATATTTGTTTAGGGGCCAGCTAAAGGACGCCTCCGGGTGCGAGAATTTCTCGCTACATTGAAGACCTGTTGGTGACCTTCTGCTGTTGTTTTTTTATTTAGTCGGGTTGTTGTCTCTTTTGACACATTCCCCATTTCCATTCTCAATTTTATTTACTATACAATTGGGAACTTCCACAAAGTGACAATTGATATGTAATCCGTTTTTTACATTAAATGGTCAATAATCGAAACAAAATATTTAAAAAAAGTACACTATAAGAAATACTTCAAGATGAGGAAAATTAAAATCATACCATTATGGATACCATAATCGATGTTCAGGTTTTAATGTGTTAAATCATTATTGCAATTCCAATACAAACGATTGTAATTCGTTTCGTCTTTTTTTAATTTCTTTGGATTGGTGCATTAATTTATTGCTTTCTTCCAGCTATCGCAATGTACACAGGGAAATAATATAAATATAATAACCCAATAAGCCTTTTCAATGTGATTTATTATGAACGCAACAGACTAGGATTTTAAAACGCACATATTATTTTTTTAAATTCTGTCGAACGGAGGTAAGATTTTTCTTAACTGGAATTAAAGTTACTACGCCGATTTCAAGTTGAGCACACTATATAACATGCATATGTTTTAAGGTAACTTAAATTTAATACACCAGCTGAGCTGAAAGTTCTTTATTTCACTAGAAATACTTCACCGGCATGGACCATTTGAAGTTATATTGACCTTACATGTTCCAGTTTTTATAAGAACTAGAGGCTCTTAAGAGCGTGTGTCGCTCACCTTGGTCTATGTGAATATTAAAGAAAGGACGCAGATGGATTCATGACAACATTGTCATTTGGTGATGGTGATGTGTTTGTACATCTTACTTTTTATGGATTTGTTCATACTGACAAAAAAATGACAAAAAATTAAAATTTAATTTTTAAACTAGATACCCCAATGATGATTGTGGCCAAGTTCGGTTAAATTTGGCACATTAGATTCAGAGGAGAAGATTTTTGTTAAAGTTAACGACGACGGATTTCTGACGACGGACGCCAAGTGATGAGAAATGCCAATTGAGCTAAAAAAAATTAAAACTTCACCCGAAGCAAAACACGTAATAACGTTTATGCAACTGTTTCACTAAACTACTAGCAGCAATAGCAAATTAAATATATCTAAGAAAGTGGAAAAGCAGGATTTAGAAAAAACAATTTTTATAGAAAGTTGTATTGGTGAATAAAAGCAGTTAACAGTTTGTTATTCGGGTCTTTGCTTTTATGTTCTTATAGAAGTCAGCTAGAGGGACAACCATCCAGTTCAACTATTGTAGTAATCTTCTAATAAATCATATCAATATTGGTAATCATATTTACTTAACAGTTTCTCATCACTTGGCGTCCGTCGTCGTTAAATTTTACAAAAATCTTCTTTGAAACTACTGGGCCAAATTTAACCAAACTTTGCCACAATTATCATTGGGGTATTTAGTTTTAAAAATGTGTCCGGGCACCCGGCAAACCAACCACGATGGCCGCCATGTGCTAAAAATAGAACATAGGGGTTGCAGCATCTGAAATGGCAATTTTGTTTTCGTCATGAATATTATTAATTTATAGATACAGATAAACTATAAACAGCAATAATGTTCAGCAAAGTAAGATCTACAAATAAGTTAACATGACCAAATGGTGCTGTTGAACCCTCAAGGAGCTATTGCCCATTTAAGTCATTTTTTAACAATTTTCATAGTTTTGGTAAATTTTAAGAAAGTATTATCCTCTGTTACTAATGGGCAAAATTCATTATAAATGAAGATAATTGTAGGTAGCATGAATGTTCAGTAAAGTAGGGTCTGCAAACACATCGCCATCAACGAAACAATTTAGTCATTAGTATATCTGTGTCTTTTGCTTAATTTGCATATAGCCCTCGGGATTGTCATTTCTGTTTTTACAACCCCTTGTGTGTCTTGCAGTTCTTTTTCAATGCGTACAAATTTGTAATCTTGCAAATGAGAACGCAAAGTTAATATGTATTAGAAGTATTTAGCTTTATATGAAATAAATAAAACTAAAAAAATGCATAAGTTGATATTGCAGAAAATATACAATGGTGAAAAAAATATTGCTTTGCACTATGTGAAGTTACGCATTCCTAAAATATATTGCATTGCCTGGGAGGCAATTCATTTTGTTTTTATTTGACGACTGAACCAAAAAAAATAACAAGAAAACACAATTTATTTTCATGTTTATTCCTTTTACCATTTCAGAGAACACATAATGGAATGTATCACAAACCCATTCGGAGGAATATTTACAAACGAAGATTAACCACGAAAAATATCTGACGCCACTTTCAAACGTTATAATGGACTCACAACAAAACAGTTCTGCAATACGTCAACCGATTGATCTTGGTAACTGGTTAAAATACTTTTTTTTATGTAACACAAAGAAAAAAAAATCACAAGTTAAAAAAAACGTAATTTGTCCCCAGCATTTTTGTTTTAATTATCATATTGTTTTTCGTTGGTCTTAATCCTTTTATCTTTATGCCACAACATATTCAAAATAATAACAATCAATATGACACATCAGCTTTAATTAGTGATAACAGAATCCATATTTTTTATCAAATAATTGTAATTTAATCATAAACATTGAGACATCGAAGTCAAAATAACTCTAAATGCAATGGACATCTACTACACTTACAATAGTTATAAAAGGTACCAGGATTATAAATTAGTACGCCAGACGCGCGTTTTGTCTACATAAGACTCATCAATGACACTTATATCCGAATATTTATAAAGCCAAACAAACACAGTTGAATAGATCTATTGAGGATTCAAAATACCAAAAAGTTGTGCCAAATACGGCTACGGTAATCTATGCCTGGGATACGAAAATCCTTAGTTTTTCATTTGTAAACAGGATATTTATATTAATGACCACATAAGTGGTTTTCATGTCAACACCGAAGTGTGAACTACTGGGCTGCTGATACCCTCGGGTGAAACGTCCAACAAAAGTGGCATCGACCCAGCGGTGTAAATAGTTATCAAAGATACCATGATTATAATTTAGTATGCCAGACGCGCGTTTCGCCGCCTACATAAGACTCATCAGTGACGCTCATATCAAATTATTTTGAGTTTTTCGAAAAATTCAAAGTTTTGTTAACAAGAAATTTTTAAAACAAAATACTACATTACTGAAATTTAGTACTTTATTATATTTTCCAGAAGCAATATCAAACACAGATGAAGCCTTCACGCAAGCTCAAGTAGCTAAAGTAGCTCAAGTATCTGTCCGTTCTCTTTCTGCCAACTTGCGCCAACAAATAAAGATAAGAAAGGAAATTCAGAATATTTACAGCTGCATCACATTAGGCAATATATTTGTGTTTACCGACTTTTTTAATAATCAACTTATTATTTATTATGCAGACGGTACTGATGCCCATTATATTTCTCTCCCCATTAAGCCATTGTATATAACAAAGGTAGATAGTAACACCGTAGCAGTATCATGTACTAGCAAAACCATACTGATAATAAATATTTGTACAGGTTCTGTCACAAGTTCAATCAAAACCAGTAGTCGATGCTATGGAATAGTATATGATGAAAACAACCTCTATGTTGTTAATGATAATGAAATAGATGTGATAGACCTGACAGGTAAATTTAAAAATACAATACCCATTCCTTCACTAAATATCAGAGACATTTCAATATTTAAAGACATATTGGTCTACATAGACAACAGATCAATATACTACTGCTCGTTAGATGGAACATTAAGGTGGCAATTTAAAAACGATAAATTTAAAAAATTACATGGTGTGACAACAGATTGTGAGGGGAATGTGTACGTGACGGATGAATGGGCGAACACCGTATTTTTTGTATCTGGCATCGGTAATCGGTTTGGAGATATTCTCAATGGACGAGATGGACTCATTAAGCCGTGCGGAGTTCACTTTGACAAAAAAGAAAATGTTTTGCTTGTTTGTAATGCACATGTCGGAAAGTCTTTTCTTTTTGACATAAAAAAGGAACTCGAATAAAAGAATATAGTTATACTTAAAGACCAGGCTTTTTTTCGGAAATCGAGTGAATTGTGTTACTTATAAAGAATGAACTACATTACTTGAATAATCTTGAAAAACTCCCGCACCCTTATGCGTTCTTCAGCTACCCCCTTAAAATATGTATACTAGTATAGTGATAATGGACATCATACTAAACTCCGAATTATGCACAAGAAACTAAAATTAAAAATCATACAAGACTAACAAAGGCCAGAGGCTCCGGACTTGGGACAGGCGCGAAATTGCGGCGGGGTAAAACATGGGTATAAGATCTTAACCCTCCCCTAAATCACGAGCCAATTTAGAACAGTAAACTCATAACAATACGCACATAAAAATTCAGTTCAAGAGTGGTCCGATGTCTGAAGATGTAACAAAAACATTTAAATTGAAATTTAGATTTTTATTTTGTACATAGTTATCCACCACAGATGAATAGCATGGACAGACAGAGTAGAAATGGTATTCACCCTCATGTTTTTTCTGTTACAGGATACGCAAATACATTGTAGGATTACATATTTTATGCTGGTATATAACTAGAGAATGGGCACATAGTTTATATTTACTTGATTTTGCCATGTGATTAAGGACATTCCGATTTTATTTTCCTCTGAGTGCAGTATTAAATGATTTTCCTTTCACTGAAAACTGATCTGTCATATATGACGGTAAGCCAGATACTCTTCAGAGTACAATTATACCAATGAATTAACTTTCAATAGGAGATGAGTTTTGCATGGACATTTAACAGTTGTAAACAAACAAACAAACGAACAAATATTTTATTTGCCAATCACGGCGCCCAGAATGAGCAGAATAATTATAATATAATTTTCAAACATAATGTAAAGTAAATTCAAAATAGGTTAAACAAAGTACATAATATGATTGATTTTGATTTAGTTGATTGATATAATATTAAAGAAAATGAAGTAGGCAATTTGTAAATAATAAACATATATAATACAATATGACCAATAGTCTGTTATTCTGGTCCCTTTATTGGACAGCACACCTCGTGGTATATACTAATAATTTATCAAATGTAAAAGAAATATATTATGTAAATGCATATTTGATCATACATAATTTTATATAGAGAAATCTAATTTAATATTGTATTTCTGTTTATATTTAAAACCTCTAATAACTGACAAATTATTATCAAAATGTTTTTATCTTCATTTCCCATTAGCCAACTAAAAAGAGATTTGTTATCAAGTTTTGGAATATTTTTATTTTTACTATATATTTTGCTTAGAAAAAAGGGATTTCTAACATTATCCAGAGTTTTACATGTTAAAAGAAAAGAGCAGAAACTTAACAAGATATTTAAATTCGAAAACACTCAAAATTGTATGTTATTCAAGATTCCGAATCAAAAAACCGGTTCTTTGATTTCGAAAACCTACGACATTGTAGTGCTTGAAAATTTCACTTTTTACACACAACCTTGAAATAGGAGCAAGTTGATTAATCAGATGTGTCTGTAAATTTTATGAAAACTACTGTTGATGTTCGTTTGATGTTTTCACATAGTCAGCTTGTTAGTTGTAAAGATATGTCAATATTGAACTAGCACTTGTTAGTTGAATTCCTCAATTCTATGTACCCTGGTGTTGATTCAATGCCAGACATGGTAATTTTATAGAAAACCCCAACCTTTCGCCTCGTACTCTTATAGTATGTAATGCGATGCGCGATATATATATATGAATATTGCATACAGTGTTAGCAATAATTTTTTTCAAACAAATTTATTGGTTTAAAGAAATGTACATCTGGACCTATTCAAGCACACCGCTTGATTTCAGTGGCTTCGCATGTGGTGTTTGGAATTTAAATGTTTTTTGGACTTTTTGTAAACATTAAACGTTAGCTGGTCATAGAAGGATAGAAAATCCTCTATTAAACTCTATGGAATTTCTTCCAAAACCTTAGGTTAATTTTCACTAAGGATTTTCTTATCCCGGGCATAGATTGTATATAAATATATTGATATGAACGTCACTGATGAGACTTATGTAGACGAAACGCGCGGCTGGCGTACCAAATTATAATCCTGGTACCTTTGATAACTTTGACACCACTGGATCAATGCCAATGCTGGTGGACGTATCGTCCCCGAGGGCATCACCAGCCCAGTAGTCAACACTCCGGTGTTGTCATGAATATCAATAATATGGTCATTTTCCTAAATTTCCCGATTACAAAACTTTGATTTTTTCGAAACACTAAGATCCCAGGCATAGAATACCTTAGCCGTATTTGGCACAACTATTTGGAATTTTGGATCCTCAATGCTCTCCAACTTTTAACTTGTTTCGCTTTACAAATATTTTGATATGAGCATCACTAATGAGTCTTATGTAGACGAAACGCGCGTCTGACGTACTAAATTATAATCGGAAATCCTGATATCTTTGATAACTGTTCTTCATTTTTTTCTTTTTTCTAAATAATGCAATTAATTTATAAATAATAATACTTTGCACAAATTTCCCCTGTGATATATGTACCTAATGGTCTATATCTATCTTTCATTATCTTGGCTGTTTTAATATAATGGCAGTTTGAAAATTTCGTAATTAACAGGCCACAGAAATGATCATTAACCTTATTAATTATGTACCCCTGTGTTGACTCATTGCTGAACATATGGAAATTCAATAGAAAATCCACACCCTTTATCCTTGTTCTCTCATATATGGCAATTTGATGACTGATAGCTATAGGAGTGTTTCATGTATGTTCAATAGATATAGAAAAATGTGGGTTTAGTACCAATAAACAACCCTCTATCAAAGTAAGAGTTTATAAAACTAACCCATTGATTGACACCACACTAGGGTATTATTTTCTGTATTATAAGACAATATGTTAACTTTTTTCATTTGAAAAACTTACAAAACTTTGTCAACTTCAGATTTATTTTTAATATGAATCTGAATTTGCCTTCCTATTTTAAAAATTCTAAGGAACTAAAATGGGGATAGTACAATCTTAATATGCAAGACTTTCGAGCAATGTAGGTCAGTTCCCCGTTGTTAACAGTACATCTGATGGTAATGCCTTCTTCAAACATAAAGGTTGGGAAGAGTTTTCAAATCTCTTAGGTTTTGCTTAACATCCCAACGTCCTCTTTAAATATAGACAGTTCTTTACTGAAAAAAGTCAGACTTCTTGCAGTTTTTGTTTTTTGTTTTGTACGTTAGCTCTTGCCAGTAAGGCATTTATACATTTTTAGGAGATGGTTGGATGTTGGTTAATATCTCTTTGAGAGCTAACTTCATTGATATAAAATGGGGATAGTACAACCTTAATATGCAAGACTTTCGAGCAAACCGATTTTGTTCAATTTCATGATAACAACTTAAAATACTAAATGACATAAAAAGTAAACTTAAAATGTAGGTGAATTCCCCGTTGTTAATAGTGTATCTGATTTTTATGACTTCCTCAAAGACAAAGTATAGGGATATGCTTCTCATCAATTTTGGGGTAGTGGTGAACATGCCCACATCCTCTATTTGAATAGACAGTTCTTCCCTGAACAAAATAAGACTAGTTTGTTTGTACTATAGCTCTTGCCAGACTAAGTATCTACCACATTTACTTAAGGAGGAAACCCGTCACAAAACAAAAAACAATAGTCTTATGTCTGTGCAGAGACACTATGGTCTCATTTTCTGTTTTATCAGAAAATGCAAATATCTGAAATTGTGTCTTTTGAAAAACTTACAAAACTTTGTCAACTTCAGATTCATTTCTAATATCAATCTGAAATTGACATACTATTTTGAAAACTTTAAGGAACTAAAATTGGGATAGTACAACCTAATTAATATGCAAGACTTACGAGCAAATCAATTTGGTTCCAATTCATGATAAGAACTTAAAATACTAAATGACATAAAAAGTAAACTTACAATGTAGGTTAGTTCCCCGTTGTTGACTGCGCAGTGGAGGATGATTCCTTCCTCAAAGGCGTTGGTTGCAAATATGTTGCTCATTTGTTCAAACGATGTGGTGACCATTCCGAAATCTTCAATATATATGGACAGTTCTTCTCTGAAAAAAAAGTAACACAGTGACTGTTTTTTTTGTACTTTAGCTCTTGCCAGTAAGGCATTTAAACATTTTTTAGATGATTGGATGTTGGTAATTGTGAGGGGAGCCAACTTTATGGACATGTCATTAATATACATTGTTTTTGATATAAAAGATACAAAAAGGAGACCTCAATTGTATTTAAGGTAATGAATATCTTATATGGAATTATCGTAGCTTCATATAGATGTCCAGTGTACATTTCAAAATATTTGCTTTAAAGTTCATTTTACCATTTTTTTAATTTGTTTCAGTATTAAAAGACATGAGGTTTCAACGTCAATTGCTGACAGAACTATTCCTAAGACCTCGGAAAATCCGAAACATCCCAGCAAACCATGGTTTGGTGACGCTTGTGATCAAGCCATAGGTGACCGTAAAAAATCTGAAAGACGGTGCAATCAACAACCAAAGACGGAAAACTTGAGTAATTTCGGTATTTTTCGCGCTAAGGCACGGCGGACTTGTAGGCAAGCCCGACGAACATCCTGGAAAAAATTTGTCTCAGGGATTACATCTCGCATTCCGATGACAAAAGTTTGGAATATGGTAAAAAAATCCATTATATCTCCTATAATTACCCCCAAGGGTGACTGGGGTATAGAAATATGGTTACTTGGTCTTCTCCCGACCAGCAGTAAAACGCTTGCCGAAGTGGGGCGTCCGTTTGGCTGTGCGGGATGTATCAAGTTCGCAGTCACGTCCGGTCAGAAGGGGGACGTTAAATCCGATGCCTCGTGTAAAGAGAGTGCCACGCTCTTTGCACGTTAAGAACCCTTGCAACAACTCTTTTAGTCCATCAGCTGGTAGGGCAAAATTTCTGTGTTACACCCCAGGGTACCGCAATTATGTCTGTAAAATACCAAAATGATAAAATAAATAATAAAGTTTCCCACCTGCTCGATTTGCTTGAATTAATCTATAAAATGTAAGAGCTGTAAAGTGAAATGTGATGCTTTCTTTCTCAGTTTTATGGTGATCGTGACATGCGAGTAGAGTATGAGAGACAATAGAGGGTTCACATTAGCATATTTCAATTACATAAAGTGATTTTAGTTGTATATGTACAGGATTTTATTCATGTGTTTTGAACAGCTACAACACATATTTTAAATTGTGATACAGGGATTAAAATTATTCCTTGTCTGGTGGTCTAGGACCAGTAGAACTTGCATCGGATTCAGACCGTCTAGCAGATTTTGTAAGCTGTTAAACCAGTTGAAATTTGACAATTACACTGCTGTTTGCATGCCAATCACGCTTTGTGTACCTGCAAAATCAATTGCACAGTACTAGGGATATTCACAATTTTTCAAATTACTCATAATTTCAGATGAGGATCCCTCTGACAGTACAACAACAATTGTGGAATGTTTCAAACCGCCTGATAATAAAATTACAGAAGTTGATGGATAAAAAGAAGATAGAAATAAAGCCCATCAAAATGATAAAAAAAAGTCGAAAAATTTCAGAAATCATGGCAAATGGATCATAAGTTGCTGCTTTACAATGTGGATCAAAATTTTATTAATTGTACCACCTGTGAAAAATTTGCTTTGACGGAAAATGACAATCGGTTTTTGTAACTTTATCCATCAATTTTAAATGAAGGATGGAGAGGAAATAACTAATTAGCACCCAAAGTGACTAGCCAATAAACTAACTTATTTTAGTCAGTACAAAATCCAATACGAAAGGATCATTGCTGAAATACATGGATATAGCAAAAATTAAACAAAAAAGAGACAATTCTGTGATTTATAAAAACAATAAGACAAAACACACACATCAATTATGCATTTATTCCAACTGATGAATTTCTGTTTATGATACATTTGTCTTTATAAATAAGAAATCTGTTGAGAGCATCAGTCTTCGTAGACTTCATTGATGTCGAGTCTGGCAGGTTTACTTATCCTATTCCAGCCATGCATAGTTTCCTAGAGACATCTTGCTTAAATTTGTTATTTCTTCAGTGGACAGCCACGAAAGCTCCAGGAGCAACGTGTGCAAATACATTCGATAAATCTAAAAAAAAAACAAGAAATCATTCCAAATATTTGGAGAGGACAATGTTTTAAATAGATATGACAATCAAATCTTTACAAAAATTTAACAATACTTTTAGATATTTGGATGATATATTGGCTCTCAATAATGACGACTTCAGTATGTATACTAAAGAAATTTATCCTGTAGAACTTACTTTAAATAAAGCTAATGATAACAATGACCACTGCCCTTTCCTCGATCTTGATATCTATATCATAAACGGGAAGCTTAATACAAAAATTTATGATAAAAGAGATGATTTTTCATTTCCTATTGTTAATTATCCATGTTTAGATGGTTACGTTCCCTTGTCACCATCTTATGGTGTTTATATATCTCAACTTGTACGATTCGCTCGTGTATGTAACAACGTATTAGATTTTAGCGAGAGAAATTTATGTATTACTGAAAAATTATTACACCAGGGTTTTCGATATCACAAACTGGTCGAAACATTTACTAAATTTTATCACCGGTATAAGGAAATAATTCGTAAATATAACTTAAAAGAGGGACGAAAGACACCAAAGGGACAGTCAAACTCGTAAATCTAAAACAAACTGACAACGCCATGGCTAAAAATGAAAAAAGACAAACAGAAAAACAATAGTACACATGACACAACATAGAAAACTAAAGAATAAACAACACGAACCCCACCAAAAACTAGGGGTGATCTCAGGTGCTCCGGAAGGGTAAGCAGATCCTGCTCCACATGCGGCACCCGTCGTGTTGCTTATGTGATTACAAATCCGGTAAATAGTCTAATTCGGTAGGTCAAATTCATGAAAGGGAAGGGGATTGTAGTAACATGCAGACATCTTATACGTTCAGGTATTTCACATCCATTTTTTTATGGAAATATTCTTTATAAAGCACAAACATGTTAGTATTCTCCTCAGAAACTAACAAAACCTTTAAATAGACTTATTAAAAGGGGATACAGTTACGATACTGTTGTCAGGTCATTAAAGATTGCATATTTTGGCTTTATCATTGATTCACTGATAGGGTCTTTGCATCGGAACTAAACACATTTATTTCTAAAAAAACAGTTGTTGGCATGACACGGGTTATGTTCTTCTCGTATATTTTATGATAGTATGATACTAAACCCCTAACACGAGATTGTACCTGATATTCATATGATGAAAACATAATCTTTCAATCAGTTTAATTGAGGTCTGGAGCTGGCATGTCAGTTAACTGCTAGTAGTCTGTTGTTATTTATGTATTATTGTCATTTTATTTATTTTCTTTTTGTTACATCTTTTGACATCGGACTCAGACTTCTCTTGAACTGAATTTTAATGTGCGTATTGTTATTCTTTTACTTTTCTACATTGGCTAGAGGTATAGGGGGAGGGTTGAGATCTCATAAACATGTTTAACCCCGCCGCAATTTTGCGCCTGTCCCAAGTCAGGAGCCTCTGGCCTTTGTTAGTCTTGTATGATTTTAAATTTTAGTTTCTTGTGTATAATTCGGAGTTTAGTATGACGTCCATTATCACTGTACTATTATGCATATGTTTAGGGGCCAGCTGAAGGACACCTACGGGTGCGGGAATTCTCGCTACCTTGAAGACCCATTGGTTGCCTTCGGCTGTTGTCTGCTCTATGCTAAATATAATTGTTTACTTCAAAAC
This sequence comes from Mytilus trossulus, assembly GCF_036588685.1. Classification (NCBI taxonomy): domain Eukaryota; kingdom Metazoa; phylum Mollusca; class Bivalvia; order Mytilida; family Mytilidae; genus Mytilus; species Mytilus trossulus. The sequence continues at coordinate 86,727,613 of NC_086377.1, read as the reverse complement.
ATAAATAAATGTTTTTTGGTTTTTATTAAGAAGCATGTGTTTGATAACTGGAAAGATGGTGGAATATCCAATGATCAAGAATTAGCTTCTATAATTCAAAACACTGATGACAACTGCACTATTGTAATAGTCGATAAAAATTTCAATTTTCAGTTTACAGATTCAACTGTAAACAATATATTTGACACCAATCTTAACAGAAATTTTGATTTAAATGAGGAAAATAACACTGAACATATTTATGCAAATGAACAGATTCTAAATCCTACAACCAGTTCTACATGTTCTAATGAATTGCAAAGTGATTCAACTGATAATTTTATTTATACTGCAGTAGCATTATCTAATGAAAACAAAACCATAGCTTCAAGAAATGCGTATGAAATTGATGAAATCCCAAGTCATCAAGGTGAAAGTAATGGCAACAATACAACAAGGAAACAACATGTAAAAAATACAGAAGAGCAAAATGAAGACACATGAAAATGATGAATCGATGAGAGGTAGAAAAGGGAAAAGACAATCGGAATTATGGAAACAAAATCTTAGGAAAAGAAAACGGCAGCCAGGTATGGAATATGTAAATACTAGAGGTAAAACACAGCGAAAAAGAGAAGTTAAACAAGGAACAAAGGACTGTAAAGGTGGATGCAGGTTTAAATGCAGTAAAAATATATCAGAAACAGAAAGGAAAGCGATTTTTAAAACTTTTTAGTCATATAGCGGTTCTGAAAAAAATGTATTTTATGGAAATATATCAGATGAGTCTAAAGATAGAATCAGAAACCATATCAATTCATTTCCTCGAATGGACTCCCACTATTGTAGGTCTTCTGTAAAAAGACAATATCTTGATCCATGTTTGTCGATAGCAAAAATGTATGAGCTTTATGTTTTAACATGTAATACAACAAATGTTACTCCAGAAAAATATCATACATATAAACACACATTTAATTTTGAATTTAATTTGGGTTTCCACACTCCGAAGAAAGACAGATGTGACCACTGTGAGGAGAACAAATTCAATAAATTGATCAATCAAGCTGGTGAAGATTTAAAAATGAAGTATGAACTACACATAAGTGGAAAGAGATAACGACAGAAGCTCCGACAAGGCAGTTCTTTGCTTTGACATGGAAAATGTTATAACCTGTCCAAGGGCAAATATTTTAATTTTTTTTTAGAAAAGAAAATTGAATGTGTTCAACTTAACTGGACATTTCTCGTTAAATAAATGTGTTTATAATGCAGTTTGGTCAGAACACATAGCAGGCAGAGGTGCCAATGAAATTATGAGTGCCTTACTAAACATTGTCAGGAATACACGATGATAAAATATATACATTAAAAATTATATTCAGAATCATTTAAAATCTTTTTCCAAATGCATTCATAGTCTACTTGTTAAATGTTTTACTGTTTTAAGTCCAGTACCATTTTAAGATATGTGACCAAAAAGATAAAATCTCCAAATCATTTTTGTTCTTTTTTATATAAACGGAGTGCGTTTGTTATTATCGGTAACAAGAAAACATCAACATTCATCAATTTAAAATTCAAACAGACTTAATCATCGTTCTTTCATTGCTCCTTTGTAAAAAAAAAACAATTATCAGTTTTTCAGATGCAGTTATCTCAATTTTCAAAAATATGGACATAGACCACCATTAGATTCACACGACGATGTCTTGGTGCCCCTTTCTCAAATATCTTCTTAATCAATGTGAATTTAAAGCCGTACGTGCCATGCAGTTGAATAATGTGTTTTTCAACACATGTCAAATGTTAATTTTGTACTCGATGGTCTGCAAACTGCTGAAATTATTTGTGTGACAGTGGTTGTTGTTGTAGTTGTGTGTGTCAATTACGGATATATTTGTTCTGATTGCTTCACTTAGAAATTTCCAACTGTTATTGTCGAGGGATATGATGCTGGGATTTATTAGTTAATTGGTGTAGTTCAAATGTTTGCTGCTATATATATACACTTGCTCCTCATGGACCACTCTCAAGATAGAACACAAAGAAAACCTACTTCCCAGCCTCCCTTTGGCTCGAGGTAATTAAATCAGCCAAAATCGACGTTTTTCCATGGGGTATTTTATTTTTGACTTTTAATCTTAACGTCATAGACATGCAATTGTTCCCCTTGTACTCATCAAGAGCAAAGCATGCTCTGTTGGCTAGATTCAGAGCTGTATCCAGTTCCATGTCGTGTCTGTTCAGGCGTCTTTACTTGCGCCAACTGTTCAGGCTTCGAACTCTGTGGTCGTATAAAACTGCGCCCTGCAGAGCATCTAGTTGTTACTTGTGTTTAATATTGTTGGGTCTTCCTAAGAGAAAAGTCGCGACAGTAGACTATAAAAAAAAAATTGAACTTCTGGTATAAATGACAAGTCATTTGAGTATGTATTTCAGAAAATAGTCGATAATAATTCAGATCAGGGGTGAATTACATCTGCCGGCAGAGGAATATGACATACTTGACCTTATGTCAGATGACGAGTCCAATAAGTTTGATGAGGACGCTGCCTTCATCTATACCACGCCACACAAAGAGCAGTGAAACTTCGCGAGTCTGATGAAGAGGTAGAGTTGAGAGTCGTGCTGAAAAGAAACTAGAGGCTCTAAAGAGCCTGTGTCGCTCACCTTGGTCTATGTGCATATTAAACAAAGGACACAAATGGATTCATGACAAAATTGTATTTTGGTGATGGTGATGTGTTTGAAGTTCTTACTTAACTGAACGATTTTGCTTCTTACAATTATATCTATCATGAACTTTGCCCATTAGTAACAGAGAACTATATTTGGTAAAAATTTACATAAATTTACCAAATTAATGAAAATAGTTAAAATTGACTATAAAGGGCAATAACTCCTTAAGGGGTCAATTGACCATTTAGGTCATGTTGACTTATTTGTAGATCTTACTTTGCTGAACATTATTGCTGTTTACAGTTTATCGCTATCTATAATAGTATTCAAGAAAACCAAAAACGGCAAAATTTCTTTAAAAATTACCAATTGGAGGGCAGCAACCCAACAACCAGTTTCCAATTCATCTGAAAAATTCAGGGCAGATAGATATTGACTTGATTAACAATTTAACTTCTTGTCAGATTTGCTCTTGATGCTTTGGTTTCATAGTTATAAGCAAAAAACTGCATTTTACACCTATGTTCTATTTTTAGCCGTGGCGGCCATCTTGGTTGAATGGCCAGGTGATCGGACACATTTTTCAAACTAGATACCCCAAAGATGACTGTGGCCTTGTAGTTTCAGTGGAGATTTTTTAAAAGATTACTTAGATTTATGAAAAATGGTTAAAGATTGACTATAAAGGGCAATAACTCCTAAAGGGGTCAACTGACCATTTTGGTCATGTTGACTTATTTGTAGATCTTACTTTGCTGAACATTATTGCTGTTTACAATTATCTCTATCTATAATAATACTCAAGATAATAACCAAAAACAGCAAAATTACCAATTCAGGGGCAGCCACCCAACAACCGATTGACCAATTCAGCGGAAAATTTCAGGGCAGATAGATCTTGACCTGATAAACATTTTTATCCCATGTCAGATTTCCTCAAAATGCTTTGGTTTTTGAGTTATAAGTCAAAAACTGCATTTTACCCCTATGTTCTTTTTTTAGCGGTGGCGGCCATCTTGGTTGGTTGACCAGGTCACGCCAAACATTTTTTAAACTAGATACCCCAAAGATGATTGTGGCCAAGTTTGGATGAATTTGGCCCAGTAGTTTCAGAGGAGAACATTTTTGTAAAAGATTACTTTAATTTACGAAAAATGGTTAAAAATTGACTATAAAGGGCAATAACTCCTAAACGGGTCAACTGACCATTTTGGTCATGTTGATTTATTTGTAGATCTTACTTTGCTGAACATTATTGCTGTTTACAGTTTATCTCTAACTATAATAATATTCAAGATAATAACCAAAAACAGCAAAATTTCTTCAAATTTACCAATTCAGGGGCAGCAACCCAACAACCGATTGACCGATTCATCTGAAAATTTCAGGGCAGATAGATCTTGACCTGATAAACATTTTTACTCCTGTCAGATTTGCTCTAAATGCTTTGGTTTTTGAGTTATAAGCCAAAAACTGCATTTTACCCCTATGTTCTATTTTTAGCCGTGGCGGCCATCTTGGTTGGTTGACCGGGTCACGCCACACATTTTTTAAACTAGATACCCTAATGATGATTGTGGCCAAGTGTGGTTCGATTTCGCCCAGTAGTTTCAGAGGAGAAGATTTTTGTAAAAGTTAACGACGACGGACGACGGACGCCAAGTGACGAGAAAAGCTCACTTGGCCCTTCGGGCCAGGTGAGCTAAAAAACGACTCAAGAGAGATGATTGATTGATTGATTGATTGTTGGTTGCTTAACGTCCAGTGGCAAATATTTCATGCATATTCAGGACGAGAACAAGTTCACAATAAATACAATAGGTAGGTTGATATAATAGAGGATGATGGTCGGGGTTATTTGGACTGCCACTGGAAAATGAGGGTATATTGGATAGAGACAGAAATTTTGCCTTGCAACAGGCCACCTACGGACCCCTCAAAGAGTTGTTGCAAGGGTTCTTAACGTGCAAAGAGCGTGGCACTCTCTTTACACGAGGCATCGGATTTAACGTCCCCCTTCTGACCGGACGTGACTGCGAACTTATACATCCCGCACAGCCAAACGGACGCCCCACTTCGGCAAGCGTTTTACTGCCGGTCGGGAGAAGACCAAGTGACCATATTTCTATACCCCAGTCACCCTTGGGGACTCAAGAGAGATGTGAACGTAGATTGACTGCATATTCTCCTGTTCATACGAATGGTCAGTTATGTCTTGTCATGGTCTATTGACTCTGAAACTTAGTTTACATGTATTATTGTTTGATTAAGTCAGTTATTGGTTAACCACTAATGAACTGAACGGTCAATGATATTTAGTGTGCAGTTGTATAAACTTTGTCACTTTCAATTTCTATCGCGGATATTTGGCCCTGTCCTCCTCAATTATTCATTGGACAGAGAAAAAAAATAAGCATGCAATGAAATTAATTGTCAACATGATTTATGAAAACAATGTGACTTCTAAGCATTGATACAGATCTTATTTAAATCTTAAATATATCTCTATATATATATTAACAATGAGAGTCGGGTAATACTCATAAAATTCTTGCTACTGGACAGCAACAATCAATAGAAATTGAAAGTGACAAAAGTAAATGCCTTTAGATTTTCTCTTGGGTTTTAATGTTTGGTTTCTTGTTCTCTGTGGAATGGTATCTGATTGATGTTTCTGTATTTTCATGTTTGTGTAATCGGTATTAAATTAATACATGAAAGCAGTTGACTCGAGAATGTTTTTGGTATATCTGCCGGAATTTCTTCCTCTTTCTGCATCTTTCAAACCGAGAAGAAAGATATACTAATAGAATAAATGATTACTGAAAAACAAATAATTAATTTATCAAATTGTAGGCACAATTGTTTTGTACTAGATGCAAGCTTTAAAACCCAAATTATCAAAGAAATTTAGCTACAAATGAAATGAAAACCAATCAAACGCTCAAGCATCTCAAAAATTCTTCAAATGGTCTTTACAAGTGTCGTGCAATACGTTAAGTGATGTATTTCTATGTTCAAAAACAAAATCTTTCTTCACGATAGCAATAAAATAAAATGACATGCCGCTACGTACCTTTCAAACGAAACCGACTCTACGTCTGGTCAGTGATTCCAGTATCCTGTACTCTGTCTTTCAATAACTGCAATACAAATTAATTTCTGCTATACTAAGTACAAAATCATATTTAAAAAAAGGTCGAATTGCTTGTATCAAGCCTTTGAATACATCTATCAACCAATATATAATACGGAGGTTTATGGGGAGGGTGGAGATCGTGCGAGGGCTGTATAGCCATGCAAGGTCGTTGAAATTGTCCATCATATCATCAAACATGTGCAACACCGCCGTATTATTGTGCCTGTCCAAAGTAAGGAGCCTCTTGCCTTTACAAGTCTCGAATGTGTTTAAAGATTTTTTTTTTAAATATTTAGAGTTTAGTATAACGTTTGATCAAAAGAAGAAATTTATATGAAAAAAGATGAAAACGAATATACCTCAAAGGTTATTGATGGAGAGGCGTTATAACCTCTTGCATCATTAAAATCATTGGTAGTACCACACACTTTATGTGGTACAGCTTTCCGGCCTGGAGATGTCTGTCACTCCATTCCAGGCCGTCAACATGGCTGTATGGCCACTATACTTTAGTTGATTTCTCTCCTCTTGAAGCCACTGGCTATCTGTAATTCACCTATCTACAAATCTACAATTCATGAATATTAAAGTCAACTTAGATGGAATCAACTGTCCATCTCCATTCAATTTGAAAATGTTATTATTGTATCAGATGAAAAAAAAGGACATACTTTTTACAGTTTCTTAATTTTGAAAAAAAATGTATAACATTGAAACTAAAAGGGTCTTATCACTTTATAATCACAGCAAACATTTGAATGATTGGGATTTGATTTTGTAACTACTAATAAAACTTGTCATATATATACATACTCAAAACACAGGGAAATTATCGAGAGAAAAAAATTGCATTTTTGAAACGAAAAATCAAAGCTGTGGTTCAAATGGTTTTTTTTTTACACAGAAGGCGTTTCAAACAAAGAGATATGTTGCGCAGAAGAATACTATTGTAAAACTGAGAGAATATAAAGTTAAAGACCCCAAAAATGTCATGTCTCTAGTTTGAACAATATATGTACATGTATGTTGGTTACTATCTTATTCGTATTATAACATATTTGGCTAAAATATGATTAAAAGATGTTATTTTCTGTGATTAGTACTCTGTTTATATTGCGACTTAAGTAAAGGCATGACTACTTTTAATACAAACACTTGTAATGCCAGCTTTCTCCAACGAAATTCGAACCCCGTTGGATATGGATGCCGCTTGGTTCATTGTATACACTGGGGGATTGAAAAATTGTTCTTTCAAACCCACCTCAGTTTGGATGAGGGGACCACTTGTCTTCATTATCTGAAAAAAGGAATTCGTTATGCAGTTTGCAACTATTTCATGGATATTGAAACTAATGTTTAGTTTATCAAACACATAAGTGCAAACAATGTAAAAGAGAGGTTTAATTTAGACAAAATTATATTTAAATATTTTAATTTAAACACCGATAAAATGTATTACTACAACACCTTCTGCTATGATAATGTCGCATAGTTTGTGTTACATTTGTAATTATCTATTTTATGTATTATTGACATTTTTGCAATTTAAATGTAACTATAGTTTACATATAGACTTTGGTAATACAAATTTTATATTACTAGTATCATCTGCCTAATATTTTGCTTCAAAATCTGCAAAACTTCAATAATTATTTCTTTTGATTGCATACAAGGGTAGACCTTACTTTCTATAACATATATATATATATATATAATTGCACGAGTCTATATTGAAAACTACGTCCAAAGCTATGATTTCGTTGGATAAAAACCACATTTTTTATACGTGTGCATGTAAAACAAATTTCGTTGTAGAAGGTTGAAATTTATATATACAATACATATTAACTACATACACATACTATTTGTTCTTTTATGCAAAGAATAGGTTTTGTATCTTTCGTAAACAGAATATCTAATGTCCCCTTTATGCAAAGAATAGATTCCCGTCGTGTCCTTCGCAACTTCAATTTTCATCTTTAAATAATACGTTATACAACTTACAACTGTGTCCGGCCTAATCGTATAGCCGTATGTTGGATCAATAAACAGTTTGATGAATTTGAGTTGGTCATCTCTGTTAACCTGCTGGGCCTTTTTTTCTCTGAATGTTGAAATCTCACATATTTTGTTGTCCACAATCGTCCACACTCTATTTAAGGGATTTCCCGTCAAGGGTGAATCTCTTCCTGACGAGAAATGAAACTACCTCTTCCATGATATATGCTTTTACATTCTGAAATAAAGAAAAGTTTCCCTAATACTTAATAGAATGGGGCTCAGTAAAACACGACACAATTAAATGTTAAATAGAAATAGTTTATGGATTGAGATAGACTAATTTCAACTTATTTTACATACGTAAAGAAGCAAAAAAAAATTAGAGATTGGAACACTCCAACAAAATGGTGTTAAAGTAATATTTAAACATTAAACATATTGAAATAAAAAAAGAATAGTCATAAGCTAAAAATTGAATTGACCTTAGTCAAACCTGACACAATTTAATGTTTAAAAGAAATTGGTTACGACTTAAAATAGATTAATTTCAACTTATTCCACATAAAGTGAATACTTAAGCATGAATTGAACATGCTAAAATATGACGAGGTGAGAATAGACACACACAGTTTCAAGCCAATCAGCCAAACCATAAAACCATCAACTCATATCAAAATATGTATGCGTCTTAAAGTATAGTATCCATTCACCCTAAAATCTATGATAAAATGGACGATTTCAACTTCCCAATTATTAATTTCCCATTTCTCACCAGTAACATACCCTCTGCCCCTTCGTATGATGTTTACATATCACAATTGATACGTTATTCACGTGCTTGTTCACACTATACGGACTACATATACAGAAGTGTGCTCTTTACGCAGAAACTGCTCCAACAAAGTTATGAGGCGGACAGATTAAAATTGACACTCCGTAAATTTAATGGACACCATCACGAATTGGTGGATCCATACGATGTGTCTTTAACCAAATTAGCTTAGGACATTTTTACCACATGGTAGATTGTAGTTTGTCATTATGTCGTCTAATCTTTTAATTACCAAACGTGACTTATTCCCGATTGTGACTGTTTTGCTGAATGTGAATTCGCATTACTATAAGACGTGTTACGGTACTTGTCTATCCCAAAATCATGTATTTAGTTTAAATGTTTAATTTTATATTTGTAATTTTAATCGGATTTTGTCATATGTGTTGACGTCTTTTCTATTATATTTATATGTTATGGGAAGAAAAATTAATCACCGCTTCATTTATTAGATTAAATTTTGTTCAACGTAATCTGTACGATAATTTAAGTTTGGAGTTGGATTCATATCAAACTGGACATGTTTATATTATAGTTAATTGCTAGTAATAAGTATTGCAATACATTGTGTTTAAATATTAATAAACTATTTCTCTAAAGGTACCTTAAGGGCTGTTATGAATGTAAATCAAATGAATTGGTTAAAATAAAAATAAATTTCAAACAAATATTTATACTAAAGAGTTTTCATGAAGTTCGTTCTATTTGCAGTGAGGTAAATTGTCTGTCTTGATATCATGTATCATTTAACTTCATCTGGGTACAAAAGAAAAAAACAACAACAGCAACTCAGGAATTTGTCCATAGTATATGGACTTACAACTGAGATTATCAGTTAATGTGTTCAGTGAACCATGAAATTGGATCAAAATTCTTATATGCATTAAAATTAATAAAAAGATCAAACCATAGTCTAGGGAACTTGTGAATTAGTTTCTTCAAGTTGATTGGTCATTTCAACTTCATCCAAAACTACTTCAACCACAAATTTTAGTCATAAAAAAACTGATTTCTTACATATTTTTTTTTAGCATAATTCACAATGAAATTTTCATTTTTATGGGTTTTTTTTCTGTTTTTGAATACATTTAAGTCCTAAATCTAAATATCATAATTTTCCAGTTTTCATTTGTCAAACACAAAAATATCAATAAAACAATTTCCCTAATTTAACACTTTTGGAAAGCCATTCAAATAAATTCTAGGTCAAATTTTGCATATATTTGATATCAAAATTTATGCTAAAACAATTTTTTTTTTTGGAAAAATATTCATTGTTAATGGCCAAAAATAGCCATTATATATCTCTTCCTTTCATTCAATTCTTAAAATAAAATAAACATGGTCTTTGAAAACACAGAATTTTATTTAATTAAAATCATATCCATCAATAAAGTCTTTTACATGCTTTGGTAAATAAACAAGATGCAGTTAACTGGAAACCAGACAGTTTTACAACTGTTTTTGAAACTAATTCAGTCCATGATTGTATTTCACCTTTCTGACCCTTGACTGGTATTAGATTCCAAATTGTGGTTATTGAATCTTTGTACCACTGCACCTTTAATTTGTCCCCAACAAATTCCACAACTTTACCAATTTGTAGCCACTTGCCAGCATATGTTGGTACATCAAAAAGGCCAAAATCATCTAATTTCAGTGGGATATTAGCTGTCTTTGTTTTCTTTCCAAGTATAATCTGCAAAAAGTTATATTTTGATAAATTAAAGAACCTTTTGTAAACAAGGGGCCATATCATAATACATGTTCCTCCCATATATAGTGCAAACTGTTCGAGTGACCTTGAGCAAGTCTTTGTTAGCAAATATATGTTTTGTTTTCTCTTTTTTTAAATGATATCAATATTTTCTTAAACAAATTTATGTTTTATTGTTAGATTTTTTAGCTTTTTATATTGTTGAATCTGATCATCATTGAAGGAGTGCAGTGAACAATAGTTGCTAGCATCTGTCAGTTATTCTCTTGTGGGGTGATCTCATTGGCAATCATACCACATCAACCTAGAAATAAGTTTTACTAAAAAATAAATAAAACAACAGAGTTCTGGTATGTCCCCCATGGTGCACACAATTTATCTATCCAAGGTTGAAGGACAATATTCTTGATAGAAACACTTTTTTGGTAGCCCTGTCATAGCACTTTTCATAAATCTAATTTTACTAAGAGGCACAACTCTTGAAAAAAGGAAGGAATTGTCCACTGGTCTAATATGACGTGCTTCTTTCACTCACATAATATTGAATTCTTCAGAATAATAAACTTTATCAAATCATCATGCACTCAATATATTTCCTTAACTTTCAAACTCTTAAATGGTGCATATGACAGTACTAATCACTAATCACAGTGCCAGCCGTTTGCTTCTTTACAAACAAAAAGGGAGGTTCATGGAAGTGCCTACACAAATGCTTTTACACTTATACTTATCAGACATAGAAATTACCTGAATTGTAATAATTGATGCAAGCTATACTTTATTGTAGTTTTAACATGGGTAGGCATTATATTTGTGTTATTTTAGCCCTCACTATGGCTCAGGCAAAAATAATCACGAGTATTATACATACTCCTGTTAAAACTACAATAAAAGTATAGATAACATCAATCATTTCTTAATTATAGAACTTTTCCAAGATATTCCTGATATCTGCAAGACTTCAATAATTATTTCTTTGATTGCATACAAAGGTAGACCTTACTTTCTATAACATAAATGTATATATATAATTGCGCGAGTCTATATTGAAAACTATGTTCAAACCTACGATTGCGTTGGATAAAAACCACAATTTTTATACGTGTGCATGTAAAACAAATGTCGTTGTAGATGGTTGATTTTCTAAACACTTTATATATATATATACAATACATTTTAACATCATACACGTAATATTTGTTCTTTTATGCAAAGAATAGGTTTTGTATCTTTCGTAAACAGAATATCTAATGTCCCCTTTATGCAAATAATAGGTTTTGTTTATATCGAAATTTTTCAACTTTTACTTGATCTTTATATTCCCGTCATGTCCTTCGCAACTTCATCTTTAAATATTACTTTATACAACTTACAACTGTGTCCGGCCTAATCGTATAGCCGTATGTTGGATCAAAAAACAGTTTGATTGGTTATTCATCAGTTTATTTATTTATTTCTTTCATTCATTTCATATTCTATTTCATCATTTTCATTATGAAGTTTGAGACTGACGACATTTCTAGTATACGTCACTGCACAATTTCATATTCACGTCATTACACACCTGAACGATTTAAATAAAATAAAATACTATTGCACGAGCGCGGAAAATATATGTACGCCTTATTTAATGCTGAGGTATTATGTAAACTATCGGAAGATGCCATTCATATGTACGCCTTATTTATATATAGAGATATAGTTTTTCATTAACTGAATAGCTGCCTTTCAAGGCAGACGCTTAAATGCTAAAGCAATATGTATAGGTTAGTTAATTTTGTTATTTGAAGCATTTTATTTACAGTTTCTCGATAGAGTTTCATTAAACGTTAAATAAAAGTGTTATGATAGTTTAATCATAATCTACAATACGGCTTTTTCATACTTTTTACATAGTTTTATATTTAAAATATCATTTATCAATCTCAACATTTACATTTTTTAATTCTTACAGAGTATCTGTAAATATTAGTGAGACTTAAATTTAGATTTAAAAGGGAGAAGCATTTATAGAATATAATAGGTCAAAAGTTGTTTGAATACATTTGTTACTTTATCTCTTCTTGTGCATGAATTTGTAAAGATTTTATAAAGCTTAAATTATTCATTGACCCTGTGAGATCAAAGGACATTTACTAATTAGTGAACTTGATTTTTCATTTTATTGCATATTTGATTAATTGTTGTACTTTTTTTAAACTGACACAATAAAGCAACCTGTTGATTCCTTTCAAGTAAAGCAATCAAAGAAAACAGCTGTGACTAAGAAGGACAAACAAACAATCGTGTTACACAGTTTCTATTCTGTAATCCGTTCAAATATTTACACCCAACGAAATCTTCACCGAAAGAAAAAAGTTAACAAGTTGGTAGACAAGATGCCAAATAATTTATGTTTTTTTTTATGTTGTAACAGAATATGTATGTAATACAGGTTACATAGATCCATATATTTTTTATGGAGTGATTTTCAGGTATATTAACTTCTATAACTATTTGCTTATTATATATGCCTTTATATTCTTTCAGTTTACGTACAAATGGGAACAGAAAACAAGTTCACTGATGATCGACTGTTAGCCAAGCATGTGATTTCATACATTTCTCCTGGAGTTGTGTGCCAATGGGAAGAATGTGTATACTGTTGTCCGAATGATCAATACAAACTGGAAATTCAAGTGCTACAACATATATACTTGGAAAATATCCAACAGATATAGAATTAAAATAAGATGTATAATTACCAATATGACAACTACAGGTCATCATATGACCTTTACAATGAGCAAAAACCAAATCATAATGTAAGGCTGGAATTGAACAGTATATAACAACTCAAACAAGAAAACATGCAGCATACTGGCATGAAGAGGTTAGGTGAAATGCTGTGAGTTCAAAGCCAAAAACAATAGGAAAATATGGATATAAAGACTAAGTGCGATCACTTGTTTCACATGTGATTTTATAGGTAAAAGAAAAAAGATAAAAATAACATCATAATTTTACCCAAATGAAAAAAAGAAAGAATCTGTGTATGGCATGAGGCTGATAGTTATGTGTCATTGTTGGATATTGTATTAGATATAGTACCATGCAAATTGTACCAATTTCCTTTAAATGATGCATACAAATTGATTTAATTTGTAAGAACAGTTTGCTTTTCATTCAATTGAAGAATGGGGAAGAGCACTTCCTTCAGGGCAGTTTTCAGAGACTTGTACAGATCTTCTCTTGTGTCCTCTAAATCTGGTGAGGTTATTACCATTTTAGCATAATGTAAAAATAATAAACCTTCTCTTTTGCACAGTTAAGATGAAGGCATGGTTATAAAAAAACATAGATTCAGATGCTGGTGATGGTCTTTACTTTTCATCTAACAATGAATTTTTCCAAACAGAAACCATTCAAAACAAGATACTTCATTACCCAGAAGCGAAAAATTCTTAGCCTCTTCCTGCTTGTAATGTTAATAATCTATGTCACAAAAGTTGCATGATTAACTGTCTATCAAATGATCACAACAGATTCCTAGGAAATAAAAAAATTGCTATTCGTATAGATTTTCAACCAGTCCCAAGGCCACTTCTTTGAGAAATCTAGTATTGTACTTGAATGAACTTAAAACCATTTAGTACTTTTCAACAGGTAGACAAGAATCAAGAAATCATTAATAATGAAAATATGAATGATTCCAATGGAGAACCTAAAACAAAAACAAGGACATTTATTCCACGGTAGAAAATTCTGACAAAAGAATTGGCTTTGCAGACTATTCCAGGACAAAATGTGGAAAATATGTTCATAAAAGTAAACTTAAATGATAACTACAAAAAACAAATCTTTCACAGAACAGAAGTTTTATTATCCAGGTTTATGATGACGTGAAAGTTATTGCAATTATGAATGATAATGATGATTAAAGTGGCGAATTTAGGAGCTCTGAGTATGTTAAAACATCAAGAGATCTTTTCGAAAATGGTAATTTTTACACTTGCACCTGTCGTATCTATTGCACCTTATTGGAATCCAGAGAAGACTCCAAGATGAAACAGAAGACTAAAGACTTTTGTGACATTGAACTAACTGCTTGTTTTGTGCACACTGCTGGACATGATTATAAAGTAAACATAGATTCAGATGCTGGTGGTGGTCTTTACTTTTCTTCTAACAGTGAACTTTTCCACACAGAAACCATTCAAAACAAGATACTTCATTACCCAGAAGTGAAAAATTCTTAGATGAATTTATGGAGCCTCTTCCTGCTTGTAATGTTAATAATCCATGTCACAAAAGTTGCATGATAAACTTTCTATCAAATGATCACAACAGAATCCTTGGAAATGAAAATTTACACTATCCGTATAGATTTTCAACCAGTGCAAAGGCCACTTCTTTGAGAAATCTGGTATTGTACTTGAATGAACTTAAAACCATTTACTCATCTTTTCAACAGGTAGACAAGAATCAAGAAATCATTCATAATGAAAATATGAATGATTCCAATGGAGAACCTAAATCAAAAACAAGGACATTTATTCCACGGAAGAAAATTCCGACAAAAAAATGGTTTTGCAGACTATTCCAGGACAAAATGTGGAAAATATGTTCATAAAAGTAAACTTATATGATAACTTCAACAAAAAATTCTTTCACAGAACAGAAGTTTTATTATCCAGGTTTACGATGACGTGAAAGTTATTGCAATTATGAATGATTATGATATTTTAACAAATGTGTTGCAGATATGGAAATAACTCAACCAGGAACATATAACCCAGCTAAGTATCGAAGAGCTTACTACTTTTCAGAAATAGGTGAACAACGGCGCCCTGTTAGAAAATTTACCATTGATGGTGAGAAGAGAAAATACCCAGCATATGATGACTCACCTCTTTCCCATGACAACTGATAAATATTTTTTTAAAACTCAAATTTCAGCAAGAGGTACTTCAATATTATTTTTATGGTTTTGTTCAAGTGATGGTCACTGTTATGGGTTTGACATGACCAATGCAGAAGGCAGAAAAGATCCCGCAGCTTCCCTTTACTCTCATTTGGTGCATCCACCAACAAAAATCTTCTACGATTTTGCATGTAATCTACAGGAGTATTGCCTAAACAGAGAAAGTGGCTACTACCGATATGTTCGTTTCTTCCATGATATTTTCCATTGGTATTCTCATAAATGATCATGTGCCTACAGATCTTCAAGACTACAAGGATTCGACACAATAAACTGAAAAATGTGAACAATTCAATAGCTTTATCCAGTGCATAAAGTCCTCATTTCGGCAAATGACCCAGGAACATTTTTGTTTTTATCTAGTTTTTTTTTCATGAATGGAATGAGAGAAAAAGGGAAAAATATCAGAAACGAATTGCAGTGGCAGTTGCTAGAGCTCCATAACTACAAACAATATCCATTTAAGTCTTCAAAATGTAATACCAATTAATGTAAATAGTCCTTTTATAACATTTTGTCATACATTTTTTTTATTAAGTGTCCTTAAATTGATTGATTGATTGTCCTTAGTATTATAATTATAACTGTTATAACTATTTAAATTTATAAATCTCTGTATATTATAGGTCAATAATGTAAAATGCGTTTTATAAGCACACCGATTTTTTCAAACACTTTCCTCTTCAACGTAATATTGAATCAAACACTTAACGGTGGTAACTGTGTAAAATAAAGCGCTTCATTGATGAAATTTATTTTGAGTAGCGGAAATGGAAGTCTGTGATATTATTAGTAAACTGCGTTTTATAAGCACACCGATTTTTTCAAAACACTTTCCTCGTCAACGTAATATTGAATCAAACACGAAACGGTTATAACTGTGCAAAATAAATCGCTTCAATAATGAAATTTATTTTGAGAAGCGGAAACGGAAGTTCTTGTTTGAATTTCTGCGCGCCATCTTTGAAAATTTCCATCGCACCAAAGAAAACACTGTCTACGATAAACTCAATCGCAATGGATTTCATTTCAAAAGATCAGGTTTTTGAAATGGCAAAATCGTCTAAAATGTCAGTAGCAGCTAACGGTTTTTTCTTCTTAGTATTTTGGGAAGATAGCCGATTTGGTGTGGTTGCCAAAAAACGACCTCGTAAACAAAGCTGTGTCGGAGCTCACGGAGAAAGTTTACGGCCAGAAATGTGAGGCCATGTATGACACAGATAGATATCATTTGACTGGTATTTCGAGGTATATTCCAAATAACTCACCTGTGCTAGTGTATTTATATTTTAGTGGGGGTGGTGGATGGGCTAGGATTTTGGAAATGTTCGATAATCTTTTCTAAGAACCAACGAAATCTGTTATCATGATGCAGAGGTGGATCAAGAAATTTTCAATAGAGGGGCCTGCTCCAGTCTTGTCCAAATAATTTTGATGTCTTTAAAGGCCATTATATTTTTACTTTGACACTATCACAGGAATGTTAAGGTATCATGCAGAACTGTCCGTTCGCAACCAAACACTTTTGCACCCTACAAGTTGGCACCATGTGTCTCACTTTAGTTTGTGATAAAGACTACAAATATACCGATAGAAATACGCTAAACCAATAACAATTTGGCGTGAACGTGAACTTGAACTGCGAACAGACTGCGTGCGAAAGTGTAAGGAGCTAGGCGAAATGATTGGGCACAAACAGACCAGGACACGCAGGAAGGCATCAAAGCAAAAGTTTAAAATGGCCTTCCAATATATGTACATGTTTACGACCTTGGATAGGCACTTTAACATATTCATTATCATATTAATTATCAATTGCTTTTTTGACTATGGTTGGCTTCTTTTTTAAAGTGAGTTTTATTCTGTACTCAATTTCATTCCCCATTTTTAAATATTTACATTTTGTATTTCTAGTCCAAAGAGAGAAACAAGGTCAACAGAATATAGATATGGCTTCAAGAAAGAAAGAAACAAGATAAGGAGATCGAAATGTTGATTCTGCTCCACCAAAAACGAAATCAAAAGAAGGTTGGGGCTATTCTTTTTGTAATTTTACCCATCTGATTTACCAGTGTACACTTTTGAAGAAATCTGTAACTTCCTGATTATTATATTCAAGTGAAATTAAACGTACAGGTAATGTTAAAATATGTCATTATGGAAATTAGCTACTCAGTTTCAAAATAACAAGCTTTTCTTAACATTAACTTCATCAAAAACTACCTTGACCAAAAACTTTAATAACCGGAACGTCGCACTATCATTTATGTTCAGTGGACCATGAAATTGGGATAAAAACTATAATTTGGCATTAATATTAAAAAAAATCATATCATAGGGAACATGTGTACTAATTTTCAAGTTGATTGGACTTCAACTTCTTCAAAAACTATCTTGACCAAAAACTTTAACCTGAAACGAACGAACGAACAGAGGCACAATGCCCCTCTACTATCGTAGGTGGGGCATAAAAAACAAGTGAATGCCAAATGTGGGGGTAGAATAAAGAAAATATATCAGTATATTTCTATTGATATTATAAGCTGATTGAATTTTGAACTTTTGAAAATAAAAGGTGTTCTTAAAAATCTCCATTTTCAAAGCCAAAACGGGCATCTGTGAGATACGTTCAGGGACGGGTACGCCACTACACTAGTCTAACTGAACATCACAATGTACGGGGGCCTGCTCCTGTTACAAATATATACGACATTTTTTAATCATTTACGTGTGTGCTATATCAAGTGATCATTGGAAGTAAAATCGGTTAGTATTTGTTTATTTTGTACTTGTTATGTATTGTTACATCAACTCTTAAGCCCCCGCTATTAAATATTCGTGTTTTTTTATATAGATGTTAAGATGTACTAGCTGGCGGAAAAGCAGACCATATTGATTTGCGAAAAATACCAATCTTGAGAATGAATTTTCCCTCGCCTTATGGCTCGTGATATTTAACAATACCAGGGAGTAGAACTAAGGCTGTAATTATTGAATATCAGCACTTTTCTTGTTTAATAAATAAGTACATTCTCATGAAAACAGTTCCAAACAGTTCAACATTGGACCAAAACCAGTTCAGATGAAAAGGGGCGAAGAATTTTTTTAGATTGATTGATTGTTGGTTGCTTTGCGTCCAGTGGTAAATATTTCATGCATATTCAGGATGGGAACACAATACATACAATAGGTAGGTTGGTACAATAGAGGCCATCTGGGATGATGGGCGGGGAAATTTGGACTGCCACTGGAAAATTAGGGTATCTTGGAGAGGGACAGAAATTTTGCCTTGCAACAGGCCACATACGGACCCCTCAAACGAGTTGTTGCAAGGGTTCTTAATGTGCAAAGAACGTGGCACTCTCTTTTAACGAGGCATAGGATTTAACGTGACCCCCCTTCTGACCGGACGTGACTGCGAACTTGATACATCCCGCACAGCTAAACGGACGCCCCACTTCAGCAAACGTTTTACTGCCGGTCTGGAGAAGACAAAGTGACCATAGTTCTATACCCCAGTCACTCTTAATTTTTTTTAGAAAATAAAGGGATATTTAGTAATTGTACATTCGACAAAATCACACAAAATTGAAGTACCTAGTCAAGTTCTCAAACAAAGTGTACAGATGTTCTTAAAAAAATTAGGTCAGAACAGATAAAAGCCAACAGTTAGATTGAAACCATGATTAAAAGGATTCACGCGCTTTATGAATGAGATGAGTTTAAATTTCCTAGAAAATCCATAACATCTCGTTTGATATATTAGCAATATTTGGACTCGGACAGGGAGTTGTACATCTTGTATTATACCCAATTTTTATGGAATAGGATACAGTTTTCTTTTCATTGCGTATGACAAAGAGGTGTATCCTTTACACAAATCTATGATGAGTTCATTTGTAATCATACACAATTTTATGTTCATGGTTTCAATGTTAAATGTTTCTAGTTTGAGGTGTCGTTTACACGGTCAGTTTTATCTTGATCAGAAAGCAATTCAATACCATCCAACCCTTTCTTTGTTCATACATTTTTTATTCTGTTTTCAGTTTACGTTTTCTAGTATGCACCCTGATCTAAAGCTTTTTAAAATAGAAAATTAACCTTAATCATTTTTGATTGATTTTGTTAATTATTTATATAT
Source organism: Mytilus trossulus (assembly GCF_036588685.1). Taxonomy (NCBI): domain Eukaryota; kingdom Metazoa; phylum Mollusca; class Bivalvia; order Mytilida; family Mytilidae; genus Mytilus; species Mytilus trossulus. The sequence continues at coordinate 86,708,156 of NC_086377.1, read as the reverse complement.
GTATGCTTGTTGTTTGTTATATGAGAAATGGACATCAAAGAGTTAAGGCCTGATTGGGCTTAGTAGCGTTCTGTAGTACATTCCTGACATACACTCTTGAATGAACTGCTTCAATTATATATCCATTTTTGCAGTTTATATGTGTATTGTGTTCACATACACGAGAACCATAGGAAACTATATCATGGTGTGAATTCATTCAGTAACAGAAGCTAACTTGCCGTGTTGTTAGGGAGGCCGGTGACTTAGTTAAAATTTAGAACAAGTTCTAATCTTTCCAAAAATGAATTGTGACGTTGAGCCCTGTGACGTTCTGTCCTACATTCGTGTGAGCATCTTTGAATAGTTTGCGTAGTACCACAAACGACAAAACTTTATTACAATAGTATGGGTTTCCCGTTAAAACAGATATAATTATAAACATCCAGATAGAAAAGTCAAGTGAGAAGTAAAAACACAAAAATACTGAACTTGAGGAAAATCCAAAATCAAAAGTCCAAACAAATCAAACGAATGGAACTGTCATATTCCTGACTTGGTACAGGCACTTTCTAATGTAGAAAATGGTGGATTGAACCTGGTTATATAGCTAGCTAATCCTCTCACTTGTATGACAGTCGCATCAAATGCCATTACATTGTCAACGATGCATGAACAAAACAAACATACTCAAACAGTAAAAATACCAAAAATAGGGGTACAACAGTCAATATTGGGCTTTTCCAGAAATAGTTGACCCCCCCCCCCCTATGGAAGACGCTGGAATTCCAAAAAAAAAAGGCATCTGAAAATGTATATTTCCAGAAAAAAATATGCAACTTATATAAAGTTCCAAAATATGAAAACAGGCCAACTCGAAATTTCCAAATTTTTCAAAACATCTTACAAAATGTTCCAAAAGTTTTTGCTGGACTAAGATAAAATTTCCAGATGTAAGCTTACCTGGCCAAAGCCAAAATCTAAGATGGTTGTCCCATAGCTTTTTAAATAAGGCAATAAATATAAGGTATTGATCTTTAATTTGTTGAAGACTAGTACTGTACAGTTGATTACTCTGGCAAAAAGTTAGCTAATTGGTAATCACACCATTTCATTCAATATTATATTGATTGATTGATTGTTGGTTGCTTAACGTCCAGTATAGCCAGTCAAGGTCGTTAAAAACTTTCATTTGTTGAAAGTTAAATTATATGTTGTAATGTATTTATTATTTTAAGGTTCCAGAATTTAATTTCTAAAATGTTGATTACTTTTAGTTTTATGTAAAATGTATATACATATAAAATACATGATTTGTTTTTTTCATTTAAAGTCTTAGCAAACAAAATTTGAATGGAATATATAAACAAATTTTTCAAACCCTAATAGCTAGTTCTTTTTTTAATATCTGTTTGTTGGCATGACTAAGGGTCATGATAATGATGGTCAGTCACTGAATTTTCAAAATGATGCTCTCGACTTGCTTAAAGTAGCATATATTCAATGATGTCTTAAGGTAACCATATGGTCTTCAATGAATATTTAATTTATAAATTAAGCACCTAAACCAGGAATATAAGATACAAGTATAATAAAAATGTAGAGTATAGAAGGGTGCAGAATATAAATGAGGAGATGTGGTATGATTGCTAATGAGACAACAGTTTTATCCACCAAAGTTCAGATGAACTGTATGTAAGCAATTATAAGGCAACATAATTGTACGTCCTTCAACAATGACAAATATACATGTATTGAAACAATTCAATTCAGAAAACTTACGACCTTTTTTACAACAAAAACAATTTACACAAAAAACAAAAACAAAAAACATCCAGCCCTCTACCCAGGAACTTTTGAATCACCTGCTAGTTGGAGATTGCAATACTGGTATATCAAATATTGTGCACAAATATACTGGTATAACAGTTTTGTACCAGTATAGTATTTTTTTTTAGAATGGAATATACATATAAGGACTGATTGGACCTTTTTGAATCTGCTCTTATGCATTTGCAAACTTACATTCAATAAAAAAATTAAACAGATATTCAGAAACAGCAACCCTGAAACAAAAATAATTAAAATAAAACAGACAAAGATCACCAATGAGGCCTCATCATGCTCATAGCAGTTATACTTACATGAACGCATACTAGATAAGTGAAATGGACACCATACTACACTCTAATACGACAAAAAATTGATAAACATACAAGACTTTAAAAGAGCTAGAGGTTCCCGAGACGGAACCGGTCCACAAATCAGCTCTGTAATCCCAACCATGTTTTTGTATACATAACCTGATTAAAAGCAAGATTATACATTGTATCTGCACATTTGTTCCAATATGTTAAAATATTAATTCCCATTTATACTGCAAAATATAGACGTCTTCCATATTAGGCATATATGATTTTAATAAAATTTCCAAAATTTTGTAACATTAACACCAAAATTTCCAAATTTTGTGATATTAACCCCCCAATTTCCATGGATTTCTTTTTATTTGCTATGGTTTTTTTTCTGTGCAAACTTTTATTCGTCTTCGGCAAAGAACAATCTATTGTTTTAGCGACAAACCGAAAACAATTTTTTTCTTTCAATTTTAGCATTACATATAGTGGCAGCTGAGGGTGAAACAAACAATTTTTTTTTCTCAGGGTCCCAAACAAATCATTTTTTCACCAAAACATGGAAACACACTTTTTTTTCCAAAAAAAACAACATAGTAATTTATATATTCAGATCTTTTATTTTCTAAAACAGGACACTGAAGAAGAAAATGAATTTCATCTCCAATTCAGTGTTACATAATTTACATATTCTATCCTCCACTCGAAGCCCCACATCTCTGCCTTTTTCAATTTTTAATTTATGTGCACTGACTCTAAACTAAGTGAGCAGTCGCCTTTCATCCTCATTTAAAATTAATAAGTTTTTTTTCCATATAAATATTTTTTTAAATAATCTGTAAGTTCTTAGTTTATTTTGTCTATCATTGTAAAGTTCAGATTTCCAAATACAAGAATAATTCTGTTTTAATTTCCGGTAAATTAGTGATTTTAAATAAGTTTAAGATCTATATCAAGATATTTCATAAGAATAGCAATACAACTATACCAACTATTTTTGTTTAAACTATTTAGTGATCTAGAGACATTCAGGGCTTCAAACGATATCATCAGACTACATGTCCCAGGAGGACTATATTATGGCATTGTTGAATTTTCGTTGACCCCTCCTGCTACATTATATTTATTGTAAACCCGTGTAATTGTATCTCCTCATACTGTAAATAACAAATTTATTTACCATTACCTTTTGAAAAATAAGTGCATCGATCAGTAAATAACGAATAAAAATTTGGTTGAATTGATGTCAAACGCAACCTCACCTACACACGCGCCGAACGAAGGTCATATTAGGTAAATGTTCTGCAACTTTAAACACTTACAGGATATATCTCTAACAATTTTCTTTCTTGTTAATCATGTAAATATATTGAACGAAATTAATTAAGCAAGTTGCACGACATGAAGTGACTATTATATTTTCTTACGTCACTCAGGTATTGAAAAATAAATTTGTCGTTTATAGTATTGTGGTAGCGAAGGTAGATTTAAATCGTATGCATTTGATTTTATTTATAGATTGTACCTTCAATGTATCTGTATCTGTATCAATATAAATTCTGCCAATGTAGGCACACCTCCAATGGAGTTGAATATGTAATCCTCCACCACACAATGTTATAATACACAATGAATGTCAAATCCAATTACGAATACACAGTAAAAATATCGGTAAAAAGTGACTTTACTATAATGCCACCGTTATGTACATTTAATATATAATTTGACAAATAAAAAGATAAAAATTTATCTTTAATTTTGGTCTGTATGCACCCATATATAATAATCAAAATTTATTAAGGTTTATTTAACTGTCTATTAGATTTGATTACAACTGAATGATACCTGTGGAGATTCCCACCCTGATCATCAGCATAATGTCGCATGTTATCTAATATACACTCCTCACAAAAGATTGTTTTTCTTTTCACATTTTTGTTGTTTAATTAGCAGATCATATCGCTTCATATGCAGGTTATAAATAAGCTGTCTACACACTCTTTCTAGTTGTCCAGCAACATTTTGAACAATTTCATTGTTACGTTTATTCACAGTATAGTAGAAGGGATTAACTATAAGTTGAATTAAGTCTACTTCCTCTACAAAGTAAGATTTTGCTAAAAGTTCACTTCCCATATCAATTATAATATCCACCGATCTTTTCCTGGCTATTTCAAGTGACTCACATGTCAAAAGAAAATGTGACAAAGTTTCAGGACTCTTATTACAAAGTTTACATGTTGGATTGACTTTGTTTTTATTGAATGATGCTCGATTTGATTGAAATATATAAGTTCCTGTAGCAATTTTAGTTCTTGAAGGAATCCTTACAATATCTCTATTATTTGCTGTTTTTGTAGTAATCAGTGGGTGTATTTTCCCGATAGTATATTGACAGTTCATATATTGAAGAGTTGAGAACATCTTAGAGTCGTCAAGAATTTTATAAGTCCAGTAGCTTTGCACTTTATTGTCTATAAATGATTTCCATTTTGATTTTGTAAGTGGATTGTCCAGATATTTCTCTATATTTTCTATATTATATAACAAGCAGATTTTTTTTATATCAATGAACCAGCTGTTACTATTAAAGGATTTCAATTTAAGTTGTCTTTCTGCTATTCGCCACTCATTTGAAGTTTTTTCTGATCTAGTGATGGTTCCAAATAAAGTCAAAATTTTTAGGTGCAACTCAGCTTCAATTGGTATCATGCCAGAGAGTATATAAATGGCCGGGTCTGCTGTATTTGTAGATAATGATAATAGTTGTTTTAATAATTTCTTGTGGTATAGATTTAAAATAGTTAGCGATTTTCCTTTTGGGATCAAAATTTCTAGTCCATAAGTTAAAATTGGTAGTACATAAGTTTTAACTAGTGTGAGTATTGTTTCTGGGTCTAATCCATTGGTCCCATGTAGACCTGATCCCATTAAACTATATAAAGTGCGCCTTGCTTTTTTGATGTTTTCCTCAACTGTTAAAAGGACTGAGTTTTTTTCTGATTTATGTATTCCGATATGTTTTGCAGTTTTAACTACTGGCATTGGTTTATCGTCCATATTCCAGAATCCTTCTTCAGTTTCTATTGTTTTTGTGGTTGTTCTTACTGGCAGTATGACGCTCTTCGTTGGTTGTAAGAGATATCCTTCTCTTCTACTGAAATCAACTGCAATATCGACCAAAGACTGTATCTCAAGAGGATTAGTTGCTATAATAGCGACATCATCAGCGCAGGTAGGTGCACAGCAGTTTATGTTACCAATTTTTCCGCCTAGTCCTGTTTCACACAGAAGGTTCAATAAAGGGTTAACATATACTTTATATAAGTCAGCAGATATAGCTCCACCTTGACGTACTCCTTGTTCTACTAGAAAAGGTTCTGAAAGATGACCATTCCATTTAATGCATGTAGCAGCATTATGGTATAGATTTTGTATCATTAGTAGAGATTGGTCGGATATTCCAATTTGGTATAGTCTTCTAATGAGATTTGCATGTACCACAACATCAAAGGCTGATTTCCCATCAAGCATAGCTAAATAAGTTGGTCTTTTTAGGTCTTTATTTTCTCTCTCAAATTCCTCTATGATGAGTTCACACATTAATGGGGTGGTATCCTCTGTGAATCCACTTTGTAATGGGTTTTGAGATTCTATAATTTTTACATTTTCTCTCAATTTCAGAATCTTTTCTATTATTTTCGATAAGGTTGGAGTGACAGTTATTCCACGATAGTTAATAGCATCCTTAATATTTCCTTTGTTTTTGAATATTGGAAATAATGTGCCTATTTTTAGTAGGTCTGGAACATAGCAGTATTTAAAGGACATATTTATGAGTTCACATATATAAGCTCTCAGATCTTCACCACCATATATAATGTTTTCTGCTGTGATCCCATAAATATCTGCTGCTTTATTTTTGTTCAAGCTTGATATTGCTTTTTCTACTTCTATATTAGTCACTTGCATATGAATATATCTTTCTTGGCAAATATCAGATATAACTTTAACTTCTTTTTCGACATTTTCTAAGTGTTTATGATCAAACTTTGTATTGACAGACTTTTTAGCTAGTTCTTCAAAATGTATGTGCCAGCCGTTAATTATTTGATTGTCGCTGTTATAAATTTGACCATCAACATTGAGCTCATCTATATGTTTGGACATTTTTCCTCTTTGATTTCTGATCATTCTAAAAAATGTTTTGGTATCGGAAACTTTAGATTCAATTAGTTTTTGCCTCTCGTTTATTCTTCGAAGTGCTATTTCTAAACGACATTGCTTCCTCAGTTCGTAAGTTGTTAGTTTCTTTTGCTTCAGATAGTAGTTGTGCTGATCATTAATACTTCCGTTATTTTTCCAGTTATAGAATGCAATTTTCTTGTTACTGATAGCTTTGCGGATTTCCTCATTCATGACTTGTAATTTTGGCTTCTTTTTTCCTTTATTTGATTTAGGAGCAAAAACTTTTGAAGCTTTACTTATGATGTTATTTAAATTGCTAAATCCACTCTCAATGTCTTCACGGCTTTGTATTTTGCTTCTTTTTGAGCCAATTTCTGTCGAGATGAGACTTGCATATTTTCCTGTATCAATTTTGTCCCATTTAATTCTTTTGTTAAATGTTTTTGTTGAAATTTTCGATTTTCCCGAAGTATTGAGCTTTTTCTGATGATGTTAAACAGACAATAGTATAGGGTAATGGTCCGAGACATTTGAAGTTACATTTAGTTTCTTTATATCTATAATGTTCTTTGAATATTTGTTTTGATAAAGAATAAAGTCAATGGCCGTAGAATCTTTTCCATTTGAATGTACAAAGGTAAGTCCAGTTTCTTTTGAAGATAGCTCATGATCTTGCATAAAGTCATTGATACACTTTTTTCTTTGAGAAGAAGCACCATTAATTATGTCTTCATTAAAATCTCCTCCTATAATTATCTGATGAGTATTTGAGTATGTACATACAATTTCATTCAGTTGGTCTATACATTCTAGTAACTCTTGTGTACTATTAGTGGGTCCTTTGCATGGTAGATATAGAGATATAATAATGATGTTGGGATCACCTTCTATTTCAATGCATTGGATTCTACTATTTCCTGCTTTCACAGTTGATATAAGGTGGTCTAGTTCTTTTCGCCATAATATTGCCACTCCGCCATATCCTCTCGGCATTTGAATTGGCGGCAAAGGGTCATCAGTGTCCACCGATTTTCCAATTCCTATATATTTAGAGTGAATTTCATTCAACATGTTTAGTTGACAGTCAAACAACCAATGTTCCTGTAGTAAATAAATATCAACATCTTCCTTCATCTCCATGAAGAATGGTCCACAAGTTAAAATATTTTTACAATTAAAACTCAGAATGTTCATATTTTTCTGCTCACAATCATTAAAATCTAAAACATTATTTGTACAGTTACTATTTACATTTGTTAGCACATTGGCATCTAGTGCGGTGTCTGGTTGAGGCTTGGGTGGTATAAAAAATTATCTGTGTGTCTTGTAGGTTGGTAGTATAATGCTTGTCCTTCATGAATGTGTCTATACAGATTGTCTGATGTTGACTGGTGGTTATGCTTCAATTGATATATATCTTGATCATTTATTCTTGAATGTTGTGTTGTTTTGTTTTGAACAGAAATGTGGTTTTGGACATAATCTTGGTTCGTCCAATTTGGAACAACTTCTATTAGGTTATCCTTGCAGATGTTTCGAGACTCTAGTTCTGCTTGATTTTGGAAATGACTTGGTATTCTTTGATCATAATTCTGATAGTTCCTGTCTTCATTTTCTGAGCGGTAATAGTATTGATTGGGTTCACTATATCGTGCTCCATACCTACTATACTGACTAGTTGCTGATGGTTCATCATAGTTTTGACTATAGCTACTTTGTATGAAATGTTGTTGTTGGTTTGAAGGATAAGTTTGCTGGTAATCATATGTTTGATTTTGTCTATTGAAAGAATCATTGCTAGTAGTTTTATTTTCATTTTGAAGTTTATTTATTTCATCATCAACTTTACTAAGTACATATTTTGTTACTTTTTCTCGTATACCAGTTACAAGGTCATCAGTAGTCTTGCTAGCAGAGCTTTGGTGTTCAGGAAGATGTTGATTTGGCTTGTTCTGTAGAGACTCAATTTTGGTGTACAGAGTTTTAATTGTATTTTCCAGTTCTAGATTTCGAAATTCGGATTTATGTAGTCTGTCTAAGATGTTTGTTTTTTCCTTCATATTTTCATTTATCATGGCTTCTTTCATTTTAATTTGTTCTTCTCTTTTTTTCAACTTTTGTTCTAATTGTTTCAACTCCTTCATACGAATTTTGTGATTTTCATCTAGCTTGTTTCTATCAGATATAACAGTACATGTTGAATCATCAGTAATCAGATTTGTAGATTCAGTTTGAGTTGGTTGGCGTATTTCAGCTCTTTGACCAATACCGACAGTAGGTCTAGATTCAGGTTGTAAATTTTTTGGAGTTGTTTCAGAAGATATGTTTATCTGTTCTGATTCACTTAAACTAGTTGTCTCAGTCTCTATTTCTATAGATTTTGGGATTGTTTGATGTGATTGTTGTTGGGTTTTGTCACTGAGATCTCTCTGTTCGGATAACCCTATGCATGAATAGCATTTTTGAGTGTCGTTATCTAGACAATTGTCATGAAATGGCATATCACATATTAAACATCTGTTTTCAACACTTTGTTCAAAATTATTGCAGGCATAACATTGAATTTCTTCTTGTAACATCATGTCAGCTATTGACATTTCTGACTTATTAATAGCACAGTTATTATCTAAGATTGCTAATTGTTCAAGGTTGTTTCTTGAGTCAAACACTGCATTTGTGCAAGTTTTACACACGTAATTATGTTCACTTTTTTCTATTAATTCAATTTCTTTTTCGTCAAGCTTGTCACATTTATAATGTACCCAGTGATTGTTTTTACACATGACAGATCTACAATGACGTCTACATTTAAAACATCTTTCATCTTGTTTGAGCTCATTTTGCTTCTCTTGTTCTGTATCTAAATTTTCCCCAGTGACTTTATCCTGTTGTAAAGAGTTTAGTGCTTCTTTAAGTTTTTTTGCCAAATTTTGGTTTAACATTTCTAAATTTATTTTTGCTCCATTTATCTGTGTGTTACTCATAATTTTGTGAATTTCTTGAGCATGTTGATGTATGAATTGATGAGCGTCTTTCCCATTTATCAGTAATGTACATTTTGTTAAATAAGCGTTGATTGTGAAGCTTAAGTTTGTCGAGTCAGTGATTTGGTAGGTATATTGTACCTTGTTGCCAGTTTTGTCCTTGGCAGTTGTTTTATTACATGTATCAAAGTATGTTTCACATGCGAATATGAATAACTCAAACGAAACTGTATCTAGTTTAGCAGTTATACCCCCGCCTGTAAATGAGTATTCAATCTCAGATCTCTGTGTCGTCTCATATTTTTTCTTTAAAGATTTTTCAATATTTAACACATAACTATTTTCATAAGTTTTTCCAGTATAGAGCTTGCTGTCACTCATTGAGTGCTTTAAACTGTTTTTTTTAACTAAAGCCATCTTGTATTATAAAATTATAAAATTGTCTATAAGACCAGCGATACCTGTGGAGATTCCCACCCTGATCGCTAGTACCTATAGAACAATTTACCAACAGTCAAAAATTACTAGCTTTGTTATTTTACGTAGCCACACTCTTGCTAAGGACGTATCTGGGTGTATACCGTCACGGTATAAGTTAAAGTTATATTGATCCGATGCTTTACGTTTGTTGTCAGATTTTTTCTTGTTTACTTTATGATAGATATCTGAGGCAAAATTTGGTGAAATTAATCCAAGTGTCCTGTTAAGTTTGCTTATATGCTCGTTAATTTCTGTATATTGCTTCAGAAGTTTGACGTCTTGTTCTATAAATTGATTTAATTCAGGATGTTGTTTATATTTATTCCACGCATGTATAGAATATGGAGGAAGCTGTAAGAAGGTGAGTTTACAACCCGGATAGTTCCTAAATAGCTCAATGATATGTTGATAGTTATCAGTAAGTGTTTTGATTGTGTCTTGTTCTTCTGACCTTAAAGCTATGTATTTTCCGTCATATGTTGTTAAATCACATGTTCCTAACCATATATAAAGAGATATGTTATCAAGCTGACCGATCTTTGAGTCTAGGTTGCTTCGTAGCCACTCAAGTCCTTGAGTTGAAGTGCGTCCAGACTTGAACCACCATTTGATTGTGTTTTCGGTGGGGATAGTACAGTGTTTGCTGACCCAGTATCCCTTACTGTCAGTAAGAACAACCGGAGTTAATAAACGTTGACCAGGAGGTGGTACAATAGGTTCACGTAGATACTTCAATAATTTATATTCTGTCATGAGTTGTATATTATTCAATCAATCAATAGTTATTATAATGATTATATTTCACAAGCGTGCAGGAGTATATACATGTACTAGTGAAGCAAAGCTATGTATGGGTTATATAAGCAGGCTGGATATATGTGGAAGGCAGACAACACAGATTATATACGCAAAGTTCAACGGACTGCTAAAAATCAGTTATGGATAAAATAATGTTATTCACTTTTCTTTGTAGACGATATATAATATCTGCCGACTATATATTTACATCAGTCATAAATTGATAAAAAATGTTTAATTCGGTAAAACAATAAAACGAGATTTTCACCTCCTGAATAATGTAGTAAGTTTCACTGGTATTTATAAAAATGTAATATTATTAAAACTTTAATTCAGAGAGATGATTATTGATGGGTGCATACAGACTATTTTAAAAATTTAAGAGATGGCCGCCATGACCATGCGGTTTGTGGATGGACTCACAACTGCCGGATTGGTTTAAGTGTTTAAATATCAAATAAAACACATAAAAAGTTTTTTAAAAGTGTTCCGCCAGTGTTATGTGTAATAATGGGATGTATTTGCAATGTTCCTGTCACAATATATCTTCTAAAATATCAAGTTCAATGAAAATTTTCCTCTCCCAAATTCAAACCACCACCATTTATGGTATTACGTGTTTGACCATGCCTTTGGTCAAATCCAATGTAATTGTCCAATTGAAACATAACAGATAAAGTTTTTCTATTCTTTTTTTTACGTAAAATCAGTTTAATTGCACCTCTCCATATATTCAAAGATGTGTTTTAACAAGATTTAGAATTGGAGCTCACAAACTTGAAATAGAAAAAGGTCGTTATTTTAATATTAAACTAGAAAATAGAATATGCAAACTCTGTAATGAGGAAATAGAAGATGAGATGCATTTTCTTTTAACATGTAAAACTCTGGATAATGTTAGAAATCCCTTTCTAAGCAAAATATATAGTAAAAATAAAAATATTTCAAAACTTGATAACAAATCTCTTTTTATTTGGCTAATGGGAAATGAAGATAAAAACATTTTGATAATAATTTGTCAGTTATTAGAGATTTTAAATATAAACAGAAATACAATATTAAATTAGATTTCTCTATATAAAATTATGTATGATCAAATATGCATTTACATAAGTTATTTCTTTTACATTTGATAAATTACTAGTATATACTACGAGGTGTGCTGTCCAATAAAGGGACCAGAATAACAGACTATTGGTCATATTGTATAATATATGTTTATTATTTACAAATTGTCTACTTCATTTTCTTTAATATTATATCAATCAACTAAATCAAAATCAATCATATTATGTACTTTGTTTAACCTATTTTGAATTTACTTTACATTATGTTTGAAAATTGTATTATAATTATTCTGCTCATTCTGGGCGCCGTGATTGGCAAAAAAAATATTTGTTTTGTTTTTTTTTTGTTTTTTTTCCATACCATAAACGACAAATATTTTATTTTACCTGTGTGACGTACAAATTTTTAATTGCTTTTCTAGGTATATCGAGAGAAGTAATGCATGCCACGTCTGAGTGTTACCGATCGGAATTGTCTATGGTATTTGCAATTTTTAAGTTCCGATTTGAGAAAGTATTATAATTTGAATTTTAAATCATAAATTGAAAAATATATGAAATGTTAGTGTAAAATTAGTTCGTATTTTGTCTGTTTCTAAATTTTGAAATTAAGGTTTCAACTCCCTCGGTCAAAGATGGCTTTAGACTAGATTTGGCTATTAATTTTTGGTATTTTTGACATATAGCTCTTCGACGAATTTCGGTACTTATACATCTTCGGATTTCAAATGTTTGGCTTTGAGCGTTCCTGAATAAGGTAAATCCAGAAAAGCGCTTCGGCTTAATTTAGAACCCCACCCCAATAAAAGTAGATACTGACCTGAGGTTAAGGGGTATCGGCCAAGATGTAATGAAAAGTTGCAGCATTTGGTTAAAGATGTTGTCGTATATTGCATTTATATTTATTTTTACCAAGACTTTCATATTTAACTGACACTGTAGTACAACAGATCTTGGTTCAGCACTTGTTTCAGTAGTCTTCATCATTGTCATTGGTATCATGAGTAACGCTATGGCTATAAAAGGAAAAGGAGGGAGCCAAAAACGTGATCCTGTGTCTAATCCAGTACCATCTACAAATGAATTTTCTGATAAAAAAAGAATATTTTATGTAACACGACAAATTAATGTCATATTTTTTTAATGTCAAAGTACTAGCATTAACACTAGTCTTAATTTTCCGTACCATTTCTATATACCTGGAAATTTCCCATATTTTCCCTTAGTTTAATGCGTGCATGTTGGTCTTTTTATTTGAAAAGTTTATCTTTGACTAGTAAATTTATGAAGGTACCTTGCTAATAATTTGATACATATTAGAAATAAGCTTCTACTACTTAAGATTTTCCCCTTGGTATCCTCCACATCTCATGTTTTACACCCGGCAGTACAATGCCTGACGAAGTGGGACGTCGGTTTGGCTGTGTGTGATGTTTCAAATTTGCAGAAACGTTAGAACGGAGACGTTAAATCCGATGCCTTGTGTTAAGAGAATTAGGAAATTTGCAAAGAATCGTATGGTTCTCTGATTGAGTTGTTCAAATAGCAACCAAGCTTGAGATGGATGCTAGAAAATTTGGTTCATCAAGACGAAAGCAGATATCATGGGCCGTTTACAATGTTGTCAAATATGGGTGTATTTGTACTGTCAATGGTGACTCGGAAATAGAAATAAAGTCTTATTCAGCTCGACATAAAAATGCTGGTTATAGTGGGGCGTCCGTCTGCCTGTTAGGGATGTAAATGTCACGGAGCTCTTCTAAGGCTTTAACAACTAATTTTCTTGTTTTTAAAAAAAGAAGATGAGGTAAGATTGCTAATGAGACAATTATCCACAAAAGACAAAAATGACACAAACATTAACAATTATAGGTCACCGTATGGCCTTCAACACTCATACCGCATTTAGTCAGCTATAAAAGGCCCCGATAAGACAATGTAAAACAATTCAAGATAATTGTATACTTATTTATTATGTAGAAGTTCACATACATACACTTTCATTACAATGAACATTGTTAATATAAAGACACATGCATTCTCCATCAGTAACTATCTTCATTCCTCTCGAATCTCAATATTAACTTTTGTTATTGTGGAGGCCTTCACTTCTTTCATAACTTTTCCACGTTAAAATCGTTATTCATCTCTAGACAACACAAGTAAGTATATTAAAGGCAGAATATAAACAGAGAGACTTAAATGATGCGGCTTTAAATTAGAAATGATCAACAGTTAAAACACAGTTGTATCATACATTAAATTTAACGGTATAATCAAACATCTGCTAAAGTTCATTAAACAATACATTTTCTAATACTTAACACGCTTGACCATTGTTAGCATTTAAATACCGGTCTTGGATAAGAAATTAATGTGCAAGTTTCACCCTATGACATATGTATCAAGTGTGCAGCAACGTCCGGTAAGAGATGGGACGTTAAATTATATGTCTCGTATAATGAGATTACCACGCTCTTTGTACGTTAAGAACCCCAACAATAACTGATTTAGTGGTCCATAAGTAGCAGTTGCATTGATATGGTTATAGTTATATTTATAAATTGACTGTTTACTAATTTTTGATTTTTTTGAAATACTAAGGCTTGTCTCCGTCGGGCATAGATTAACTTGGCTGTATTTGGCAAAACTGTTAGGAATTTTGGTTCTCAATGCTCTTCAACTTGGTTCTTTATTTGGCATTTTAAACTTTTTTGGATTCGAACGTCACTGATGAGTCTTTAGTAAACGAAACGCGCGTCTGGCGTATATACTAAATTTAGTCCTGGTATATGTATCATTATTTTCCAGTGGCAGTTTTAATTTCGCCGACAATCACCCCGGATGGTCTCTACGACAACACCGTAGGACTGATTTATTTGTTAATTATGAGATATTTGCTGGACGTTAAGTAACCAACAATCGATCAATCTTGTTGGGAGTCGCTAAAGGCATTATTAAAGACATTGGACCCCCCAAGGGTGACTGGGGTTTAGAAATATGGTCACTTGGTCTTCTCCCGACCTGCAGTAAAACGCTTGCCGAAGTGGGGCGTCCGTTTGGCTGTGCGGGATGTATCAAGTTCGCAGTCACGTCCGGTCAGAAGGGGGACGTTAAATCCGATGCCTCGTGTAAGGAGATTGCCACGCTCTGCACGTTAAGAACCCTTGCAACAACTCTTTGAGGGGTCCGTAGGTGGCCTGTTGCAAGGCAAAATTTCTGTCTCTATCCTATATACCCTCATTTTCCAGTGGCAGTCCAAATTTCCCCGACCATCATCCTTTATTATAACAACCTACCTATTGTATTTATTGTTAACTTGTTCTCGTCCTGAATATGCATGAAATATTTGCCACTGGACGTTAAGCAACCAACAATCAATCAATCAATAAAGACATTGGTGTGTTCTGGACTTTTTATACGACTGTAAACAATCATTTACGAAGAAACATTGGTTTTCGGTTTAGTTTGCGTAAATAGAAATATATGAAGTTTAAACATAAGTTTATGAACACAAATGGAAGGTTGGGATTGATTTTGGGAGTTTTGGTTCTAACAGTATAGGAATTAGGGGCCAAATTAAGCATTATTCTTGGTTTTTGCACAATAACTTTAGTTTAGGTAAATAGAAATCTATGAAATTTAAACACAAGGTTTATGACCAGAAAAAGAAGGTGGGTATTGATTTTGGGAGTTTTGGTCCCAACAGTTAAGGAATTTGTTTGAATAATTGGGGTTCTTTGATATGCCGAATCTAACTATGTATGTAGATTCTTAATTTTTGGTCCCGTTTTCAAATTGGTTTACATTAAGGTCCAAACTTAAACTTTGTTTGATTTTGACAAAAATTGAAACCTTGGGGTTCGTTGATATGCTGAATCTAAAAAAATACTTAGATTTTTAATTATTGGCCCAGTTTTCAAGTTGGTCCAAATTGGGGTCCAAAATTAAACTTTGTTTCATTTCATCAAAAATTGAATAAATGGGGTTCTTTGATATTCCAAATCTAACTGTGTATGTGGATTCTTGATTTTTGGTCCAGATTTCAAATTGGTCTACATTAAGGTCCAAAGGGTCCAAAATTTTTGGCTTCATTGATATGCTTTATCTAAACATGTACTTTGATTTTTGATTATGGGCCCAGTTTTCAAGTTGGTCCAAATGAGGATTCAAAATTATCATATTAAGTATTGTGCTATAGCAAGAAATTTTCAATTGCACAGTATTCCACAATAGCAATTAATTTTTTTCAAATGGAGTTATCTTTCTTTGTATAGAATAGTAGTTGAATCAACTTTAATCATAGTTTTATACAATATACAATATATTTTCATTTTTACTACCAACTAATAAATTAAAACAATCTTTACCATTCAGTGATAACAAGCACTTTTTATCTTAATATTGATTGATTGATTGTTGGTTGCTTAACGTCCAGTGGCAAATATTTCATGCATATTCAGGACTAACAAGTTAACAATAAATACAATAGGTATGTTGTTATAATAAAGGATGATGGTCGTGGAAATTTGGACTGCCACTGGGAAATAAGGGTATATTGGATAGGGACAGAAATTTTGCATTGCAACAGGCCACCTACGGACCCCTCAGAGAGTTGTTGCAAGGGTTCTTAACGTGCAAAGAGCGTGACACTCTTTTTACACGAGGCATCGGATTTAACGTCCCCTTCTGACCGGACGTGACTGCAAACTTGATACATCCCGCACAGCCAAACGGACGCCCCACTTCGGCAAGCGTTTTACTGCCGGTCGGGAGAAGACCAAGTGACCATACTTCTATACCCCAGTCACCCTTGGGGGATATGTATGACGTATCTAAATCAGCAGTTATTGTTGCAAACTTCATTTAGAAATTTGAATTGAAATCAGTACATTATAACTTTAGTATAAGTGAATAGAAATCTATGAAATTAAAACACAAGGTTTATGACCATAAAAGGAAGGTTGGTATTGATTTTGAGAGTTTTGGGCTCAACAGTTTAGGAATTTGGGACCCAAAGGGTCCAAAATTAAACTTTGTTTGATTTCATCAAAAAAATGAATAATTGGGGTTCTTTGTTATGCCAAATCTAACTGTGTATGTAGATTCTCAATTTTTGGTCCCGTTTTCAAATTGGTTTACATTAAGGTCCAAAGGGTCGAAACTTAAACTTTGTTTGGTTTTGACAAAAATTGAAACCTTGGGGTTCTTTAATATGCTGAATCTAAAAATGTACTTAGATTTTTAATTATTGGCCCAGTTTTCAAGTTGGTCCAAATCGGGGTCCAAAATTAAACTGTGTTTGATTTCATCAAAAATTAAATAAATGGGGTTCTTTGATATTCCAAATCTAACTGTGTATGTAGATTCTTAATTTTTGGTCCAGTTTTCAAATTGGTCTACACTAAGGTCTAAAGGGTCCAAATCATAATGTGACATTAACCTATGTTGTGTCAACTATTTAATCACAATCCACATTTAAAGCTGTATCAAACTTAAAAGCTGTGTGCAAACTTGTCCCATCTGTTCAGGGTTCTACATCTGCGGTCGTATAATGCTGCGCCCTGCGAAGCAACTGGTTGATATTTGGTCCACATTAATGTATCAAGGGTCCAAAATTGAACTTTATTTGATTTCATCAAAAATTAAATTCTTGGGTTATTTGATTTGCTGAATCTAACCATTTCTTAGGATATTGGTAATTGGACCATAAAAGTTAAATGTACAATTTAAATTTTCTAAGTTTAAATTCTTGTACCACATTCATTCTGTGTCAGAAAACTATGTTGTGGCAACAATTTAGGTAGTTTGACACGCTCTTTCTCAACTTTATCAATTCCTATGCATTTCATTTGAATTGAACAATAGCGATTAAAACTATTGCTTGCACCACATGTCTTCTTACATTTGCAACATGTTCTGTCATTGCAACATCTGCCATTATTTTTCCATCCTGACCCAAACGTCTTATCACATGTAAAACCATTTCTTCCTCATGTAACGTTTGAAGCCTGCCATGTTCCAGATGTTTAGTCAGTCGATACTAAAACGGTTTGTCACTCGATTTCAAGTCGCCGTTCTCCCACCATAAGAATCTCAGGAAGTCTCGGTCAGATTCAGATACAGAGAATTGATGAAACTTTTTTTCAACGTCGCACGTAGTTGCAATAGGGTGTGTTCCAAACCGACATAGGACTTTATTTAAGTTTAGCGCCGGAAATGTATACCTAAGACGGTCCCTCATTAACTATCAAAAATTACATACCTTAAAGGTCAACAAGGACACTGGAGTGTTTGTCGGCCCAAGTAGACTGACAAAGTCTGGAGAGTTTGAGGGTGACTTGATACAAGCCGGCTCAATGCAGCAACTCCTAGATGTAGTAAACACTCCAGAATTGATACTTTTTAAAACAAGGGGATCACACACCGTGAAAAACAACAAGTTTATAACGTAAGTGAGGAGTTAAAGCAATATAGAAAATGCCGTATGTCCATCTACTTTTCATCGTGCTTCAGAAGTAGGGAAGAAATTTGATTAAATATACTTAAAGCAAAGAAGCAAAAGTCTAAAAGGTTAGTTTCCTAAACAAAATGATATTGTGTATACATGTATATAAATTTGTATACATAATTGTTTACATTAATACATATATAGGTATACTATTATATTATATGTTCCATTTACAAATATTGTTGCTTTAAATATTTATTTATTTATATATAAAAGTTAATTTTGCTAATTCCGGTCATAGTAATTTAATCTGGCTCTGATTAATTTAAATCGTCAAAATTAAGCAAGCAACTTCCACTTTCTTATATATATGCTGGACAGGTCGAAGGGTAGAGACCAGACTGAAGTGATCCGAACATCGTGAGATGCCCGATGTTTTAAATAAAATAGGCTCTCCAACCCGTTTGCCGTGGGTTGCTACCCGTATCGGTGGTTGACGAGATCCTTGTGGATGAGGGCTATAGCCAGACTCCTTACGGTCAGAAAATACCCGGACGGACGAGACTAGTTCAATAAGCTACTTTGGCTTCGAAATCATCTAAACGGGAGGTCGGATGGACCCGGTTCGATCAATCGGCTGGTCATGTCGAGCCCTTCAGTTAATCCTCAACAATAAGCTTTCTTGTAACAGTTTTCATAATATACACATGTATTTTAAATTAAGCTATTTATATTTTGGATAACTGAAGAAGGCGATGGCTCATGGGTCAATCAAGTGGTACGCTTTCTTTTTCGCTTGATGGATACGCTCTGCTTGAGTATACTATTCTTGGAACATCTGGTGCTTTCCGCAGTGGATCTTGGGTGCTGATTTTGAGGACCAGCTACATTATATTTGGAGCTCGTTTTCAGCATTAGCACTCGATCCCGGTTCGCCACGGAAACACAGCATCGCCCTTGTAGGCACTCCGAGGTGGGTGGATGGCAAGAATGGTGAATCTTTCTCCTTTCATATGGCACAACAAAACAAACCCTCTAAATCAGCTTTAATACACAAGAAAAGAAAATGTGATGATTCAGAGCCCTGTCGGGAAGATAACAGTTAGCCCAGATTTATTGTAATAAAAGGAACAGAAGAAAAACCAATTTCAAAAATATCGCCCTTTGTAATTCACAAACAAATTCAAAGCGTTGCTGGTACTGTTAAAAAAGTTTCAAAAATGAGATCTGGCAATTTGTTGGTTGAATGTTCCAACAAAAGTCAATTAACAAATTTACTTACAATGTCTACAATATCAAACTTTCCTGTTTCTGCCTCTCCTCATAACAGTTTGAACAGCTGTAAGGGGATCATTCGAGACAGAAGTCAATACCTTGGTGACCTTACCGTGGAAGAAATCGGTGAGGAACTTTCAAGCCAAGGTGTAACTAATGTTATTAGATTTCAAATTAAAAAGAATGGAAGTATAATCAAATTAAATACTTTTCTTTTGACCTTTAGAACTCCAACTCCTCCTCCATCTATTACTTTAGGTTGCTTCGGAATCAGAGTTGACATGTTTATCCCAAACCCAATTCGATGCTTTACTTGTCAAAAGTTTGGTCATGGAAGCAAACATTGTCGTGGTAAGCAGAGATGCTTCAAGTGTTCTGACGAAGGACACGAGGGAACAAACTGTCACTCTGAATCTTCTAAATGTGTAAACTGTGGTGAGTCCCATTTTTCATCGTCTAGGGACTGCCCTGTTTACCTTAAAGAAAAAAATATTATTAAAATTAAAACAGAAAGAAACATTAGATACCCAGAAGCTAAACAGATAGCTTGTTTCAAACAGACCATCGTACGCCAGCAAAGTTGTCCGCTCATTCAGTCACGATAATACACAAACTCGCATGACTTGGCTAATTGATGCGGACAATTTTAAAATGCTGCCTGTTGAAACAGAACCTACCGATAGAATATTAATTCCAAGAAAACCAATATCTTTCAAAACCAGTACTCAGTCAACTCAGTCTTCCCTACAGAGCTCACTATCATCACCAAAAAAAAATGAGAGAAAAAAATCAAATAAAAAAGAAACAGTAGAAATACACAATTGGAGCGGTGAATCTGTCTGGGATCTTCCCAATGACATAGATGATTCTTCCACCTCCAAAAGTCTTCCTTCATCTGCATCCAAGAAGGTATCTTCTTCGTTCAGTACACAGTCTACCAGAGCCCCATCTCCTCTTCGTTCTCAAGAAAAGAAGGATGTCCAAAAGAAGCCAGGAAATACATTCTCTCAGAAGTCTTCTGATTCGAGGTCGCGGGGTAGGGGTCGAGGCGGAGTAACACCAGCTGCGCGTAGTCCTGGAGATCGACGACTCTCCTCGCACAACAGATTTTCAACACTTATCATCGAAACTGAAATGGAAACCGAAAGTGTTCCGCCACCCGAAAGATCACGATCTCAGGGTGAGCGAAATAAGAATGCTGGCAAACTCGACAGCATTCGCCTCTTCAACATAAGACTCATCAGTGACGGTCTTTCGAAATAGGTATAAACCAAACAAATACATAGTTGAAGAGCATTGAGGAACCAAAATTCCAAAAAGTTGTGTCAAATACGGCTAAGGTAGTCTATGCCTATAGAGGATATGGGAGCTACCATTTGAAATTTAGGGGGGGTGGGGGTTGGGTAGGAAGACAAAATTTGCCCTGCATTTTGTTTTTTTTAGCTGTAATCTGTCCTGCCTTTTTTTCACTCTGTTCGGTCCTGCCTTTTGTTTTAGTTTTATGTCCTACTTTTTTTTTTACCGAATTTTTCGTACCGACTTTTTTTGCAAGTGTCTCATACTGCTTTTTTTTACTCAAAACTCCTGTCCTGCCTATTTTTTCAAATCATCCTACCCCCCCCCCCCCCCCCTTAAAAATCAAATGGTAGCTCCCTAAGCACTTGACTCGGCTATTTTAAGCAAATTGAAATACCTCACATTAATGCCACAAATATTCGAATTTATTGAACAATCGAGGAAATGGTGACTATTAGGTACAGCAGAAGACAATTGATTAATGTATCGGTTAATCTTAAAATCTTGAGATTTGCTTATTTTACGAAAAAAACATTTGTTTACATATGGACAAATACTGTGTATGAACTAAACGGTTTCTTTGTTTTAGAATCAAATTCAAAAGAAGAAGAAAAGAATTCAGGTATGTTATAACTTTTAAAATATAATGCTTAAATAAAAACTACAGTTAATAATATTTTAAGATACATGTGTAAATCAAGTTATAATTATATTCCAACAGCAGCTTGCTTGATATGATGGATTCAGTGTAAAACAGTATACTTCATAAACAAACCCGAATACACAAAAGAACACAACGTGGTCTATAAGGCAGCAACTATTTGATTTGGGGGGGGGGGGGGGGGGGGGGGGGTAGCCTGGAAACAGTGTATCCATGATGTTATTATTGATATTATACAAGGTTCTATTGACAACTATCCACATATCATTTCTGAAAAAAATATGAAACATTGAAATCTTTTGTGTTAATCAAATATTTTTAACATGGTTGAAAGTACAGAAATCATTAAAATCATGGGAATATATTTAAAAAAAACTGTTCCTATGTTTTTACAGCCACAAGCGTTAATTTTTATATGGAAACACATGTTGTTCTGGTGTTTTTCAATATTTCTTAGGTATTGACTTTTTTTATCTTTATTCTTTTCAAAGTTGAGGTCTTGAATGTATATATGTTCCGGACCGTATGAGTATTTGGACCATACGCGTATGGTCATGACCATAAGGGTATATACTCATATGGTCCGACCGTACGCGTATGGTCGGGGTAGTTAACACTCTGTTACAGAAATACTGTTAATACTTCTAAACTCTTCATATGGTATGACCGTTCATTAAAAAGACGCTATCATGTAGGTAATTTTATTTTATATTATAATAAAAAGATAAGCTAAATAAAAATAAGAAGTTTACCATGATAGTTAATTTTACTTAATTGTCAAATTTATTGTAAACACATTTTATACCAATGGCAATATGTTGACTGAAAAAAAATCAAAAATTTCTTTATGAACTGTTACACAAGAAGTCACTGGAAAGTAACACAGTTTGTTATTTAAGTTGTCTTGTGAATATGGTGTATTGCAGTCATTTTACGATATTTGAAATCTAGAGCTTCTGTAAAAAAGAAACCGTAGACATCAGAATGGCAAAATACCTCAATATCACTGTACGCAGCTGCAAATAGGGTAGCTTTTCACTCGCAAACAAAAGTTGTAACTGAAAAGGATCGTGTACAAATTTCTTGCAAATGCAAAAAAGCTATGATGCCGTGTGGAAGTGAATGTCACCTAAGCCTACATGCAAGAATGTAGCTAGAGATGAAAACTAACTATGACATCTATATTTGATTTTCGATTATAAAATTGATATATTGTCATGTTATAATCATCACTGTTGTTTTTAAAAAGTAAAATCACAAAAATACTGAACTCAGAGGAAAATCAATTTGGAAAGTCCATAATCACATGGCAAAATCAAAAAACAAAACGCATCAAAAACGAATGGACAAGAACTGTCATATTCCTGACTTGGTACAGGCATTTTCAAATGTAGAAAATGGTGGATTTATCCGGATTTCGACAATAAATGAAGTTTTTGTATTTATATTTAAACGTTTATAATGTAATTTGAAAAAATACCTATATGGTCCAAATACTCATATGGTTCGACCCGTTAATAACCAAACGAGTATTATACTCATATGGTCCGACCATACGCGTATGGTCGGATCATATGAGTATGTTCCGGACCATATGAGTATTTGATTGATTGATTGTTGGTTGCTTTACGCCGCATTAGCACAAAAAGGCTATATCGCGGCGAGTATATATGAGTATTTGGACCATACGCGTATGGTCATGACCATATGCGTATACTCATATGGTCCGACCATACGCGAATGGTCCGACCGTACGCGTATGGTCGGACCATATGAGTATTATACTCGTTTGGTTATTAACGGGCCGGACCATATGAGTATTTGGACCATATAGGTATTTTTTCAAATATACAATAGAAATAATACAATAAATTTTATCTTAAAAACAAATGTGTTTACAAAAAAATATATTAATTTTACATGTCAAAAGCTACATAAACATTAAATATTGATGCCACAGTCAGTTGATCTTAGTTTTCATCGCTAATTGTATTCGTGTATGCTTTTGTATACTTATAATGAAATTCACATGGTACCATACATGTAGTTTTTCTGAGATTGCTTGTTTTGGCTGCGTGCAGTGATATCGACTCGGACAATTCCGATGTGTCTACGGTGTTTTTGAGAAACTCTAGATCTCCAATATCGTAAAATGAATTTCACAGATCAAATTAGATAAAGACAGTGGCTATTTCATCGTTCTTAAATGCTATTTTACCGTCTTATAATTAAGATTAAATAGAAGTATACAAAAAAAGAATAGAAAAAATAAAGAAACATACACTTTTAATATTTTACTTTTAAAATGTCTTAAAAAATATCATGATCCTTGCTGGTGATGTCACCTACTTTAAACAATAAAATTCCTTGTACAATATGTTCATTTAATTTTGGCATCTTTTTATAATTGTACTTACAAATAGTAAGAAATATTAACTGTGCGAAACTGTTTTTTTTTTAATATACATAACATGACATTTTAGTGACGTAACAATCAGAAGGGTCACACCTAATGAAGAGTTTAAAAGTATACGTGTTGATTACCCCGACCATACGCGTATGGTCGGACCATATGAGTATATACTCATATGGTCCGGAACAAGTATACGCATATGGTCATGACCATACACGTATGGTCCAAATACTCATATGGTCAGTATCTAGAGGTCAAAATAATAATGAATTAAAAAAACTTTAAACATGCTACTAATGGGCTGCCCTCGACTCATTAAAACAACAGAAAGCCTAAGTAATAAAAAAACACAACCTAATAGAAATTTGATATTGAACATCAAATTGATGATTAAAATAGAGTAGCTTAATTCAAAGAAGGACGAAAGATACCAAAGGGACAGTCAAACTCATAAATCCAAAACAAACTGACAACGCCAAGGCTATAAATGAAAAAGACAAACAGAAAAACAATAGTTAATTAAATATCCACATGTATACAACATTTTTAAAGCAACCATTGAACAATTTATCACAGTGAAGCAACTTTTGTTCAAACATAATATGATTTCCGTCTCTGTATCTTGGTGTACGTTTCCTTCTTTTCTGTTAGCCATTTGTTAAAAGTCTTCCCTTTCAGGTCAGAAAGTGAATTAAATGGAATGCATTGATAGCGTCCTGGAATTTCATTGAATAGTTTCTCTGGTTGAAGTTGTGTAACAATCATATTTATGTCCTTTTTCAAAGATGGTTTAGAATTTGAAGGCTTTTCAAAATAATGCACTAGACCATTTACATATGCATCCATTATATCGTTGCAACCTTGAAGGCTTCTACCAACACGTTTTATGGATGTTGGTGTTAGATTTCCATGCAGCCGATGCAAAACATCCTTGGCTCTCATGTTAAAAAATTCCAAGGCTAAGTCACCTGGTACATTCCTAACCTTTTCCACCATGGGTATTGATTGACCGATTATGTTTCAATTCAAAGGCAAGCCATGGTGGTAATGTTGCATTAATCTGTGCTTGAAGTTTGAAGGCTAGAAGGCGGTATTTTGTATGGTTTGAACCTAAGCATATAAAATTTCCACATTCTAAAAAGGCGATCACCATTGTTCTCTTTGGCTGAGTCTTCCCTTAACCAGTCCGTCAAACCATCACGAAGTACACAACATGTGTAATTGAACTTATAGTCAGTCTTAGAATCTGTAGATTTTTTCCTTCGTCTTCGTCTTTGGTATATTGGCGACTGGTTCATATGGCTGTTATATATCTATATCTTTATATTGACAAGTTTGTCAGACCCCCCGCCGTAATGACTCGTCGCCGCGTCCGTCCGCATGAGTAGGGCAAGTTAACAGAAACAAGGGCAAGTTAATCTAGATGTTGTCAATGGTCTTTTCTTATTTCTACCCCTGCTGATATATTTGATGGTATTGAAAGAGATGTACTCAATTTTAAAAACAATGGGATATCCTTCTTAGTGGAGATTTTAATGCCCGAGTTGGATCTGAATGTGATTTCATAGTTGACGATGACAACAATTGTGTTCTTATTGTTGACACATATCAATCAGATAGACAAATTTTACTTAGAAATAGTTATGATACCAAAGTTAACACTAGGGGAAAAGATCTAATTGATATGTGTATTAGTCATCAATTAAGATTGTTCAATGGTAGAATTATTGGTGACTTATTTGGTAAATATACATGTTTCAAACCAGGTGCAAGAGTTGTTGCCTATGCAATCATGTCTGAGAGTGCTCTCAACCAGGTATTATATTTTAAAGTTAATGATTTTATACCTACATTATCAGATTGTCAAAAATTGAATGGAAAATGTCAGCTCAATTTACAACAACTCATGCAGAGGTAACTGATAATATTTTGCCTTTATCATGTAACTATGTATGGTCAGACAAATTTCAAGATGTGTTGTCTTCTATTCATATACAAAAGATGATTTTTGACTTTGAAAAGAGTATAATTCAAAATTCACCAGACTCTGTAAATGCTGCTGCAATTAAATTATCTAACATCTTCATTACTGCTGCAGATAAATCTCTTCTTAAAAATCATTACATATACAATTTTGAGAATTGTTGGGTTTTTAATTTTAGTATTTCGTATAGCTTGTAAGCATGAAAGTGAATCCGAACATATAATAAATTTAGATTTATCTGAAGAAGCAATAAATTTCAAAGCCAAAATTATTGCTCCTTCTTCAGCAGTAAAGATGGATGCATCAGATGTCAAACGGAGGGTCACAGCTCTGTCCCAGGGACAGCAGCAGATGCAACTCTGTCACCATCTTTTGATCCATCAGTATAGACAGTTGAATTATAATCCTGGTATCTTTGATAACTATTGAAAAATCTAGATAATCGTCTTTAATTTCAGCATAGTGTTACTGAATTAAAACAGGATTTGTTTTATTTTTATTGTGTTCACGGAGATCAAATATCATTTGTGGTTTGGGAGGTTCCCATGGAGGCCATTTGCAAGTTTTAACTTGAGCAACAGATTTTAAATCAAAAGAAGCTAAATGTGGTTTTAAACGTATACCTAACGGACGAATTTTATTTTCATGTTTTGCAAAAATATCTTCATAAATCTGATTAAAACACAGCTGTAGGCAGGATTATCTGAATGGGCTTTTAGTTTGACAGCATATTGATTGATTGTTGGTTGCTTTACGCCGCATTAGCACAAGTTTTCCGTCGTTGGTTGTTGTTGGAACCGTCTTTCAGAGTTTTTACGGTCTCCTATGGCTTGATCACAAGCGTCATCAAACCATGGTTTACTGGGATGTTTCGGATTTACCGAGGTCTTAGGAATAGTTCTGTCAGCAATTGACGTTAAAACTGTATTAATTGGATCTTGCACAGTCTCAAACATCTTTGACTGAAGTTCCGCTCGACAGAGATTCTCAAACAAGGACCAGTCCGCCTTGTCAAGTTTCCAACGTGGTACTCTCTGTTGGGCAAAATTAAAAAGATGTTCAAGTACTATTGGAAAATGATCACTTCCACATAGATCATCATGAACACGCCATGAATAATCCAGAAGCAGAGAGGGATCGCAAATAGTGATATCAATAGAAGAATAAGACCCGTTTCCAGGATGAAGATACGTATTAGATCCATCATTAAAAATGCATAATTCTTCTTGAGAGACAAAGTCCTCAATGATCTTACCTTTGGCATTATGAGTCTTGCTACCCCATAATGGGTTGTGAGCATTGAAGTCGCCCATAAAGTATAAATGGTGAGGATAATTGATCAGTAAATGTTTTAAGTTTTGCTTTATCGATAATTGAATTTGGTGGAATATATATCGAACATAATGTAATTGTGTTGTCTAATGATAAACGAATTGCAACTGCTTGTAGGTCCGTTGTGAGTTGGACTGTGCTATGAATGACGCTGTCCTTCAACAAATTAAAAGATCCGCCTGCAGCACGTTCATTTACCTTAAACATGTGCTATACATGTTGTATTCTTTTAAAGATACATAGTCACTTTCTTTTAGATGAGTTTTTTTAAGACAAAAATGCAAAAGGTAAAAAAAGACTGAACTAGAAGTGTTAACTCGAGAAGATTTATTTTAAGACCTCGGCAATTCTATTGGATTATATTTGTCATTATTTAATAAAAGAAGGGCGAATGCTGTCGAGTTTGCCAGCATTCCTATTTCGCTCACCCTAAGATTGTGATCTTTCGGGTGGCAGAACACTTTCGGTTTCCATTTCAGTTTCGTCGACAAGTGTTGAAAATCTGTTGTGTGAGAATCGGACACACTTTTTCTCTTTTTTCAAAGCCCATCCCAACGGTGGCACTTTGTTACAAGATACATTGGTATTACCTGTGTTGCCAGTAGTTATTTTAAAACGGTCTGATATTTGCTGACATTTGGATGACCACAGTTTTTTTGCTTTATCATAAGATGACTCCATCATGAGTTTTTTTATCGTGTTTTCCAATATATATGTGGTGTTCAAGCTTCTTGCAGGACTTGTAAATCTTACCACATCCTTCTTCTGGGCAATAAAAACATTAATATCATTATCATCTTCATCATTTACGGCATTAACTGTATGGTCTTCATCATTTTGGGCTTGAACTGTATTGTCAACATGTACACTATCTACATCTTCAAGCACTGATGGTACAAGAGATTTCTCTTTGATGTTACCTAAACTCTCTGAGTTACTAAAGTCACTAACCACGTGGATATCTGTGCTTGTCTGCTTCACCTTGCTATACCCATCCACTGTTTTTTTAGTTGTAAAATTCCCTTCACCAACATTGTACGCTCTCCAAGTTCTAATGCCACCATTACAAAACCTTATGTTACTCAGAAAGCTTACTCCTTTCCATGAGTGCTTTTGGATCTGTTGACTGTTTGTATTGATATCCACTACAGCTGCCTGTTCCACATTCAATGGCCCTCCGGTGGATCGCTATCCTTGCCGTGGTCGGAGGGCTTGCGTGTCTCAGTGACCCCAAACGCTATGCCAGCTGGAGCTTCGTCTCCTGGTAGGGTTACCCATGCTGGACAGGTCGAAGGGTAGAGACCAGACTAAAGTGATCCGAACATCGTGAGATGCCCGATGTTTTAAATAAAATAGGCTCTCCAACCCGTTTGCCGTGGGTTGCTACCCGTGTCGGTGGTTGACGAGATCCTTGTGGATGAGGGCTATAGCCAGACTCCTTACGGTCAGAAAATACCCGGACGGACGAGACTATAGTTCAATAAGCTGCTTTGGCTTCGAAATCATCTAAACGGGAGGTCGGATGGACCCGGTTCGATCAATCGGCTGGTCATGTCGAGCCCTTCAGTTAATCCTCAACAATAAGCTTTCTTGTAACAATTTTCATAATATACACATGTATTTTAAATTAAGCTATTTATATTTTGGATAACTGAAGAAGGCGATGGCTCATGGGTCTATCAAGTGGTACGCTTTCTTTTTCGCTTGATGGATACGCTCTGCTTGAGTATACTATTCTTGGAACATCTGGTGCTTTCCGCAGTGGATCTTGGGTGCTGATTTTGAGGACCAGCTACATTATATATGGAGCTCGTTTTCAGCATTAGCACTCGATCCCGGTTCGCCACGGAAACACAGCATCGCCCTTGTAGGCACTCCGAGGTGGGTGGATGGCAAGAATGGTGAATCTTTCTCCTTTCATATGGCACAACAAAACAAACCCTCGAAATCAGCTTTAATACATAAGAAAAGAAAATGTGATGATTCAGTGCCCTGTCGGGAAGATGACAGTTGGCCCAGATTTATTGTAATAAAAGGAACAGAAGAAAAACCAATTTCAAAAATATCGCCCTTTGTAATTCACAAACAAATTCAAAGCGTTGCTGGTACTGTTAAAAAAGTTTCAAAAATGAGATCTGGCAATTTGTTGGTTGAATGTTCCAACAAAAGTCAATCAACAAATTTACTTACAATGTCTACAATATCAAACTTTCCTGTTTCTGCCTCTCATAACAGTTTGAACAGCTGTAAGGGGATCATTCGAGACAGAAGTCAATACCTTGGTGACCTTACCGTGGAAGAAATCGGTGAGGAACTTTCAAGCCAAGTTGTAACTAATGTTATTAGATTTCAAATTAAAAAGAATGGAAATATAATCAAATTAAATACTTATCTTTTGACCTTTAGAACTCCAACTCCTCCTCCATCTATTACTTTAGGTTGCTTCGGAATCAGAGTTGACATGTTTATCCCAAACCCAATTCGATGCTTTACTTGTCAAAAGTTTGGTCATGGAAGCAAACAATGTCGTTGTAAGCAGAGATGCTTCAAGTGTTCTGACGAAGGACACGAGGGAACAAACTGTCACTCTGAATCTTCTAAATGTGTAAACTGTGGTGAATCCCATTTTTCATCGTCTAGGGACTGCCCTGTTTATCTTAAAGAAAAAAATATTATTAAAATTAAAACAGAAAGAAACATTAGTTACCCAGAAGCTAAACAGATAGCTTCTGTTTCGAATGATCTCCTTGTTTCAAACAGACCATCGTACGCCAGCAAAGTTGTCCGCTCATTCAGTCACGAGAATACACAAACTCGAATGACTTGGCCAATCGATGCGGACAATTTTAAAATGCTGCCTGTTGAAACAGAACCTACCGATAAAATAATAATTCCAAGAAAACCACAATCTTCCAAAACCAGTACTCAGTCAACTCAATCTTCCTTACAGAGCTCAATATCATCACCAAAAAAAAAATGAGAAAAAAAATAAAAAGAAAAAAGAAACAGTAGAAATACACAATTGGAGCGGTGAATCTGTCTGGGATCTTCCCAGTGACATAGATGATTCTTCCACCTCCAAAAGTCTTCCTCCATCTGCATCCAAGAAGGTATCTTCTTCGTCCAGTACACAGTCTACCAGAGCCCCATCTCCTCTTCGTTCTCAAGAAAAGAAGGATGTCCAAAAGAAGCCAGGAAATACATCCTCTCAGAAGTCTTCTGATTCGAGGTCGCGGGGTAGGGGTCGAGGCGGAGTAACACCAGCTGCGCGTAGTCCTGGAGATCGACGACTCTCCTCGCACAACAGATTTTCAACACTTATCATCGAAACTGAAATGGAAACCGAAAGTGTTCCGCCACCCGAAAGATCACGATCTCAGGGTGAGCGAAATAAGAATGCTGGCAAACTCGACAGCATTCGCCCTTCTTTTATTAAATAATGACAAATATAATCCAATAGAATTGCCGAGGTCTTAAAATAAATCTTCTCGAGTTAACACTTCTAGTTCAGTCTTTTTTACCTATTGCATTTTGTCTTCAAGAAACTCATCTAAAAGAAAGTGACAACGTATCTTTAAAAGGATACAACATGTATAGTACATTTTCTAAGGTAGATGAACGTGCTGCAGGCGGATAATCAATTTTTGTGAAGGACAACGTCATTCATAGAACAGTCCAACTCACAACGGATCTGGAAGCAGTTGCAATTCGTTTATCATTAGACAAAACAATTACATTATGTTCGATATATATTCCACCTAATTCAATTATCGATAAAGCAAAACTCAAAAACCTCACTGATCAATTACCCTCACCATTTATACTTATGGGCGACTTCAATGCCCACAATCCATTATGGGGTAGCAAGACTCATAATGCCAAAGGTAAGATCATTGAGGACTTTGTCTCTCAAGAAGGATTATGCATTTTTAATGATGGATCTAATACGTATCTTTATCCTGGAAACGGGTCTTATTCTTCTATTGATATCACTATATGCGATCCCTCTCTGCTTCTGGATTATGCATGGCGTGTTCATGATGATCTATGTGGAAGTGATCATTTTCCAATAGTACTTGAACATCTTTTTAATTCTGCCCAACAGAGAGTACCACGTTGGAAACTTGACAAGGCGGACTGGTCCTTGTTTGAGAATCTCTGTCGAGCGGAACTTCAGTCAAAGATGTTTGAGACTGTGCAAGATCCAATTTTAACTTTTAATACAGTTCTAACGTCAATTGCTGACAGAACTATTCCTAAGACCTCGGCAAATCCAAAACATCCCAGTAAACCATGGTTTGATGACGCATGTGATCAAGCCATAGGTGACCGTAAAAAATCTGAAAGACGGTTCAATCAACAACCAATGACGGAAAACTTGAGTAATTTCCGTATTTTTCGCGCTAAGGCACGGCGGACTTGTAGGCAAGCCCGACGAACATCCTGGAAAAAATTTGTCTCGGGGATTACATCTCGCACTCCGGTGACAAAAGTTTGGAATATGGTAAATAAAATTAAAGGTAAAAATTCTAAAGCCACTGTAAAACATTTGAAAGACGGCATTAATTTATTAACATCTGAAAAGGATATTGCCAACAAACTTGGTGAAACTTTTGCGAAGTCTTCTTTTTGTAACAACTACAGGGAAGACTTTAAAAAAGTTAAAAAACAAAAAGAAAAAATTAAATTAAACTTTAAATAAAAAAATGGTGAAAATTATAATAAACTATTTTCTCTTGAAGAACTTAAAAACATCTCTGTCAAAAGCCCGTGATACAGCTTGTGGGCCTGATAATATTCACTACCAACTCTTAAAACACTTGCCAGATTCCTCGCTAGAAGCTCTCTTGCAGCTCATGAATAACATCTGGGAATCTGGTGATTTACCATCAATATGGAAGCTTGCAACCGTCGTGCCTATTCCAAAACCAAGTAAAGATCATACGGATCCTATTAATTATCGACCAATTGCTCTTACCAGTTGTGTCTGTAAAACACTCGAACGGATGGTCAATGATCGCCTTGTTTGGTTCCTGGAATCCAATGGGCTATTAGCCAATATCCAGTGTGGATTCCGACAGGGTCGCAGTACTCTTGATCATCTTGTTCGATTTGAATCATTTGTCCGTAATGGTTTTGCGAAAAATGAGCATGTGGTGTCGTTCTTTTTCGACCTTGAGAAGGCCTATGATACTGCATGGAAATATGGTATTTTAAAAGATCTATTTGATATGGGGTTGAAAGGCAATATGCCTAATTTTATTTCTAATTTTCTCTCTAACAGACAATTTAATGTTAGAGTTAATTCGACCATGTCTGATCTTTATGATCAAGAGATGGGTGTCCCTCAGGGCAGTAGTTTATCTGTTACATTATTTAGTCTTAAAATCAACAGCCTTGTTGAAGTTTTAAAAAGTAATATTGAAGGTTCATTGTACGTTGATGATTTTTTAATATGTTACAGAGGCAAAAATATGAATAACATTGAAAGACAATTACAATTATGTCTTGGAAGAATTGAAAAATGGGCCTCGGAAAATGGTTTTAAATTTTCCACTTCAAAAACGGTCGGGATGCATTTTTGTAACAAAAGAAAATTGCATCTTGATCCAGAACCAACTTTGTACGGCAACCCAATTAAAATGGTTGATGAAACCAAATTTCTTGGTTTACTTTTCGATAAAAAGTTAACCTTTCTACCCCATATCAAAATGTTAAAAGCGAGATGTTTAAAAGCTTTAGATATTTTAAAAGTTGTCGGCAGCACTGACTGGGGTGCTGATCGCAACATTTTACTCAATTTATATAGATCTATTGTTAGATCTAAACTAGATTATGGCTCTATAGTGTATGGCTCTGCAAGGAAGTCCTACATACAGATTCTCGATGCTTTGCATCACCAAGGTTTGCGTCTCTGTCTTGGCGCATTTAAAACCTCACCAGTTGAGAGTCTGTATGTAGAGGCTGATGAGCACTCACTCACTGACAGACGTTTGAAGCTTGGACTTCAATATGCTGTCAAACTAAAAGCCCCTTCAGATAATCCTTCCTACAGCTGTTTTTTTAATCCGATTTATGAAGATATTTTTGCAAAACATGAAAATAAAATTCCTCCGTTAGGTTTACGTTTAAAACCACATTTAGCTTCTTTTGATTTAAAATCTGTTGCTCAAGTTCAAACTTGCAAATGTCCTCAATGGGAACTTCCCAAACCAAAAATGATATTTGATCTCCGTGAACACAATAAAAATAAAACAAATCCTCTTTTAATTCAGCAACACTATGCTGAAATTAAAGCCGATTATCTAGATTTTTCAACTGTCTATACTGATGGATCAAAAGATTGTGATAGAGTTGCTTCTGCTGCTGTCTTCAGGGACAGAGCTGCAACCCTCCGTTTGCCATCTGATGCATCCATCTTTACTGCTGAAGCAGAAGCAATAGTTTTGGCTTTAAAATTTATTGCTTCTTCAGACAAATCCAAATTTATTATATGTTCGGATTCACTTTCATGTTTACAAGCTATACGAAATACTAAAATTAAAAACCCAACAATCCTGAAAATTTTATATGTAATGAGGAATTTAAAAATTCTTCTGAAAGAAATAATATTTCTATGGGTTCCGAGTCATGTTGGAATCCTTGGAAACACAGCTGTAGACCTTGAGGCAAAGAATGCCCTGGGTGACCCTCTATCGAACTGTGATATACCATATACTGATTTTAAATCTAATATTAGGGAATATGTTTTTAATATATTGAAAAATAAATGGAGTAAAAAAGATGATAATAAATTGCATGAAATTAAACCTAATTTAGGCAAACCTTTTAATAATATTATGTGCAGAAAAGATCAGTGTGTTATTACTAGATGCCGTATTGGTCATACTAGAATAACACACGAGTATCTTTTAAAAAATGAAGATGAACCACAATGTGTTCCTTGCAACTGCAAATATACTATTAAACATGTTTTAATTAATTGTATTGACTTTGCTGATATTCGTAAGAAGCATTTCAATGTCAATAATATGTATGATTTATTTAATAATGTTCCATTTACAAATATTGTTGCTTTTTTAAAAGAAATTGGAATTTATTATAGAATATAAAATTGTTATTATATTTAAATCGATTTTAATTTTTATCACGTTATTTTACTTTTGATTTTTATTTGTATATACTCAATTTGCTTTAGTCAAGAATTTTAGTATATTGAAGGACCTTTTGTCTTATTTTAAAAATATGCTTTAAATTGTAAAAATAGTCGAATTAGCTCTCGCCGCGATATAGCCTTTTTGTGCTAATGCGGCGTAAAGCAACCAACAATCAATCAATCAATCACATTCAATGGCTCTCTTGACCTCATAAGCTGTTGAAATATTATGTCCTTCTGCTGCATGACTTCTAATTTTGCCCCTCATATGTGCGATTTTGGCATCACAATAGCTCTTTCCACTTTGAGCTTCACTGAATTCATAACCCAATATTTTTATTCCTAAAACAAACAAAAAATAATCCATATAATTTTAAACTGACCACAATACGTAATTCTTAAATTGAATTCATAATCTGCCTATTAAATGCAGTCTGGTTGTGTTTTAGCTTACTGATTGTTAATGTGTTTACATATATGGATTAAGATCTGCTTACCCTTCCAGGTACTTCCAGTTTATAGTGGGGTTTGTGTTGCTTAGTCTTTCGTATTCTATTTTGGTTACTTGTTGTCTTGTTTATCTTTTTTTAGCTATGGCGTTGTCAGTTTATTTTTAACAAGTTTGACTGTCCTTCTTGTATCTTTTGTCCCTCTTTTAAAAAAAATATTCAGTTTATTGGTTGGTCTTGATGTGCTTCTCATTTTTCGTAATACAAATTTTATGTATCTATTATTTTGTAAAATAATGGAACATAATGACATGAATGGAGGAAATATGAAAAAAATAACATTTTACATAAAGGCAATAACTCTGATAAAAAATCATTTGATATTTATTTCAACATTTATGTCTGCCAAATTTTCTCTATTTTAAAGGAGTTTTCAAGCTCAAAGACAAATCTTGCATTCATTTTTTAGCCATGTCACCCATCTTGCTTGACAGTAAGTCATCAGGATAAGGATAGTGTTCAAAATGATCAAGTAAGATTTTTTTAAGTAACAACAACTGACAACAGATAGCCAGCTGGTGAGCTAAAATAACATGAATTAAGATATTGTTTTCCTACCTGTTCTTTGAGACAAATCAGGTAGTGACAACCAAAGATGACCACAATGATAGCATCCAGCATTGTCTGA
Source organism: Mytilus trossulus (assembly GCF_036588685.1). Taxonomy (NCBI): domain Eukaryota; kingdom Metazoa; phylum Mollusca; class Bivalvia; order Mytilida; family Mytilidae; genus Mytilus; species Mytilus trossulus. Next base: position 86,672,820 of record NC_086377.1, on the reverse strand, counting down.
TCGCAGATAAACCTCTGTTATTTTAGGAAGCTGGGTCTTGATTGTCTGTAGGAGGTGTTCAAGCACCGATAATACTGCAAAAAAATCTTGCTTCACAACATCCATCGTATGGGTAAATGTTTTGTGCTGAAAAAAAGATTGGTAAAAAGTTATGTGAGAATCTTCATTTTTTGTTAAAACAAACTAGAATATGTGTCTACATGTACAGCAAAACATGCCTTAAGAAATTTCCTTTTCGGAGAACAATGGATTAAAACACTACTTTGAATTCGGCCTTATGTGGAGAAAAATCTGAGTCAATTACAATTACAGATATTTTGAATGCCTACAAATTACTGCAATGTTATGTTATTTAATTTATAAAGTTTCCACCCCAAATGAATACTGAATACTGTTCAATGCTCTTGTCATTGTATATATACATGTATATTATTCATACCTTTAAGCTTCCATCTTCATCTCTAAAAATGGAAACAGCACAATGCCAGTGTATGCCTTTCTGTCCAAACCAATCAGACATTTTCTCTCTGAATAAATGGGGAGAAATTTCATTGCCCAATCCATAACGATCAAAGATTGATTTTCCTTCAAGTTTTGAAAAACATCATAACGAGCCTCATCTTGATTTACAGTACGTAAAATGTGTGATTTCCATTCAGAAATTTGTCGTTCTGAGCACTGAACATCCTGCAAGAAAACATTTTTATCTACATGTTGGCATGAATTTACTGCTTCTAGAATTTTGTCAATTGCGGTAGTGAATAAATCACATCGATCACATGATTTTAAATGTGTGTGTGTACAGACATGTCTGAATGCTGCAGTTTTTGGATCGCTTAATGCATACTGTTGGCAATGATATGCACATTCATCTTCTCTTTGAATGTGTAGCTTATAATCTGTTTTTAAATATATTTTAGTGTTTGAGAGTTTATTCTTTACATCAATTTTCCATTCTTCTGGTCCTTCTAACCTATCAACCAATGACATTAAAGTGTCAACGGCCGTAGAACCATCAGCAGCTATGTTGTCAACTCCTTTAAGACATGTTCCCTTAGAAGCTGCACAAGCTTTCAAAATTTGAAATACAGTTGAATTGCTTAGAGGTGAAAATTAGTTCTCTGTGCAGTAACTTGTATATAAACGAACAAGATTTGAATGCATCGTAGTCCGAATTACTTCAGGTATTGTTAGTATTTCCCCTGAATCAAGTTTAAGGTCTCTTGTGCCATAGGAGACAATCTGAAGAAATGATGAATCACTGAAAAATTCGATAGCATGGGATATTTTACTTATATCCATTCGCTGCCTATTGTGCTTGGTTGGTTCTGTTCTGATTACTGCACCAGGTCCAAATACAAATGCATGTTTTCTGGCTTTGTCAATTTGGTATTTTGTTATATTTGGAAATATCGCTAATAGCTCAGATTTCGGATATTGATTTACTATTAACGATAAAACCTGGCACCTGCTGCTGTTGTCTTTTGAGTTTGCATACAGTTGGCATAACACTTTAAGCACTTCTTGGTTGTAATTTTGTGGTATAGTTTGGGTATCCATAACTATTTTTTTCAGCTTCAGACCTTGATAGGGAGCAATAGCATTCATCAATGCATCTGTTGTCTCAAGTGCTTTTCTCTTGTAATAACGAGCTGTAGGTTGTTTTGAATTTTCCAGTGGCATTGATAGTTGGGACCTCAATGGACTAACAGATCCACGACTTATAAGTTCTATGGCTTTGTTCACTTTTGATAGTGGATGTATAACAGATTGAGCTTCCTCTCCAGTACTCCAGTTTGAACATTGACTTGAATGATGTGTTTCTTTGGATGAGATTTCCTGAAATAACAATCAATAATACCATAATATTTGATCCATTGAAATAAATTTGCTATTGCTATTAAAATTGTATACCATAGGTCTTTGCCAAGGTAGATTCATGGTATACCACCATCTTGGATTGTACTATTGCAGTACACTATCAATGTAGTTATTTGCCCAAATCTGCAAATTTGTAGACAGATGTGCAATTTTATTGATACGACTGTTTATTTATATTAAGAAAACTTGATGATTTATTGTTTTATGTGGAACATTTAAACAAATACCAAACATTTGGGTTTAAGAATCATTTTTTTCAAACTAAGCCATGTAAGGGGAGATAACTCTATTAGTAACAAATTATCATTACTGAACTGAGCAAAAAATATTATGACGGGTGCTGTATATAGTGCAGGAAATGCTTACCCTTCCGGAGCAGTTGACATGCCTGATTTCACTCCTAGTTTTTAGTGGAGTTCGTGTTATTTCTAATTTATTATTTATACATGTACCTGATGACATAAATGTCCTTTGGTTTTGTGAGTCCTTGGTTTTGATTGTTATTGTCTTATACTATACTGATAGGGAAATTTCTAATTTTACTTGTAACAAGAAAACAATATAAAAAAGAAGACGTGTAATGATTGCCAATGAGGCAACTATCCACAAAAAACAAAAATTACACAAACATTAACAATTATAGGTCACCGTACGGCCTTCAACAATGAGCTAAGTCCATACCGCATATAGTCAGCTATAAAAGGCCCTGATAAGACAATGGAAAACAATTCAAGCGAGAAAAATAACGGCCTTATCTATGTAAAAAAATGAACAAAAAACAAATATGTAACACATAAACAAACGACAACCACTGAATTACAGGCTCCTGACTTGGGACAGGCACATACATAAATAATGTGGCGGGGTTAAACATGTTAGCGGGATCCCAACCCTCCCCCTAACCTGGAACAGTGGTATAACAGTACAACATAAGAACGAACTATAAAAATCAGTTGAAAAAGGCTCAACTCATCAGATAGACAAAAAATAAAAGTGGACGTGGCCGGGTACTTATACATCCCAACACAAAAAGACACAATGAACAGATCTGAGAGTACTCGCAGTTTTCTGACAGCTAGTTCAAAGCCATTAACAAATAATAAAAAAAATCATGCCTCTAAGACTAAGCAATCAATCCGTACATTCTTTATTTTTATTTTCCTTACACATATTATAAAACCTATCTTCTCACAATTTATTTCAAAATTCTTCTTGTTTCAACAAGAGTGCACACGCTAAAATATCTTGCCTTCTTTACTTAGCATTGATATTATGTTGATAGTCCTATGTATACAGCTGTATTACAACAATCTCATAAACTTAACATTAAACAAGAAAACAAAAAATTGACCAATGAACCATGAAAATGAGGTCAAGGTCAGATCAATCATGCCAGTCAGACATTCACAGCTAACAATTCTGCCATACAACAAATATAGTTGCCCTATTGCTGATAGTTTTAAGAAGAACAGACCAAAACACAAAAACTTATCTATGAGCAATGAACCCTTATAGTGGGGCGGCTTAGTACCGAAATTTGACAAAATCATGCAAATTGTGATACAAGCAAGGGATTTGGCATAGACGTTCATTAGGTAGTACTTTATCATATTAGAGGGGTAGCCAACATGTTTTCGATTTTTTTCACGGCGGCCATCTTGAATTCAAAATAGACATCATTTTGCTCAATTTTTGACATTGAAAACTGTCCTAACCATTTTAAACGCTATATATGTCAAGAAAACTATTTGAAATACGATAAAATGATATGAAAATATGTCAAACAGACAACAATTGTAAAAAAAAGCACCACTTCCGGTTTTGGTCGAAAAAGTTCGTACACTCAAGTGAAATAATAGTGGTATAGATATATGATAAAAATTTCCGTTTGGTCTATCGATAAATATGTTAGACATGTGGAGGATTGATCAGTGTAATATTCTACGATATTTTCCGATGTATTCTGTTTAGTTTTAACAACTGCATGAACACAAAGTTGTACAGGTCAAACCAGCTTTGTAACACTTACATCTACCAGAACAAGTTTTTTTGCAGCCACATTTGTGTAACTCCTGACAAGATGCAGCAATTGCTGCTAATTGTGTCCAATGAGGAATCCACATTCCATCTGCGTTCTCCTTAACCCATCCCCAATCACCAGGACTAGGTAGATGTTGATCATGTATGACTGCCTGTCCCCATACATGGCCACCTTGGTATGTAGCTCGTTTGGTATGTTCAAGCAGTGCAGCTTTAGTTGGTGGAATGGTGTCATACTGTCTTTGTTTGCGTGCAAACAGTTCAAGTCTGGATTCGTTGATGTCAAATGTTGTTGTAGTCCTATCGTACATAACCACAACAAATGCCTCTATCAACTCCATATCAGCGTCACTGACCAATTCAGGTTTCTTACTTAATCTTTCAAAAACCTCGGTTACATCATCAAATATTTCCCACGTCTGCCATGCCGATTTCTTCCCCTTTCCACGAAAAGCGGAGACCGTGTCACATCCAGTAAAATCATGAAAAAATGGCAAAGCTTCTGATTTAGGACCAAGGGCATGATTAATTTCGTGAATCGGAAGCCATCTCAGGTCTTTTCCTTTTCCAAAGGCAACCCAAAGTTTTTCTATTTGTAGTGTTTTGAAAAGAGCCACCGCCAAAACCACTACATCAGTGTCTGAGCTGATTATCAGTGATGACTTACACCCTTTTTCAGCTGCACTTTTGATATGAACAAATATCCTTGTGTCTGCTTCCTCGTGATTACACGGACTCAGATCATCATGGTCATCATTAGAATTTGTCATAACAATTTCGCCTTTAGTCACAAAAATAATTTTGTCAGATTGAATCGAGCAAATTTTGTCGGCAAGGAAATAAAACAATTCCGTTTTGTTTTCATCCACTCGAAGGAAGCTTGACCAAGCTTTCGGAGTCTTACTGGTGCCGACAACTTTCCTCCTGGATCCAGCACCCCTTGCTTTACGTGTTTGTGCTTTAAGACTGTTTTCTATGTAAATATCATAGATAACATCTACTCTGGCATGTTTTGAAGCAAGGTGGATAATGTACGGCAAAATCACATCTTTTGCGTATTCATCAAAAGTGTATGTTCCACGCGGTGGTCTTGAATTGACCATAGCCGCACCATCAACAACTACCATGTCTGTTACAGGTTCCTCTCTTGGTAAATTTCCCTTAGCTTCTAGGATTTCCATAAGCTGTGATTTGACGCCAATATTGATTTTTCCACTTTGAGACAAAGATGGCGGAAATTTCTGATTTTCGTGGCTGAAAAACTCATCCAAATCACATTGTCTGCTTTGACAGGAGATGAAAAGCCTTGAAAACAAACTGCAGTCTTCCCGGGCGAGGTCAAGCTTGCTCTTTGTTTCACATGAACTTTTCTTTGGTTGGCGACTGAACAACAGAAACTTATTTTTCTTAATAGGCTCATAGATGCTTGCCGTGTTCTGCATTCTGTTTCTGAAGTCAGCGTACTGATTGCATCCAGCTTGTTTAATTTGTGACAGTTTCCCTGTGCCTGCTTGTACAATATCTTTACTGTCTATCTTGTAAATATCTTCAGAATCCTCAAGAAATGGATTTCCATAATCATTCATGACAGTCTTAAGACTTCTCACTTTGTCAATGAAATCTTTTTGCATAGACATAGAATTGTCATGATGTCTATCATCTGTGTTCTTTCTTCTAGACGAATATTCCTCGAACTGGCTTATCAGTCTACTGATTTCTGGCCCGGCCACCATCCACCGTCTCAAAGCGGCGGGATCCTCGGTCAGCCCTACAGCACCACCATCACCTTTAACAATAGCGTTGTTCTGTTCATGAGCCTGGTCTATCGCCATGTTTGAGAAAACACGATTTGATTTTTTAACAGTGAAATGCCCTTTTATAAATTCTCTGTATATGTCTGGGGTTTTTGTTTCTAATGATGCCATATCGCGAAGATGAATAGGGAGCCATCTAGCATAGTTGATATGATCAAGTCCAAAAAAGTATGGAATCAAGGACGACAACGTTTGTTTATAAAGCTCAAAATCCGCTTCTCGTAATGATCGAATGTACGAAAAAACCAACAGCTGAAATTCAAGAACCGAATACCAAAACTCAAAATGAGGTCTACCTACTTTTCTTTCTTCACACCATTGTATAAAATTGTCAAATTCTATTGATTCATTAGGATCTTCGTTAATAGAAGATTCATAAGCAGACATAAGTAAATCAAACAATACACATGCGGTAACTTGATGTGCTAGTCTAGTTTTAGGAGTATTAGAACTTGACAAGAACGATTCTGCAGTCCCAGAGGATGCAACATCTGCTTCTGATAAAGCCTCTATCCAACCACTATCTCGCAATAGATCACCCAAAACCTTAAAACATGCCATCTCAATATGTAATCCACCGAACATAACAACGAATTTGTTTTCACCGTAATCATTTGGCCATTCCCATTGAATTTGCTTTGCCAAAACAAATAGCGGTTGGTCTGCTGTAATCACTGGAGTTTGGCCAGGATTCAAAAACGACACAACATCCCTGACCTTATCCATCGAATGTTTTATGGTAGCAACTGAGTGAGCTTGTTCTTGAAATAATGGCATTAAGCAGCTTAGACTCACTTCAACAGTTGGTCCACGTCTCTCTGAGGAATGAAATGATGACCATGAAATATTTTCGGACGTAAGATCTTCACCTGTTAATCTAACCGTATTTAACCACTCATACTCATTTTGCAAACTCATGAACAGATAATCGTGGTTAAGTATATTAGTAATATCGTCAGGCAAAATGAGAGGTTCTGGTTTTGTTTTAAGATATGCCGGTTTCATATTCATATAAGCAGCAGGAAGTTCAGGTATCTTTTTAGATTTTGGTTTATGTGTAGGTAATATTAACTCATCCCTTCTAACGCCGATATTATCTTTCATTGGATGTTGAAAAATAGAGATTCCGGTCCCATGAAATGATGATTTTGATGTTGTTGAGCTTGGATTGTGATCTATGTTGTCGACTGCAGCTGTGGTAAACACTTTGCCCTTTAATAAAGGCGGACATACCACACCTTCATTCAAATAACGTTCAACAACAGCCTCACCTAATTGCGTTGATATTTCTAGTACCCGATCGTAAGAGATACATAACCCATGTTAAAATAATGTGTCTATTAGCTGTCTTTTCCTGGTTTTTGCAAAGAGTAACAGTCCAAGATACACACAAAATGGTGTCTCACGATCAGCTGAATGTCTTTGTTGTACTGTAACCTTTTGGCTGTTTGGGTGATAATTGAACATTAAAAGTTGGGCCAAGGCTAAGTCAGACTTTGTAGAAACGTTGTCTAACTGTGATTTGATATCAGGTCCATGTTCTATCATTTTCACCAACTGTAACAATGGGGGTGGTATGCTATCATCGATATCTTCAGAGACCAAGGATCCAGAAAAAGTTGTCTTCGTTGTAGCTAATTGACAGCGAATCATTTCGGCCGTCTTTGCCATATGCATGGTGTCATTATAATCACAAGCAAAGGCTATAGCTGGTCCTATATCTTTTTCAAACATCAAAAGTACATCTCTGCCCTTTGTGTGTGCTTCTAATTCTGGCATCTTTTGTAAAAGCTTGTCCTTGAGTCGAGTAGAATGTACCTGTTCAGAAGAAGAACCAAGCTGTGCCAATCTTTCCTCGTACAGGTTTGCCAGGTCTGCTAATCGAAACACAACCGACTCTTCAGAGTTTCTTTGAGTTTCAAAAATGTATGTGACCAGCTCAGCTAATGCAGTTTCTTTCATTATAGTTTCCTCCTGTGTGCAACTGCTTTCGATCTCTGTTTGTCTCTTCTTTGATATCTCTCTATTATATACAGCTGCGAGACAAGACGGGTGATACTTCATCTCTTGTGCTATAACATCACCACTACTCAGCTTTGCCAACAGTTGTTTATCCTGGAGAGCTGTTGCACAATCCACTAGTCGTTGGTTTAGTTTCATTGTCATTGCCTCTCTTAAGACAGATAAAGGTGACACTTTATCACAAATGAAACATTTATGCACATTTTCAACTGGATTTTGTTGTTGATCTTTAGAACGAGGAGTACACCTAAAAAGTTTAGGAGACGTACAATCACTAGAACTTCCAGATGGTATCGGTGACATATTGCGTTTCTGGGCTCTCTCAAGTTTAGTGTTATTGAACTTTATCCTACACAAGTTATGGTACTTGGCATTTTCTTTTTTCATTGTGCTTTCAATACCCTCTCCGTGGTTTAATCGCCGAATATCAAGAGGGATAGGGAGGGCATTTAATTCATGAAAGAGAGGGATATTTTTGCCTAACATTGTATATCCTTCGTCTGACGATTTTAGTAGGTCTGTTGTGACCTCCTGGCACAAACAACATTTTGTCCAATCAGTTTCCCAACTATCTGCTGAAGAAGCTGATAAGCGAATTCTTTTCGCCATTTCAAAGACTTAGTAACTATTATGTTAACAAAAGTAATCAACAATGAACTTATGGAACTATAACGCAATTATTATCTGAGCAATAAATAAATGCAACAGCAAACAAGAACCGAGTGAAACTAATCAACTTTTAGAGAAGTGCACGAGGAGGGTGTGTCTGAAAAAAAATACGCTTCATATAGAAACCTCACAGGTAAAATTCTAGAAATTGTATAAAATTCAAGATTACATGTCTAACTATGTTAATTTATGTATTAACAACATTATCATTATAGAATTGTGTTTATAATAAGGACAGAACTCCTTCAAATCAGTATCCGATCAGAATTGCAAAAAAAAACACTTCGTAACTAAAAATATGAACTTCGGATAGACAAGTACCGAGCCACGTCTTATAACAATGAGGACACACACTCTCAAACTGGTTTACTAGAATAAAATTGCGCCCTCTATTGGCCTATAACCTATCGAACCTAATGTAGCAATCGAAGATAAGTCAAAGATTTGTGGAATATAAGAACTGACCTTATTCTGGTTATAAAACAGTCACATTCAGGATATTCATAAAACCAGGAGTGGGTTATCGACCGATAATTTACCGAAAGTGATACCTTATCTTATACAACAATGATTTACTCCATTTTGAAACATTTTGGATACAATACAACTAAAACTGACCATAAATATAATGTCTTTTCGCTGTGAAGACGTCATTTCAAAAATCCAAGATGGCCGCCATGATCGGATGATTTTTTTTCGTGGCTACCCCCCTAATATGATTACAAACACCTAAAGGCATGTTCTTACAAAGTTTCATGCTTGTATCACCATTTGCATGATTTGTGTGGTAAGCTGCCTAACTATTAAATGAGGTTTAGGTCATATAAAACCTGCGGGACTGACATGTAGATCATAAAATATTTCCATACACCAAATATAGCAACCTATTGCATACAGTACAACAAAAAATTACCAAAACTAAAAAAATTAACTTTGACCACAGAACTATGAAAATGAGGTCAAGGTCAGATGACACCTCCCGGCTAGACATGTACACCTTACAATCATTCCATACACCAAATATAGTACTACTTCAGCATTCATTTACAATTTTAGCAAATTACTGCAAACTGCATGTGCAAAAACATAAACATACCTCTTCAGAAAAATCTGGAATTATTACTGTAGGCATGGTTCCTATACACTTTCTTAGATGGGTTTCAATAACTGCATCGCTCTCCATTTTTGAATTTTTTGACATTTGTACCTGCAAATTTATAATTTATATTAAAAATTTTCAACATTTCATAAATTTATGCATGTTCATATCTTCAAGAGACCTGGGTAATGAGTTCAAAATCGTAGCAGCTACGTAGTGAATACATAGCTGCTATCAATTTCTATGTAGCAACTAGTGTATAGCTGCACATTCATCATTCAAAATCTACGTAGCAGCTACGATCAAAGAATCCCTAAAAAAATTTGTTTGTTAAAATCAAAACAAAGTTTACTTTTGGACCTTTGGACTTTAATGTAGACCAATCTGAAAACTAGTCCAAAAATGTACATGATTAGATTTAGCATATAAAAAACTCAATCATATTTTAAAAATCAATGTTTTAGACCCTCTGAACCTTAAAGTGGATCAAATTAATTATAGGCCCCCTGGCCCAAGTTTAAAAAAATGCTAAATACATGGTTAGACTCAGCACACCCAGCACACCAAAGAACCCCATGTATCTAATTTTTGTTCAAATTGAACAAAGTTTAATTATGAACCCTGATTTAGACAGACATGAAAGCTAGGACTGAAATAAAAAAATCTAAATAAACTATAGAACTATTAGATTTAGTATATATATCAAAGAATCTCACAACTTTTTTTTAATATCAACCAAAGTTTAATTTTGATCCTTTTGGACTTAAATGACAACCAATTTGAACACAAGGCCAAAAATTTAAAACACTGAATATATTGTTAGATTTGGTATATCAAAGAACACCAATGATTCAATTTTTTATGAACTCAAACAAAATTTTGATAATGAACCCTTACCCTTGAAATGGGCCAATTCAAAAACAGGGTTCAAAAAAAAAAAAAAATACATGATCAGATTCAGCATATTAAACGATCAACTACAGCTTTTTGAAAACCTTTAAAATGCGTAAAAGATAATCAATTTATTCAAGGTACATAAAATATATATTACAAAAGTATCTATTTGGCCCTTTTTTCCTTAACTGTTAGGGTCATAACTTCCAAAATTGTTCAAAATAAATTTAATGACAAGACATGTACAATGAGTGTTAATTTATAAAATTATAGTTATATATTAATTTTCAAGCACAGTCACTTGAGTGTAAAATGTGTTTATTACGTATACATTGGTTGCAATGAATTACATTGATTTCCCAGTTAAATAAAAACCGATAATTTCACATGTGAAATAATATCAGATTATTACATGGCATTTTTCATATCGCATGTATTATCAGCCCTAGGTTTAATATCAGCCCAAGAGCCACAAGGCTCGAGGGCTGATAATACATACGATATGAAAAATGACATGTTACAAAATGTATGATCTTTTTATCATATGCTTCAACAGTAAAGAAAAATAACAGACTAGGGTATTGATCCTTTCACGTGTTTCCCGAAGTTTAAAGAGTAAAAACGTTCACGGACGTCGGACCCAAAATTTGATACATTCAATATGAAATTTTTCTATCATATGCCTCAACAGAGAGAAAAACAAAACAACAGTTTAATATGAATGAATCGACAAAAAAAATATTTCAACAATATACATAATTATGAACATTGTTTGGATAAGTATTTTTTTTAAGAAACTTTCTAAATTATGTTTCAGAATTTTTTTCTCCAATTGCCATTTTACTTGTACCTGGTGGATACTTACTAGATAAATATGATACCGAGACGGGTATGTTCCGACGGACAGGGTTGCATTTTGAGCTCTTTTGTCTGAAATGGGGTTATGTTTTTTCTCCTTGTATTTGAAAGGGTCAGGTTTTACTATCTAAAACGGGGTATTATAAATACAATGTTACACCATTGTGTCAGATAAAGGCGAATGTTTGATACAATTAAAATGTTTAAACTCGTTGCAATTGTTTGCACCTGTCCTAAGTCATGAATCTGATGTTCAGTAGTTGTAGTTTGTTGATGTGGTTCATAAGTTCAAGTTTTCTCGTTTTTATATAGATTAGACCGCGTCGGTTTTCCCGTTTGAGTGGTTTTACACTAGTAATGTTTGGGCCATTTATATCTTGCTGATCGGTGTCAGCCAACACTCCGTGTTGAAGACAGTGACTTTTTTTTTACCTATAATGGTTTACTTTTATAAATTGTGACTTGGATGGAGAGTTGTATCATTGGCATTCACACCCTTTTTTATATATACTAAATGCAAAACATCGTTCAGAAATGCCCATATAACAAATTTTATTTCATATATTTGGGAACTATTCAAGAGACTGACAAAATATTAATTGAAATTACTAAGGTATACATAATAATTATAAAGACACAAGAAAAACATTTTTATATTTATTTTTCAACGTTTCCCTTTATCAAGGTTCTGAAACAAAATTCTGGAAAGGGGGGGGGGGGGTAGGGGGTTTTGATTAACGTATATCGATATGACTTCGCATTCAAAAAAATAAAAAATGAAAATATCAGTATAAAAACGTTAAAAATTGAATTTGAATGCGAAGTCATATGTTATAGGACTACAATCAACTTGAAACTTAGTTCATATGTTCCCTATAATATAATCTTCTTATTTAATGCCAAATTAGATTATTACCCAATTTCATGGTCCACTGAACATAGAAAATGAAAGTAGGAATTTCAGGTTAAAGTTTTTGGTCAAAGTAGTTTTTGATAAAATTGAAGTCCAATCAACTTGAAACTTAGTACACATGTTCCCTATAATATAATCTATCTTGTTTTAATGCCAAATTAGATTATTACCCAATTTCACGGTCCATAGAACATGGAAAAGGATAGGGCAAGTGGGGCATCCGTGTACTTTGGACACATTCTTGTTTTTCTATGTTGTGATTGTATGCTATTATTTTAGAAAAAGAGAGAAGGTTTGAATCCATTAAAACGTCTGATCCCGCTGTAAATGTTTGCACCTGTCCTAGGTCAGGAATCTGATGTACAGTAGTTGTCGTGTGTTTATGTAATATATACGCGTTTCTCGTTTTGTTTATATAGATTAGACCATGGTTTTGCACTAGTATATTTGGGTCCCTTTATAGCTTGATGTTTGGTGCGAGCCAAGGCTACGTGTTGAAGGCCGTACATTGACCTATAATGGTTTACTTATTTTAAGATTGTTATTTGGTTGGAGAGTTGTCTCATTGGCACTCACACCACATCTTCCTATATCTATTTAACTGCTATGTTCAAAACTAACGACAACAAATCTATTTAATTTTCAATTTACCTGGTCACGTGGGCTTTAATTTTTTCTAGAATATTTAGGGTTAATTTTTTTACAGGCAGCGCACGTGGTTGTCAGAGTTAAATCGAACCGTGAATCCAATTAAGAACTTTTCAATTTCCTTTGTTGTTTTCAATTGATGCAGTGCAATAACTGCATTTATTATAGAGGGACACAACAAATTGCCCTTGAACTATATGCAAGGTCGAACAAAGAAGACCCTGACAAAACTATTGACTATATGTACAGTCCTTTGAATAATTAATTAAAATGATGTCTTCATCTGATAACACTTGGTGAATTGTTTATGTCTATCGGTGTGAGGTCCATTTTTTTTTTTATAAATTTTAGATTTTACCTTTGCAAATTATAGGGTTTTATTCTTAAAAAGGGTGATTTTCCATTATGCAGACAAAAACTAAGAAATGTTTTCGGCAGTTATTATGAAAATTTGGTGAATTTGATATATCTAATGAAGTAAGCTCCCTTTAGAATTTTGTAAAATTTAAATTCATTATTTCTGAGTAATGGAGTTTTATTAACTGAAAAGGTGGGATTTTTTTTTTCAGAGTTTTCTGATAACTTAAGGATGTCTGCTGCTCTAATTTAAAATAACAAGGATTTCATGTGGTTGCTTAAAATGAAAACAACTTTGATATTTAAACAAAATAAAGTTATAAAATCATTAGTCTCGTGTGTAGTTTTCAAAATACGAGACATTTAGAAAATGGCGGGAAAAGGGTTTTCTTCAGACTTTACTATTTGTTAACATTGGAATTGTTTTTTACCCTTTAAACCAAGAAAAAATAACAAGGATTTCATGCCGCCGGATCACTAAATCTGAAATGATCTATTGAACAGATTTATGAAGACAAAAGTGGGGTGTCGTGTAAAAAATTTTTTAATACATTTGGATGGATAAAACCTGAGAAAATCGAAAATATGACAAGAATTCAAAAACATGACCAGCAGACATCCTTAAACATGCTGTCAGCATGTTCATGAAACTTTAGGAAATTTATATCTACTGATGAAAGTTTCAATTTGATTTTTATGAATTTCTAATAGTATATAATTAGAATAGAGACTTAATTAAACTTTATAGTTTGAAAACAAATTAACTAAATATTGGGCAACAGCACAGTGTATGGCACAACAGTAAGGAATCTTTAATTGCATGTAATTTAAATTCTTATAACCAATTTCAAGCTCTTTGAATTAACTAAATATTGCGCAACAGCACAGTGTATTGCACAACAGCAAGACATCTTTAATTTCATGTAATTTCAATTCTTATAACCAATTTCAAGCTCTTTGAGTACATTTATTCAGAAACATATTAAAAATATCTAATATCAATCCAAATTAGGACTCGAATCAAACTTGAATATTGTGTCCATTTTCGACCCCTTGTTTACTGTTCAGGGTTGTACCTTTCATGGCGTATCCAGCTGTGCTTAGCAAAGCAGTTTATTTTCAATTTGTTATAAAATTTGAGATAATGCAATACTACATTTTGTTCATGGTTTACCTGCCATAGTTGTATCATCAATGATCTGTGTTTAATTATAGTATTTGTAAACTGTAACATCCATGACAAATAATAAGTACTAGTAAGTTTTACCATATTGTATTTTGTCTGTCATGTTTAATTGTTCTTGTCATGAGTTGATTGTTCAGTAAAGAAATAACAATTCAGGAATGAAAATTGTATTCAAATTCAAATAAAAATATTTTAGCCAAATCCAACATATTGGCCAACTGGATCAAGGTATTTCTCCCTTATCTTCCAAACAACACAGCTTGGTATAACCCTTCAGTTGCCTGCTCCAAGGTAACCATGGATCCATAGGACATACTGCCTATATGCAGCATGTCTATTCCCCCTGTTGTTATTATCGTCATGAGGACTGGCAACCTCCAGGACCAGCTCATCTAAACCCACGGTGTTAATTAACTCCTACAATGGAACGACAGTGATAGTTTTATATATATTAAAATGGAGAATAAAAGTAAGCTTTTCTTATTGAGAAGTAGATAATATTTATCTAAACACCAAATCCAGTATTTTGATGGTTGAATATTGTTAGTACAATAATTGTACTTAAATTGTTATGCTTGCACAAGGTCAGAAATATACAATTTATACAAAAGGTCACATTAACTACTATTGTATTAGATCAATACTAGTCTTAAAAAATGAACAACAACCAGGCAATGAAGACAAACAAAAAAAAAACACATTTTCTTAGCTATTTCAATAACCACACAAAATATTCAGCTATTTCAATAACCACACAAAATATTCTTTCAATCATAATAATAAGAATATTTTTGATTATTTTATTTATGGTGAAAACACTAACCTTTAGTTGGGCGTGACACTTGACTGGTGTCTGCTTGCAGCACACTTTTTCAATTTCATTGGGCATTTCTCGGCAAAAACTGCATTTGCACCATGACGGAACCTCTCTGTTTGGTGGTATTTCTGGACTGCCATTTCTAGCGTCCCTTACATCAATAATATCCAAAATAATGGAGGGTTGTCTATGATAAATCCTCATTACCATCCTTTTCAAATCATCGTTTGAAATGTTATTCAGATGTTCCTAGAAAAAAGATTGTTTTAAAGTGAAAGATCAAGCATGATTTTGTAATAATGAAAGTCACAGCTAGATACAAGAAATACCCTTATAAATGATATATACTTATATTCTTAGCAAATACTTTTTTGTCCAAGAAATACATATAAAATATATAAGAAAAACACTGCATTGATACATGAACTTCAACATAAAATAATAAAAAAGATTGATTGATAGTGTACTATTTAACGTCCAGTGGCAAATAGTGAAATGAAATATTTAAATCAAATTCAACATGCAGAAGTATTAGAAAAATACAGTTCAATAAGAAAAAGTAAAACAAAATATACTGATAAAGCTACAGGTATTTCTACATTTTAATGACGAGTTCCTTTTAATAGTGTCTAAATCAACAATACCGTAAATACGTGTGTCTACTCTTCGAACACACCTTTACCTATAAGTACACCGATAAATCAATACTTGACATTGACCTCAATATCTCTAAGTTAAATAAAATTGAAACACCTCTAATCGGACAATTATATTAAATCAACCGTAATTGATCTTATGGCTCGGAAATAATTAATTCCAGAAACACAAGTCTACTTGATATTTCCGACTATAAATTGTATAAAACCGTCTATATATAACCTTATGTAGGTAAAGGTTCGAACCACTGGGCCCTGAGTCTCCTTGGCTGAAGAGATCGAGATAAGTAATTTTATATAATTTAATAAGGTCTCAAAATATCAACAGATGTAAATAATATTGCAATAACAATACAAAGTATCAAAGTCACATAAAATATTACATTGTAAAATAATGTAAAAGCTCCTATCAAAAATTGAAAATAAATATTAAGTTTCGGCTTCTAAACAAATTTCATTTTACCGTAAATACCCTAAACTGTTAAAATCTATCGTAATCTCATTAAATCTTAAATTCAAACCCCCCAAAATATAAAAGCTTCTTTACTCAATTCTTACTAGAACACGCTATGGACTAAAACCTGACAAAATAAAGCAACGAAGTATCATCCTAAGAAATAAAGCATATCGGTTTTATGCAAACCAAGTTGCAATGTCTTATTCAGACATCGGGGTATAATACACCCGTAAGCCCTTAATAATAAAGATTAACAACGGCGGTTTTATTCAAACCAAATGTCGATTATGTCCTTTACAGACCTTGGCTTTATACGATCAAGCGGCCGAATTAATAAAATATCTACTTTATATACTAATTACAGGTGAAGAAATAACAACTTTAACCAACCGCGTACTTCGATACAAACTTTTATATAAAGGTGCACTCAAATATATTTTAATCTAACCAACTATTGATTATTACCAAGGGAAAAAAAAAGCTTTTAATCATTTATCTTATGCAAAACACCGAGAACCCTTAGTGATTAACCAATAGAAATCAACTACACTTTTTAGTTTACCTTGGATACGAACATGTAAGCGAAATAAGAACAATGAAAATGAATTGTAAATTGAAATAAGCCAAATTACATACAATTTTAGATATATAAAAACCGATTCCGCTACATTCCCCCAACTCAAAAAGCAAATGTTTACATTTGAACATATATATATAAAAAAAAAATTAAAGTCACATTTTAAAGTTCGAGTTGGTTTTAACCACCATACGAGTTTTCCCGTTGACATCAGCAAATGGTGCCACCTGATCACGTGCGACAAGATCATCTGGAGTGTCTAGTTCATTCAAATGAATGGCGTGTTGTCTAACATATTCCTCCCGTTGTCGCTGTGCCATTTCCCTAGGTGTGAGGGCCTCATAATATACCTCATCGACTTCCACTATTTCTTCAACTTCTTCAACTACTTCTTCATCATCGGCGGGGGTTACACCAGTAATGCGGCAATCGTCTTCTACTAATGCGTCTTCCGTACTACCTTGACTCGAACGAACATACTTAGGCAGGAGCACAGTTCTAGGTTCCTTGTACTGAGGGTTAATGACAGTCACGGCGACAACTGACCTCATTAGATGTTCCATGTTCTCACCCGTGACCCAATGCATAACTCTGATATGCCGCGTTAGGTCATTCCGTCTGGTGTCTGTTATCCCACATAAAGGACACTTATGGGCATGTATTTCCAGTTCATGGTATCTCTTCCAGTGGGGGACAAGCTGTCTGAAATTGAGTTTTCCTGTACTGCAGGATGCCACTGGACAAGGAATTCAACCAATTGGACAACCAGGTCTTAATGCTCTTGTATCCATGTCTAAGCTAGCCATTTGTCTTTAAGATACCGTGTAATCCATTGCTAAAATTGAACAACAATCATCAGTAAAAACAAAAGAAAAGAACACAATTACGAAATAAACAAATAAAATGAAATTATCAGTGTGCTGGGGATTTTTTTGTGGTTTTTGTATTTGCATGGATGTATACTTATCTACATATATAGATACGCGGTAAAATAATTCTGAATATAAATTTTCAAAATATAGTTCATTTAAATCATAAAGATGATAATTAAAACAGACGTGGCGCGACTCTACTACATCATGCGCGTGATTTAAATCCTGTACCCACAATACAATAACCAAACACCAGGATTCTAGTCGTGTACAAACAAAACTTTCCTCTAATAAACTCCTAAGGTCTATAAAAACTTGGGAGGTTCTCTTTACCTAAATCCATCAAATCTATATAGTTTTAAACCTTAGTTAAAGCAATCCTACTTGCAAAATATACCTAAAGTGTGTAGTGCAATAATACGATTTTTAGTCACTTCGGCCTTAAACATTAAGCTTTGACGAGCAGAGTTCTTTGCCCCAGTGTCGGAGCGAGTATCAATCAATATTATGCACGCGTTTATAGACATGACACATGATACACTGCTTCGAAATATCATAAATACAGTTTCATGGAAAATTCTGTCATTCCTATAAACTGGCTCCTAAGATCCATGCCGTATATATATATATCAGTGTATGAAATTTTACTAGTTTTGATTTAAGTATAAAAAAAAAAATAAAAAAAATAAAAATATATATATATATATATATATATATGATGTGTTGTTTTAATCAGTTTGCAGCAATAATGTAAAGGAAATATATGCCTTAGGAGTGTGTGTGTGTTTTCCCCTGTTTTACATAACTATCAATACTTCGATTATAAAAACGATAAAATAATGAGAGACCGTTAAAATAAAATATACATGTATATACATTTAAAGGGTGGACACTAATATTGCCTATTGCATGTAACATGACGTCCAAAGCGTGTTCTACGTGTAGGGGTTCCTAATATTAGGGGTAGCAGTTGTTGGATATTATAATCGATTGTACATTCCAACCGTATGTTTTCGAAGTAAAATTGAAACAACCACAGGTTAATTTAAAAATTGCATGGTTTTCTCAGTAACATTTTTTCAGTAAACTATACTACTTAATAGATAGTTTTTAACATTTTACTGTAAATTTGACATTTTTTGGATAATTGTATACGATGTTACCTTAAATCGGTCATTTAATCAAGACTATTATGTAACATGTATTAACAAGTGTTTAAGAAGTGAAATTGAAACAACCACATATTTATTTGAAAATTGCAACGTTTTTTCAGCAACATTTTTTCAGCAAATTTTATTATTTTATAGATATTCATTCCGATTTGTCCTTTATTGATAATTTTTCAACATTTTCCTGTAAATTTGACATTTTTTGGATAATTGTATACAATGTTACCTTAAATCGGTCATTTCATCAAGACAATTTTCTAATATTTAATCACAAACTCTTTACAAGTAAAATTGAAACAACCACAGGTTTATTTAAATAAAACACCATGTTCTCAGTAACATTTTTTTCAGTAAATTTTACTACTTGATAATCATTCAGATTTTACCTTTATAGATAATTTTTGAACATTTTATTGTAAATTTCACATTTTTTTGGGATAATTGTATACAATGTTACCCTAAATCGGTCACTTGATCAAGACAATTTTCTAATATCTGTTGACAAATGTATTGGAAGTAAAATTGAAACAACCACAGCTTTATCTTTAAATTACACCATTTTTTCAGTATTATTTTTTTAGTAAATTTATCTACTTTTTGATATTCATTCAGATTTGACCTTTATTGGTAATATTTCCGCATTTTACTGTTATTTTGACATTTTTTTCGGATAATTGTATACGGTATTACTTTAAATCGGTCATTTGATCAAGATAATTTTCTAATATGTATTGACAAATGTATAAGAAGTAAAATTGAAACAGTCACAGCTTTATTTAAAAACATTTACCATTTTCTCAGTATTATTTTTCAGTTAATTTATCTACTTTTTGATATTCATTCAGATTTGACCTTTTCTACTGTAAATTTGACATTTTTTTGGATAATTGTAAACGATGTTACCTTAAATCGGTCATTTGATCAAGATGAATTTCTTGTATGTGTTAACAAATGTATTAGAAGTAAAATTGAAACAACCATAGCTTTATTTATAAATGACACCATTTTCACAGTTCTATTTTTTCAGTAATTTTTTTTACTTTGTGATATTCAGATTTGACCTTTATTGGTAATTTTTCAACAGTTTACTGTTAATTTGACACTTTTTTTTATAATTGTATACGATGTTACTTTAAATCGGTCATTTAATCAAAATAATTTTCTTATATGTATTGACAAATGTATTAGAAGTAAAATTGAAACAACCACAGCTTTATTTCAAAATTACACCATTTTCTCAGTACTATTTTTTTCAGTCTTTTTTTCTACTTTTGATATTCATTTATTGGTAATTTTAAACATTTTACTGTTAATTTGATATTTTTTTGATAATTGTATACGATGTTACTTTAAATCGGTCATTTAATCAAGATAATTTTCTTATATGTATTGAAAAATGTATTAGAAGTCAAATTGAAACAACCACAGCTTTATTTCAAAATTACACCATTTTCTCTGTAACATTTTTTCAGTAAATATATCTACTTTTTGATATTCATTCAGATTTGACCTTTATTGGTAATATTTCAACATTTAACTTTTAATTTGACAATTTTTGGGATAATTGTATACGATGTGACTTTAAATCGGTCATTTGATCAAGATAATTTTCTAATTTGTATTGACAAATATATTAGTTGTAAAATTGAAACAACCATAGCTTTATTTCAAAATTACACCATTTTCTCAGTACTATTTTTTTCAGTCATTTTTTTCTACTTTTGATATTCATTCAGATTTGACCTTTATTGGTGATTTTTTTTAAATTTTACTGTAAATTTGACATTTTTTGGGGATAATTGTATACCATGTGACTTTAAATCGGTCATGTGATCAAGATAATTTTCTGATATGTATTGACAAATGTATTAGAAGTAAAATTGAAACAACCACAGCTTTATCTCAAAATTAAACCATTTTTTCAGTATTATTTTTCAGTAAATTTATCTACTTTTTGATACTCATTCAGATTTGATCTTTATTGGTAATTTTTCAGACATTTTTTTCGGATAATTGTATACGGTGTTACTTTAAATCGGTCATTTGATCAAGATAATTTTCTAATATGTATTGACAAATGTATAAGAAGTAAAATTGAAACAGTCACAGCTTTATTTAAAAACATTTACCATTTCATCAGTATTATTTTTCAGTTAATTTATCTACTTTTTGATATTCGTTCAGATTTGACCTTTTCTACTGTAAATTTGACATTTTTTTGGATAATTGTAAACGATATAACCTGAAATCGGTCATTTGATCAAGATGAATTTCTTGTATGTGTTAACAAATGTATAAGAAGTAAAATTGAAACAACCATAGCTTTATTTATAAATGACACCATTTTCACAGTACTATTTTTTCAGTCATTTTTTTTACTTTTTGATATTCATTCAGATTTGACCAAATTGGTAATTTTTCAACAGTTTACTGTTAATTTGACACTTTTTTTGATAATTGTATACGATGTTACTTTAAATCGGTCATTTAATCAAAATAATTTTCTTATATGTATTGACAAATGTATTAGAAGTAAAATTGAAACAACCACAGCTTTATTTCAAAATTACACCATTTTCTCTGTAACATTTTTTCAGTAATATTTCTACTTTTTGATATTCATTCAGATTTGACCTTTATTGGTAATTTTTCAACATTTTACTGTTAATTTGACAATTTTTTTGATAATTGTATTGAAAAATGTATTAGAAGTAAAATTGAAACAACCACAGCTTTATTTTAAAATTACGCCATTTTCTCTAATATTTTTTTCAGTAATTTTTTCTACTTTTTGATATTCATTCAGATTTGAACTTTATTGGTAATTTTTCAACATTTTACTGTTAATTTGACAATTGTTTGGATAATTGTTTACGATGTGACTTTAAATCGGTCATTTGATCAAGATAATTTTCTAATATGTATTGACAAATGTATTAGAAGTAAAATTCATGTAACCACAGCTTTATTTAAGAATTACACCATTTTCTCAGTACTATTTTTTCAGTAATTTTTCTACTTTTTGATATTCATTCAGATTTGACCTTTATTGGTAATTTTTCAACATTTTACAGTTAATTTGACATTTTTTTGATAATTGTATACGATGTGACATTAAATCGGTCATGTGATCAAGATAATTTTCTGATATGTATTGACAAATGTATTAGAAGTAAAATTGAAACAACCACAAGTTTATTTCAAAATTATAACATTTTCTCGGTAACATTTTTTCAGTATTTTTTTCTACTTTTTGATATTCATTCAGATTTGACCCTTATTGGTATTTTTTCAACATTTTACTGTTAATTTGACAATTTTTTGGATAATTGTATATGATGTTACTTTTAATCGGTCATGTGATCAAGATAATTTTCTAATATGTATTGATAAATGTATTGGAAGTAAAATTGAAACAACCACAGCTTTATTTAAAAATTACACCATTTTTTCAGTATTATTTTTCAGTAAATTTATCTACTTTTTTATATTCATTCAGATTTGACCTTTATTGGTAATTTTTCAACATTTTACTGTTAATTTGATATTTTTTTCGGATAATTGTATACGGTGTTACATTAAAAAGGTCATTTGATCAAGACAATTTTCTAATATCTATTGACAAATGTTTCAGAAATAAAATTGAAACAACCAGAAGTGTATTTAAAAATTACTCCTTTTTCTCAGTATTATTTTTTCAGTAATTTTTTCTACTTTTTGATATTCATTCAGATTTGACCTTTATTCGAAATTTTTCAACATCTTACTGTTGATTTGACAATTTTTTGGATAATTGTATACGATGTTACTTTAGATTGGTCATTTGATCAAGATAATTTTCTAATATGTATTGACAAATGTATTAGAAGTAAAATTGAAACAGCCACAGCTTTATTTAAAAACATTTACCATTTTCTCAGTATTATTTTTCAGTAAATTTATCTACTTTTTGATATTCATTCAGATTTGACCTTTATTGGTAATTTTTCAACATTTTACTGTTAATTTGATATTTTTTTCGGATAATTGTATACGGTGTTACATTAAAAAGGTCATTTGATCAAGACAATTTTCTAATATCTATTGACAAATGTTTCAGAAATAAAATTGAAACAACCACAAGTGTATTTAAAATTACTCCTTTTTCTCAGTATTATTTTTTCAGTAATTTTTTATACTTTTTTATATTCATTCAGATTTGACCTTTATTGGTAATTTTTCAACATCTTACTGTTGATTTGACAATTTTTTGGATAATTGTATACGATGTTACTTTAGATTGGTCATTTGATCAAGATAATTTTCTAATATGTATTGACAAATGTATTAGAAGTAAAATTGAAACAGCCACAGCTTTATTTAAAAACATTTACCATTTTCTCAGTATTATTTTTCAGTAAATTTATCTACTTTTTGATATTCATTCAGATTTGACCTTTATTGGTAATTTTTCAACATTTTACTGTTAATTTGACATTTTTTTCGGATAATTGTATACGGTGTTACATTAAAAAGGTCATTTGATCAAGACAATTTTCTAATATCTATTGACAAATGTTTCAGAAATAAAATTGAAACAACCACAAGTGTATTTAAAAATTACTCCTTTTTCTCAGTATTATTTTTTCAGTAATTTTTTCTACTTTTTTATATTCATTCAGATTTGACCTTTATTGGTAATTTTTCAACATCTTACTGTTGATTTGACATTTTTTTTGATAATTGTAAACGATGTTACCTTAAATCGGTCATTTGATCAAGATGAATTTCTTATATGTTAACAAATGTATTAGAAGTAAAATTGAAACAACCATAGCTTTAATTAAAAAATTACACCATTTTCTCAGTACTATTTTTTTCAGTCATTTTTTTCTACTTTTAATATTCATTCAGATTTGACCTTTATTGGTAATTTTTCAACATTTTACTGTTAATTTGACAATTTTTTGGATAATTGTATACGATGTGGCTTTAAATCGGTCATTTGATCAAGATAATTTTCTGATATGTATTGACAAATGTATTAGAAGTAAAATTCATATAACCACAGCTTTATTTAAAAATTGCACCATTTTCTCAGTACTATTTTTTCAGTAATTTTTCTACTTTTTGATATTCATTCAGATTTAACCTTTATTGGTAATTTTTTAACATTTTACTGTAAATTTGACATTTTTGGGGGATAATTGTATACCATGTGACTTTAAATCGGTTATTTGATCAAGCTAATTTTCTAATATGTATTGAGAAATGTATTAGAAGAAAATTGAAACAACATCAGCTTTATTTAAAAGTTACATCATTTTCTAAGTACTATTTTTTCAGTAATTTTTTCTACTTTTTTTTATATTCATTCAGATTTGACCTTTATTGGTAATTTTTCAACATTTTACAGTTAATTTGACATTTTTTGGATAATTGTATACGATGTTACTTTAAATCGGTTATTTTATCAAGATAATTTTCTAATATGTATTGATAAATGTATTGGAAGTAAAATTGAAACAACCACAGCTTTATTTAAAAATTACACCATTTTTTCAGTATTATTTTTCAGTAAATTTATCTATTTTTTTATATTCATTCAGATTTGACCTTTATTGGTAATTTTTCAACATTTTACTGTTAATTTGATATTTTTTTCGGATAATTGTATACGGTGTTACATTAAAAAGGTCATTTGATCAAGACAATTTTCTAATATCTATTGACAAATGTTTCAGAAATAAAATTGAAACAACCAGAAGTGTATTTAAAAATTACTCCTTTTTCTCAGTATTATTTTTTCAGTAATTTTTTCTACTTTTTGATATTCATTCAGATTTGACCTTTATTCGAAATTTTTCAACATCTTACTGTTGATTTGACAATTTTTTGGATAATTGTATACGATGTTACTTTAGATTGGTCATTTGATCAAGATAATTTTCTAATATGTATTGACAAATGTATTAGAAGTAAAATTGAAACAGCCACAGCTTTATTTAAAAACATTTACCATTTTCTCAGTATTATTTTTCAGTAAATTTATCTACTTTTTGATATTCATTCAGATTTGACCTTTATTGGTAATTTTTCAACATTTTACTGTTAATTTGATATTTTTTTCGGATAATTGTATACGGTGTTACATTAAAAAGGTCATTTGATCAAGACAATTTTCTAATATCTATTGACAAATGTTTCAGAAATAAAATTGAAACAACCACAAGTGTATTTAAAAATTACTCCTTTTTCTCAGTATTATTTTTTCAGTAATTTTTTCTACTTTTTTATATTCATTCAGATTTGACCTTTATAGGTAATTTTTCAACATCTTACTGTTGATTTGACAATTTTTTGGATAATTGTATACGATGTTACTTTAGATTGGTCATTTGATCAAGATAATTTTCTAATATGTATTGACAAATGTATTAGAAGTAAAATTGAAACAGCCACAGCTTTATTTAAAAACATTTACCATTTTCTCAGTATTATTTTTCAGTAAATGTATCTACTTTTTGATATTCATTCAGATTTGACCTTTATTGGTAATTTTTCAACATTTTACTGTTAATTTGACATTTTTTTCGGATAATTGTATACGGTGTTACATTAAAAAGGTCATTTGATCAAGACAATTTTCTAATATCTATTGACAAATGTTTCAGAAATAAAATTGAAACAACCACAAGTGTATTTAAAAATTACTCCTTTTTCTCAGTATTATTTTTTCAGTAATTTTTTCTACTTTTTTATATTCATTCAGATTTGACCTTTATTGGTAATTTTTCAACATCTTACTGTTGATTTGACAATTTTTTGGATAATTGTATACGATGTTACTTTAGATTGGTCATTTGATCAAGATAATTTTCTAATATGTATTGACAAATGTATTAGAAGTAAAATTGAAACAGCCACAGCTTTATTTAAAAACATTTACCATTTTCTCAGTATTATTTTTCAGTAAATTTATCTACTTTTTGATATTCATTCAGATTTGACCTTTATTGGTAATTTTTCAACATTTTACTGTTAATTTGACATTTTTTTCGGATAATTGTATACGGTGTTACATTAAAAAGGTCATTTGATCAAGACAATTTTCTAATATCTATTGACAAATGTTTCAGAAATAAAATTGAAACAACCAGAAGTGTATTTAAAAATTACTCCTTTTTCTCAGTATTATTTTTTCAGTAATTTTTTCTACTTTTTGATATTCATTCAGATTTGACCTTTATTCGAAATTTTTCAACATCTTACTGTTGATTTGACAATTTTTTGGATAATTGTATACGATGTTACTTTAGATTGGTCATTTGATCAAGATAATTTTCTAATATGTATTGACAAATGTATTAGAAGTAAAATTGAAACAGCCACAGCTTTATTTAAAAACATTTACCATTTTCTCAGTATTATTTTTCAGTAAATTTATCTACTTTTTGATATTCATTCAGATTTGACCTTTATTGTTAATTTTTCAACATTTTACTGTTAATTTGATATTTTTTTCGGATAATTGTATACGGTGTTACATTAAAAAGGTCATTTGATCAAGACAATTTTCTAATATCTATTGACAAATGTTTCAGAAATAAAATTGAAACAACCACAAGTGTATTCAAAAATTACTCCTTTTTCTCAGTATTATTTTTTCAGTAATTTTTTCTACTTTTTTATATTCATTCAGATTTGACCTTTATAGGTAATTTTTCAACATCTTACTGTTGATTTGACAATTTTTTGGATAATTGTATACGATGTTACTTTAGATTGGTCATTTGATCAAGATAATTTTCTAATATGTATTGACAAATGTATTAGAAGTAAAATTGAAACAGCCACAGCTTTATTTAAAAACATTTACCATTTTCTCAGTATTATTTTTCAGTAAATGTATCTACTTTTTGATATTCATTCAGATTTGACCTTTATTGGTAATTTTTCAACATTTTACTGTTAATTTGATATTTTTTTCGGATAATTGTATACGGTGTTACATTAAAAAGGTCATTTGATCAAGACAATTTTCTAATATCTATTGACAAATGTTTCAGAAATAAAATTGAAACAACCACAAGTGTATTTAAAAATTACTCCTTTTTCTCAGTATTATTTTTTCAGTATTTTTTTCTACTTTTTTATATTCATTCAGATTTGACCTTTATAGGTAATTTTTCAACATCTTACTGTTGATTTGACAATTTTTTGGATAGTTGTATACGATGTTACTTTAGATTGGTCATTTGATCAAGATAATTTTCTAATATGTATTGACAAATGTATTAGAAGTAAAATTGAAACAGCCACAGCTTTATTTAAAAACATTTACCATTTTCTCAGTATTATTTTTCAGTAAATTTATCTACTTTTTGATATTCATTCAGATTTGACCTTTATTGGTAATTTTTCAACATTTTACTGTTAATTTGACATTTTTTTCGGATAATTGTATACGGTGTTACATTAAAAAGGTCATTTGATCAAGACAATTTTCTAATATCTATTGACAAATGTTTCAGAAATAAAATTGAAACAACCAGAAGTGTATTTAAAAATTACTCCTTTTTCTCAGTATTATTTTTTCAGTAATTTTTTCTACTTTTTGATATTCATTCAGATTTGACCTTTATTCGAAATTTTTCAACATCTTACTGTTGATTTGACAATTTTTTGGATAATTGTATACGATGTTACTTTAGATTGGTCATTTGATCAAGATAATTTTCTAATATGTATTGACAAATGTATTAGAAGTAAAATTGAAACAGCCACAGCTTTATTTAAAAACATTTACCATTTTCTCAGTATTATTTTTCAGTAAATTTATCTACTTTTTGATATTCATTCAGATTTGACCTTTATTGGTAATTTTTCAACATTTTACTGTTAATTTGATATTTTTTTCGGATAATTGTATACGGTGTTACATTAAAAAGGTCATTTGATCAAGACAATTTTCTAATATCTATTGACAAATGTTTCAGAAATAAAATTGAAACAACCACAAGTGTATTAAAAAATTACTCCTTTTTCTCAGTATTATTTTTTCAGTAATTTTTTCTACTTTTTTATATTCATTCAGATTTGACCTTTATAGGTAATTTTTCAACATCTTACTGTTGATTTGACAATTTTTTGGATAATTGTATACGATGTTACTTTAGATTGGTCATTTGATCAAGATAATTTTCTAATATGTATTGACAAATGTAATAGAAGTAAAATTGAAACAGCCACAGCTTTATTTAAAAACATTTACCATTTTCTCAGTATTATTTTTCAGTAAATGTATCTACTTTTTGATATTCATTCAGATTTGACCTTTATTGGTAATTTTTCAACATTTTACTGTTAATTTGACATTTTTTTCGGATAATTGTATACGGTGTTACATTAAAAAGGTCATTTGATCAAGACAATTTTCTAATATCTATTGACAAATGTTTCAGAAATAAAATTGAAACAACCACAAGTGTATTTAAAAATTACTCCTTTTTCTCAGTATTATTTTTTCAGTAATTTTTTCTACTTTTTTATATTCATTCAGATTTGACCTTTATTGGTAATTTTTCAACATCTTACTGTTGATTTGACAATTTTTTGGATAATTGTATACGATGTTACTTTAGATTGGTCATTTGATCAAGATAATTTTCTAATATGTATTGACAAATGTATTAGAAGTAAAATTGAAACAGCCACAGCTTTATTTAAAAACATTTACCATTTTCTCAGTATTATTTTTCAGTAAATTTATCTACTTTTTGATATTCATTCAGATTTGACCTTTATTGGTAATTTTTCAACATTTTACTGTTAATTTGACATTTTTTTCGGATAATTGTATACGGTGTTACATTAAAAAGGTCATTTGATCAAGACAATTTTCTAATATCTATTGACAAATGTTTCAGAAATAAAATTGAAACAACCACAAGTGTATTTAAAAATTACTCCTTTTTCTCAGTATTATTTTTTCAGTAATTTTTTCTACTTTTTTATATTCATTCAGATTTGACCTTTATTGGTAATTTTTCAACATCTTACTGTTGATTTGACATTTTTTTTGATAATTGTAAACGATGTTACCTTAAATCGGTCATTTGATCAAGATGAATTTCTTATATGTTATCAAATGTATTAGAAGTAAAATTGAAACAACCATAGCTTTAATTAAAAAATTACACCATTTTCTCAGTACTATTTTTTTCAGTCATTTTTTTCTACTTTTAATATTTATTCAGATTTGACCTTTATTGGTAAATTTTCAACATTTTACTGTTAATTTGACAATTTTTTGGATAATTGTATACGATGTGGCTTTAAATCGGTCATTTGATCAAGATAATTTTCTAATATGTATTGACAAATGTATTAGAAGTAAAATTCATATAACCACAGCTTTATTTAAAAATTGCACCATTTTCTCAGTACTATTTTTTCAGTAATTTTTCTACTTTTTGATATTCATTCAGATTTAACCTTTATTGGTAATTTTTTAACATTTTACTGTAAATTTGACATTTTTGGGGAATAATTGTATACCATGTGACTTTAAATCGGTTATTTGATCAAGCTAATTTTCTAATATGTATTGAGAAATGTATTAGAAGAAAATTGAAACAACATCAGCTTTATTTAAAAGTTACATCATTTTCTAAGTACTATTTTTTCAGTAATTTTTTCTACTTTTTTTATATTCATTCAGATTTGACCTTTATTGGTAATTTTTCAACATTTTACAGTTAATTTGACATTTTTTGGATAATTGTATACGATGTTACTTTAGATCGGTTATTTTATCAGGATAATTTTCCTATATGTATTGACAAATGTATTAGAAGTAAAATTGAAACAATCACAGCTTTATTTCAAAATTATAACATTTTCTCGGTAACATTTTTTCAGTATTTTTTTCTACTTTTTGATATTTTTTCAACATTTTACTGTTAATTTGACAATTTGTTGGATAATTGTATATGATGTTACATTTCATCGGTCATGTGATCAAGATAATTTTCTGATATGTATTGACAAATGTATTGGAAGTAAAATTGAAACAACCACAGCTTTATCTCAAAATTACACCATTTTTTCAGTATTATTTTTCAGTAAATTTATCTACTTTTTGATATTCATTCAGATTTGACCTTTATTGGTAATTTTTCAGCATTTTACTGTTAATTTGACATTTTTTTCGGATAATTGTATACGGTGTTACTTTAAATCGGTCATTTGATCAAGATAATTTTCTAATATGTATTGACAAATGTATAAGAAGTAAAATTGAAACAGTCACAGCTTAATTTAAAATCATTTACCATTTTCTCAGTATTATTTTTCAGTTAATTTATCTACTTTTTGATATTCATTCAGATATGACCTTTTCTACTGTAAATTTTACATTTTTTTGGATAATTGTAAACGATGTTACCTTAAATCGGTCATTTGATCAAGATGAATTTCTTGTATGTGTTAACAAATGTATTAGAAGTAAAATTGAAACAACCATAGCTTTATTTAAAAATGACACCATTTTCACAGTACTATTTTTTCAGTATTTTTTTTTACTTTTTGATATTCATTCAGATTTGACCTTTATTGGTAATTTTTCAACAGTTTTCTGTTAATTTGACACTTTGTTTGATAATTGTATACGATGTTACTTTAAATCGGTCATTTAATCAAAATAATTTTCTTATATGTATTGACAAATGTATTAGAAGTAAAATTGAAACAACCACAGCTTTATTTCAAAATCACACCATTTTCTCAGTACTATTTTTTTCAGTCATTTTTTCTACTTTTGATATTCATTTGAATATTACCTTTATTGGTTATTTTTAAACATTTTACTGGTAATTTTATATTTTTTTGATAATTGTATACGATGTTACTCTAAATCGGTCATTTAATCAAGATAATTTTCTTATATGTATTGAAAAATGTATTAGAAGTAAAATTGAAACAACCACAGCTTTATTTCAAAATTACACCATTTTTTCAGTAATATTTCTACTTTTTGATATTCATTCAGATTTGACCTTTATTGGTAATTTTTCAACATTTTACTGTTAATTTGACAATTTTTTTGATAATTGTATTGAAAAATGCATTAGAAGTAAAATTGAAACAACCACAGCTTTATTTCAAAATTACACCATTTTCTCTGTAACATTTTTTCAGTAATATTTTTACTTTTTGATATTCATTCAGATTTGACCTTTATTGGTAATTTTTCATTATTTTACTGTTAATTTGACATTTTTTTTTATAATTGTATTGAAAAATGTATTAGAAGTAAAATTGAAACAACCATAGCTTTATTTCAAAATTACGCCATTTTCTCTGTAACATTTTTTCAGTAATTTTTTCTACTTTTTGATATTCATTCAGATTTGAACTTTATTGGTAATTTTTCAACATTTTACTGTTAATTTGACAATTTTTTGGATAATTGTATACGATGTGACATTAAATCGGTCATTTGATCAAGATAATTTTCTAATATGTATTGACAAATGTATTAGAAGTAAAATTGAAACAGTTGACATCATTTTCTCAGTATTATTTTTTCAGTAATTGTTTCTACCTTTTGATATTCATTAAGATTTGACCTTTATTGGTAATTTTTCAACATTTTACAGTTAATTTGACATTTTTTTGATAATTGTATACGATGTGACATTAAATCGGTCATTTGATCAAGATAATTTTCTAATATGTATTGACAAATGTATTAGAAGTAAAATTGAAACAGCCACAGCTTTATTTAAAAACATTTACCATTTTCTCAGTATTATTTTTCAGTAAATTTATCTACTTTTTGATATTCATTCAGATCTGACCTTTTCTACTGTAAATTTGACATTTTTTTTGGATAATTGTATACCATGTGACATTAAATTTGTCATTTGATCAAGATAATTTTCTTATATGTATTGACAAATGTATTAGAAGTAAAAATGAAACAACCACAGCTTTATTTCAAAATTATAACATTTTCTCGGTAACATTTTTTCAGTATTTTTTTCTACTTTTTGATATTCATTCAGATTTGACCCTTATTGGTATTTTTTCAACATTTTACTGTTAATTTGACAATTTTTTGGATAATTGTATATGATGTTAATTTAAATCGGTCATGTGATCAAGATAATTTTCTAATATGTATTGATAAATGTATTGGAAGTAAAATTGAAACAACCACAGCTTTATTTAAAAACTACACCATTTTTTCAGTATTATTTTTCAGTAAATTTATCTACTTTTTGATATTCATTCAAATTTGACCTTTATTGGTAATTTTTAAACATTTTACTGTTAATTTGACAATTTTTTGGATAATTGTATACGATGTGACTTTAAATCGGTCTTTTGATGCAGATAATTTTCTAATATGTATTGACAAATGTATTAGAAGTAAAATTCATATAACCACAGCTTTATTTCAAAATTACACCATTTTCTCAGTACTATTTTTTCAGTAATTTTTCTACTTTTTGATATTCATTCAGATTTGACCTTAATTGGTAATTTTTTAACATTTTACTGTAAATTTGACATTTTTTTGGGATAATTGTACACCATGTGACTTTAAATCGGTTATTTGATCAAGATATTTTTGTAATATGTATTGAAAAATGTATTAGAAGAAAATTGAAACAACCACAGCTTTATTTAAAAGTTGACATCATTTTCTCAGTACTATTTTTTCAGTAATTTTTTCTACCTTTTGATATCCATTCAGATTTGACCTTTATTGGTAATTTTTAAACATTTTACAGTTAATTTGACATTTTTTTGATAATTGTATACGATGTGACATTAAATCGGTCATTTGATCAAGATAATTTTCTTATATGTATTGACAAATGTATTAGAAGTAAAATTGAAACAACCACAGCTTTATTTCAAAATTATAACATTTTCTCGGTAACATTTTTTCAGTATTTTTTTCTACTTTTTGATATTCATTCAGATTTGACCCTTATTGGTATTTTTTCAACATTTTACTGTTAATTTGACAATTTTTTGGATAATCGTATATGATGATACTTTTAATCGGTCATGTGCTTAAGATAATTTTCTAATATGTATTGATAAATGTATTGGAAGTAAAATTGAAACAACCACAGCTTTATTTAAAAATTGCACCATTTTTTCAGTATTATTTTTCAGTAAATTTATCTACTTTTTGATATTCATTCAGATTTGACCTTTATTGGTAATTTTTCAACATTTTACTGTTAATTTGACATTTTTTTTCGGATAATTGTATACGGTGTTACATTAAATAGGTCATTTGATCAAGACAATTTTCTAATATCTATTGACAAATGTTTCAGAAATAAAATTGAAACAACCACTAGTTTATTTAAAGATTACTCCTTTTTCATTTCTCCTTTTTCTCAGTAACATTTTTTCAGTAATTTTTTCTACTTTTTGATATTCATTCAGATTTGACCTTTATTGGTAATTTTTCAACATTTTACTGTTAATTTGACAATTTTTTGGATAATTGTATACAATGTGACTTTAAATCGGTCATTTGATGCAGATAATTTTCTAATATGTATTGACAAATGTATTAGAAGTAAAATTCATATAACCACAGCTTTATTTCAAAATACACCATTTTCTCAGTACTATTTTTTCAGTAATTTTTCTACTTTTTGATATTCATTCAGATTTGACCTTTATTGGTAATTTTTTAACATTTTACTGTAAATTTGACAATTTTTTGGGGATAATTGTACACCATGTGACTTTAAATCGGTTATTTGATCAAGATATTTTTCTAATATGTATTGAGAAATGTATTAGAAGAAAATTGAAACAACCACAGCTTTATTTAAAAGTTGACATCATTTTCTCAGTATTATTTTTTCAGTAATTTTTTCTACCTTTTGATATTCATTTAGATTTGACCTTTATTGGTAATTTTTCAACATTTTA
This sequence comes from Mytilus trossulus, assembly GCF_036588685.1. Taxonomy (NCBI): domain Eukaryota; kingdom Metazoa; phylum Mollusca; class Bivalvia; order Mytilida; family Mytilidae; genus Mytilus; species Mytilus trossulus. The sequence goes on along the minus strand of NC_086377.1, from coordinate 86,638,939 downwards.
CAGTTAATTTGACATTTTTTTGATAATTGTATACGATGTGACATTAAATCGGTCATTTGATCAAGATAATTTTCTAATATGTATTGACAAATGTATTAGAAGTAAAATTGAAACAGCCACAGCTTTATTTAAAAACATTTACCATTTTCTCAGTATTATTTTTCAGTAAATTTATCTACTTTTTGATATTCATTCAGATCTGACCTTTTCTACTGTAAATTTGACATTTTTTTTGGATAATTGTATACCATGTGACATTAAATTTGTCATTTGATCAAGATAATTTTCTTATAGGTATTGACAAATGTATTAGAAGTAAAAATGAAACAACCACAGCTTTATTTCAAAATTATAACATTTTCTCGGTAACATTTTTTCAGTATTTTTTTCTACTTTTTGATATTCATTCAGATTTGACCCTTATTGGTATTTTTTCAACATTTTACTGTTAATTTGACAATTTTTTGGATAATTGTATATGATGTTACTTTAAATCGGTCATGTGATCAAGATAATTTTCTAATATGTATTGATAAATGTATTGGAAGTAAAATTGAAACAACCACAGCTTTATTTAAAAAATACACCATTTTTTCAGAATTATTTTTCAGTAAATTTACCTACTTTTTGATATTCATTCAGATTTGACCTTTATTGGTAATTTTTAAACATTTTACTGTTAATTTGACAATTTTTTGGATAATTGTATACGATGTGACTTTAAATCGGTCATTTGATGCAGATAATTTTCTAATATGTATTGACAAATGTATTAGAAGTAAAATTCATATAACCACAGCTTTATTTCAAAATTACACCATTTTCTCAGTACTATTTTTTCAGTAATTTTTCTACTTTTTGATATTCATTCAGATTTGACCTTTATTGGTAATTTTTTAACATTTTACTGTAAATTTGACATTTTTTTGGGATAATTGTACACCATGTGACTTTAAATCGGTTATTTGATCAAGATATTTTTGTAATATGTATTGAGAAATGTATTAGAAGAAAATTGAAACAACCACAGCTTTATTTAAAAGTTGACATCATTTTCTCAGTACTATTTTTTCAGTAATTTTTTCTACCTTTTGATATTCATTCAGATTTGACCTTTATTGGTAATTTTTAAACATTTTACAGTTAATTTGACATTTTTTTGATAATTGTATACGATGTGACATTAAATCGGTCATTTGATCAAGATAATTTTCTAATATGTATTGACAAATGTATTAGAAGTAAAATTGAAACAGCCACAGCTTTATTTAAAAACATTTACCATTTTCTCAGTATTATTTTTCAGTAAATTTATCTACTTTTTGATATTCATTCAGATCTGACCTTTTCTACTGTAAATTTGACATTTTTTTTGGATAATTGTATACCATGTGACATTAAATTTGTCATTTGATCAAGATAATTTTCTTATAGGTATTGACAAATGTATTAGAAGTAAAAATGAAACAACCACAGCTTTATTTCAAAATTATAACATTTTCTCGGTAACATTTTTTCAGTATTTTTTTCTACTTTTTGATATTCATTCAGATTTGACCCTTATTGGTATTTTTTCAACATTTTACTGTTAATTTGACAATTTTTTGGATAATTGTATATGATGTTACTTTAAATCGGTCATGTGATCAAGATAATTTTCTAATATGTATTGATAAATGTATTGGAAGTAAAATTGAAACAACCACAGCTTTATTTAAAAAATACACCATTTTTTCAGAATTATTTTTCAGTAAATTTACCTACTTTTTGATATTCATTCAGATTTGACCTTTATTGGTAATTTTTAAACATTTTACTGTTAATTTGACAATTTTTTGGATAATTGTATACGATGTGACTTTAAATCGGTCATTTGATGCAGATAATTTTCTAATATGTATTGACAAATGTATTAGAAGTAAAATTCATATAACCACAGCTTTATTTCAAAATTACACCATTTTCTCAGTACTATTTTTTCAGTAATTTTTCTACTTTTTGATATTCATTCAGATTTGACCTTTATTGGTAATTTTTTAACATTTTACTGTAAATTTGACATTTTTTTGGGATAATTGTACACCATGTGACTTTAAATCGGTTATTTGATCAAGATATTTTTGTAATATGTATTGAGAAATGTATTAGAAGAAAATTGAAACAACCACAGCTTTATTTAAAAGTTGACATCATTTTCTCAGTACTATTTTTTCAGTAATTTTTTCTACCTTTTGATATTCATTCAGATTTGACCTTTATTGGTAATTTTTAAACATTTTACAGTTAATTTGACATTTTTTTGATAATTGTATACGATGTGACATTAAATCGGTCATTTGATCAAGATAATTTTCTTATATGTATTGACAAATGTATTAGAAGTAAAATTGAAACAACCACAGCTTTATTTCAAAATTATAACATTTTCTCGGTAACATTTTTTCAGTATTTTTTTTCTACTTTTTGATATTCATTCAGATTTGACCCTTATTGGTATTTTTTCAACATTTTACTATTAATTTGACATTTTTTTGGATAATCGTATATGATGATACTTTTAATCGGTCATGTGATCAAGATAATTTTCTAATATGTATTGATAAATGTATTGGAAGTAAAATTGAAACAACCACAGCTTTATTTAAAAATTGCACCATTTTTTCAGTATTATTTTTCAGTAAATTTATCTACTTTTTGATATTCATTCAGATTTGACCTTTATTGGTAATTTTTCAACATTTTACTGTTAATTTGACATTTTTTTTCGGATAATTGTATACGGTGTTACATTAAATAGGTCATTTGATCAAGACAATTTTCTAATATCTATTGACAAATGTTTCAGAAATAAAATTGAAACAACCACTAGTTTATTTAAAGATTACTCCTTTTTCATTTCTCCTTTTTCTCAGTAACATTTTTTCAGTAATTTTTTCTACTTTTTGATATTCATTCAGATTTGACCTTTATTGGTAATTTTTCAACATTTTACTGTTAATTTGACAATTTTTTGGATAATTGTATAGGATGTGACTTTAAATCGGTCATTTGATGCAGATAATTTTCTAATATGTATTGACAAATGTATTTGAAGTAAAATTCATATAACCACAGCTTTATTTCAAAATTACACCATTTTCTCAGTACTATTTTTTCAGTAATTTTTCTACTGTTTGATATTCATTCAGATTTGACCTTTATTGGTTATTTTTTAACATTTTACTGTAAATTTGACATTTTTTTAGGATAATTGTACACCATGTGACTTTAAATCGGTTATTTGATCAAGATATTTTTGTAATATGTATTGAGAAATGTATTAGAAAAAAATTGAAACAACCACAGCTTTATTTAAAAGTTGACATCATTTTCTCAGTACTATTTTTTCAGTAATTTTTTCTACCTTTTGATATTCATTCAGATTTGACCTTTATTGGTAATTTTTCAACATTTTACAGTTAAATTGAAATTTTTTTGATAAGTGTATACGATGTGACATTACATCGGTCATTTGATCAAGATAATTTTCTTATATGTATTGACAAATGTATTAGAAGTAAAATTGAAACAGCCACAGCTTTATTTCAAAATTATAACATTTTCTCGGTAACATTTTTTCAGTATTTTTTTCTACTTTTTGATATTCATTCAGATTTGACCTTTATTGGTAATTTTTCAACATTTTACTGTTAATTTGACAATGTTTTGGATAATTGTATATGATGATACTTTTAATCGGTCATGTGATCAAGATAATTTTCTAATATGTATTGATAAATGTATTGGAAGTAAAATTGAAACAACCACAGCTTTATTTAAAAATTGCACCATTTTTTCAGTATTATTTTTCAGTAAATTTATCTCCTTTTTGATATTCATTCAGATTTGACCTTTATTGGTAATTTTTCAACATTTTACTGTTAATTTGACATTTTTTTTCGGATAATTGTATACGGTGTTACATTAAATAGGTCATTTGATCAAGACAATTTTCTAATATCTATTGACAAATGTTTCAGAAATAAAATTGAAACAACCACTAGTTTATTTAAAAATTACTCCTTTTTCATTACTCCTTTTTCTCAGTAACATTTTTTCAGTAATTTTTTTCTACTTTTTGATATTCATTCAGATGTGACCTTTTCTACTGTAAATTTGACATTTTTTTTGAATAATTGTATACCATGTGACATTAAATCGGTCATTTGATCAAGATAATTTTCTTATATGTATTGACAAATGTATTAGAAGAAAATTGAAACAACCACAGCTTTATTTCAAAATTATAACATTTTCTCGGTAACATTTTTTCAGTATTTTTTTTCTACTTTTTGATATTCATTCAGATTTGACCCTTATTGGTATTTTTTCAACATTTTACTGTTAATTTGACAATTTTTTGGATAATTGTATATGATGTTACTTTTAATCGGTCATGTGATCAAGATAATTTTCTAATATGTATTGATAAATGTATTGGAAGTAAAATTGAAACAACCACAGCTTTATTTAAAAACTACACCATTTTTTCAGTATTATTTTTCAGTAAATTTATCTACTTTTTGATATTCATTCAGATTTGACCTTTATTGGTAATTTTTCAACATTTTACTGTTAATTTGACATTTTTTTTCGGATAATTGTATACGGTGTTACATTAAATAGGTCATTTGATCAAGACAATTTTCTAATATCTATTGACAAATGTTTCAGAAATAAAATTGAAACAACCACTAGTTTATTTAAAAATTACTCCTTTTTCATTACTCCTTTTTCTCAGTAACATTTTTTCAGTAATTTTTTTCTACTTTTTGATATTCATTCAGATGTGACCTTTATTGGTAATTTTTCAACATTTTACTATTAATTTGACATTTTTTTTGATAATTGTATACGATGTTACTTTAAATCGGTCATTTAATCAAGATAATTTTCTTATATGTATTGAGAAATGTTTCAGAAATAAAATTGAAACAACCACAGGTTTATTTAAAAATTTCTCCATTTTCTCAGTATTATTTTTTCAGTAATTTTTTCATTTTTGATATTCATTCAGATTTGACCTTTATTGGTAATTTTTCAACATTTAACTGTTAATTTGACAATTTTTTGAATAATTGTATACGATGTTACTTTAAATCGGTCATTTGATCAAGATAATCTTCTTATATGTATTGACAAATGTATTAGAAGTAAAACTCATATAACCACAGCTTTATTTAAAAGTTACATCATTTTCTCAGTACTATTTTGTCAGTAACTTTTTTTCTACTTTTTGATATACATTAATATTTGACCTTTATTGGTATTTTTTCAACATTTTACTGTTAATTTGACAATTCTTTTGATTATTGTATACGATGTAACTTTAAATCGGTCATTTAATCAAGATAATTTTCTTACATGTATTGAAAAATGTATTAGAAGTAAAATTGAAACAACCACAGGTTTATTTAAAAATTACTCCATTTTCTCAGTAGTATTTTTTCAGTAATTTTTTCTACTTTTTGATATTCATTCAGATTTGAACTTTATTGGTAATTTTTCAACATTTAACTGTTAATTTGACATTTTTTTGGATAATTGTAAACGATGTTACCTTAAATCGGTCATTTGATCAAGATGAATTTCTTATATGTGTTAACAAATGTATTAGAAGTAAAATTGAAACAACCACAGGTTTATTTAAAAATTAATCCATTTTCTCAGTATTATTTTTTCAGTAATTTTTTCTGCTTTTTGATATTCATTCAGATTTGAACTTTATTGGTAATTTTTCAACATTTAACTGTTTATTTGACATTTTTTTGGATAATTGTAAACGATGTTACCTTAAATCGGTCATTTGATCAAGATGAATTTCTTATATGTGTTAACAAATGTATTAGAAGTAAAATTGAAACAACCATAGGTTTATTTAAAAATTAATCCATTTTCTCAGTATTATTTTTTCAGTAATTTTTTCTACTTTTTGATATTCATTCAGATTTGAACTTTATTGGTAATTTTTCAACATTTAACTGTTTATTTGACATTTTTTTTATAATTGTATACGATGTTATTTTAAATCGGTGATTTAATCAAGATAATTTTCTTATATCTATTGACAAATGTATTAGAAGAAAAATTGAAACAACCACAGCGTTATTTCAAAATTACACCATTTTCTCTGTAACATCTTTTCAGTAATTTTTTCTACTTTTTGATATTCATTCAGATTTGACCTTTATTGGTAATTTTTCAACATTTTACTGTTAATTTGACAATTTTTTGGATAATTGTATACGATGTTACTTTAAATCGGTCATTTCATAAGATAATTTTCTAATATGTATTGACAAATGTATTAGAAGTAAAATTCATATAACCACAGCTTTATTTAAAAATTACACCATTTTCTCAGAACTATTTTTTCAGTATTTTTTTCTACTTTTTGATATTCATTCAGATTTGACCTTTTATTGGTAATTTTTTAACATTTTACTGTAAATTTGACATTTTTTTGGGATAATTGTACACCATGTGACTTTAAATCGGTTATTTGATCAAGATAATTTTCTAATATGTATTGAGAAATGTATTAAAAGAAAATTGAAACAACCACAGCTTTATTTAAAAGTTACATCATTTTCTCAGTACTATTTTTTAGTAAATTTATCTACTTTTTGATATCCTTTCAAATTTGACCTTTATTGGTAATTTTTCAACATTTTACTGTTAATTTGACATTTTTTGATAATTGTATACGATGTTACTTTAAATCGGTCTTTTGATCAAGATAATTTTCTTATATGTATTGACAAATGTATTAGAAGTAAAATTGAAACAACCACAGCTTTATTTCAAAATTACAACATTTTCTCGGTAACATTTTTTCAGTATTTTTTTCTACTTTTTGATATTTATTCAGATTTGACCTTTATTGGTATTTTTTCAACATTTTACTTTTAATTTGACTATTTTTTGGATATTTGTATACGATGTTTCTTCAAATCGGTCATTTGATCAAGATAATTTTCTAATATGTATTGACATATGTATAAGAAGTAAAATTGAAACCACAGCTTATTTAAAAATTACACCATTTTCTCAGTCTTATTATTCAGTAAATTTACCTTCTTTTTGATATTCATTCAGATTTGACCTTTATTGGTAATTATCAACATTTTACTGTAAATTTGACATTTTTTTGGATAATTGTATACGATGTGACTTTAAATAGGTCATTTGATCAAGACAATTTTCTAATACATGTATCTATTGACAAATGTTTCAGAAATAAAATTGAAAAAACCACAGGTTTATTTAAAAATTACTCCATTTTCTCAGTATTATTTTTTCAGTAATTTTATCATTTTTGATATTCATTCAGATTTGACCTTTATTGGTAATTTTTCAACATTTTACTATTAATTTGACATTTTTTTTGATAATTGTATACGATGTTACTTTAAATCGGTCATTTGATCAAGATAATTTTCTTATATGTATTGAGAAATGTTTCAGAAATAAAATTGAAACAACCACAGGTTTATTTAAAAATTACTCCATTTTCTCAGTATTATTTTTTCAGTAATTTTTTCATTTTTGATATTCATTCAGATTTGACCTTTATTGGTAATTTTTCAACATTTAACTGTTAATTTGACAATTTTTTGAATAATTGTATACGATGTTACTTTAAATCGGTCATTTGATCAAGATAATCTTCTTATATGTATTGACAAATGTATTAGAAGTAAAATTCATATAACCACAGCTTTATTTAAAAGTTACATCATTTTCTCAGTACTATTTTGTCAGTAACTTTTTTTCTACTTTTTGATATTCATTCAGATTTGACCTTTATTGGTATTTTTTCAACATTTTACTGTTAATTTGACAATACTTTTGATTATTGTATACGATGTAACTTTAAATCGGTCATTTAATCAAGATAATTTTCTTACATGTATTGAAAAATGTATAAGAAGTAAAATTGAAACAACCACAGCTTTATTTCAAAATTACACCATTTTCTCTGTAACATTTTTTCAGTAATTTTTTCTACTTTTTTATATTCATTCAGATTTGACCTTTATAGGTAATTTTTCAACATTTAACTGTTAATTTGACAATTTTTTGGATAATTGTATACGATGTTACTTTAAATCGGTCATTTGATCAAGATAATTTTCTAATATGTATTGACAAATGTATTAGAAGTAAAATTCATATAACCACAGCTTTATTTAAAAATTACATCATTTTCTCAGTACTATTTTTTCAGTAATTTTTTCTACTTTTTGATATTCATTCAGATTTGACCTTTATTGGTAATTTTTTAACATTTTACTGTAAAGTTGACATTTTTTTGGGATAATTGTATACGATGTGACTTTTATTCGGTTATTTGATCAAGATAATTTTCTAATATGTATTGACAAATGTATTAGAAGAAAATTGAAGCAACCACAGCTTTATTTAAAAGTTACATCATTTTCTCAGTACTATTTTTTCAGTAATTTTTTCTACTTTTTGATATTCATTCAGATTTGACCTAAATTGGTAATCTTTAAACATTTTACTGTAAAGTTGACATTTTTTTGGGATAATTGTATACGATGTGACTTTAAATCGGTTATTTGATCAAGATAATTTTCTAATATGTATTTAGAAATGCATTAGAAGAAAATTGAAGCAACCACAGCTTTATTTAAAAGTTACATCATTTTCTCAGTACTATTTTTCAGTATTTTTTTCTACTTTTTGATATTCATTCAGATTTGACCTTTATAAGTAATCTTTTAACATTTTACTGTAAAGTTGACATTTTTTTGGGATAATTGTATACGATGTGACTTTAAATCGGTTATTCGATCAAGATAATTTTCTAATATGTATTGAGAAATGTATTAGAAGAAATTTGAAGCAACCACAGCTTTATTTAAAAGTTTCATCATTTTCTCAGTATTATTTTTTCAGTAATTTTTTCTACTTTTTGATATTCATTCAGATTTGACCTTTATTGGTAATTTTTCAACATTTTACTGTTAATTTGACATTTTTTTGATAATTGTATACGATGTTGCTTTAAATCGGTGATTTGATCAAGATAATTTTCTTATATGTATTGACAAATGTATTAGAAGTAAAATTGAAACAACAACAGCTTTATTTCAAAATTACAACATTTTCTCGGTAACATTTTTTCAGTATTTTTTTCTACTTTTTGATATTCATTCAGATTTGACCTTTATTGGTAATTTTTCAACATTTTACTGTTAATTTGACATTTTTTTTGATAATTGTATACGATGTTACTTTAAATCGGTCATTTGATCAAGATAATTTTCTTATATGTTTTGACAAATGTATTAGAAGTAAAATTGAAACAACCACAGCTTTATTTAAAAATTACAACATTTTCTCGGTAACATTTTTTCAGTATTTTTTTCTACTTTTTGATATTCATTCAGATTTGACCTTTATCATTTTTATTGGTATTTTTTCAAGATTTTACTGTTAATTTATCCATTTTTTGGATAATTGTATACGATGTCACTTTAAATCGGTCATATGATCAAGACAATTTTCTAATATCTATTGACAAATGTTTCAGAAATAAAATTGAAACAACCACAGGTTTATTTAAAAAATTACTTCATTTTCTCAGTATTATTTAATCAGTATTTTTTTTACTTTTTGATATTCATTCAGATTTGACCTTTATTGGTAATATTTCAACATTTAACTGTTAATTTGACAATTTTTAGGATAATTGTATACAATGTTACTTTAAATCGGTCATTTGATCAAGATAATTTTCTAATATGTATTGACAAATGTATTAGAAGTAAAATTCATATAACCACAGCTTTATTTAAAAATTACACCATTTTCTCAGTACTATTTTTTCAGTATTTTTTTCTACTTTTTGATATTCATTCAGATTTGACCTTTGTTGGTAATTTTTTAACATTTTTCTGTAAAGTTGACATTTTTTTGGGATAATTGTATACGATGTGACTTTAAATCGGTTATTTGATCAAGATAATTTTCTAATATGTATTGAGAAATGTATTAGAAGAAAATTGAAGCAACCACAGCTTTATTTAAAAGTTACATCATTTTCTCAGTACTATTTTTTCAGTAATTTTTTCTACTTTTTGATATTCATTCAGATTTGACCTTTATTGGTAATTTTTCAACATTTTACTGTTAATTTGACATTTTTTTGATAATTGTATACGATGTTACTTTAAATCTGTCATTTGATCAAGATAATTTTCTTATATGTATTGACAAATGTATTAGAAGTAAAATTGAAACAACAACAGCTTTATTTCAAAATTACAACATTTTCTCGGTAACATTTTTTCAGTATTTTTTTCTACTTTTTGATATTCATTCAGATTTGACCTTTATTGGTAATTTTTCAACATTTTACTGTTAATTTGACATTTTTTGATAATTGTATACGATGTTACTTTAAATCGGTCATTTGATCAAAATAATTTTCTTATATGTTTTGACAAATGTATTAGAAGTAAAATTGAAACAACCACAGCTTTATTTAAAAATTACAACATTTTCTCGGTAACATTTTTTCAGTATTTTTTTCTACTTTTTGATATTCATTCAGATTTGACCTAATAATTGGTAATTTTTAAAAACATTCTACTGTAAATTTGACATTATTTTGGATAATTGTATACGATGTCACTTTAAATCGGTCATTTGATCAAGACAATTTTCTAATATCTATTGACAAATGTTTCAGAAATAAAATTGAAACAACCACAGGTTTATTTAAAAAATTACTTCATTTTCTCAGTATTATTTAATCAGTATTTTTTTTACTTTTTGATATTCATTCAGATTTGACCTTTATTGGTAATTTTTCAATATTTTAGTTTTAATTTGACATTTTTTTTTATAATTGTATACGATGTTACTTTAAATAGGTCATTTAATCAAGATAATTTTCTTATATGTATTGAGAAATGTATTAAAAGTAAAATTGAAACAACCACACCTTTATTTCAAAATTACACCATTTTCTCTGTAACATTTTTTCAGTAATGTTTTCTACTTTTTGATATTCATTCAGATTTGACCTTTATTGGTAATATTTCAACATTTAACTGTTAATTTGACAATTTTTAGGATAATTGTATACGATGTTACTTTAAATCGGTCATTTGATCAAGATAATTTTCTAATATGTATTGACAAATGTATTAGAAGTAAAATTCATATAACCACAGCTTTATTTAAAAATTACACCATTTTCTCAGTACTATTTTTTCAGTATTTTTTTCTACTTTTTGATATTCATTCAGATTTGACCTTTGTTGGTAATTTTTTAACATTTTTCTGTATAGTTGACATTTTTTTGGGATAATTGTATACGATGTGACTTTAAATCGGATATTTGATCAAGATAATTTTCTAATATGTATTGAGAAATGTATTAGAAGAAAATTGAAGCAACCACAGCTTTATTTAAAAGTTACATCATTTTCTCAGTACTATTTTTTCAGTAATTTTTTCTACTTTTTGATATTCATTCAGATTTGACCTTTATTGGTAATTTTTCAACATTTTACTGTTAATTTGACATTTTTTTGATAATTGTATACGATGTTACTTTAAATCGGTCATTTGATCAAGATAATTTTCTTATATGTATTGACAAATGTATTAGAAGTAAAATTGAAACAACAACAGCTTTATTTCAAAATTACAACATTTTCTCGGTAACATTTTTTCAGTATTTTTTTCTACTTTTTGATATTCATTCAGATTTGACCTTTATTGGTAATTTTTCAACATTTTACTGTTAATTTGACATTTTTTGATAATTGTATACGATGTTACTTTAAATCGGTCATTTGATCAAGATAATTTTCTTATATGTTTTGACAAATGTATTAGAAGTAAAATTGAAACAACCACAGCTTTATTTAAAAATTACAACATTTTCTCGGTAACATTTTTTCAGTATTTTTTTCTACTTTTTGATATTCATTCAGATTTGACCTAATAATTGGTAATTTTTAAAAACATTCTACTGTAAATTTGACATTATTTTGGATAATTGTATACGATGTCACTTTAAATCGGTCATTTGATCAAGACAATTTTCTAATATCTATTGACAAATGTTTCAGAAATAAAATTGAAACAACCACAGGTTTATTTAAAAAATTACTCCATTTTCTCAGTATTATTTAATCAGTATTTTTTTTACTTTTTGATATTCATTCAGATTTGACCTTTATTGGTAATTTTTCAATATTTTAGTTTTAATTTGACATTTTTTTTTATAATTGTATACGATGTTACTTTAAATAGGTCATTTAATCAAGATAATTTTCTTATATGTATTGAGAAATGTATTAAAAGTAAAATTGAAACAACCACACCTTTATTTCAAAATTACACCATTTTCTCTGTAACATTTTTTCAGTAATGTTTTCTACTTTTTGATATTCATTCAGATTTGACCTTTATTGGTAATATTTCAACATTTAACTGTTAATTTGACAATTTTTTGGATAATTGTATACGATGTTACTTTAAATCGGTCATTTGATCAAGATAATTTTCTAATATGTATTGACAAATGTATTAGAAGTAAAATTCATATAACCACAGCTTTATTTAAAAATTACACCATTTTCTCAGTACTATTTTTTCAGTATTTTTTTCTGCTTTTTGATATTCATTCAGATTTGACCTTTGTTGGTAATTTTTTAACATTTTTCTGTAAAGTTGACATTTTTTTGGGATAATTGTATACGATGTGACTTTAAATCGGTTATTTGATCAAGATAATTTTCTAATATGTATTGAGAAATGTATTAGAAGAAAATTGAAGCAACCACAGCTTTATTTAAAAGTTACATCATTTTCTAAGTACTATTTTTTCAGTAATTTTTTCTACTTTTTGATATTCATTCAGATTTGACCTTTATTGGTATTTTTTCATCATTTTACTGTTAATTTGACAATTTGAAAAAATTAGGGTCACCATGGAAAGGGCCAGGCGTTGTAATTAGTAAGGTTACCGGGTACGTGTACAAGGTGAAACTCCAACGGGTGGTTTTTAACACTAATCATGACCGACTCAAGCCATGTGGGGATAGGAAGATTCCTGCTTGGTTGGAGACGTGTAGGGACAAATTTAAACAAGGTATTGATGTCTTGGCAGGCAATAAGACCAAGCCTACTACCCCTCAGTACTGTGTGTGTCGGGGCCCAGACACGGGTGAGACAATGGTCCAATGTGATAATTGTAGGGAATGGTTCCATTTAACCTGCATAGGTATGTCAATCCAAGAGGCCAATGAGATAGATCCCTACATTTGCCCAAACTGCCAACTTGTCCGTCCTACTCCACCCTCAAAAGATAAAAAAGGGGGAGAAAATGAGTAGGTAACCATATTGTGTAAATAGTCAGTTTTATTATTGTGTATCAGATACGTAAATTGTCAGTTTAACTAATGTTTGTTTATTTTTTTTCATATTTTTCAGAATGTCTGATTCTGAGTCCTTCAGGTCGTGCTCCAGCGAGGGCAGTGATTAGGGAAGGAGTTATGGTGACTCCCAGCCGGGAGTGGGCATTCAGCCCTTTGATGTGTCCTTATTGGATCAAGCCACCCACAGGAGAAGGGTCAGGATGGGAGAACCTGGCCAGGAAGGACCTGTGGTGGATTCTACAGTATTGCTGGAGGTACCAGTAATACTAGAAGTAAGTGTGTCAGGGGGACAGGAGGTACCTGTTCTGGTTGATGGCTTGCAGACACTTGCCATCTCAGAAGAGACTCCAGAGGAGACAGAAGAGCCAGAGGTGCAGGGGGAAGTGCCTACAGCACACGGTGAGGAGCAGTCTGCTTCAGTGCCTGCCAGCACGGACCCCATGGCTTTCAAGAGAGAGATACCCGATGCATGGAGGGGCAGGGAGTCACAAGTTTGGACAGGCCCCATAAGTGGGTATAAGGAGAGGACCTGGAGGGTGAGTGCCAGGGACGTTGCTTGTCCAGTTCCTGGATGTCCCGTGATGACGAGGCAGATGCGGGAGCACGCATTGGGGGATCATGTGTCCCCAATGTTTGAGTCCAACTTTAACAGGGAAGTGATGTCCAATCAAGGCTTCCACCAGTTCAGGGGCCACATGGTGATCCTGTTGGCCAGGTGGCTCACTGGCCGAGAAGACGTATTCTCTTCAGAGTTTGTCTCCTGGTTGCAGGAGAGAGCAGCCATCCCAAGCGGTTGTAAGATCCAAGGAGTGGACATGCCACCACTGAGAGCCGTTTGTCAGCAGATGAATTGGCAGAAATGCAGTGTGTATTCCCTGCATCCCATCACCAGCCCGGTAGTGATACTATATTGGAGGGTGATATTAGGTGTGCTTAGGTACCTAAGCCCAGCACACAGAGCCTGCGTCGCTCTAGATGAGTACCAGGGAGATAACGGTCCGGCATATGACATCCTATGTCAGGCAAACTCCAGATTCTGCCAGGTGGTAGAGCCCGTCGTGGCTCAGTCCACAACCAGAGAGCCAGCGACAGAGACAAGCTGTAGCTCTAGCTCTGTGGATGTCCCACAAGTGACACAGCCAGTGCAGTCGGTGCCCCAGAGGGAGGAGGAAGAGAGGGTCACTCCACCAGTGGAGGAGTCAGTAGCCGTGGCAACCAAGCCAGATGAATCATTGGTGGTTCTAGTGTACCACAACACTAGGAAGTTGGTTGGGGTAACATCTGTTGCTAGTGCTGTTGCCCAGGCTAGGGAGGTGTTTGACCTGGAAGACCAGGAGGTCGTGCTGACCTACCTGGGAGCTGAGTTAACCAGATCCGTCAGGATGGAGTTGCTGCCAGCCATGGCAGAACTCATGGTCACAGTCAAATGAGCTACCCAGAAGTGACAACAACAGATTTTGGTTTTTGGCATTAGCCTCCGCTTCCTGTCTGGAAGCTGTACTCCCCAGGATTTGAAAACCAGGCCAGTGTATAAATTGTAAAATAGTAGATTAGTGTTGGACATTTTTACATATCGCCATATTGAAGAACGGTATTGGTGTATACATTGTTTTTTATGGTCATGGTTTTCACTTTTTGTTCCATGCTGGAACGGGTGCTTAATTTTTAAGGGGGATTTAGTAGAATAGCAGGTAGTTTAGAATAATTGGAAATTCAAGGGGAGCTTAATGAACTGACAGAAATAGAGATCTTGTAAATTTTTGATTATTTGTAGTAGATTTAGTTTTTGTGTATTTTAGAGATATGTGATTCAGAATTAGGACAATTCTAGAAATTGTAGCTCCGAGTAACGGACATGAATTTTTTTTTTATTGTCTTAGGCAAATAGTTCAGTGATTTATTTTTTAAATGTCATGTTTTAAGGGAAAAGATAAAATTTCAATAGAGACCCAATAGCCAGGGAACAGGGGGGTGGATTTTAGAAATAACCCATTCGTTGGTTAGGTAATTAACTTAGTATTTTGAATTAAAGGCATAAGGGGCGTCTTCAGTTGTCAGGCCTTTGTCGGAACTTATAGTTCCTCCTTTTTAGGAAGGAGGGGGGTGTTGTATCTTTACCCTAAGCCCCGGGTTCTCCCTATTAGGAGTAGACAACTGATACCATTCTCCCTGCCAGGAGTAGACGATGGACACCAATGGGCCTCTGGTTGGATACAGCGGATGTCAGAGCCTGCGCACGCCTGCAGCGCCCTCTTCATCTTATGGTGAACTATCACGTTAGACGTAATCACGAAGACACAGTAAACAACGCCCAAGTTATAGGTAATTACATAATACTTAAGCCTAAGTACTTCTTATATGTATAAAGTCCAGGTCAGGTCCTTTTAAGGGAAATAGTCTTTCCCCAAGACGAACACCACATTACTATGTTAACCTCTTCAATTTCTAAAACATTTTAAGTGGTAAGCTCTTGTTGATCCAGAAATACATGTGTTACTTAATTATTAAATTTGTTTATTGAAAAGCACTTTACGCCCATATGGACCAATGGCTTAAAACATTATACATAATATACAGTTTACATAAAACAATGAAAATAAACAATGAACTATAATTTGTCTTTTTTTTAAAAATCAATATATAAGAGATT
The DNA here is from genome assembly GCF_036588685.1 of Mytilus trossulus. Taxonomy (NCBI): domain Eukaryota; kingdom Metazoa; phylum Mollusca; class Bivalvia; order Mytilida; family Mytilidae; genus Mytilus; species Mytilus trossulus. Next base: position 86,622,823 of record NC_086377.1, on the reverse strand, counting down.
CAAATTATATCAAGGACTCCCTGCCCTCAGTCTTAGTGACTTTTTTAAAAAGGAGCCTAATTTGCAAGTGTCCTGCTTTGTTTCAGGATTGAGGATATGTTTTAATTTATCTATATCATTTAAGTTATTATATTTATTTTCATTTAAAAATTCTTTTCTTAATTGTTCATTTATTTTACATTTAAAAAAGAAATGAAACTCATCATCTAGTACATCACAATGTGTACATAGTCTTAAATCTCTGGGAATATTCCTGTATCTTCCAGTTTCTATTAATAAGCAGTGGTCACTTATTCGAAATTTAGAAATTAGTTGTCTATATTCAAAGTTTTGAGAAAGTAGGTATGGTTCAAAGTTATAGCTTTTCTTTATTTTTTTTAAAAGTTGGAGTTTGCTATTCTCTTGTAAATTTAATATTTTATCATTATATAAATAGGAGTTTTCTAGATTTTGTTTGTATATTAGCCTATAATTATCTTTATTTTGGTTAACAATTTCTAAATCATTTTGACTTCTGACATGATTTACATAGGAGTACCAAGAATAAATACCTGCATTATGTAAAGTTTTTGCCAAATTTAGTGTCTCTTTTAGTAAGGGACTAGTTTCTTCCCTTAATAGTCTATCATGAAAAAGAAGAGTTTGTCTTTTTATAAAGCAATCAATAGGGTAGCTGCCTAATTCAGATCGAGCAGCTATATTGCAAGAGCATTTTTTTACTCCTAAAGTTAACTTATTAAATTTATTGAGTACTTTATCAGGTGGACTTTTGTCAATGAAATTAAGAGTATCTACTTTTTTGTTATTTTTATCTCCTTTAATTGAAGCTTTATAAAAGGATGAGTATGCATCCATATACCATATTTCACTGTTATAAGTTAATATTGGTCTGACGAGTGAGTTAAATAAATGGTTTGACAAATTTACAGGAGTCTGATGAATCGAATTACAATATGTTTTTATAGAATACATTACTTTCATAGATTTTTTGGCTAATTCTTGTGCTGAATGAATAAGATTTCCATTCTGACTAATGATATTACCAAGAAATTTAAATTTTTCCATTTGCTCTAATTTATCACCATTATAATTAAAAGAATGGTTAAGATTTTTCCTATTGTTACTTGTGCTTAAAATCATAGTTTTAGTTTTTTTACAATTTACAGTTAACTGCCATTTATCACAGTATTGAGACAAATGGTTTAAACTTGACTGAAGACCCTCTTTAGTTTCAGACATTATCAAAATATCATCAGCAAATAGGAGGCTTCCAATATTTGTCTGTTCTATTTTCAAGGGATCACAGTCATCCTGTTTAAAAATTTGAGGTAGATCATTTATGAAAATATTGAATAGGGTAGGACTTAAAGAATCCCCTTGTCTTACCCCTCTAGTTACTTCAAACCAGTTAGTGATTTTATTATTAATCTTTATTGAAGATTTAGTGGTTGAATACATATTTTTTATTACTTGATACATTTTACTGCCGATACCCTGGGACAAAATTTTATATAATAAAGCTGTTCTCCAAATGGAGTCAAATGCTTTACGTAAGTCAACAAAACAAATATATAATGGTTTCTTTTTTAAATTTAAATATTTATTAATCAAAGTTTTAAATACAAATAGACTGTCTGTAGTTCTTAATTTAGGAAGAAATCCAAATTGTTCCTGGCTAAATTTGTTTTCCATATATTTAATTATTCTGTTATTTAAAATTGAGCTAAATATTTTGGCAATACCATTTATAAGAGATATTCCTCTGTAGTTATTTGGGTCTTTGGAATCTCCCGACTTAAATATTGGCACTAATAGAGAATATTGCCATGTTTCAGGGGAATATCCTGAATCAAGAACAAGGTTATATAATTTTGTGTAGCATTTAATAGTTACTGGACTACAATATTTAATCACCTCATTTACAATGGAGTCTGGTCCAGGGGATTTTTTCATTTTAAGGGATTTTATAACTTTATTTACTTCTGATATAGTTATTGGGCTATCAGTTATTTCATTAAATCTATTTTCACTCTCTTTGTTTTTCAAAAAAAGGTTTATCTCATCTTCTGCTTGTTTTTGAAAATGGTTTCGTTAGGTTATCTGATTTCATATTAATTTCTGTGGTATTCATATTATTTCTTAGAGATTTAAGTAGTTTCCAAAATTGTTGAGGGTCTTAATATGCCAGCTATGCTGGCACTTATGGTAGAAGCATCGTTTTTGGACAAAGAACGATAACTCTTTCTAGACGACCCATCTGAAAAGTTTCGTCACTCTCGTACGCTTATTTTTTTTAATGGCGGCCGAATTTAACGTTTCAACGCGATCTTGAAAAAAACGGGACAGATCAGAATAATTTTGATGTTGAATATGACATGAGTTTTTATTTGATAGATAAAACAAGAATTCAGAAATTTTGGCAACTTGTGTATCATATTTAAATTATTTATTATATATATAATATTTATTGTACCACGGAAATTACCGAAGTTAGAACAACAACATCTGACGCCATGTTTCGTCTGCTTCAACATTCCATTATCAGTGAGGTCAAAACAAATTAACTAAATTATCACAGGTACTTCATTTAAAAGTCACAAAATCATAGTTAACGATAACATATTTAGCGTAAAAGTTCCGTCCATCCATGGGAACACAGAAATAACCTCTGCAGGCTATACATTTCAGATTTTTTTTATAATGGCCATGCGGCATGCAAGGTAAACTCCGGTGCACTGGTTGACAATGAATACTAATGTTCATCTGTCACATTATTCCCCTCACCAAGGAACACTGATAATTATACTGTTGAATGTGATCACGGTTATTCATGCAGTCAATGACGAATCAATTATTTTTCATAAGGAGGACCCACTGACGGGGCGCTCTATAGTCATGCTTCAGTGACAGTGATTCTCTATATAATCAACAATTTCTTTCCCAAGAAAAGGGGAGACCGTCCCTCTCTGGATCATATGGTAGCCCACAGACTAATTCAAAACTTAACAATAGTTTAAAACATAAAAATTTATTCAATCAATTCTAATTCTGTTCTTCCTTTAGCAAACTCTCAACAAATCTTTTCAGACTAGTTGAGTATGTATTAATGTCACACCTTATAGATGGAAACTGTTTTGTTTTCTCTCTTTTAAGTTCAATCATAAAAGGAGACTTGAGTCTGCGTAGTACATTTAGAACTGACTTAGTACTGTATACATTGTACGACAACTACTGTATTGATTCATATATACAGGGCATGTTACTTGGAAGACTAGTGTGTGGGCTACATCCTAAAATTAAAGCTGCAGCAGTCACTTGCATATTTAATGCATCAATTTAAACCTGTCATATCAAAACATTTTCAATCTACCAAGTACTTTATCACTATTTCACTATCAGGTTCACATTTCAACAATTGGATATTTATAGTCTATGCTTACTCTTCATATTTTACGAAATGGATACTTATAATATATTGTATTTGCTAATTTTAAAAAGATGACGTTTTGATGACGTCGCATGATGAAGTTTTCGTTCATTTTGCTTTTTCAGTAAACAGTACATCTGTTGATAAATATTATGAACATGTTGTGTATATCTAAATATGTTTACCTATGTTAAAAGACGTGCATAGCATCAAATCATGAAAATGCAAATTGTTAAATCTCTAAGAAATCTCGTAGGATTTCCGTTGCTATTTTTTCGAAATAGGTGCAATTTGGGTACCCTTACGTTAGTGATGAAACTCTGTACAGGAGATGAAACTGTTGGTGTATTTACTACTGAAGTTGGTAAAAGAATCCATTGAGTTATTGTGTATCAGTCATTTCAAAATAATGTACAATTCCGAATTGGAACTTTTAAAAAAGTAAAGTGGTTTGAATACAAATTATATTTAAAGAACTAAAAACACATTGCTTTTCGAACATATTCCCAAAATATGCAATCTTATTGACACCTGAAATTTTTTTTTTGGAAATATTGTGCCAGATGGTGTCCGATTTTGTCCATCCTGTTACTTTTTTCAAATGTCAGAAAACATGATATTTAAAAAGAATATATCTAATCAAAGTATGTATCGTACTTATATAACAGTGTACATTTCAAATCCCATTAACATTTATCCTTTATGAAGATTACCAAAAAAAAAATCTGCAGATAGTCGGCACGTTCAGAAAAATCATCATTTTTTTTATTTTCTAAAAGCTCTGAAAAAAAAAGTTTGGTAAACTTGGCAGCACAAATCGACTTATTTGTTCCTTTTTAATAATATTTGATAACAAATTAGCCCAATGATCAGTTTTGTTCATAGTAAAAATGATTTTACACATTTTTGAAGGTAACAGGAACGAACAATGACAGTAACAGGAAAGACAAGGAAGTAACAGTAAAGACAAAAAACTTCTGGTCACACAAATCAATAAAAAAAACACTTTTTGGGATCTCCCAGTGATACAGAACCAGACAAATAACAAGAACTGAATAAATTGTATTCCCTGTTTTGTCGCTTACCCTGTGATAAGAACAATACCTTGTTGGCCCGAAGTCATAAAAATGGGTAAAGATAAAGTGACATGTCATTTTGTGAGTTCAGTGCTTATACGATTTTGCTCAGTATGTTGTCTTTATCTCGTTATGTAAATCTCATCCTGAATATGCATTTAAATTTAAATGGACGCTTACCAATTACAAATCCAACCTTCCGTCAAACAATCGTAGAGAAAGTATATATTGTAGGAGTAAAAACCAAAACTAATTTCATCTTTTTAAACTTTAAAGTAAAACTTCTTAAAAGAACACAACACAACATTTGAACAAAAAGTCAGGAAGAACATTTTCGATTGTCATTGATTAATATTGTAGTCGTGACAAGGTTTTTGTCCATATTTCCGGATCCACTTCATAATTACTGGAAGACCCTTTGATTTTCTTTGGCTTTGGAATAATGGCCAATATTCTTGAGTAGTTGTACCAGCACTTGTCTTTTACAGCTTTTGGCCAATAAAAGACATTCTTCTTTATATCTCTTTCAAGTCTTTGCATGCATACCACATATACATCTAAAGAATCTACGTCTTCCACATATCCTGGATAGAGCGTGCTTTCATAGGTCTACAATGACGTACTTGTGAAGACAATTGTTAGCGTCAGGGATGATTTCAACAGGCTCGTTTTTTTCCAATAAGGGCACAAAGTGGTTTGGAACCCAGTAGTTATAGTTCATATCGAGACGAGTTGATGTCCACATGATATACAACGGATTATCGGAATCCTTTTCCATTGGCTCTATTCTCCGATAAAGATCTTTCCGTACGTTCGGATTCCCTTTTTTGGGATACACTGACACTATTGGCCTTCTAATAACACTTGCCAGAGCAAAAATCTGCCATATGCCCATGTATGTTTTGGAATTTCTTATCTGCATTATTTCTCTCTCATATATATCTTCAATTGATCTTTCCATCAATACAACGCCATGGGTGTATTCATCAGAATACATTGCGAAACTTTTTAAGATGTTTTTATTCTGGTCATCTGTCCCAAAAGCATTTGACAAGTAGTTTTTATCCAGATAAAACCTTTTGTTTAGAGACACTTCTTTTATGATATGTGCTCGGATTTCATCGGCATAATAATCGTTTCCAAAAACAAAAACACTTCCGCATGCTGGAAGGCAGTTTCCATCAGCTCTGACCTGTACTGGAAATAGAGTTTTGTCGGTGCAGACGTCATCTGGGAATAGTTTCATGGATCTATTGTCAATAGCAAAGTTATCTTTTTGAATAAACCTATCTTTTCCATGCAAAGTTTCTGTAATAGATTCCAAACAAGTAATTTGCAAATGTTCAAAAGATCCACATTTTTGCAATGTTTGCAAAAGACTTGAATTCTTGTTTTGACAGGTTTTGTCCTCTTCCATTTTTCTCTGTAATATAACATCTTTTTTATAAGAATTCTTGATTTCCAAATTTATGTCTTTATAAGGTGTTGATATAGATACCAGTGGTTCAGATTTTTTAATCAACTTTGCTTGATCTGTACCTCCACATGCAGAAAATTCAAACGAATCACAAAGATGGTCAGAGCAATAAACATCAATGCAGCTTATGCCTCTATACCTTAACTTTCTCTCTGATTCGGTGAAGATTTGATGTATTTTCATCGTACCTGGAATAGTTTTCAATGGTATAGGAATTCTCTTGTCTGCTTCTAAAACGTCAGGCTCCTTAACTTCGTAAAGCTTGATTTTAGTACCAGTCTCAATTGTCTTGATAAATGCATCTGCTGTCAATATATCTGCTCCAAAGCTTACTTGTCTATCTGCTGATCGTTTAATAGACCCCCCTATGCCATCTGGTATTCCCTTCCCATGTCCTGCTTCGTGGAAGTTCCAGCAAGCACCAGTGAACCCAAGCTCAAATGGCATGGTCGAAAGAAGATAGAAATTGATTTTCTGTCTGTACTGACTTGTAGGTCCATCGCTGTAAAAATGCAAGTACTCTACAATTGGATACAGATCTTTAATTTCATTCAAAATAGGTAGCATGTATGCCCATATACTTTGAGGGTCATGTCTGAGGGAATCTGACACTCCACAAAATGAACGGATAGTATCCATATCTTTTGTAACATAGTAACCAGTATGAAGGGATATTTGTGGTAATGATGCTCCAAAATGCATCGACTGAATTTCCTTTGACATCTTGCAAGAGTAGTTTTCTGAGAAGTCTACATGAATCAGACATTCAGTTTGACTTAAAGTTTCTTTGACAGTTTTGTAATGTTTATACTGATTTTTGATATTAAAGAGATGGCGACTGTACGAGGGTCTTTTAAATAACTCATGAAGTTTTTCTGTTGCCTTTTCGATAGAAGCACTTTCTTTTTCCTTCACCGTTACGCTCAATTCTTTTTCGTCCCCACCTTTGAAGGTCTTTTTGATCTTTTTTGTTTGCCATTGAGACCAGGTTACTTCAACATTCTTGTCCTCTACTGTTAGTTTGACCGTCGATTGGTTACAGTCTAGACAATTACCATACATACAATCAAGATTATCCATGGAACATACTGTTTCTTTTACTAAACTTTCTAAGTTTGCAGTCTCAACAATTTTTGCTTTCTTAAGACAATCTGCAATCAATCCTACGTTTTAGCAACATTTACAAAGGCAAGTTTCTCTTTCTTTTTCTGTTGCTTTTCTTATCCAGTAAGGCTTTAGTTTCCAGAAAGTTATGAAGCCTATCTTTTCATTGTTTTCTGCTTTAAATTTGACAAAAAGATTCGAAAGTGTGTCGTTCAGGAATCTAATTTGTTTTTTCATTTTGTTCACAGTTTTTGTCTTCTTTTTATCAGTGGTAATTCTGGAATTGTCATCTCTCTCGAAAAAGGCCTTTACAGTTCCTCTAAGTTTGGCTGATATTGTTTGTTTTGACTTTCTTTTCCCTTTTCTTTGGTTTGTCACCTGCATTTGGCTGTGGGCAAACTTCGTCAGTTTATACTTTCGGAATAACTTGCCCCTGAGAATTTCCAAGATTGACTTCTTCATTGATTTATTTTTGTCACAGCTGTTTTGCATTTCATTAATAAGAACATGATGAAAGTCTAAAGTTTTTCGAACAGACTTGAAGTTTCTTGATGCATGTATAAACAGCCGTTTTGTCCTGCTTCGTGGTGTTTCTAGTTTTTATTTTCTATCAAATTCATCTTATTTTTTTCTCTCTTTAACCTCATTCTGTACATCTGCACTCTTCTGTTTGACACTTCAAGTTTTCTTATCAGTAATTTGTTTGTTCTGTAAACTTTAGCTTTTTCTCTTTTTCTTGTCCTCTTACTAGTGGTGTTCTGTCGGGACGGTCCTGGAGCATTTTCATGTGAGGCAACTGGTACGCCCTCTTCTTGAATGGCTTGTTCATCGTTACTAGGAGGGGATTCAGGGGGTGTTAACATATTCTTCATATTGGTTTGTCTCTTCCGTAGATCCCTTTTGTAATTTTTCCAATACTTTCTCTTGGAACGTAGTTCTCGTGTAGTCATTTCATCTCTATTTTTCTTCTTCCCTACATCCTTGAGCATTTTGTATCTTTCCCTTTCATTTTTTAAATATTGTTCACGTCTGGAAGGGTCAGTATCTCTTTTAAGCCTGTAACGACGCTGTTTCTCGGACTGAGATAGTACCATGACTACAAGAAAGAAATACAAAATTGGTTATTATATTTTATAAGCAAAATACTGTAATTACAAAATAGTACACTGAAGCAATATTGGTTAAATCTGAGGTTAAAAATAAAGAAGTTACCAAGCAGAACAAAAACCATAACTAGAGAATACATATAAAACAATTTAGGTCAATATACAACAATACATATCTACTAGTAAATCTTTATCACAAACGATGAAGCTATAACAAAAGATTATTGAAAAAAAAACAATGCAAATTTAATATGACAAGCTTAATAGCTGTACTGTAATATCGGCGACTGAACTTTCATTTATAATTGAAAATGATAATCAGACATCAATGGAGTTAAATATTGCCAGATCGAATGCATTTTACAAGTTCAAATCGCAAGTCATCGTTTTATTTTCCTTTGCATTATCATATATAAATGTCTATCCTGTTACCAGTTTTGTCCGTCCTGTTACCAATCAAGGTAACACATATTTGGTCAAAACAATAATTCGATATGAACGTATATTTCATAAAATAATGTACCGTATATTTATAAAAATCTAGAATGTTAACTATACAAAAACTATTGGGATCATTCAAACACTTTTTTTTACTTTTTTGTCCATCCTGTTACCATTTTTGTCCTTCCTGTTACTGTCCTTCCTGTTACCAAGAAAAAAGTAACAGGATGGAAAAATTAAAGCATAACCCGATTTTTTTTATAAAATAGTCGCTCCCTCATAACTGATGCAGTGTTTTTATACTTCCGGCCCATGCATACGTTACGGTAACATACGTTTTATTAGTATATTGCAATTAAAAATTATAAAAAAATAGGTAACATTAAAGACATAATAAAAAGGTACGCATAAATCAGTACTTACCGATCTTTTGAATTTGATAGCCAAACGTTTTCCCTTTTAAATCTTCACGCTGCCATTATGTCCTGGATCAACGTCTATGACGTCACACTAAGAGACTTCCGTTTTTGAAGGGAGAAACTATTTTTTTTTCGTAAACAAGTAAATAGTAACAGGAAGGACAAATATTCACGAACAGACATTCTAGATACTGAGGAATATTTGTGTTATTAATTTTAACCATGGACAGTTATTTTTCTTAAAGTTGTGATGTTACTGAATACAAAAATCATCCTGTTGACCATGTAAAAATTATTTTACTTACAGCTTATTTGAATGGAAAAGTAAAATATCAAATAAGAACACATGGAAATTGGCAAATACTTCACTATTTACAAAAAAAAATAATAAAATTTCTGCACACTAATATTTGCACTTACTATCTTGCAATATGTGTAACGTATAATGTTAAAAGGAAAAATGACGAAAAACAAGCAAATAAAACGGATAATAGACAATAACCGAAAAATGTACATTTTTTTGAAATGACTGGTATGGGAAACAGGAAAAATTAAAATCTTGCATTTAATCAATTTTAATTTATGTTACTCAACATGCTCAAAGCAGCCTTGAAAAATGTAAGATTTTTTTTTTAAGTAATTAAGTTCTAATGGGGGAATCTTTTATGCATTACTTGTGTGCAACTTATTATGTTAAATAATAATTTACCAGTGTTTGGGTTTTTGAGTGAAGCAATATGAATAACATCTCTAGTTTTGACGTAAATGGTGACCATTGTGTGTTAGTACATGTACTGTGTATTCCCGTATCACATTCATACTCCTCATCTGAAGATGATTTTTCCATGATCGGGTTGAATGTTCGCCTGTAATGTGTCACCAGTGTCATCTCTATATCCGATTATAGGTGACCGTGAGGTGAAGTCCGATTCTGTATCAGATTCAGTATTGTTGTTGTCCAGAGAAAAAAAAACGTAGCTATTTTGTGCCTATCCGAGTCCAAATGACGCGTAAAGTTGTTTTGCTTTTTTGTCTCACAATTGCAATCATGACACTCAAATATTTCTTCCTCTCTTCTTCGTTTCATAATTCCCCTTCGAAATAATGTAAACAAAGGGAGACAACTATGTTTAAAAGAGACCCGTAAGTATTAAATCAAGAAATATGTTATTTTAAATAATAAACAAAAAAGTCAATTTAGGATGGTTTGTAGTATAATTGTATCTATTTGTTTCTGAATTTACTTGCTTTTGAACACCAATTATTACTGTGGTCCATGATCACGATTTAAAAAAGCGCAATCGAATATGACGCCCATACGGCCCTCTTTGTTTACTGCCGTCTGCAATCAAGCGTTTGACGTTTAAACAGACGACAAAGCTTACGCAATACATCAAGAGTACTAGACGATACAAGGTAATAGAATATTTGGAAGAAGATTGATTTATTGATTGTTGGTTGCTTAACGTCCAGTGGTAAATATTTCATGCATATTCAGGACGAGAACAAGTTCACAATAAATACAATAGGTAGGTTGATACAATAGAGGCAACCTGGGATGATGGTCGGAGAAATTTGGACTGCCACCGGAAAAAGAGGGTATATTGGATAGGGACAGAAATTTTGCCTTGCAACAGGCCACCTACGGACCCCTCAGAGAGTTGTTGCAAGGGTTCTTAACGTGCAAAGAGCGTGGTACTCTCCTTAAACGAGACATAGGATTTAACGTCCCCAATCTGACCGGACGTGACTGCGAACTTGATACATCCCGCACAGCCAAACGGACGCCCCACTTCGGCAAGCGTTTTACTGCCGGTCGGGAGAAGACCAAGTGACCTTATTTCTATACCCCAGTCACCCTTGGGGAGATTTGGAAGAAGAAAAAAAAAGATATCTAGACGTAAGTTATACGCCCTGAAGGTTTAAGCTAGCGTACAATGTTGTTTTATCACAAATTGTATGCATTCACACGATAAAATGAATAACTCATCGGCAAAATACTGCTTAATATAGAAAAAGTACTATTTTGCCGGATCTGAAAAGAAAAATCATTGATGAAAATTAAAGGCTAGGCCTAAATAATTATTTAAAATCATTTTACAAGTAATACATTTTTATTACAATAAAAATAGGTACAATTTGAAGATAAACATGATAAATAATAATGATACTGGACCAAAATCTGGAAAAATCCATCGAAACAATATCTGATTTAAAAATGAAGATGCTCATAAGTTAATAATTTTTCCGTTTATATTAATTATTTAAAAGCATGACATGCCTATTTTTTCCAAAATATTTATAAAAAGTTAATTTTCAAATCTGTGTCAAAGATATGGTTTAAATGAGGGTACTAATGAGTGTACCTTCATAATGTATAATGGTAAAAATTCTTACAAATGGAAAGATGGCTGCATTTCTTCGTTTATGTTCTCTAATTAAGTTTGGCTCAACGAAATGTCATGAAAAATCACACACAACGCTTATTGACAATGTTCAGGATTTACAAGTTACAGCTTTTAAAATCACGGAAGTTGACAAGATATTTTCAATTTTTGAAGGTGTAGCTTTCATAATGAGTTAACTCAATATAATTGTATCATGTATTTGTATTATTTTTACCAATTAGAGTTACACTATTCAAACACTAATAAAGATTATTTATTGTTTGTAGACTATCAGAATGTCTCAGGATTTATTTGAAGTGAGTACTTCCAGTATTTTTTATTAATGAATTCAATGTGACAATGGGTTTTTTTATATGACCGCATAAATTTAAAAAAAACCTGGTCATATATTGGTTTGACATCAGCGTCATCAGAGACAGATGTTTACCGGATAATAACTTTAGTACATGTATTTTTAAGTAAATAGTTTCTGGACAATAACTTGTCTGTTATTATAGATAATTAACGAAAGAAGGTATAAAAAAATATTCCCTTGAATTTGACCGTTGTAGGTAATTAAGGTGGCTCGTGGGTACAAAAACTGTTGGAAATAGGTACAAGGCTAACGGTTGCTAATGTACGGAATATTCCCTTGAATTTGTAGATAATTAATCCTATTAAATTGGATTTAATGAGCCAAAAGTAAGAACAATTGGTGAGGGAAAACTGTTGGAAATAGGTACAAGGCTAACAGTTGCTAATGTACATATCAAAAAGGTATGTTTAATCTTAAAATGTCAAATAGGACTATTCATTTAAAATGTCTGTGGGATGGTAGCAAGGAACTTTTAAATATCCTTATAACCAAGAACCATTTTGTAGGTTATTTTGCATAATTGTAATACATCCATACTGAAACTAGAGGCTCTTAAGAGCATGCGTCACTCACCTTGGTCTATGTGCTGTTAATAATTTGCTGCCCCTGAATTGAAAATTTCAAGGAAATTCTGCTAGTTTGGTTATTATCTTGAATTTTGTTATAGAAACAGATAAACTGTATACAGCAATAACGTTCAGCAAAGTAAGATTTACAAATAAGTCAACATGACCAAAATGGTCAGTAAACCCCTTTTTGGAGTTTTAGCCCTTTATAGTCAATTTTTAACCATTTTTTCGCAAGTCTTTGTAATCTTTTAGAAAAGTCTTCTCTGAAACTACTGGGCCATTTTAACCAAACTTGGCAACAATCATCAACTTGTAAAAAAAATGTGTCTGTTGACTCGGGTAACCAACCAAGATGTCTGCCATGGCTAAAAATAAAACATAGGGGTAAAATGCAGTTTTTTTGTCTTAACAATCAAAGCATTTAGAGCAAGTCAGACAAGAGGTGAAATTGCTTACCAGGTAAAGATCAATCTACCCCGGAATTTCCAGATGAATCAGATCATCGATTGTTAAGTTGCTGCCCATGAATTGGTTATTTTTAGGAGGAAATTTTGCCGTTTGTTTTTATTATCTTGAATATTATTATGGATAGCCATCTTGGTTGGTTTGCACATTTTTCAAACAAGTTACCCAAATGATGATTTGGTTAAATTTGGCCATGTAGTTTCAAAAAAGATTTGTTTAAAAGTTAGACTATGGACGCCAGACGATTGATTGTTGGTTGCTTAACGTCCAGTGGCAAATATTTCATGCATATTCAGGACGAAAACAAGTTCACATTGAAAACAATAGGCAGGTTGATACAATAGAGGCCATCTGGGATGATGTTCGGGGAAATTTGGACTGCCACTGGAAAATGAGTGTAAATTGGATAGGGACAGAAATCTTGCCTTGCAACAGGCCACCTACGGACCTCTCATAGAGTTGTTGCAAGGGTTCTTAATAACATTAACGGTACCAATTTTCTTGCACCAGATGCGCATTTCGACAATACATGTCTCTTCAGTGATGCTCGTGGCCAAAATATTTGAAATCCAAAGCTTATATAAAGGATGAAGAGCTATAATCGAAAAGGTCCAAAAAGTATAGCCAAATCCGTGAAAGGAATGAGAGCTTTGCATGACACTCTCTTTACACGAGGCATCGGATTTAACGTCCCCCTTCTGACCAGACGTGACTGCGAACTTGATACATCCCGCACAGCCAAGCGGACGCCCCACTTCGTCAAGCGTTTTACTGCCGGTCGGGAGAAGACCAAGTGACCATATGTCTATACCAAAGTCACCCTTGGGGTCGAAGTCAGACGAAGATGTACACCACGTGATGACAAAAGCTCATTTGCCAGGCGTGCTAAAAAAAAATCATCAAAATTCAATTATATATATATATATATATATATAACTTCTCCGACTACCCTCCCACATACATTTGAATGGAATTACACTAATGTAGATCTTCTTGTTTTAATGCCTTGCATCAACTAGATAGATAAAAGTTAAATGCATTTAAGATGATCATCTTTCTTTGTTTTTGAAGGGCAATGTATGTATGTATGTATGTTCTGTATCTTCCTCCAGTCCTTTAGTGGGAGCACAGCCAATAAGTCTTGTCTTGTTTTTCCTTTCTGCAGAAGGTGTAAAAATAAACAAACACCTGAATTACTTTGATACCGTCCACTCACTGACTTAGATAAACTCTTTAACTCACTGACTTAGATAAACTCTTTAACTCACCTAAAGTTATGAAGATACCTCTTGTCCATGTCAATTTCCGATTTTATTCTGTTATTACACTCTTTTTATAGCGAATTACTTCCCTTTGTCAATCGTCGTCTGGTTCAATACTGGACATATTAAAATATATGAAAATAATTAAAAGCTGATGGCTTGTTTTGGATCAATTATTTATCAATGCACAGTCGCCTTAAGATTCCACAATTAAATAAAAATTAGGGAAATAAAATATTTCTAGTAGTGATATATAGAATAATGAAAGCTGGCGACGGGGATCAATGACATACAAATTCTCACTGATTGTTGTCATTGATTGATTCTCACTTGTTTTTTACAAACTCAGTCAGGTTCAAAACAAAGACAATGATGTACGAATTGTACTTTACTAGTGTATGTAGACATGTCAGTTATACTGAATAAACTGACTGAAAACTTAAAATTTACAATTATCAATAAAAATAGATACATATTATTGTATTCCAGTATTCTTCTATGCAAATCAAGGGAAAAAAATAAATTGGACGCGTCAATGCAGATACTCTGGTATTTTATAATCAAACTTCAACATTCTGCTTGCATAAAAAAACAACTGTGCAACTAAACAACAATAAGGGGGGGAGGGTGAATAAAAAGCAGAGCGAATGGATATACATTTTGTCTTGCAACAGGCCACCTACGGACCCCTCAAAGAGTTGTCGCAAGGGTTCTTAACGTGCAAAGAGCGTGGCACTCTCTTTGCACGAGGCTTCGGATTTAACGTCCCCTTCTGACCGGACGTGACTGCGAACTTGATACATCCCGCACAGCCAAACGGACGCCCCACTTCGGCAAGCGTTTTACTGCCGATCGGGAGAAGACCAATTGACCATATTTCTATACCCCAGTGACCCTTGGGGTGGCCACCAATGGGTCTTCAATGTAGCGAGAATACTCTCGCAAGCGTAGGCGTCCGTCAAGTTGCTCCTTACAAATTATGTATACTAGTACAGTAATAATTGACGGCATGTTAAACTTCGAACTGGCCAGAATCGTACTTTCAAGTTATTTAACATAAAATCATCTAATGTCGGATGTTGATATACTTTCAGACTGCTCCGAGAACACTTACTGATAAAACCTCGTTACAAATTGCAACAATGACCGATGAAAAAAGGGTTACCGTCTAGAATTTTGAAGTCAAATTCTTAGCCGTTAACCAGGAAGATGTGGTCACCGCCATGGAAAGGTTTACCGCGTATTCCCTCAGTTCCATGGTGGTTGAACTGTGGCAGGGGGTGGTTCAGTTTAATGCCACTCTGGACACATCCTTAAAGGTACGTATTTAACATGAACTATAAATACTTTTGAAAAAAGTTGGGTTCCAAGCTGATGTTAGTCGTATAATGTCCATCTACTCTCCGCATACTATATATTCGCATTCAAAATCATCACCTACTGAAAATGTATCGCCCTCTTTGCAACATTTGATTGTCAAATAATTAAAAAATTCTATTTAAGATCGTTTTTAAGTAGATAAAACAAAACAAATAATAAGTATGCATGCTCATTTTTGTACCTTAAGGGTTTTATTTCACTTAACGAATTTTTGTAGTTAAATACCACTTTTCTTAACATTCAATTCATCTTATTCATGTTTATTAATTTTAGAAATTACAAGAAGACCTTCAAATAGATAAGGGCCGTTATAGAGGGAGTAGATTTTGCAGAGTAAGTAACATGTAGTATAAATAAGTTTCTCTAACTACTGTCCATTGTACTTCGGGTTGAATGGGAGCTTAAATAGAATGAATTTGATCATACTTTATCAAAACTTGGCATAATGTTCTCTTATATTATTGAGGAATCGTCACCAGATATAAAAAATATCAACAGCAAATATTGTTTTGCCGTAAGTTTTTATCAGATACAATACAAAAACAAAACTTGTGGAAATTCCTTCAGAAAATGTCAATTAAAATATTAAAAATCAAGCACACATACTGGATGATATTCTATGTTTATGAATATATATATATATCGTTTATACAATTTTGATATTTCAGAAAACTGGTACTCACATCAGAGGGCGAATGCCCGATTAATGATGATGTTATGGAGAACAAGCTTTTCAAGAAAGAAGGGTTGCACTAGTGGTAAAAAACGGGAAAATTGTTAATGCTGTAAGTAATTTATAAGACAAGTTGTAAACTTGACTACTTTGTTTTGTAACTACGAGTAACCAGTGAATTATTTATATACCCGTTTTTAATTATTTCTATATAGCTAGTGTAAATGATAAGTGTCGAGAGTAAAATAATGATTTTTGAAAATGTAGATTTTGTATAATTGTATAATTTTAGATTTTTCATTTATTTCAAAGGTAAACTTCTACCGTTTTCTTTTTAAAACCATGCTATAGAATTATTTTTTAGCGCACACTACTAATCTTTTATTATCACAAATTGTTCAGAATTAGCGTTAAAAAATCAATATTTACGACTTTTTTTTCTTTTGTAGACCATACTTGAGGAAAACTGAAAACCCACCAGAACAGATAGATACTACAGATTCAGATGTATACATACAGTAGTTATGAATAAATATAAAGACAGATTCGTTTTATAAGTTTTTGTTGGTCAGAGCTTGGTTTTTTCTTTTGATTTGTTTCATTTTGAAAACCTTTATGAATGGGTCAGATTGTTCAATCTTCAAGAACGTAAAGTAGAATGGTTTTAGTCGATATAGAAAAGATTTGGTATAAAAGCCAACGAGACAACTCTCCATCCAAAATCAAGTTGTCGTTTTAGGTATACTACTTATGTTTATATAATATCTTCCAATAAGGAATACCAAGAAAGTTCTGTTATATAAACAAACCTAATGTATAACACTTGATACATATGAGTTAATATCAACAATAAAACTACACAATTAGAGCTTGATAAAACTTCCTGTTAAGATTTACAAGAAACACAATGAAACCAATATACATAATAACCACCGATCACCGTATAACCTGCAGCTATAAACAAAGGCCATACATTTTTAAGGTTGATATTTGCATCATAAGCAAAAACGGTTGAAATGTTCCTCCCTAGAAGCATTTAGTGAGTTCTATGCGTTTTTGTCTATCAAGGAAAGGCTCAAACTGAACATAAATAGATATAGGAAGATGTGGTGTGAATGCCAATAAGCCGACTCTCCATCCAAATAACAATTTATAAAAAGGTACACCATTATAGGTCAATGTACGGCCTTCAACACGGAGCCTTGGCTCACACCGAACACAACATTACTAGTGTAAAACCATTCAAACGGGAAAACCAACGGTCTAATCTATATAAAAAAAACGAGAAACGAGTATATATTACCTTGACAAACGACAACTACTGTACATCAGATTCCTGACTTAGGACAGGTGCAAACATTTGCTGCGGGATTGAACGTTTTAATGGATCCAAACCTTCTCCCTTTTTCTGAAACATTAGCATAACATCACAACTTAGAAAAACACACGATACAATATCAATTGGCAGACTTAACTCAATCAAAAAACGTATGATTACACAATGAACGAATACATTGGTGCAACAAAATTGGTTCCGTTGATTTTATTACTACCACTGGGTCGATGCCTCTGCTGGTGGACTATTAGTCCCCGAGGGTATTACCAGCCCAGTAGCCAGTACTTCGGTACTGGCATGAAAATACGGATTTTTTGTGTTATTAAAATTTGCTGTTACAAAATATTAGAAATTATTATAAATTAAGGAATGTATCTCCCTCATGCAAAGCTCTGATTCCTTTCACGAATTTGGCTATACTTTTTGGACCTTTTGAATTATAGCTCTTCATCTTTAATTTATGCTTTGGATTTCAAATATTTTGGCCACGAGCATCACTGAAGAGACATGTATTGTCGAAATGCGCATCTGGTGCAACAAAATTGGTACGTTGATTTTATTTGATCTGCGATATCTGAATACAAATGCACAGTTAATTAGATATTAAAGACAAACATTCATGACCAAAAAGCTAACAAACAAATTCAAACGAAGCCATGGCAGGACACCACTGAGAAATATTTAACACTTCGAAAATATTCATCAATATTCACTTTAGGAAAAAAACGGTTTTAAAAAAAAAATTTAATCTTGAAGTTTATACAAATGAAGTAAGAATAAGTGAAAAATTGAAGATATTACAAATAATCAAAGCTGGTATACATTCAAGATCCATATAAATACTAAATAACAAAAAAGCATTATAAACAGTATCAACAGGTTGAATTAACAAGAAAATACGATTTGAGAGTACTAATAGCATAGATACAACAAAGAATAACATTCAAACAATCTTAACTAAAATTAATACTACAAGTATTAGTACTCTCAAATCGTATTTTAAATAATAAAAAATGTAACTCATCTTCAAACAAATTGATATTACAGTTCTTACATAAAACCATGCAACTACAAGACCAAGCAAAACAAAATCCACAGGTACAAACTTTTATGTTTAATACAACAGCACTCCTTCAACCGTCAATATATGATGGACCTTCAGAACCTTCATCATGGATTTCCCATTTTTCATCGTGGACGAAACCACAAAACCTAACAGACAAAAACGCCATGAATGCGTTTACATTTTATCTATCTGGTCTAAAAATTTGCTTTCAAAGTTTGCCAGATTCAGCATAAACAAATCTAGCATTAGTTATAAAACTACAAGAAGTAAGATGTACAGCATCAGATGATGAAAAAATTCTAACGACACAAGCGAGAAATGAAAGTGTACATTAGTTTTAAGACCGACTTTCTCTAAAAGCGACAAGTCAACGCATACAAGAATACTTAGTTCTAAAAATAGCAAGAAAAGAGTTTACACAGGCGCTACAACTAACTATTATACAGCAAAATCTGAAAAAAAACCGTCATTGCACAAACATGCTTAGCATCAAACAAGTCTCAAGCAATGGCATTTCACAAAATGACTTAAAATCGTTAAGTGATACAATTAAATTATTATTTGACAAGGTAGAAAATTTAAATATTGAAAATCAAGAACTAAATGCCAACTTCGTCAAGGCCAATCAAAATTATCAAAATAAGCCAAATTGGCAAAATAATAGTGTTCCAGGCAGAAACTTTAATGATAAAAAAAATTTCAAAACATTTCAAGTTATCAACAAATCAGACCAGCTTACAATTCAAATGTCAGGAAGTCCTGAAAACCTTGGTTCGATTAATATTTTTTCTTCATTCTTTAAGCAAACAATTTGATTTTAATTTTAAATATTCAACGCAATCAATTTTTTTTCCTAAATTTAACACTACATTTCTATACGGTTTTAAATACATATAATTGTATTATATTAATCTGAAGGTATGTAGTCCAAATAATAATCATTCATTATGACATCTTGAAAGGCTTTTTTTTAAAAATAATTGATGCCTTATGGTACGTCCAGGAAGGGTGTCAAACAAAGATATGCTTCAATGTACATTTGTAGCAAGAACGTGGATGTTATACTTGGTATAAGTTTGAAAGTTGAAGAAACTGTTATATCTTTGCCTGAAAGAAAGAAAATTTTACTCTAAAAGAGAAAGTTTTTTTTACTTAAATAGGTAAATGAAAAACTACATATAGCCATATTGTTGTGTTGCCATTTAGAATGAAATCTTTACCTAAATAGGTAATAAACCTAATTCTGTTTAGGTAAAGAAATGAATAAATTAAAGAAAAAATTTGTAAAAAAAATGTTCTACCCTTTCCGCCCCTAGCTCCCCATCCACCTATTTTGATAATCCAACTACTCACTACAGTTTTATTATCTGAATCAAACCCATGCTACTGAGATATCGTGACACAAAATTGCCTGCATTGTGTCCCGCTAGACCACACGACCACCTGGCCTTCATAAAAAAAATGTTTTGGTGGCCGGGTGTTACCTTTCCACGTCAGTTTTAATCTAGCATCTTACTATAGTACATGATATATTGGGCATTGAGATGTTAAGTAGTTTTCACTGGCTCAGACTTACTTAATATATATATAAACATGTATATAAGACTATAAAAAGGACCAAACAGCAAATTTACTATGTTCTGGATTATATGTAATAGACCATACTATGCAGATAAGGCCAAATGAAAAAGTGTGTGTGGTTCCAGTTACATCTGTAAAAAAGTTAGGGTAGGTAGGTAGGGATTTTTTTTTATTTTATATTTTTTGTTACATCAAAATTGAGTCTATGGGAGCAACATTCTGGCTTTAACAATGCTTAATGAAAAATGACAATAAAATCTTTAGGGTAGGCTATTTTTAAGCCGGAAAAGTAGGGACAGTAGTGTTACTGGAACCACACATATATTTTTATTTGGCCTAAGGAAAAAATTATATCAGTTTATAAAAATTTACACAATGGTAACTGTTATAAGATGTTATTATACGAAAATGTTGTTATTAAATGGTGTTGACAAATATTTCGGCTCAACAAATGGCCTTCTTCAGTGTCAAAAGTTTTAACAATACTCACATGTTAATTACAATAATAATTTTTCACCTTGGGACTCAAAACATTGCCTTGCCTTATTCCAACACCTGCTGTAAAGAACTGAGCCTTCACTTTATCTTTCACTTAAAACACATTTATATAATGTTTCATTAGTATACATTCATGTAGACCAATACAAACATTTTTTATACCCCCGCTTTAAAAAAGTGGGGGGGGGGGGGGGGGGGGGGGTATACTGTTTTACCTCTGTCAGTCCGTCAGTCAGTCCGTCCCATGAAACTTTCGTCACACTTTTCTCAGGAACTACACATCCACCCTTTCTGTAATTTGGTATCAACATTAATATATGTCAGCCATACCGTGTGATGCGTTTTCAGATTCATCATTCATCGACTTCCTGTTTAATACTACGTGTAGAAGGTTTGAATACATTTTGGTGTTACTGTGCTAACAGTTTAAAAACAAGCACTTTTGTAGTTTCTGGACAATATTTTAACTATCGTGTAAGTGTATGGATGTCTCTGACATTGTACCACATAGTCCCATATTAACTTAATTTAAAGCTGGAAATGAGTTTAGGGGTTCAGACAGTAGTTAGATGCCTACAAAGGGTAAAAAGACGAGCATTATTCTATTTTATTTTCCAGACAGTAACTTCAGATATTGTACTTCAAGGTTCCATACTACAAAGGAAATGCTGGGATTGAGTAAGGGTGGTAATTGCTTAAAAATGGAAACGGGTGGGGTGTCACAGGGCTTCCAAAGTTTAGCTGGTGTCTAATTTTTTTAAGGGGCTCAATTGTTTTTATCAAATATTTTCAAATTTCTAATTTTTCAAATTTTTCAAGAAGAAATCTATAATCGCACAGTCATGACAGTATTGTACTATATATTTGTAAGATCTTGCATTGACATTCCTTTCGTTTCAGAAACCCAAGCCCTAGTAAGGTATAAGAATTGATCACAATCTTAATTCAGAGAGTATCAAGCTTGAATATTACAAGTGTCCAAATTTGCCCAAAATGTTCAGGGTTCAAGCTCTGCAGTTGTATCAGGCTGCACTCAGCAGAGCATTTTATTTTTAGAACCTTCATTACATTCATGACATTAGTACATAACATTTTGTTTTTGGTAGAAGAATACGTTAATAGCATCTTCATTTGAGGTGCTCTTTTTTTTTGGAGGAATATTTTCAGTTACAGAAAGATGCAAAAAACTACCTGTTTCTCTCCCTAATCAATATGTACAAAAATGTATCCCTTTGTTTTTGAAGTTGACATAAAAAAAACATTGATGTTTGACTATCTACACCTCACATACAGGCCAACTTTGATAAATAC
Organism: Mytilus trossulus; assembly: GCF_036588685.1. Taxonomy (NCBI): domain Eukaryota; kingdom Metazoa; phylum Mollusca; class Bivalvia; order Mytilida; family Mytilidae; genus Mytilus; species Mytilus trossulus. The sequence goes on along the minus strand of NC_086377.1, from coordinate 86,600,869 downwards.
ATGGTCATCGGTCATTGCAACTATGCAAACTTACTTTTTCTACAGATAGTAAAGCATCAAATATGCATTTTACAGCAGCCAGAGGCGACACCAGTGGTAGAAATAAGTGAAAAAATACTGAATGGGATTTAATGAAAAGTTACAGCACTGTACATGTATTTATATGTGTCAAACTTCCTCAGATCTGCATATATTTAGTACATGTGCAATTAAATGCCACTAGGTTTATTCTCTATCTGTTCTGTTCTGGTTAAGACAAACCCCTCCTTCAAGTCAAGAAGGACATTTTGTTAGTGTTAGCAATGATTAATGAGAGAGTTTAGGAAGAACCCTGATACTGAAATCCTCTGCTCAAAAACATGAAATCCTGAGATGTAACTATCACCTAATCCTGGTGTCCTGATTAAGGTTCTACCCCCCCCCCCCCTTTTTTACTTTTTACCTCTATCTATCCATGGATGTATAGACATTTCCAAAGTTACTCAATCTGTCCATAGGACCATATACCTTGTACACAAGACTTGATCTATATCATTCAATGGGTTTAAATGAAATATTATATATGAACAGGCTGTGCCAAAAACTATTTGAAGCACTAGTCCTATTACGAAGTGATCCAAACCAGGTAGGGGGCTTTGGGGGCATGCCCCCCAAGAAAGTTTTGGAATATGAGATGTAAAATTCTGCATTCTGCGGTAACATTTTTGTATCTAATAAAAAGGATGTTTTCCCAGTAAGGCAGTATATTTATGAAAATTGAAGAAATATCTTTAACTGACTAGAGTGAAAAAATAAGCACATGTTTAATTTACTTGATAAAGAAAGAAATGTTTACTTAAATAGGTAAATGAAATAAGAACTTTGAACATTCTTATATTTTATATCATGGCAGTATCTTTTATTTGGTACAATTTATTTGTTTTAGACTTCAGCTGTTGTAATTGTGACAGTCAAATTTTATTAAAAGCATTCATTTGATGGAACAATAATTCCACATTGCCTTATTTTTGTCCTTTATTTATTCTATTTGATATGAAATCTTTACCTAAACAGGTAAACAAATCTAAACCTGTGTAGGTAAATAAATAAATTAAATAGATGTTTTAATAGAAAATTATTTGAACATGTTGAAAGAAATATTTCAATTTCCCACAAATTTTGTTTGCCAACAAAAAAAGTCTGCTTTATTACGACGGTCCTATTTCTCTTACTCTAACGGGTGAACTCTTGGATATATATACCAAGTCACTAAATCTGTCCATAGGTCCATGTTCCTTGTAAGCAAGACTTGTTTTAAATCAGGAAATGAGTTTAAATGAAATATTACATGTAACTAAATCCATTTCTAAAAGGGAAAATGCATTCTTTTCCTCTTTGATACATGTCAACCATTATACTTGCATGTACTAGTTAAAATACCAATGCAGATCGACATATATAACTGACTTCATTGCAAAGTTTGAATAATTTTGAAAATTATAACACCCATACCATTGATATATCACTAGCAGTGACATGAAATTTCCCCCAATTATTTTTTGATAAATTATAACAGTTTTGTCTTACAGAATTGGAATAATTTTAGATCGATGTATACATATTTTGGTCATTGGACCAGAATATAAAAAATATCGGGTTAGTTCTCAATTTGAATAAATCTGGTATGGCTGAATCCATGCATGAACCCATCATTTCAAAACAACACAACGAACTGTTATTTGTATTTACTTGCGTAAAACTGTTTATCCTTGAAGAAGTCTGGTCTTGAGACCAAAAACAGAAACACTTTAGACATTAGGCGTCAGTGCTAAGTTGTTTATATTTAATTAATTTAAACAATAAAATGTTACATTCATGCAGATGATAGCGCTATTGTCCAACAGATTTTGGTCTAAAGACCAACTAAATGAATGATATCAAATAAAATAGTATCAATCTTATTTTTCTGGTTCTTAGACCAAGAACAAAATTGAATGTAAAATATAATGCGTATAACACTTTTTGGTTCTTAGACCAAGAACAAAATTGAATGTAAAATATAATGCGTACATTGCTTTTTGGTTCTTAGACCAAGAACAACGTGAAAATGTTACTCTAATCACAATTGTTCATAGACTAAAAAGGTACATACAGTATATATACATAATCAACCGGTAACATTTTGTTTTCAAATATTCAATAAGAAGATGTGGTATGATTGCGAGTGAGAATACTCTCCGCAAGGGACCAAATGACATAAAAAAGCTATAGGTTTTCTGTGACATACGGCCTTTTAAAAAGAGCAAAATCCTTACCGAACCTTCAACAATAAAAAGCCCCGAAATGATGCATATTTCTGGTAAAGAAAAACGTGTCTGATTTATGACAGTTTAATATTAACCAATTTCACTATAATAATTGTATATGCAGAGGCGAATTTAGGCGGCCCCCTTTTCTTGGAAACTTTGGTTGGTTATATAGGGAATCACTGAATCATGACCAGAGCTGGCCCCTTCTTGGGCAGTCAGTGGGCCCCCACTTATAATTTTTTTGGATCCGCCACTGATTTGATTATTTGCAAAACGTTTACTGTGGATTTAACTTATAAATTTAGACTTCTTACGTATATGTAGATGTGAGACTGCAACTAAAATAGTTACAAATTAGTATTTGGAATGTAGCTCAAACATTTGTCAGTATATGCTATGTGTATGTAATTGTATTTACACTTTCAGACCAATTCCTTTTCGAAATGCACAGTATGTACAAGTTTGGAACGACAGATAGAGACCACGCATGATCCAGTGATGAGAGAAAAATTGCGAGCTGAACGAAGAGAACACAATAGCAGACAGATGTATGTAAATATGCAATTAATAAATATGAAATCAAACTTAAGTTATAAAAAAGGGAAGAAAGACACCAAAGGGACAGTCAAACTCGTATATCCAAAACAAACTGACAACGCCATGGCTAAAAATGAAAAAGACAAACAGAAAAACAATAGTACACATGACACAACATAGAAAACTAAAGAATAAACAACACGAACCCCACCAAAAACTAGGGGTGATCTCATGTGCTCCGGAAGGGTAAGCAGATCCTGCTACACATGCGGCACTTTAGACTACACATAGAAGAATATAAATTAACTATAGCTACAGCCAATAACATTTATCGATAGTGTTCTGTTGTGTAGGTTTGTGTGTAACAGTGACGGTGTCTGCATATTTATTGTAAACTGCAGGTCACGATATGTGAAGTTTTTTGTCGAGTGAGCGCAGCGAACGAATTCAAAACGCTCCATATTGTATCAAGCAGCTGATATTTAACAATACAAATAAAATTAAAATCTGACAATCAATTTATTGGGTTGTATTTGTGGACTTTGCTTGCTAGACACAAGCGGAACAGCAAACTTATATTTTAATATGTTTAATATCTATTTTTGCAGGTTGGAAAGAAAGTACTATTACACAAAGAAAAATGCTGCAAAGACATCCCCATCACAATATCTAAGCTTAATTATAGATGGAATGGATCAGTGTAAGTTATGATCTACGGATAAATATTTGGACTTTTTAGAGAAAAATGGGTCGACCGTAAGATAAATGGTCGGTCATTTTTGTAAAAGTCAGTTAACATTGCGTCAGTTTTATATAAGTCGATATACTATTGACTCAGTTTGCCAATTTCTCATTGCCTTTGAGCATCTGATTACTTTAAAGGCAAAACCAATAAGATCTGGAAGGAACAGAAAAAAACATTGAAGTTAAAATCTTTTCTATTTTATTTAAACTAATGAACCAAATAAGGAATTATTTTTTCGCATTTTTTTTAATTTCAAATGGGAAGTGTGATGTTATTCTATTAAAACAAACTTTGATGACTGAAATATAATGAACTTTAAGTTTTGTTTTCATTGTAGCAAAAACGAATCTTCCTCATTTTGTTGGTCGAATGGCAAAGGTAAGTTAGGTATTTTATATAACAGAAAATTCCCTCTTCGGAAATATACGAACATCATAGTTTTCTTTCGATTATAGAGTTTGATGTGGAACTTTGGAATTATGCAGATTTTATTTTGTATCTTTTACCATACGTTTTCTTTTAAAGAGCAATACAGGTTGAGCAACAAACAATAAATCAATCTATCCATTTAGAGCGATTTTTGTATGTACAATTAATTTAACATACTTTAGCTTTTATCTCATTGCAAGTTTTTAGACGGCAATTTGAGAGGAACTATTCGCGAATTGACGACCACGCCACAACTGTAAATTAAATGACACATCCATACATTCATACGTGTACATTTTTTTTCTCATTAAAATTCATGTACCAAGCTACAAAAATGCAGGAATATGGCAGTAACTTGTTCCGTAAACATCGTTTGATATTGTCAGTTTGTTACAGACTTCCTCTTTTTAGTATGCCTTGTAAATCATTGTTTTATTATACTTCAGGATAGTAAAATATTTAATTTACAACGAATTTATATATCTTTTACTTTGGTCCATATACGTGGTTGTCTTATTGACACGTTTTATTGCAGGCTGTGAATAAAGTTGACCAACTAACGACACATGTCACCGGAGTTTTAGCTCATGGACAAAATAAATTTTTCACCTTTCTCGACTGGAACCAATATGCGCACGACTCTAATCTGACCATGAATATCCTTATGCTAATTCTTCACCAGATTTCAAAACTTATGGTAAGTAAAACACTTCACAATTTAAACGTATGATCAGTCAATACATGTATGACTTCGGGTGGGGTGAGGTTGGTGATGAGCACTCCCTATACTGGTTTATTCCTCGAATGTCAACATCCTTGGTTGTATACAAGTGATAGGGCGTTCCGCTTGAATTGGTCACATTTCCAGCTTGAAGAATATATTGGAAAACAATCGGAAATAAGATGAAAAGAGTTCCAATTACTTGTTATATGACACGCCCTGTATTTTTTCACAGCAAACAGTCTCGCCGTACGTCAACATGACACAAGGAATCTCTGATTCTTAGATTTGAACTCCTATGAACACATCACACAAAATCATAAGAATAAAAAGTTGAATTTATCCTAGGCAATATATGAAAAGTATTATATTTTTTGAATCGAAAGTATATGTAAAGGATAAGATAACAGACCCATATCAATTAAGATTGATTGATTGATTGTTGGTTGCTTTACGCCGCATTAGCACAAAAAGGCTATATCGCGGCGAGAGCTAATTCGAATATTTTTACAATTTAAAGCATATTTTAAAATAAGACAAAAAGTCCTTCAGTATACTAAAATTATTGACTAAAGCAAATTGAGTATATACAAATAAAAATCAACAGTAAAATAACGTGATAAAAATTAAAATCGATTTAAATATAATAACATTTTTATATTTTATAATAAATTCCAATTTCTTTTAAAAAAGCAACAATATTTGTAAATGGAACATCATTAAATAAATCATACATATTATTGACATTGAAATGCTTCTTACGAATATCAGCAAAGTCAATACAATTAATTAAAACATGTTTAATAGTATACTTGCAGTTGCAAGGAACACATTGTGGTTCATCTTCATTTTTTAAAAGATACTCGTGTGTTATTCTAGTATGACCAATACGACATCTAGTAATAACACACTGATCTTTTCTGCACATAATATTATCAAAAGGTTTGCCTAAACTAGGTTTAATTTCATGCAATTTATTATCATCTTTTTTACTCCATTTATTTTTCAATATATTAAAAACATATTCTCTAATATTAGATTTAAAATCAGTATATGGTATATCACAGTTAGATAGAGGGTCACCCAGGGCATTCTTTGCCTCAAGGTCTACAGCTGTGTTTCCAAGGATTCCAACATGACTCGGAACCCATAAAAATATTATTTCTTTCAGAAGAATTTTTAAATTCCTCATTACATATAAAATTTTCAGGATTGTTGGGTTTTTAATTTTAGTATTTCGTATAGCTTGTAAACATGAAAGTGAATCCGAACATATAATAAATTTGGATTTATCTGAAGAAGCAATAAATTTCAAAGCCAAAATTATTGCTTCTGCTTCAGCAGTAAAGATGGATGCATCAGATGGTAAACGGAGGGTTGCAGCTCAGTCCATGAAGACAGCAGCAGATGCAACTCTATCACCATCTTTTGATCCATCAGTATAGACAGTTGAAAAATCTAGATAATCGGCTTTAATTTCAGCATAGTGTTGCTGAATTAAAAGAGGATTTGTTTTATTTTTATTGTGTTCACGGAGATCAAATATCATTTTTGGTTTGGGAAGTTCCCATGGAGGACATTTGCAAGTTTGAACTTGAGCAACAGATTTGAAATCAAAAGAAGCTAAATGTGGTTTTAAACGTAAACCTAACGGAGGAATTTTATTTTCATGTTTTGCAAAAATATCTTCATAAATCGGATTAAAAACACAGCTGTAGGCAGGATTATCTGAATGGGCTTTTAGTTTGACAGCATATTGAAGTCCAAGCTTCAAACGTCTGTCAGTGAGTGAGTGCTCATCAGCCTCTACATACAGACTCTCAACTGGTGAGGTTTTAAATGCGCCAAGACAGAGACGTAAACCTTGGTGATGCACAGCATCGAGAATCTGTATGTAGGACTTCCTTGCAGAACCATACACTATAGAGCCATAATCTAGTTTCGATCTAACAAGAGATCTATATAAATTAAGTAAAATGTTGCGATCAGCACCCCAGTCAGTGCTGCCGACAACTTTTAAAATATCTAAAGCTTTTAAACATCTCGCTTTTAACATTTTGATATGGGGTAGAAAGGTTAACTTTTTATCGAAAAGTAAACCAAGAAATTTGGTTTCATCAACCATTTTAATTGGGTTGCCGTACAAAGTTAGTTCTGGATCGAGATGCAATTTTCTTTTGTTACAAAAATGCATCCCGACCGTTTTTGACGTGGAAAATTTAAAACCATTTTCCGAGGCCCATTTTTCAATTCTTCCAAGACATAGTTGTAATTGTCTTTCTATGTTATTCATATTTTTGCCTCTGTAACATATTAAAAAATCATCAACGTACAATGAACCTTCAATATTACTTTTAAAACTTCAACAAGGCTGTTAATTTTAAGACTAAATAATGTTACAGATAAAATACTGCCCTGAGGGACACCCATCTCTTGATCATACAGATCAGACATGGTCGAATTAACTCTAACATTAAATTGTCTGTTAGAGAGAAAATTAGAAATAAAATTAGGCATATTGCCTTTCAACCCCATATCAAATAAATCTTTTAAAATACCATATTTCCATGCAGTATCATAGGCCTTCTCAAGGTCGAAAAAGACCGACACCACATGCTCATTTTTCGCAAAACCATTACGGACAAATGATTCGAATCGAACAAGATGATCAAGAGTACTGCGACCCTGTCGGAATCCACACTGGATATTGGCTAATAGCCCATTGGATTCCAGGAACCAAACAAGTCGATCATTGACCATCCGTTCGAGTGTTTTACAGACACAACTGGTAAGAGCAATTGGTCGATAATTAATAGGATCCGTATGATCTTTACTTGGTTTTGGAATAGGCACGACGGTTGCAAGCTTCCAGATTGATGGTAAATCACCAGATTCCCAGATGTTATTCATGAGCTGCAAGAGAGCTTCTAGCCAGGAATCTGGCAAGTGTTTTAAGAGTTGGTAGTGAATATTATCAGGCCCACAAGCTGTATCATGGGCTTTTGACAGAGATGTTTTAAGTTCTTCAAGAGAAAAAAGTTTATATTTTCACCATTTTTTGATTTAAAGTTTAATTTAATTTTTTCTTTTTGTTTTTTAACTTTTTTAAAGTCTTCCCTGTAGTTGTTACAAGAAGAAGACTTTGCAAAAGTTTCACCAAGTTTGTTGGCAATATCCGTTTCAGATGTTAATAAAGTATTGCCGTCTTTCAAATGTTTTACAGTGGCTTTAGAATTTTTACCTTTTATTTTATTTACCATATTCCAAACTTTTGTCATCGGAGTGCGAGATGTAATCCCCGAGACAAATTTTTTCCAGGATGTTCGTCGGGCTTGCCTACAAGTCCGCCGTGCCTTAGCGCGAAAAATACGGAAATTACTCAAGTTTTCCGTCGTTGGTTGTTGATTGAACCGTCTTTCAGATTTTTTACGGTCACCTATGGCTTGATCACATGCGTCATCAAACCACGGTTTACTGGGATGTTTTGGATTTGCCGAGGTCTTAGGAATAGTTCTGTCAGCAATTGACGTTAGAACTGTATTAAAAGTTAAAATTGGATCTTGCACAGTCTCAAACATCTTTGACTGAAGTTCCGCTCGACAGAGATTCTCAAACAGGGACCAGTCCGCCTTGTCAAGTTTCCAACGTGGTACTCTCTGTTGGGCAGAATTAAAAAGATGTTCAAGTACTATTGGAAAGTGATCACTTCCGCATAGATCATCATGAACACGCCATGAATAATCCAGAAGCAGAGAGGGATCGCATATAGTGATATCAATAGAAGAATAAGACCCGTTTCCAGGATGAAGATACGTATTAGATCCATCATTAAAAATGCATAATCCTTCTTGAGAGACAAAGTCCTCAATGATCTTACCTTTGGCATTATGAGTCTTGCTACCCCATAATGGATTGTGGGCATTGAAGTCGCCCATAAGTATAAATGGTGAGGGTAATTGATCAGTGAGGTTTTTGAGTTTTGCTTTATCGATAATTGAATTAGGTGGAATATATATCGAACATAATGTAATTGTTTTGTCTAATGATAAACGAATTGCAACTGCTTGCAGATCCGTTGTGAGTTGGACAGTGCTATGAATGACGTTGTCCTTCACAAAAATGGATGATCCGCCTGCAGCACGTTCATCTACCTTAGAAAATGTGCTATACATGTTGTATCCTTTTAAAGATACGTTGTCACTTTCTTTTAGATGAGTTTCTTGAAGACAAAATGCAATAGGTAAAAAAGACTGAACTAGAAGTGTTAATTCGAGAAGATTTATTTTAAGACCTCGGCAATTCCATTGGATTATATTTGTCATTATTTTTTAAAAGAAGGGCGAATGCTGTCGAGTTTGCCAGCATTCTTATTTCGCTCACCCTGAGATCGTGATCTTTCGGGTTGAGGAACACTTTCAGTTTCCATTTCAGTTTCGATGATAAGTGTTGAAAATCTGTTGTGCGAGGAGAGTCGTCGATCTTCAGGACTACGCGCAGCTGGTGTTACTCCGCCTCGACCATATCAATTAAGTAGTGAATTGGTCCCCGAGTTTTACTGTGGTCCACATTTCTACATATCTTTTTAATTTGTTGAAAATAATTAATCTATACACCCAAAACAAATAAGTTCGCCCGATTAGCCATATAATTTGAATGACAGAGTTTTGTGCTTTTAGAATGGTTTATTGTTATATTTAACGTAATCCTTGTTATATTTAACAAGAATGTGCCCAAAGTACACGAACAAACGAACAGACGTACGGACGGACTTACGGACCCACAGACCAGAAAACATTATGCCCCTCTACTATCGTAGGTGGGGCATAAAAATAGCTATTGTAACTTGTTGCCTTTGAAAACGGGTTAATGTGCCCCCAAAAAGTTTTATGTAAATCCGTAATTCTACTCCATCATGATGGCGATTCAATATTTTGAATACAATCTTCATTAATTCTTTAAACAAACTTGATTTTTCCATAAATTGAATTCTTTTTTTTTTTATTTCTTTATGATTATCATTTTATAATCTCACTGCATTTTCATTAACGGTCCCAATTGCCTTCTTCATAGAATCTCGTTTAATCATTTATAAAGTAGAAACTCTCTTTGTCTGAATAGGCTGATCCCAGTTAATTTGACTTTGTATATGGTTCGAGTTAATCTATGAACAATCCCTGTTATCCTGCACCGCTTCACATCCACGGATTTATCTAACGAGTCCTTAAGCATCACACACATTTACAAACCCTTACGATTTTGTCATTTTTTGCGACAATTTTGACAGTTGAAATGAATTATTAGGGAGCCATTTACGGATTACTACGAGTAATTATAAGAAGTTTATTATAAAACTATGTCCATAAGGTAAAACATGGTAAGATACGATACTGAAGTAATTTTATGATTATTGTCCTTGTAGGGTAACAAGTTACCGCCTATTTTGTACTTGCAAGCAGATAATTGTTGGCGGGAAAATAAAAATCGATATGTATTGGGTTTTTGTGAACTCCTTGTTCACCAACGTATTTTCAATGAGGTAAGTTGCAATTTACAAATCATTGCGATTCTTGTTACTTCATTTAAAAGAACAGTTACCAGGTGGTTGTGAAGGTATATACATATGGGCGTGTGCACCCTTAAAGGTGAAAATAGTTTTACGCATAAAAAAATATATTCCTCTTTCCTCCCCTCGGCAAATTTATTTGGGACTTCCTCTTCACTTAGAAATTATCTATTGCTAGATTTAAAAAGTGTGGTTATTTCTAGATTTAAAACGGTTAGGTTTAAGGGTTAAAACTGTGGGAAGTATTAAGCATATTTGCATAGGCAGATCCAACCGTGGGAGGGTATGGGTATTGGATGATTATAAGGGCCTGTGCTCCCTAAAATTCTTGAAAATATAGTGCATTAAAATTCATCAGCACTGAATTCTTATGTGTTATCATTACGCGAGAAATAAATACAATGATTTGCTTTATTCGAAATTTAATGGTTCTTTGAGGGGCGGCAGGACCTTTTTCGGGGTGTTTTTAAGCTCGGGATTTACGCTTTCGGGATCCGGGAATTCTCTTTCCGAAGTTCGGGATGTCGGGTCTTTTTTTTTTAAATCCGGGACCTAGGGATTTCATGTTTTTAAGCCCGGGACTTCGGGATCAGGGCCGTCTTCCCCCTTCTTTTTCACGAGGAGGGACTATACATGTAGGACTGGACTTGAAAAACGTAGCCTCTTGTTATATACTATATTAATTTAATGATTTGTATATATTTCTTCTCTAACATATAATCTGTGACATCTTAATAAGGATTAATTATCTTGTGTCAACAATAATTCCACAGATAAAGATGCTAACCACATGGGGTCATTCATCTCAAGTAGATAAAAAGAACAGTGAACAGTATATACATATACATTGTATCTTACCAGACAATGAAAATATATGATCAATTGACACATTAATTATTGCCTATCAATATAATTACCTCTGAAATTGCACACATGTATCATTGATTACAGTTTATACATGCTATTGCTACGCCTCTCTGTAAAACATCCATTTACAAGACCCTTTTTTGGGGATTTTTTGTGGGACTTTTGGTTGATCATGTAAGTTATGATGTCTGTAATATAAGGTTTTAGCATGGAAGTAAAATACTTCTACGATTTTAGTTAGAAATTGTTTTCCCAGTGACACTTATAATATTGAATAGAAATTACTATTTAGGATGAAAAATGTTGTCCTGCATTTTTTTTTAAAGCTGTAATCTCTGTCCTGCCTTTTTATTTTTCACTGTGTTTGGTCCTGCCTTTTTTTTTTAGTTTATCCTGACTTTTATTTACCTAAATAGTCGACCTGACTTTTTTTTCAAGTGTCTCATTTTTTTACTCAAAACTGTCCTGCATATTGTTTTCAAATTTCATCCTAGCCCCCCCCCCATTAAAATCAAATGGTAGCTCCCTTATGTAGATCTGTCTACGTGAGTCTCTTTCTATTTTTATAAATTATAGATTTTAAAAGTGTTCAAGTTATAGGAATTTTATCCATTTAAAAGGGGCTTTTTCGAGTGTTTTCGTATAATAACTGTCAAATGCGTAGAACATTTTTCATGATATTTTGGTGAAGTGTTTATTGAAGTATGCTATCGATGTTGTATATTATGGCAATTATCGTTCCGAGTTGTGGGATTTAAGTCATTAAAGGAGGGGGGGATTAGTCAGTTTTCGGACAAAAACTCAAAATGATTTCATGAAACCTTGTAGGCTGGTTTATATCTATCAGTATAACATCCCTTGAAGGTTATTTTTTTTTATAGATTTATAACATGATATTTAGAAGTACTAGAACTTCATTCTTTGAAAATAATACGGGAATATCACGTGCTCTTTATTCATATACATTTTGAAGTTTCCTGCCTTTCAATACGAAGGGTATTGTCAACTCTTATAATACAAGACATACTATGAATCAATTTGGCATTTTACACACTTATAATGTAAGTTCAGTCTAGCATTACATGTTAGCGTATTTAAATCACCTATTATTATACTGTTACAAATAGGAAATTTTCTTTTCAGGTGCATTTATCAATTTTACCAGTAGGACATCCACACGAAGATGTGGATGCCGCTTTTAGTCGAATAGCTGAAACTCTTCGTAGAAATGATGCTGAAACAATGCCTCGTCTGAAGGAGATGCTTCCGAACGTTAAGGATATAGAGGCTATTTATGACATTCGTTCATGGATAACATCAAGCCTTAACGACATTCGTAAGCATACTTAACCTTTGCATTATAAGTTTATCCGGGATTTAGCAACAAATAATGTGAAAATGCAGTACAAAGCTTTCCAAGACAGCGAATGGAAAACTGAACATGGCATTATTCAACTCATTTCCGGAAAACCTAATTTACCAAAGGGAATACCACAAGTTATCAATCCTCTGTTCGAGAAGATAGATATAAATAAGATCAAATCTAGAATACCACATTGGCAATGTCTTTTCACCGATCAAATAGAACATACAGAGCAAAAGTGGTGGGGAGGATTTCTTGGACATCTAGAAAAAATTAGAGACAGTTTGCCATACAGAAGGACAAAAGTTCTATCAAAGGCAAAATGGATTCTGTTACCCAAACAGCAATTGAAAAGACAAGGACCATCCGTTGATCAAGACATTCCAGCAGAACTAAGGAGATTATTGGAAAAAGAGCGAGAGGAATGTTTTGTAAGTCGGTCTAGTTCTTATCTATATAAGTTTTCATATTTCTCATTTAATATATTAATAAATTTAATCTCCAGTTTCATTGTATTGAAATAAAAAAGTATAAAAGGTATATCATCACAATATAAATAATGCTTTAAGTCTATGTGATAAGTTTGTCCATATATTATGCTTTCCAGAGTTCATTAAACTAAAAGATAAGACATAGTTTATCAATATAGGACACAAAATTACTATACGTCACGAAATATTTTAAATCAAAGGAACAGCGCTCTTCGTTTTTCATTCGAAAGTGACAGTGAACCTTCAACATGGAGCAAAGTAAAACAAAAACAAAACCAGTCCTATCGCTCCAACTTTAGAGCGACCCACTACACATTTTAATACTTGTTTCTGTGGAAATCATTGCAATGTTAAGAAGTCGATCACGCTACTAAATGTGACAATTGTTTTTCGCCATCGTCTTCTGTTATATGTTAACTCAAATATTAATTATTTAAAAATCTGCATTCGATGTTATTAAGAAACGTGATTTGTTCATACAAACTACAATGTATATGATTTCTTACATTTCAGGTGCAAGTACAGCCAAAACAACAAAAAAGGACACCAAAAGGAAATAGAAAAGAATCAGAAGGTATTATGTGATTTATATTTTGTTCTTTCATTTGAATTGATTTTTTTTTCGTGAATAGTCACGAAAGTATCACCATTTTGAACCTCATATTGATATCTTCCTTTAAAGCTGAAGAAAAAAAGATGAATATGCATTAAGCAAAATTATGTAAATATATCGTTTCTTCTATTTCAGAGAAAACATGCCAAGGAAAGAAAAGGAAAAAGAATGTGAAAGAAATTACCAGAAAAATTTACTCTTCATACATTTATTTTTGTGAAACTAAAAGTTATTATCAAAAACATAGAGTATACTTAGCGATATATTTTCTTTTAGAATCATTGTTCATGTATTTTTTGATAGACGAATATTTGCATTTAGTATTGATATTTTACCTCAAAATATTTCTAAGTCTTTGGGAAAGAATTGTTACATCACATATTTATCCTTCTATGTCAAACCAACTTATATATTATTTAGACAGTTGTCAGTTGTAATTACAAGTTTCGAACACATTTGAAATATTTCATTAATAAAAGTTGTTTTATTCTCCTAAATATCTTAGCAGTTACTTATCATTAACATGTGAGAGACATAAAGCTATTAGAATGACACTGACAGTGAATCGTAGATGTTTCTTTTTGTCATATTTGTTTTGTGTTTTTTTATTATCTGGCCTCATTCGTTGATATTGATCTTTTGTCTTTGATAATAAATACTAAAAATTCTACCGAATCATTTTCTTCTTCTTTTCTTTTCCTTTTTTTGGTTTAAAGACCAGTTTATGAGTATCAAACATACTATAGATTGGTTTAATTGTTTGATTGGTTTTTCTTTATGAATAAGAAAATACATGAATATTTGGTCTATAGACCAGAATAATACAATATCGTTTGAAAACATTATTTTTGGTCGAAAGACCAAAATATCTATTCAAAACATTTGTGGATTAAACATTTGGTATTTATCAAGTTTTTATTGAGGTTGTGTTTTTACAACAATTAAAAGTCACTTCTCCAGTTTTGGACTAACGACCAGATAGCAAATTTTATGCTATGTGAATTGATAGAAATTGTCTATGGACTAGTATATAGTATATTGGAGGAAACAAATGGAATTTGATGCGACTGTCATATAAGTGAGAGGTTTAGCTAGCTATAAAACCAGGTTCAATCCACCATTTTCTACATTAGAAAATGCCTGTACCAAGTCAGGAATATGACAGTTGTTACCCATTCGTTTGATGTGTTTGGACTTTTGATTTTGCCTTTTGATTTTTGATTTTCCTTTTTGAATTTTCCTCGGAGTTCGGTATTTTTGTGTTTTTACTTTTTTCATAATAAATTTACAAGATATTGTAAAATTTGTTAAAATTCTTGAGCCAATATGAAAAATCTAATACTTAAGTTAGAAATAAAGCATTAAAAAGGCATTTAATGATTTAAATTAATCTAAAATTGGTTTACAAAGGTCAAAAGGGAAAACAATGAATTTTCCCTTTTAGAAATGGAATCAGTTATGTATATATGAAGGTTGAACACCATACATGTATTTATATGTGTAAAACTTTCACAGATCTGCATATATTAAGTAAATGTACAATAAATGATACAAAGTTTGTTTTTCACGAAAAAAAGCCATTGTGTTAGTTTCCCATGATAAATAGACAAAGGTCGCAGCAATAACAAGGATGTTTTCCCAGTAAGGCAGTATATTTATGAAAATTGAAGAAAAATCTTTAACTGACTAGAGTCAAAAAATAAGCACATGTTTAATTTACTTGATAAAGAAAGAAATGTTTACTTAAATAGTAAAATGAAATAAGAACTTTGAACATTCTTATATTTTATATCATGGCAGTATCTTTTATTTGGTACAATTTATTTGTTTTAGACTTCAGCTGTTGTAATTGTGACAGTCAAATTTTATTAAAAGCATTCATTTGATGGAACAATATGGAATTGCCCATAATTCCACATTGCCATAGTTTTGTCCTTTATTTATTCTATTTGATATGAAATCTTTACCTAAACAGGTAAACAAATCTAAACCTGTGTAGGTAAAGAAATAAATAAATTAAATAGATGTTTTCATTGAAAATTATTTGAAAGAAATATTTCAATTTCTCACAAATTTTGTTTGCCAACAAAAAAAGTCTGTTTTATTACGACGGTCCTATTTCTCTTACTCTTGAGGGTGAACACTTGGATATATAAAGTCACTTAATCTGTCCATAGGTCCATGTACAAATGTACCTTGTACGCAGAACTTGTTTCAAATCATTAAATGAGTTTTAATGAAATATTAAATATGAAGGTTGAACACCATACATGTATTTATATGTGTAAAACTTTCAGAGATCTGCATATATAAGTAAATGTACAATAAATGATACAAAGTTTGTTTTTCATGAAAAAAGCCATTGTGTTAGTTTCCCATGATAAATAGACAAATATCGCAGCAATATAAAGGGTGTTTTCCCAGTATATGTATGAAAATTGAACATTTTTATATTTTATATCATGGCAGTATCTTTTAGTTAATACAGTTTTAATTATTTTATGCTTCAGCTGTTGTAATTGTGACAGTCAAATTTTATTAAAAGCATTCATTTGAACAATACTGAACTGCCAATAATTCGATGTTGCCATATTTTTGTCCTTTATTTATACTATTTGATATGAAATCTTTACCTAAACAGGTAAACAAATCTAAACCTGTGTAGGTAAAAAAATAATAGATTAAAAAGATGTTTTAATAGAAATTTATTTGAAAGAAATATTTCAATTTCTCACAAATTTTCTTTGCCAACAAAAAAAAAGTCTTTTTTATTACAGCCGTCATATTTCTCTTGCTCTGACTTGTTCTTAATCGTTAAATGGGTTTTAATGAAATATTATATATGAAGGTTGAACACCATACATATATTTATATGTGTAAAATTTTCACAGATCTGCATATATTTATATTAGCTTTTCATGGCATTAAATTAATTTAAACTAGGTTTCAATTTTCAGTTTAACTATGAACACACCGGGATTACAAGGTACAGACATGATCGACATGACAAGGAACTCACCTGACAACTTTGGTATGTGTATATGGCAGTTACTTTATTTGAGCCTATTTTCAAAGGACAGTACAAGTCCAGTTTATCTTAATTTCAACTTTTTACATATAATATATATTATATATGTATCCATGGCTGATTGCAGTGTCCACCAAGGCCAGTCTATATTGACTTAATTGTCTCTGTTGTCATTAAACAGTCAGAGCTCAGACTTAAACAAGTCGATTTTTGTTTTTTTGACTTAAAGAAGTATTCATTATTAAATGTGTTTTCAATTTTAGACTTATCAGAAAATAACAGACTTGTTAAGGTCATTGTAAGGTTAATTTACATTATCTCTGATATTTTTTACTCTCCTTCACATTTTGCTTTAGAAAACAAAGCATTGTCTTTCAATCTTGTCATTATTTAATTTAGATGCATGACCTTTTTATAATTATATGGGTCTTGTAGGAGTCAATATTTACAACTTTTTGATTCTTGTAAATTATTTCTTGCTTTATAACAATATTTGACTTAATAAGTCGTGTTTTGTCTTGTGTTTAAAGGAGAAACATCATAAAACTTACAAATTTAGACTTCTATGAGTCAAAATCAGATTCAGTCTTAACTCATGTCTGAGCTCTGAATGTTAAAGAACATACAATTGTTTATCATGCCTGCGAGTGCCAATGATCAATTGAATATGTTAATCATAATACATGTACATGTAGAGTACCCATAAACTCCAATGAATAACTGTTTAAATTCTTTCCTGAAGCTTCTCTTTTGTCTCGTTACTTTCTGAATGCATTGTGTATATATATTTAACACCTTATTAACCTTACCATTTTTGTGATTTTACAACGAAAATCAATCATAGTATTAATACTATTTCAAACACTGAAAGTGTTAGTTGTTTTGTTTTCCTCAAGATTACTTTCATTTGAATTTATCCTGCAAAGTAGACATTCTTTATAACTTGATAATTGTGCTGAAATGGCATAAATATTCACAATCAGATAATAAAGATTTAAAATGGCTGGACTGCAGTCTGCTGTATTAATTAAATGTTCAGATGAGCTTAAAAAACATATGGATAAACTAAACACCTTTTGTCGCTTATGTCATAAAGTAATTTCGAAGCCGTATAACAAACTATCTTTTGCCAGGGACATTTTAACTTTATTTGGCATAAGTGTTGAGGGTGAACCAAAGGAAATCTTCCCATTATATGTTTGCCACACATGTTCAAGACATTTATACAGATACAGAAGTGGGACAGACATTTCATCTTTACGAACATTACAATCAATTAAATTAAAAGTTTACCTTCCTCACAGTAAAGATTGTGTGATATGTTTTATCAATGAGCCATCTGCCAAAGGTAGACCAAAGAAAAGAAAGTTGAAACATGTCAACAATGAAAATCAAGATTCCATTGACCATGAGTGTGATATATCTGAGAATATGAGCCAAGATTGGGGTCTGACAGACGAGGGAGAAATTACTGTAAATTTTGGGAATGCAAACCAAACAACTGATGCAATGCTTCTTTTAAAACACATTCAACATGTCATATCAAGCAGTAGCAAAGAACAGCATGAAGATTTCTTTTCAAAATTTTTAGATTTATTACCAACAGACAGTTTATCAGTTTTGTGTGAATGTTTAGGAAAGAAACAAAAACAATCCATTTCCAGAGATGCTGATTCTTTTTTTCTTATGTACAAAGACATGGAAGCAATGTCCAGTTTTGACATCTTTGATTGGTTGAAGAAAAGAGACCAAAGTGTCACAGCATACTTACTTGGCCTAGCTGGTTGTGATGTTAATGCTCTTGAAAACAATCCCAGAGATGCTCTCATAGTATCACGTGCAGTAGAACACATATATTATTTATGCAGCAGAACTTTTATTTCCCCAGTATCATTCTTAGCAAACCTCACATCATATGCCATGACCGGTAGCAAGGTTGTGGTTGATATCTTTGGAAACGCAAGTCCTTCAGGTCATTATAAAACTGTCACAAACTGGCTGAAAGATCAGGGAAGTAAACCAGTACAACTTCCATCTAATGATTTAATGAATGTATTTGATAATGAACAGGTAGTTGGGAAAACTTATTCAATTAAACCTAGCAATAAGGTACCAGTTTCTGTTATAACTAACAAAGGATTTTTAGAATTAAACATGCACTCTATTGGTAAAACACTGCAAAATGAGCTATCTCTTAAACCTGAAGTGAAACTGGATCTTCAGGGCCATAATGTCGTGACGAATAAATCATCATCGGAGGAAAAAAGTGAAAATGGAGAAAGTAGTTCATATCATAATGATAAGGAAGTCAAGCTAAGAGGTGTGATAAATTGTATGATTGATCAAGTCAGTGAACTGTATGTTAAAATGGAAATTGACCATAATGAACAGCTTTATCATTTTATAGACCATGCTATTGAAGTTGTACTTGCTGAACAGCAAGACATGGATGGTCATTTTGAAGATCAAATTGACTTAAAAGTTAGACAGGATATTGTTGAAGAAAATTATATCAAATGTGCAGCATGTGACACCCTTAATTCAAAAAGAAAACAGAAATGTACTGGCTGTGATGAAAGAGAAGGTATCAAAAAGGCTAAACTTGACCAGAAAAACACAAAACCTGATCTAAAGAAAAAAGAAAAGATTCCAAAACTTGTACTTATTCATGATGAAGATGAAAGCACTGTCACAACTGAGTTTTCTCAATATGACCATATCACTACAAATCATAAAGGAAAACATGAATTAGTTTTGACGGACCCAGTGTACTGCAACCCAAATAGTATAAAGTCAGTCGCACTTGTACTGAGGAAAATTGGGCAGGAGAATGGAATTCATAGATATGGTGGGAACAAGCGTCATTGGACATTTGTTTGTTGTGATGGTTTGCCTTACTTAATTATAATCAAAGCGCGAAAGCGCTGTAAAGGCAGTTAATTACAGGTTGTGTGTATTTCTAGTCCAGTTATATCATTATCTTCCATAGAACAGAGGTGGTTTGTAGAATTTAAGATTTAGAGTTCTTTTGTACCTAGTTCACCTATATCTAGTCTACTGTTTACAGTATATTTTCTGTGCCTCCCATGAAATGCATTTTTAGCCATGGCCTTGTCAGTTTGCTTTAAATTTATGAGTTTGAATGTCCCTTTGGTGTCTTTCGTCCCTCTTCTTTAGACATATAAGAACTTTTCCATTTCAATATAAATAGACTATTTTTAATTATTGATTGTATACACATATTTTATGACTCCCATAAAAAATAGTTCACAAAGATTGACTAGTCTCTGTACTGTGTGTATAGCAAGGACATCAAGTAACATAATGGTAAATGTACATAGTAACATGTCAACTTTTTTGATGACCATACCTGTCAACTGTCAGTATTTGCAGAGTATTTCCCCCATCGAGCTCAAGGCTCCAAAATGGAAATTTTGTGAGAGCAATTTTGTCGACTATTTTAAGGAAAACAATTAATTCAGCAATGGCTATGAGCTTGTTAATGCACGAAGAAGCCAAAAACCACATTGGAATATATTTGAAGGGAATCCATGACAAATCGCCCCACTTTTTCACTAACTCGCCTCACTTTAAAAACAAGAGTGCACACACTGAAATGTCTCGCCTTCTTTACTAATCATTGATATTCTGTTCATAGTCCTAATAAAAAAGCGTTATTACAACTGTCACATAATCTTAACATAAACCAAGAAAACTAAACATTGACCTTTGAACCATGAAAATGAGGTCAAGGTCAGATAAACCATGCCAGGTAGGCATGTACAGCTTACAATTCTTCCATACAACAAATAATATTGACTAATTGCTTATAGTTTAAGAAAAACAGACCAAAACACAAAAGCTTAACACTGAGCAATGAACCGTAAAAAATGAGATCAATGTCAAATAAAACCTGTGCGACTGACATGTAAATCATGAAATATTTCCATACACCAAATATAGTTGACCTATTGCATAAAGTATTAGAAAAAAAGGCCAAAACTCAAGAACTTAACTTATACCACTGAACCATGAAAATGAGGTCAAGGTCATATGACACCTACCAGGTAGACCTGTACACCTTACAACCATGCCATACACAAAATATAGGAGACCTATTGCAAACAGTATAAGAAAAACAGACCAAAACACAAAACTTAACTATAACCACTAAACCATGAAAATGAGGTCAAGGTCAGATGACACCTGCCAGTTGGACATGTACACCTTACAGTGCTTCCATACACCGAATATACTAGACCTATTGCTTATAGTATCTCAGATATGGACTTGACCACCAAAACTTAACCTTGTTCGCTGATCCATGAAATGAGGTCGAGGTCAAGTGAAAACTTGCAAGGTACGCACATACCAAATATAGTTATCCAATTACTTACATGTATAATAAGAGAGAATTTAACATTACAAAAAATTTTAACTTTTTTTTCAAGTAGTCACTGAACCATGAAAATGAGGTCAAGGACATTGGACATGTGACTGACGGAATCTTCGTAACATGAGGCAACCATATACAAAGTATGAAGCATCCAGGTCTCCCACCTTCTAAAATATAAAGCTTTTAAGAACTGAGCTAACATCGCCGCAGCCCTGCCAACTGGTCCCATCTAATGGAAATGGGTGAAATCTAGATAAATATATTATTAACCAGGATGAATTAAGTAATGCCAACTCGCCCCACTTATGGAAAAAGATGTTATTCCATTGAATATAAGTTAAATTCCTTATATTGCATTTTGATACATTTAACTGGTTACTTTTCAATTGTTATGCAAATAACTAAGCTTCAAAACTTAGTTATTCTTCAACAATCAGTTTTTTTTTAGAATTATAATCTCAGTATATATCAATAATAGTAATTAAATTAATTTTCGGTTTGTTTGTATTCTGTGTAGATTAGTTTTCATTAAAGTGGTGCGAGTTTTTATTTTTAATTGTATATATTAATCTAAATATTACTGTTTTTTTTTTATAAGTAGGGCGAGTTGGAAGGAGTAATATTAAACATGATTTGACCAATTTCACATGTGGGGCGATTTGATGAATCAGTTTGTGGCGGTTTTTTAAAAAGTGGGGCGATTAGCCAGTGGGGCAACTTGTCCTGCTTCCATTTGAAGGCTCCCTTGAAGGTTTTGTATGACTATATGGACCATCTTTCACATAAAACCCCCATGTGCATTTTGAAAAGTTGGCAGATATGTTTCTAACTCCAGGCAAAATCTACCGGTATGAATGAAAAAGAAAATTTCAATTAAGGCTATGTGGCCATAACAGCTGTCTCATTAGCATTTTAACCACTTCCCATATTTTGCAATTAAAACAATAGAAGAAAATTATTTAACGCAAAAACAAAACTTGCTTGTAAATATGAAATTCTCTTTTATACGGTATGAGTTTTTCTCATTGTTTGAGATTGTACAGTAGTACCTGTAACTGCTTATACCTATTTCTTATTCACTTTTGCTTGATAAACTCACTAAATATCAAATACATTGTACCACATCTCCTTATTTTTATAAGCATTCCAATAACATGAACAATTGTAATTTAATTCTATATACCAAAGCAAAATGAACTGCACCACTTTCATTCACTAGTATGCATCTTTTGGCAAAATACAAGTTCTTAAATGACACAATATATATTTATTGATAAAAGAATAAAATTTAGTATTCAACTCTTTAACGAGTATAAAAAAAGCACAGCTGTGTCATAACTTGTGAAATTTGTGCTGAAAACATAGACATTGGTTTTTGAGTAATTCCATATGTGAAGCTCAACATTAGCTCGTCAGTTGGTGGTGGACAGTTAAATATATAGTTCCTTTCTGTAGGCTAGGATGAATGACTTTATCATTTATTACAATTATCGAAAAAGTTGTCAAATTTACAGTGAAATTTTAAAAAAGCGTGATTAAAACATTTGACAGGTTTAGTGATATATTCTATACAACTATCTTTAGAATATGGTCGATATAATGTAATATCAGAATAAATTATGAAAAAAAGGGGTAGAATTTACTAAAAAAACATAATATTATTAAAAGAAATTAAGTTGGTTTAAGTTTACTTCAGATACAATTGTGATTACATATTATAAATTAATCTTGATCAAACGACCGATTTAAAGTATTATCTAATACAATTATCGAAAAAGGTGTCAAAATTACATTGATATTTAAAAAAAAACTTGTTTAAAACTGTTGGGAGGTTTGGTTATATATTCTATACAACTATCTTTAAAATATGGTCGATATTATGTCAAATCAGAATTAATTATGAAAAAGGGGTAGAATATACTAAAAAAATATAGTATTGTTAAAAGAAATTAAGTTGGTTCAAGTTAACTTCAGATACAGTTGTGATTACATATTATAAATTAATCTTGATCAAATGACCGATTTAAGGTATCATCTATTATAATTATCGAAAAAGTTGTCAAATTTACAGTGAAATTTAAAAAAAAATTGATTAGAACCGTTGACAGGTTTGGCAATATATTCTATACAACCATCTTTAGAAAATGGTCGATATAATGTAATATCAGAATGAATTATGAAAAAGGGGTAGAATTTACTAATAAATATAATATAGTTAAAAGAAAAAAAGTTAGTTCAAGTTTACTTTAGATACAATTGTCATTACATGTTATAAAGCTATCTTAATCACCGATTTCAGGTATCATCTATTACAATTATCGAAAAAGTTTCCAAATTTACAGTGAAATTTAAAAAAAAACTTGATTGAAACCGTTGGCAGGTTTGGTAATAAATTCTGTACAACTATCTTTAGAATATGGTCGATATAATGTAATATGAGAATGAATTATCAAAAATGGGAAGAATTTACTAAAAAATATAAAATTGTTAAACATGTTAAAAGAAATTAAGTTGGTTCAAGTTTACTTCAGATACAGTTTTCATTACACATTATAAATTTATCTTGATCAAAAGACAGATTTAAGGTATCATCTTTTACAATTATCGAAAAAAAAGTTGTCACATTTACATTGAAATTTTAAAAAATCGTGATTAAAACCATTGACAGGTTTGGTAATATATTCTATACAACTATCTTTAGAATATGGTCGATATAATGTTATATCAGAATGAATTATCAAAAAGGGGTAGAATTTACTAAAAAAAAGTAATATTGTTAAAATAAATCAAGTTGGCTCAAGTTTACATCAGATACAATTGTGATTACATATTATAAATTTAAATTGATCAACTGACCGATTTAAGGTATCATCTATTACAATTATCGAAAACGTTGTCAAATTTACAGTGAAATTTAAAAAAAAGCGTGATCAAAGCATTTGACAGGTTTGGTGATATATTCTATATAACTGTCTTTAAAATATGGTCGATATAATGTCATATCAGAATGAATTATGAAAAGGGGTAGAATTTACTAAAACAATATAATATTGTTAAAAGAAATAAAGTTAGTTCAAGTTAACTTCAGATACTATTGTGATTACATGTGATAAATTTATCTTGATCAAAAGACCGATTTAAGGTATCATCTTTTACAATAATCGAAAAAAAAGTTGTCAAATTTACATTGAAATTTAAAAAAATCGTGATTAAAACCGTTGACATCTATCTTGATCAAATGACCGATTTAAGGTATCATCTATTACAATTATAGAAAAAAGTTGTCATATTTACAGTGAAATTTAAAAAATAACTTGATTAAAACCGTTGGAAGGTTTGGTAATATATTCTATACAACTATCTTTAGAATATGGTAAATATAATGTTATATAAGGATGAATTATCAAAAAGGGGAAGAATTTACTAAAAAATGTAATATTGTTAAAATTAATTAAGTTGGTTCAAGTTTACTTCAGATACAATTGTGATTACATAATATAAATTTAAATTGATCAACTGACCGATTTAAGGTATCATCTATTATAATTATCGAAAAAGTTGTCAAATTTACATTAAAATTTTAAAAAATCGTGATTAAAACCATTGACAGGTTTGGTAATATATTCTATACAACGATCTTTAGAATATGGTCGATATAATGTAACATCAGAATGAATTATCAAAAAGGGGTAGAATTTACTAGAAAATGTAATATTGTTAAAAGAAATTAAGTTGGTTCAAGTTTACTTCAGATACAATTGTCATTACATATTATAAATCTATCTTGATCAAATGACCGATTTAAGGTATTATCTATTACAATTATCGAAAAAGGTGTCAAATATACATTGAAATTAATCAAAAAAACTTGATTAAAACCGTTGGCAGGTTTGGTAATATATTCTATACAACTATCTTTAGAATATGGTCGATATAATGTAATATCAGAATGAATTATCAAAAAGGGGTAGTCTTTACTAAAAAATGTAATATTGTTTAAAGGAAATTAAGTTGGTTCAAGTTTTTCAGATACATTTGTCAATACATATTATAAATCTATCTTGATCAAATGACCGATTTAAGGCATTACCTAGTACAATTTTCGAAAAAGTTGTCAAATTTACAGAGAAATTTTTAAAAATCGTGATTAAAACATTAGACAGGTTTGGTAATATATATTCTATACAACTATCTTTAGAATATGGTCGATATAATGTAATATCAGAAAGAATTCTAAAAAAGGGGTAGAATTTACTAATAAATATAACATGTTAATAGAAACTCAGTTTGTTCAAGTTTACTTCAGAAACAATTGTCATTACATATTATAAATCTATCTTGATCAAATGACCGATTTAAGGTATTATCTATTACAAGTGTCGAAAAAGGTGTCAAATTTACATTATTTACTGAAAAAATATAATATCGTTAAAAGAAATTAAGTTGGTTCAAGTTAACTTCAGATACAATTGTGATTACATATCATGAAATTATCTTGATCAAATGACCGATTTAAGGTATCATCTATTACAATTATCGAAAAAGTTGTCAAATTTACATTGAATTTAAAAAAAAATTTGATTAGAACCGTTGACAGGTTTGGCAATATATTCTATACAACTATCTTTAGAATATGGTCGATATAATGATATATCTGAATGAATTATCAAAAAGGGGCATAATTTACTAAAAAAAAGTAATATTGTTAAAATAAATCAAGTTGGCTCAAGTTTACATCAGATACAATTGTGATTACATATTATAAATTTAAATTGATCAATTCATATTCAAGTTCCTGTACACTTAGACAATCACTGTGTAATTATATAGAAGAAATTCTTATTATTTTAATGAGTTTTTAAATTCGCCGAAGTAATGTGATAGAACTTTTCCGAGAGGATGAAAGTTGGCAAAATAATGTATCAGATACCATGTCATTGGCAATAACTAATCTTTTTGCAGTTACAGTTAAGATATACAGCAGCAACCCTGATCAACCAGTTGTTCTAATTACTCATTGTTTAAAAGAGACATACGAGAAACAAGAAATTACCATTGCATACCTTTCGTGTTCTGTGACATGAACACTATGACTAAGTAAAGAAACGCGTTATTGGTTTACAATTTGAATCTGAAAATGAACTGGAAATTTGCGACAATCTTTACTGTCAACGTAGCACTGGAGACGTAACTATTGAATGAAATAATGAAATATGAAAATAATGATGATTCAATCTCTAAGTGATGCTGAAATTATTACACCAAGAAAGAAGGCAAAATAAACGTCTGCAGAAAAGAAGAGGGTAAAAAAAATAATCATAAAAGTTGGAAGAAAAATATTCGTTAGATCATGTCAGAGTGGTATCCCATAATTGACCCAGTGGAAACCCTGAGTATGGAATATGTTAGTGTAACTGGAAAAAACTGTAAAGGCGAGATCAATAAAAAAAAGCATGCCTGCAGTAACTATACATTTATATGTGCAGATAAAATGAGTGGAGATGAGAGACTGGCATTATACAATGACTATTGGAATCTGAAATCATATGAACGACAGCGAGATTATATTAGCTCTCGTGCATTGATTTTTTTCGGATCACCTACCAAGAAACGAAAACAGGTAACTAAAACATTTACATTTCATGTATAGGGACAAAGTGTTCGCGTCTGCAAAATATTATTTTTACACCTTAATTAGGAATAAGTAGAAAAGCTATAGAAACAGCTTTAAAAAAGTAGCAAAACCATTCTAGTCCTATTTCTAATAAAAGAGGAAAACACTGCAAAGCTATCACATTGACTAGGAAATATATGCGACTGTTATGCAAGTGAGCGGTTTGGCTAGCTATGGGACCAACTTCAAACCACTATTGTCTACTTAGAAAGATGCCTGTTGTAACCAATATACGGACATTGTGGACGTAATTAGTGGAGGCATTAAAGGTGATATACCGCGTGAATAAATACCTTGTAACGTCAAATTCGTACCAATTAACTTTGACTTTGATAACCTAGTTAATGAGAGTTGTAGTAGTGGTTATATAATTAATGAGGATAATATTAACAGATGCATTGACAATATGGACAATACTTTAGCTAAAATGAACCCAATAGGACTATATTAAGGGACATTAGAAGATTCGATATGAACACTACTGGTTTACGCTAATATACACTATGCTACATTTTCACCATGATTTGGATCGGATGAAATTAGAATATAAAATATTTTGGGATGCTATGCAGAACAAAGACGCCAAATTCATTCAAGTGTGGACATCACAATAGAGCAAATAATTACATAGCAATTGATTATGTAATAATTATGTCATAATGAAATTATCACAATTTAAAAGATTACTCTTTCTTTTTTCTTTTGGTACCTCATTTATAAAATATATAGAAGGATGAAATGAATTACATCAGTTTAAAGTTGTCTGATTTGGAGTGAAACAATCTTTGTATTGTGCAACATTAATTTAGCAAAAAGCATATTAAAAAAAAAAATTTCAGATGCCAGACTGAGTGAAGAATACATAATCGTGGTCGTTCCCTTATGCCATAGATCACAATTGAGTTTACTCTGTTGTTCCACCAGCATGCAGCACTGAAGTTACGTTCTCATGTCTCTGTTAGTCATATTTCATTAGCACGCATCAATGTGAGCAACATGCCTATGCCCTATGTTGTTCAACCAGCACGCAGCAATGTGAGTAGCATGTCCATGTTTCATATTAATCATACATCAATGTTCTCTTGTCCGGTAGTTCCACCATCATGAATACCTGTGCCTTACACAGTGTGTAATCCAAGTCACATTAACAGTAATTTGACAGTCAGAATGAGTTCACGGGTACCATTTAATGTGTCAAATCCACATCTTTAAATAATATGTCAGTTTCCCATGTCAATCATATGTCAAGTATGAACTTTTGAAAATAAAAGGTGTTCTTAAAAATCTCCATTTTCAAAGCCAAAACGGGCATCTGTGAGCTACGTTCAGGGACGGGTACGCCACTACACTAGTCTAACTGAACATCACAATGTACGGGGGCCTGCTCCTGTTACAAATATATACATTTTTTAATCATATACCTGTGTGCTATATCAAGTGATCATTGGAAGTAAAATCGGTTAGTATTTGTTCATTTTGTACTTGTTATGTATTGTTACGTCAACTCTTAATCCCCCGCTATTAAATATTCATGTTTTTTTTTTATAGATGTTAAGATGTACTAGCTGGCGGAAAATAAGACCATATTGATTTGCGAAAAATACCAATCTTGAGAATGAATTTTCCCTCGCCTTATGGCTCGTGATATTTAACAATACCAGGGAGTAGATCTAAGGCTGTAGTTATTGAATATCAGCACTTTTCTTATTTAATAAATAAGTACATTCTCATGAAAACAGTTCCAAACAGTTCAACATTGGACCAAAACCAGTTCAGATGAATAGGGGCGAAGAATTTTTTTAAAATTGATTGATTGTTGGTTGCTTTGCGTCCAGTGGCAAATATTTCATGCATATTCAGGATGAGAACACAATACATACAATAGGTAGGTTGATACAATAGAGGCCATCTGGGATGATGGGCGGGGAAATTTGGACTGCCACTGGAAAAGTAGGGCATCTTGGAGAGGGACAGAAATTTAACCTTGCAACAGGCCACATACGGACCCCTCAAAAGAGTTGTTGCAAGGGTTCTTAATGTGCAAAGAACGTGGCACTCTCTTTTTAACGAGGCATCGGATTTAACGTCCCCCTTCTGACCGGACGTGACTGCGAACTTGATACATCCCGCACAGCTAAACGGACGCCCCACTTCAGCAAACGTTTTACTGCCGGTCTGGAGAAGACAAAGTGACCATAGATCTATACCCCAGTCACTCTTTAATTTTTTTTAGAAAATAAAGGGATATTTAGTAATTGTACATTCGACAAAATCACACAAAATTGAAGTACCTAGTCAAGTTCTCAAACAAAGTGTACAGATGTTCTTAAAAACATTAGGTCAGAACAGATAAAAGCCAACAGTTAGATTGAAACCATGATTAAAAGGATTCACGCGCTTTATGAATGAGATGAGTTTAAATTTCCTAGAAAATCCATAACATCTCGTTTGATATATTAGCAATATTTGGACTCGGACAGGGAGTTGTACATCTTGTATTATACCCAATTTTTATGGAATAGGATACAGTTTTCTTTTCATTGCGTATGACAAAGAGGTGTATCCTTTACACAAATCTATGATGAGTTCATTTGTAATCATACACAATTTTATGTTCATGGTTTCAATGTTAAATGTTTCTAGTTTGAGGTGTCGTTTACACGGTCAGTTTTATCTTGATCAGAAAGCAATTCAATACCATCCAACCCTTTCTTTGTTCATACATTTTTTATTCTGTTTTCAGTTTACGTTTTCTAGTATGCACCCTTTTTAAAATAGAAAATAAACCTTAATCATTTTTGATTGATTTGGTTAATAATTTATATATGTATGCTTGTTGTTTGTTATATTAGAAATTATATTTGGTCGGGTTGTTGTCTCTTTGACACATTCCCCATTTCCATTCTCAATTTTATTTTCGTCATTTTTGTAACTTGTACAAAAATCTTCATATCTAAAACTATGGGCCAAATTTAACCAAACTTGGCCACAATCATTACTAGGGTATCTATTTAAAAAAAAATGTCAAATGACCCCACCTACCAACCAAGATGATTGACATCAGTAAATACAGTAACAGGTGAGCGACACAGGCTCTTGAGAGCCTCTAGTTTTCTATTAATAAGTTTTCCTTTAAATAAGTTTTAAGTGCTATTATATTGGTTTGTTCCATAGCTTATTTGCTTCTATAGATGTAGAATTTTATAAGCAGAAGTATTATGTTTCTTATATTTTTTTTTATCTGTTTTTGTTAAAATAACAAATAAACCCAAATCAATATTTATAGTTAGTTCTATTTCTGTCTTCTCAAATATCCAGAAGTTAAGGTCTTCCCATAATTTTGATATATATGGGCACGGCACGTCCAGAATATATGTTCTATTGTTTCGACCCCTCCGCACCCAAAACTAGAAATATTTGTATCTTTTAATTTGTATTTAAAAATAAATGTCCCCCTTTTTCTATGTGCCTTGCAACCAACTCGACTATTGAACCTAGATCACTTATTTGAAATCATGAGATGACTGAACATCAATTCATCTTCAATATTAATTACGATCTACAAACCCCAATTACGATTGATTCTGATAACAAAAATGGAACAGTTAGTAATTATAGATGTACAGAAAATGAAAATACGGAGGTTGTCACAGCTGATAAAGAAAAAAGAGGTTGTCACATAGAAAGAAGTTAACATTAAAACATGTCTAGCATCATCACATGATAGAAGTGTTGCACTATGTGAGAAAATGGATAAGAAGATAGTTATCAAAGGTACCAGGGTGATAATATAGCACGCCAGACGCGCGATTCGTCTACCCAAGACTCGTCAGTGACGCTCATATCGAAACATTATTATAAAGCCAAACAAAGTTGAAGAGCATTTAGGATCCAATCGAGGAGTTCACGGAAATGTTACTCGAACAAAGAGAAAGAAAATTGCAAAAATTGGACAGATTTTTATAAACATCTATGAAAAGAAATCAAATACTTAAAAGGTTGCATACAATTAATGACACACTTAAATAAGATTACTTTGTAATGCTTGTTGAGTAAGACTTTGGAATTTTAGAGCCATTGATACAATCGCTGTTAGTCCTGCATTAATGCAAGTTATGATAATTAATTGGATAAAGCTAACCAGTATTGAAGTTGATCCACAAAGTGGCAGAGCGGCCCAGCATCGTACATACACATTCTATTATTGACAACATACCAAGTTATCAGTTGCAATTTTTATTCTTGTGTCTTATCTAGAGGATTTGATTGTGAAACAGTTTATTTGAGGTGGACATAAGTTAGGGCTTTATAGTATGCCAGGATTTTATTGTAGATTAACGTGTCATAATTTCTCGTATTTTTTTAGGTCATTTTTGAATGCTCATAATAATTTTTTGCGGACACCTGAGTTAAAATCAACCATGAATTCATAAAAATCATTGTCTTATCTTATCAATGATGCGAAAAAGTCATGGGGAAGTTTGTCTCATCTTTTTGTTACCATGGATACAAAATGCCTTGTTTTCATTTTTTCAGAAATGTTTTTTTTGAAATTTTTTGAAAAAAAAATGTTTCAAAACCTTTTTCTGCATTCAGAAAAATAATAGATGAATAATTTATAGAAATTATTGTAATCATTAAAATTTTAAACATAATCATATATAATGGTATTATAGTTTTAACTGTGTTGCTATGGAAACAATTTCATAATGCCAAAATTTTGAAAAAGTTTCAGTTAGTTTCTTAAATTTGCACAAAAGTAGGAAAACTAAAACACTTATTAAGTTTCACTGTATACACACATGTGTATATATACATAATTTTGCTAGTATATCATATCAATAATGGTGTTAACACTTGTAGGAAACAAATATAATTTTGCTAATCTGGACAAAAGGATCATGAAAAATATACCAGAAAAACTAGAAAGAAAAAAGAAAATCATTTAAAAAATCATATGTTCAATTCTGCAATATTTGCCATTGAATGTAGTGCCATTGAAACAAGCTGTCCATTTGCAAAAATACTGATCAGTGCTAATTTTCACAAATTCGTTTAATGAACTTCCATTCATATGATAAAATCCTACAAATAGACTTAATCTTCATACAAACAAGCTCTTCTGTAAATTTTCAATTTAATGCTGTGTCAAAGAATGATGGGTTTTACAAGTCGTTCCATCAACTGTTATTCAAATGCTGTAGTGAAGATTAAAGATCATAGTGTCACTTGGTGTTGACAGTTTGGAATTATAACTACTAGCTCTTTTTATACATAATTTTAAGAAGATATAATCAGAAATTTACAGTTCAAGAAAGGCCAAGCTTAAAATTGTTTGTGTGAAACACAGAAATAAATACAAATGAAATATTCAATATCGTTGGGGGTGGGGGTGAGTAAGATTTTGTAAAATTGAAAAGATCGATTAGTTGCGGTTTGCTTTATGTCCATTGTCAAACATAGTCTACTGACCAAAAAATAATTAAAGTCAATAATTTGATACAATTCAACACAATAAATAATAGAACCAACCCATAAAAGGGTTCTTTAGCAAACAAAAGGCGTAACATGCAAGGGCGGCTATGGTCACATGTACATCTGACACATTTTTTGTTTGACGTTCTGGTAGGGGAGAATTTTTCGTTTCCAAAACGTTCCATTTCCCAACGAGAAACTTCGGAAAATCTGTCGGTGAGTGACTGCATGCGGGTCTTACAACGAGCAACAGGGGGGATATATACAATCTATACAATTTTCATATACGGGGTCCCACTGACTGCCTTAGAGATGGCCTGCTACATTCATGCTTAGTGATTCCATATGTAATCAACCAAATGTTTCCAATGAAAGGAGGGAGCGGGCCCTCGGGGCTTCCTGGATCCGCCTATGGTAGCACTATAATAACATTAGAAATAGGCATTGCATTATTGAAATTTGAGAAAATAACATTTATCTTCATTGATTTTTAACAGCATATTAAAAAATATTGACTATTTGATAACTCTTTACACAGAGTAACTTGAAAAGAATTTTATACTTGTACATATACTTTGATTTTCACTAAAAGCCTATTACAGAAAGATATTTCTGAATAAAGTTTTTTTGTCTTTTTGTAAAAAAAAAAAAAAAAGGATTTTACTTTGACACAGGAGTCAATGTATGTTAATGATATAAAATACGTGATACTTTTTGTCAGCGACTTTTTGTCTGTGACAATTTGTCTGCGACTTTTTGTCTGTGACTTTCTGTCCTACATACTGACCATTATCATGACCAGGGAAAAGGACTTTATACCTATTTATATGTATTAGGCGTTGAATCAAATTTATGGAAACGCTTAGTGTAGTGTATAATCATAAGTATTTTTTTCTTCAGAAAAAACTCATCAGTGCAGTGGTTGGTGTGGTGCTCACTATCATATCAGTTATGATAGTGAGGGGGTGAGGAGAAAGAAGAACAGGCAAAGACTAGGAAGAAGAAGGACCTTTTTCCGAACCCCCCAAGGCATGGCACCAGAAAGACCTCCCGGTTACCAATGAGGCTCCATGCCCAATGTGGGGCATCTTTAAATTTTATTGTAAATTTAGAATATAAATTATATCTGTGGTTCTTATATCAAGCACCTTGTTAAGTGTAAACTAGAGGCTCTAAAGAGCCTGTGTCGCTCACCTTGGTCTATGTGAATATTAAACAAAGGACGCAGATGGATTCATGACAAAATTATGTTTTGTGATGGTGAAGTGTTTGTACATCTTATTTTATTAAAGATTCTTGCTGCTAACAATTATATCTATCTATATTAAACTTGGCCCAGTAGTTTCAGTGGAAAATGTTAGTAAAAATTTCAATAAAATTGTTAAAAATTGACTATAAAGGACAATAACTGCAATAACTCCTAAAGGGGTCAACTGACAATTTTGTTCATGTTGATTTATTTGTAGATCTTACTTTGCTGAACATTATTGCTGTTTACAGTTTATCTTTATCTATAATATTATTCAAGATAATAACCAAAATCAGCAAAATTTCCCTATGTTCTATTTTTAGCCACGGCAGCCATCTTGGTTGGTTGGCCGGGTCACGCCACACATTTTTTTTTAACTAGGAACCCCTATGATGATTGCGGCCAAGTTTGGTCTTATTTGGCCCAGTAGTTTCAGAGGAGAAGATTTTTGTAAAAGATAACTATGTTTACCGAAAAATGGTTAAAAATTGACTATAAAGGACAATAACTCCTAAAGGGGTCAACTGACCATTTTAGTTATGTTGACTTATGTGTAGATCTTACTTTGCTGAACATTATTGCTGTTTACAGTTTATCTCTATCTATAATAATATTCAAGATAATAACCAAAAACAGCAAAATTTCCCTAAAATTACCAATTCAGTGGCAGCAACCCAACAACGGGTCGTCGGATTCCACTGAAAATTTCAGGGCAGTTAGATCTTGCCTAGATAAACAATTTAACCACTTGTCAGATTTGCTCTAAAAGGTTTGGTTTTTTGAGTTATAAGCAAAAAACTGCATTTTACCCCTATGTTCTATTTTTAGCCATGGCAGCCATCTTGGTTGGTTGGCCGGGTCACGTCACACATTTTTTTTAACTAGAAACCCCAATGATGATTGCGGCCAAGTTTGGTTTTATTTGGCCCAGTAGTTTCAGAGAAGATTTTTGTAAAAGATTACCAAGATTAACGAAAAATGGTTAAAAATTTACTATAAAGGGCAATAACTCCTAAAGGGGTCAACTGACCATTTTGGTTATGTTGACTTATTTGTAGAACTTACTTTGCTGAACATTATTGCTGTTTACAGTTTATCTCTATCTATAATAATATTCAAGATAATAAGTGAAAATGGACAGAATTTCCCTAAAATTACCAATTCAGGGACAGCAACCCAACAACGGGTTGTCGGATTCATCTGAAAATTTCAGGGCAGATAGATCTTGACCTGATTTACAATTTTACCACATGTCAGATTTGCTCTAAATGCTTTGGTTTTTGAGTTATAAGCCAAAAACTGCATTTTACCCCTATGTTCTATTTTTAGCCATGGCGGCCATCTTGTTTTGTTTGGCGGGTCACGCCACACATTTTTAACTAGATACCCCAATGATGATTGTGGCCAAGTTTGGTTTCATTTGGCCCAGTAGTTTCAGAGGAGAAGATTTTTCTAAAAGTTAACGACGACGGACGCCAAGTGATGAGAAAAGCTCACTTGGCCCTTCGGGCCAGGTGAGCTAAAAATTTAAGTCAAAGCATGTCAATGACAAGTTTAGTTTGAAATTGCCTGTTGACAATTTGAAGAAAAATTATTCCTATAATTTAAGAAAAATATTTTTTTATTTTCTTGTATCCTTTCATTGTATAATTATATGTAATTATTTATCACATTCATACATAGTGGTAAAATTGCAGACAAAAAGATCAGGGAAAAAGTGAGATTATCCTTTTAAGAATTATTTATCCAGTAATATCCTGATATTTATAATGCTATTCAAATGTTAGTGAGATAGATAATTAAATGTCCAATATCTTTTTTTATTTAAAAAAAATCCTGTTATGATAACCACAGATATAATTTATATATTGTAGAAGATTTTGTATAATATATGTATACATGTATTTTATGCAAGTGTGTGTCACTTATATTAATTTATTTAAGGTTACATTTATTTAGATAGGATGTAGTATGAATTTTAGTTGGAGAAACATTTTCAACAGAGTTACTGTCTATTACATTGAGAAAATAAAAAAAATACACACACAACACCCTAA
This sequence comes from Mytilus trossulus, assembly GCF_036588685.1. Taxonomy (NCBI): domain Eukaryota; kingdom Metazoa; phylum Mollusca; class Bivalvia; order Mytilida; family Mytilidae; genus Mytilus; species Mytilus trossulus. Next base: position 86,565,373 of record NC_086377.1, on the reverse strand, counting down.
AATCTTTCTTATGTACACTTGGTGTAAACCACTTTTTTCCAATTGACTTTATTTAAGAATACCTTTGTTTTACTGTTTCTGTAGTAATTATTTGAAATCTTATCATATAAATGTAACCTTGAATAAATTTGTCTGTGTGTAACTATGTTTTTCTTTGTTTTATTTTTTGTGAATCTTGTTTTGTTTCTTTGATGTACATTTTAATGACAAGTATATTTTTTTTTAATATTATTGTTGATGCACAGTTGAATGTTTTGTGGTATAATGACAAGTTCTCACAGTTATCAATTGTGAATGGTTAAGATAAAGATAATAAAAACACATTTCAAATTTTGTTTATATGTTTTTCATTTCCCGTTTAACATAATTCAAACCATCTTTTAAATTTTCTTCCATAGTTAACCAGATTTTTGTAGATACCTTTGTGTGTTTTTTTTTCATTGGTTTTATTAATGAATAATTTAATTTAACTAAGCACGTTATTCAGTGTGAACCACATTTTGTATGTTATTTCTTCATAGACAGAAAAAATATTACAGTCATTCCTTAAAATAAAACAGTACCTAGTGTACATTTGAATGATAAGTGTAATTTTTTTCTATGAATGTTATTGTCGATTCATTGTTGCATGTTTGCGGTATAACTTTTCAAATTTTTTTCATTGCTTTTTCTTATCCCGTTTAATAATTTAAACAGGTTTTTTTTCTGTTTTTTGTGGAACTTTATATTTTAATTTTTCCCCATAGTTCACCAGATTTTTGTAGATACATTTGTTTTATTTATGAATGAATCAGTACCTGGTGTACTTTGAATAATAAGTTTTTTTTCTATAAATATTATTGTCGATGCACTATCGAATGTGTTGTTGTTGTATATTAACATGTTCTATCGGTTAAAAATAGTGAATGATAAGATAAAAGAAACACATTTCAAAATGTTTATTTAATATTTTAAAACAGATTTAAAAATGGAACGTTTCTACACAAGTTTCCGATATTATAACATTGCAGTATACTAAAGTATAAAGTATGGAAATGTCTTTATTTACAAGTATGATATCTCTTTTTAATGAATATGTTAATATACTTGGTTTTTTTCTGTCATAAACAACTGTATTTTTTCTTTCTTTCCTTTTATGTAATAAACTGTTTTACCTTTGTCATCAAACATCTATCTAAAATGAAGAACATGCTATATTTTTTGACGTATTTTTAATTTCCGCTCATAAAAATTGCTTGCAAACCAAAATTTAGCAGGTGATTTGAAACATGCTAAATAAGGGCAATCGAGTTATAGAAAGTAACATGGGTCATTCGAGGTCATTTGATACTGAAACCCCCACCCTGCATTTATTATAATTGATTGATTGATTGTTGGTTGCTTAACGTCCAGTGGCAAATATTTCATGCATATTCAGGACGAGAACAAGTTCACAATAAATACAATAGGTAGGTTGATACAATAGAGGCCATCTGGGATGATGGTCGGATAAATTTGGACTGCCACCGAAAAAGGAGGGTATATTGGATAGGGACAGAAATTTTGCCTTGCAACAGGCCACCTACGGACCCCTCAAAGAGTTGTTGCAAGGGTTTTTAACGTGCAAAGAGCGTGGCATTCTCTTTACACGAGGCATCGGATTTAGCGTCCCCCTTCTGACCGGACGTGACTGCGAACTTGATACATCCCGCACAGCCAAACGGACGCCCCACTTCGGCAAGCGTTTTACTGCCGGTCGGGAGAAGACCAAGTGACCATATTTCTATACCCCAGTCACCCTTGGGGATGCATTTATTATATAAAACATTGCAAGAAAACAATATATTTAAAAAAAAAAATACTACAGGTCATACGACTTGAAAATCAATTAAGGTATCTTATTAAGAAATATAGATGTACTAACAACACTCACCAGCATTCTTGAATTGTAGTTTGTGGAAATTCGCGATTCTTGAAACAGCTGAGAGGAGCGGAAAGGGCCACGAATAATAACTTTATTCCAAAAAGTGAAACCTTCACCTGGTTGAAAGGTAAACATAATATACACAAGTGACAAGAAATATACATAACACGATAAAAATGTTAAACATGTCAATTTGATATTTATTGTGACAGATATTGACATACATTTTGTACATATGCGAAGTTACAAAGATAATTAACATACTAGAAAGGTAAACATTTTGTGTATCATTGTTTTCACTGAAAAAAAACAAGTGTTTCTGTCTTTTTAATGTTTCATATTATTTATTATCAACTTGGTCAAAGTTTAACCAAAGAAACATCTCATTCGTTTATGGGATAATTACTTAAATGTTGACCTCAATTTAGACAATAACCATGTTTGGTAATTTCTAATGTTATAACGATAAAGAAAGGAACGTAGGCGAAACATCAATTAAACGATAGCTATACAAGTGGAATTTCTACTTTGAGACGTCTGGTATTTCTGCACTGTTAGGCAAGTCATGATTTTGACATTATTAAGATTTAATGTAAAATGAGTTCTTAACCAGTAACTAGTAAACAAAACAAAAGATAATTTAAGGTGTTCATGACAGAAGTTTCCTTACACCATTTAACTGTTTGCTTACAGGGAAATAATTTTAAAATAATTTAAAAAAAATGTTTTTCTTTATTGTTGTTGTAAAAGAGGGACGAAAGATACCAAAAGGACAGTCAAACTCATTAATCATACTGTCAACACCATGGCTAAAATGAAACAGTCACACATAGAAAACTAAAGATTAAACGACACGAACTCCACCAAAAACTAGAGGTGATTTCAGGTAACCCGGAAAGGTAAGCAGATTCTGCTCCACATGTGACACCCGTCGTGTTGCTTATGTTATGAAAAGGTTTTGTAACCGCTTTGTTTTAATTTATTTTAGTAAAAAAAAACAGCGATAAATGGTATATGTATAGCCACTTTTTTTACTTCAGTATTACCTATGTTCGAATAATGTTTGGGACAAAAAGGAATATCTATTCTAGATGACGTCCTGTATACCTTCGTGGAATTCTCAATCTTCCCGCAAAAGTTGAGGCACACTTTATTGTTGAGATCTTTAATAGACGTCAGAAAGCTGGTTTATAAAATTGGGTATGTCGGTACCAAGCACTTGGTTGGCGCTGGGTAAATCATGTAAAATGAAGGAAGATGTCAAAAATACCTAAAATAATAGTCAAATTCATAAAAAGTCAACCTGGCCTGAAGGAGTTGAAACCATTATATGTATACATTATTTAGTCCCTCTATTAAAACAACATTATTCACGTGTATTGTTTCTGATTCAAAGAATAATCTTAAAAAGTTCAAAATACCCCAAATTGTGAGTGCATCTACATGATGGATGTATTATGATTATGCAGACAGCAAGAAGTAACGCAGCACAACAATTGCCAAGATCTGACTTGACTATTCGATCAAGTTCAAATTATGATGAAACTCTTAAAATGATGGAGAATCTTTACTTTCAAAAAGTTATCAGTGCAGTACAGGAAGATGTATGCAACGTTACTGAGTTCAACGTTAATCGACAACAGTGGTCGCTTTGTTAAAGGACGAGAATTATACCGGTCAGTTCGCATATTTTATGCTTTTAACTTTATTAATATTCAGAAATAAGGAAATTAAAAGACATTAAATAAACACTCGACAAATAAATTTTGACAGTAGGGATGGGGTATTATGATATTAGAAAGAAAAAGAGTAGTAACCTTAATGAGGAAGCTGTTGAACCTGTTGTTATAAAACCTGAAGAACCCGGATAACCTGAAATTTCAACTACCGACCAAGGGAAAACATTTTCATGTATTGAACCTGACTGCTCCCAAATATTTCAATCTTTTTCTAAATTAGAGTCCCACATACTTTTTAACTGAATTGAAAAAAAAAACATTCGACCACCTCAAAAATAAATGCAAAGATTCCTGCTCTAGTATCAATGAACATTCTGTACTTTCAAGAAATTCCAGCTTAGATCATGGACTTTCGACAACTCAAATGGGCTGGGCACTTAAAAAGAAAGAAGAAATGTTCGATTCGATGAGCAGGTTAAAGACTACCTCAGAGGAATTTTTGCAGGAGAAGGAAGTGGGAGAAAAGCTTGTGCTGCAGATGTTGCAAGGAACATGAGGGTTCGTAGGGATGAAGCAGGAAGGAAATTGTTTGCAGCATCACAGTATCTTCTGCCTTGTCAGATTGCCTCTGTCTTTTCCAGACTATCTATACTGTCTCATAACCCTCGGCAACAACAAACAGAGGATGAGGACCTTGAATCTGCGATACAAATGATTGAAGTTATTGAAATTGTGAACTCTTCATAAATATGTTCTTATACATTCTAAATTCATAACTTAATGCATCTTTCTTTTCTTTCCTTATAATTACATAAGTTGTATGTTTCATTTTCACCACCTTAATTTTCTAGGCAGATGCAGCAAAATCAATTCACCATGTTGAGTAACCTACATAATGGATATACATATCACCAGTATCTGCCACAAGTGGCTCGATTAGTGTGTCATCGAAGTGACACTTGTGAAAAAGCCGGCTGGACTTTAACAACAATACATACATTCATTGTGGGGTGACCAGTGGACGCGTGAGCGGTATTCTTTAGCAAAAAGATTCAGATCAGGAGCTGCCAAACCATCCAATAAATTCGAACATTTATCTCCAATAACTTTCGAATTGTTTCACATGTAGATTGATATTCAAACGTTTGTATAGCGAAGAAGGACTGCAGGAACAAGGCACCCTAAATGTGAAGCAAATAGGGTTCTAAGAACAAGTTTGAATCCACATGTAAATGACCATATTGAATCCAAATGTAAATGACCATATTGATGCAGATAGGGACATTATTGAATCATCCACAGATGCGTATATTATTGAGGCCATTACCCATTTTTTTATATGGAAAGTCTTTTTTTTTGCACCAAGAAAAAATGTATCACCTGACAATGTCTGTACAGAGGATCAAAAGAAGGAATGGGCGATGGATATGTTCCAAAAAATTGTTGAAATGTTTCAGTTGGATAAGGAGAATAAACAAAACCAAGAGGATAATGTTAAAGGTATGTTTAATCATTAAAATACATGAAAAGTTTACAGTAATCGAGAAATTGAAGTTTGTTTCCTAACTTCTTAATTTGAGCATGTAAGGTTTTATTTAAAGTTTTGAAATCAGTGGTTTATTATACATTTTGTAGATTCTTAAGTTCTTGAAATCATCCCTTCGTAAATTTTACGGACGCCATCACGAGTTGGTTGACCGTTATGGAATAACCATTTCACAAATGATATCGGATATGTTGTCGTAACTACAATCCGCTTCCCTTTCATGAATTTGACCTACCTAATTAGACTTTTTACCGGATTTGTAATCACATAAGCAATACGACGGGTGCCGCATGTGGAGCAGGATCTGCTTACCCTTCCGGAGCACCCGAGACCACCCCTAGTTTTTGGTGGGGTTCGTGTTGTTTATTCTTTAGTTTTCTATGTTGTGTCATGTGTACTATTGTTTTTCTGTTTGTCTTTTTCATTTTTAGCCATGGCGTTGTCAGTTTGTTTTAGATTTATGAGTTTGACTGTCCCTTTGGTCTCTTTCGTCCCTCTTTTATAGTGAAATTTTGATATTTAACTGGTCAGTAAACAAAATTGGCAAACGGTTAACATGGTTAATACAAAAATAAATATTTTGAGAAATTTAAAAAAAATAAATTAGATGTGTAATAAAAACAATATTCTGAATAGGAATTGTGATTTATTAAAATCAATGTATAATGTTTATTCTTATTCAATTGCAATGTTGTGATGATAAAAAAAACCTCAAAATATGAAATGAGAATTTGTGTCAAATAGGTGAACTTGCCCTTTTAATATTTTTCTTACAAATAATTTTATCATTTCAGTTAATGGTGTTGTTATTCTAATTCAACTTGTGTTACAGTTCAATGCAATACTGGATCTTTATAAACAACCAGATAGGGATCGCGGTCTACGACTAGTGAAAGTTCAGATGATACATTTCAAGGCAAACAACAACTTGTTAAAGTATGCCTATGAAATTTTAAAGACTATTGGTTCATCAGTTGTGCAGATTGTCAGAGCAGGAGGCACATAACGAGTTTTATGGTTTTTTTTGTTTGTTTTTTGTTGTTCTTGTTGTTTTTGTTTTTTTCAATGAGTTTTGAAAGTGAAAGTACAAATGTACTTTTTCCTTAAATCTATATACTGTAACTTAATATTATACATAAGATATGAAAATCATGCTTAATACATTATGAGAACAAGATTCTTATGTAAACCTACCTTCCGTGGCTAATTCATTTAAATTTGGAAAGCACGTGGTGAAAGTTAATAATCCACACAAAAAATAACAAATGAATTTACCGTTATACCGATTAACAGAGAAATACATTAAACCACAAATCAAATTCGGAACACGCTTAGATAACATGTGATTCTGTTTTTATCCCCAACATCTATCAGATAGGTACAATATATATATATAAAGTTCTTTTTCAGAGTTATAATTGTAAAATTATAGAGAATTAATGTATTTAATGATAAACAATGTATAATGACAAATAATATATAAACTAACAAAATTATAAAAAAATACTACCTGAAGATACCCTGGTCTTAAGGTACTAACAAACAGGGATCTTTACTGAAATAGCTGTACCAGTGAAGAAATCTGTTAACCATATACTATGTGATTTACAAATGGAATACATTGTGAAGTCCGTAAAACGTAATAGCAAACACATGTTTTCAAACAAGACCGATAAAAACATAGCGACAAGAACTACTGCTCTTCCAGCAATAAAGGATATAGCTGAAAATTTTGACAAAACTTCAGGAGTAGTCATCCGTTAAAAAAAAAATAGAATTTTGCTCCTGAAAAGGTGCACATTCGATATTGAAAATATGTACTTGGTGCCACTAAATATGCTCCTAATATTGACACTTTCTACAAATGTTATTTTGCAATCTCTTAATACTGGCTATATTTGTATAAAGACCCTCTTTTTGAATTGTACCTTTCCATGTACCTTCAATTTACACATTTTTAGGTTTCTAAGTTAAATTCATTTTGACCATGTTTGGAATAATAAAGGAACTATGTCAGAAGGAAACTTATTTTTTCTCATGTTTGTCAGGTGAAAAGCAAAACAAACTCTTCCAAGTTAAAAGGGAATATAAACCTGAGACTTATACATTGAAAGTTAAATATCCCAAAACAACATGTTAGACAATTATGTAAATTAAGAATTTATAACCACAATTTACACATTGAAAAAGGCAGATATAATAAAACGCCTTTGAATCAAAGAATATGTAAACATTGTATTGATAACAAAATATGAGTTTCATTTTATATGTGAATGCAACCTCTATCACGAGGACGAGGAGAGGGAAATGTTTGTGACATAGTTTAATTATTAACAGTAAAATAACATGATCACTTGAAGATAATTTCATTGTATTTGCACATGTAATATGGATACAAGTACATTGTAATCAGTTTGTGAAGATTCTTATTTGTTTCTAAATTTTAATTCCTTTATAGACATCAGCTAAACGTAAAATTGAGAATGGAAATGGGGAATGTGTCAAAGAGACAACAACCCGACCATAGAAAAAAACAACATCAGAAAGTATCCAACAGGTCTTCAATGTAGCGAGATTGTGTAAAAACTAAAGAGTAGACCATTACACATAATGCATAACAACAGTTGAAACAAAATTTCCAAAATAAAAGATGATTTGATACAATGTGTTTCACAGAGCTGTATTTACTGATCTTAGGTTTAGAATGAGATACAAATGTACACGTACGTCAGTAACAACTTTTTTATGCATGTTTTTTTTTCCAGAATGGTGATGAATGGTACAAATATATACACGTATAGAGAGTTCTGTAATTGGCAATCATACCACATTTTCTTATATGTATTAATAAATGTAACATGTTAGTGCAAAATATTATAGCACCATGGCTTACAAAGCTATGCAAATACAAAATATGGAAGGTTTATCAGCTTTCATAAATGTTAAATGCAGTCATTTTATTAAGTTTATCTGAATAAATATTAGTGTGCAGTAAATGTACATTTATGATTAAACTCACCAGAACCAACAGGTAGAAGAACACCCTTCTCTGTCAGCATCCTTCTTCTCATGCAAATAGAGGTTGATCTGTATGGCTTTACACGATTGGGTGCAAGCCAATAATGCCCGTGTCTTGGGCATACTCTGTACTCACTCGGAAATACAAAAAAAATCCAACCCGATATGCAATCAGGTCTCCCTCCTTCACACTTTTTGAGCTATCACTTACTCCTAGTGCCCTTAAATGGCTTTAAACAGATCGATGCGAGTTTACAGTTCTATCGTATCAATTACCAGTGGGTGGTGAATTGATTCCTCACAATTATCGGTTGTTAAAGCTGCCAAAACTACTTTGTTACATTTTTATGTACAGGAAGCTGACACGTTTAGTATGAGAAGGTATTTTGGGTAATTTTCTAGGGGAGATAACTGCAAGTAGCCCAAGTACAAAAAAGGATGCTGGCTTTATCACAATTTTCTTTATTTAAACAAAGTAACGCATAAATACGTACCAGTACATGTGAAGATTAAATATTATAGATTATGGAAAACATTTATACATTAATATTTTTCTGCTAGTTATAATAAAAATCGACTAAAAATGATGAAAAGTTGCATATTCAACCTTGACATATAATGGAAACTATGCAAAAAATAAATCCTTGTAAATTCATCATATGGGATAAACATCACAAAATATTGTGTATATATGAAAGATAGCCCTAACACTTCATGAACATTAAAAATATAACATTTTAGAAAAAATGACATGTATCGGCTATCATTCAATATCTGCCTGATTCTTAAGTGAAACAGTTCTTAATATGTAAACAAGATTTCAAAAGCAATGCGTATATAAATGCATATTTTTTATGGTACAAGTTTGCAATGAATTCAGTTGTTCTACTTCTACTCATAGAGTTTTTGCAAGGGTTCTTAACGTGCAAAGAGCGTGGCACTCTCTTTACACGTCCCCATTCTTGATGATTGTTGCCAAGTTTGGTTTAATTTGGCCCGGTAGATTCAGAGATGTTAGTAAAAGAATAATATAGTTTAAGATAAAAATGGTTAAAAATTAACTTTAAAGGGCAATAACACCTTAATGGGTCACGTTGACTTATTTGTAGATCCTACTTTACTGAACATTATTGCTGTTTACAGTTGATTTCTATCTATAATAATTTTCAAGATATACACCAAAAACAGCAATGATGCAATTTTTCCTAACTATGGAACATTCATGGCTTCTTTTGAATATCTAGAATCCAAGAATTCAAGACTACAGTATTGGAGGACAAAATTACGCAACCGACGATTATACACATGATCAAACCCAAGGTGGGCCACCTGGTAAACGTCTATATGCCAACTATGGACAAAAACTCGTCTTACGAATATGGAGAATGTCTCGACCTCATTGCTAACATAGCAACAAAATATCTGAATACTCACGCTATTATACTTTGCGGGGATCTGATAGGGACCATTCTACAAACCAGAAATAATAAGCATGATCAATTATTAAAGGAATTCATTCAAGAACTTAACCTTACTGCTGATAAAGAAAAGATAAATCTGACAAACTTTCTTTCTTCATTCAGGACAATCAAGTTCCCAAATAGATTGATTGATTGATTGTTGGTTGCTTAACGTCCATTGGCAAATATTTCATGCATATTCAGGACGAGAACAAGTTCACAATAAATACAATAAGTAGGCTGATAAAATAGAGGCCATTTGGGATGATGGTCGGGGAAATTTGGACTGCCACTGGAAAATGAGGGTCAATTGGATAGGGACCGAAATTTAGCCTTGCAACAGGCCACCTACGGACCCCTCAAAGAGTTGTTGCAAGAGTTCTTAACGGGCAAAGAGCGTGGCACTCTCTTTACACGAGGCATCGGATTTAACGTCCCCCTTCTGACCGGACGTGACTGCGAACTTGATACATCCCGCACAGCCAAACGGACGCCCCACTTCGGCAAGCGTTTTACTGCCGGTCGGGAGAAGACCAAGTGACCATATTTCTATACCCCAGTCACCCTTGGGGATTGTTCCCAAATAGATTATATCGGGTCCGTAGAAATACCGCAAAGGACCTCCTTAGTGCACTAAGAACAAAAATGTGCACTAAGGACCTGATGGTTACAACGGCCACAAAGGACATGGCATATAGAAATTTACTTTGAAAAACTTCATTATTTCAAATTTCATAATCATAACTTTGGTAATTCGAAAGTTATTTAATGTTTTATCGACACGCGCCTCAATCAATTGATTGTCACCTGTGTAATCGACAGAAATTCATGTTCTCTCAACCTTGACCCGTTTATAATCCACTTGTAAACTGATTAAACATGTATACGGTTATTTGGTGTTCTGTGTTTGTTGTTACTGTCGTGTTTATTTTGTATTTCTGTCTGTTTTATTTTTCACTTCTATGTCATAGCGTTTTTTCTACATTTATTAATTGATTTTTCATTGATCTCTAGTAAATTTATATACGGATATTTTAAAGTTGTGAAAACATGTATATTTTTGTTTACAAAGACATAAGAAAAGAAATTATTCAAAATATAACAGTTTATTACATTTTTAAAATATAACAGTTTATGACATTTTTATAACATAACAGTTTATGACATTTAAAAAATATAACAGTTTATAACATAGTTTTTAAATAAATTTATATTGATTTACATATTTACATATATAGATATACTATGTAACAGTCAAGTACAATCATTTGGCAAACCGCGGCCTTGTTGTTGTAGCTGCACTTTTTGGTCTATGCCGTTGATCTGGCTTACGAGCTAGACGCTTCACATTGGGAATGACGAGTTTCCCATTTGATGAGAAAATCATTTTGTCTGTCAAGGTCTTGTGCGCTAGTACCTTTTTGTACAGTTTATCTTTTTCTTCGGGAGTTTTTGTGCCCCATATATAAGAAGTGTAGAATTTTTGAAACAATTCGAATAGTTCGTAGTTTCCTTGACCATATATTCTCGCCTTATGTCAATAAAATGAAGTTTTGTTATGTCGAATATTTTGGTCAGTAATTCTGGCAGAATCTGCGGCTTCCAGTCTGTTGCAATTTTAAATATGTGGTTCATGCTTTCACAATTGTTGTTAGTCCACAATCGGTCTGGATTTGATGAGTTTTTCAACGTTCTATACGTAGTGAAAGAGTATTTTTCAGTCTCTTTGTGTAATAATCTGTGATGATGGGGTATTTGTTGCACAGGTTTTCGGATTTCAAATTAAAATAAATAGTGTCATTTGATGTCACGATAATTGTCTTGAAACAACAAAATCTTTCCAAGAAGGGTCCCTTATACTCAATTCTTGTAATACTCCTGTATGAGCGTTAAGATCCGTGCAATGAGAAAGCCGTCAGCACCTGACCGTCGGGTGTTAACCCCGTCATGCCATGCCTACTTTCAAAGGTACAAGCAAACCCGTCCTTCATTTAGTACTTGCATAATTGTACCCTGAAGAGTCGGTTTGATAGTACCCTTCCCGTGGATCTAGCACAACTCCGCTTAAGGCAGGGTATCGCGAATTGAGTTTATAAATATATAAAGGTGTGTATGTTCTTGAAAAGATTTTGTTCGCCACCAGCTTATCAAAGTGCACAATCCGTGCAAAGTTTTTTCCTTAATGTATTGTTAATAATGGTGTCACAATCGTCTGATTAAAACTGAATTGCTTCCGTAAATTTTGTTTTATCAAAATACATTTTGCGATGTTAACGTTTTTTTAATTCTTGAAATATACATTTTATAAGTGCAATAGCAATTCAACTTATATCAAGTTTTTTGTAGAATTTTGTCCGATCGACATACTTTTAATGGATACACAGTACTAGTAAAGATAACCTTAAATAATAAGAGTTCTATTTAAAAGCAATACAGCTTAACAAATATATTTTTTTACAGTATTTTTTAAATGCATTAGTGTTACATTTTTAACATTAAATTTTATAATCATACAAAATATTTTACCTTTGGTATTTAAATGCATTAGTATTATATTTATAACATTACATTTTATAATAATACAAAATACGGATATAGAGGAGAGTAACAATGAATTCATAATCTTGCTGTATTATACAACGAATTTTATATATTGAAGCAAAAGTTAACTTGACAATGAACTTCAACAACATTGTGAATATATTGGTTTCTCAAATGTCTATTACATTATAAAAGAAAATGGTCATCATCTCAATAGTTTTTTTTATATATATATATACAATATACATAAAAAAGTGTACAGAATCCGATTGCCCGAGTTACAAAAACAATTGTTGAAAAGGTCTAGTGTAGAAGGACTCAAACGCTATTCATATTCATGTTTCTAACAGAAAAACGCAATTCACATTCATGTCTCTAACAGAAAGCAAAAGGATAGCTGTTTTCTTCTAAAAAATGGAAAACTTGTGTATGTAAAGGAAAAGAGAGAAAACAAAATTTATTATTGTGATGTAGTTGGACAAAATCATTTGGAAAGTTTGTTCCAAAACCCTTGCGACTCCAAATTGCTGCATATATTCATTTTAAAGTAAAACAGAAGACCGTACAAACGCATGTTAGTTGAACATTTCAAAAGAAGGTAGTGTGTATTCCTCATAAAAGATCCTATCTTTTGTTGCCAATGCTTCATGGTATGGAGAGATGGTCAAACTACATGTTTCTGTACGTATGTATGGAAGTAAGTTAATTAAACATTTTTTTGCCTTTACCAAAAGTGTACAGTTTCTAATCATGACGTATACATAATCATGTACAAATGTATATTACAAAAAAATGAGGTAATAAGTAAGTATAAATTACAAAAAAAGCATCAGTGCGAATTACTTTTGAAGACTGATAAATAATGATAAATTAGTAGACAATAACCATTAAGGTGGTATGGGTGTCTTCCTCCATCTTGGATTGTAAAAAACAGAGAACCAAAGGTCCATATTTTCTATCAAGTTAGCAAAGTTTGATGCAGGAATGTAGATATTCAATGTGTTTTTTCTTTTAAAAGAAATCAATTTATAGGAATATAACTTATAAATATTAATATTTTTGCAAATGTTAATTATTTTTGATTGTTTTTTTTTTTGTTTTTTTTTAAATTGGCATTTTAAGGGGAGGTAACTCTAAAACAGTGCATTTTCTGAAGGATTCTACATGGAATTTTTCTATTTTATATTTTAGCCGCAAAAAACGTACGGTGACCCTATCTTTTCTTTTGATATTCTCAAAGCATTGTCTGAAAGCTATCTTTTCCTTCAGTAATTAACAATTCTATCATTTTGTTTAGTTTCTAATCACACAATGGTGTTTTTTCCTGTATAATCCATACAAAATTTGTCATTTTGTCACGTCCTGTAGCTCGAAAAAATGCGCAGTGACCTATCATTTTTATTATATTTTTCAACATATATCAATAGATACTACGTTTTGGCAAAGAATGAACAACTTCTATCATTTTTATTTTAGACTCCCATACCACCTTAAGTATTGCATGATGAATGTTTTTTAAAATGCATTTCCACATTTGTTTTGTGTCTAACATTGTCAATGCAGAATTGAAGAATTGCGAATGTACATTGTGTATGCATGGTAAACATATCTCTATTGACTTTCATGTAGATTACCTCAGTGGTCTTGTATCCATTGTTGATCCTTAAAAGTACTCAAAAAGTAGCAAGGTAAAATTTAAATGCATCAAATATAATTTATTGTAACTTCAGTTTTGCCAAATGGATAAATTGAAAATGTGGTAAAGGATTGATTGATTGTTGGTTGCTTAACGTCCAGTGGCAAATATTTCATGCATATTCAGGACGAGAACAAGTTCACAATAAATACAATAGGTAGGTAGATGCAAAAGAGGCCATCTGGGATGATGGTCAAGGAAATTTGGACTGCCACTAGAAAATGAGGGTATGTGGATAGGGACCGGAATTTTGCCTTGCAACATGCCACCTACGGACCCCTCAAAGAGTTGTTGCAAGGGTTCTTTACGTGCAAAGAGCGTGGCACTCTCTTTACTCGAGGCATCGGATTTAACGTCCCCCTTCTGACCGGACGTGGCTGCGAACTTGATACATCCCGCACAGCCAAACGGACGCCCCACTTCGGCAAGCGTTTTACTGCCGGTCGGGAGAAGACCAAATGACCATATTTCTATACCCCTGTCACCCTTGGGGATTGTGGTAAAGGATCATTTGGAAAGAGTTAGATCCAGTTGAACATTAGGAGGAATGTGTCATTCCATCTATATGGATAAACAGAGAAGCTAGAAATGTGAGATGGCCTAGGGGAATAAATGCTATCAGAGCCATGAACGAACTCCGAAGACCCGAGGAAAAATGGAACACATTTGAACTAGTGAAAGTGAAGGTTACGTCTGGTATGTACATTTGTGTACTAAACATAAAAAAAGATTTTGTCAAATAGTCATTTATTTTTATGCCCCTTTTTTCTGGTCTGTGTGTTCGTCGTCCGTACAATCGTCCCGTTTCTGGTTAAAGTTTTTGGTGGAGGTAGAATTTGATTAAGTCTGGTCAATTCGAAACTTAGTTACTCCTTATGATATGATTTCTCTAATTCTAATTGAAAATTAGAGATTTTATTCCTTTTTTAACGGTCCACTGAACATAGAAAGTGATAGTGCGGGTGGGGCATCGGTTTACTTAGGACACATTCTTTTTTATTTGAGGATTTTTTCTCATTGTTAAAGACCATACAGTTTTACTGAGACCTGTGTAGAGTTGTCTCATTAGCAATTTTATCACATCTTATTTGGTATGTATTCTTCAAAAGTGTGAAACAGTAAAAAAAACTACAATCTGTTTTTATTATGAAATGGCATTGGTCAATACAATCATGATGAAATGAGTGCTTCCAAAAATTAATGGACAACACTTGTTGTTTATGTTGTCACTAAATGATAATTTGATTTGTACATGTGACATCATGATCATGTTAGCTCCTATGAATCTGAAGTCTTTTCTTACCTTGATGTATCAGGTTTATTTTCAAGACAAAGAGCTCCAAAACCAGAAAAGCAGTCTGGAGAAGTAGATACACAAAGGTCAAATCCAGTTCCACTCCCCCCACCTCAAGCACCAAACAGTTCGTTAGGTAAATATACTGAATGAATTTAATATGTTCAAGTCAGGGTTAAGTAAGGACGAGCAGGAAAATACGTCACGTGATGTTTTGATTTGTCACGTGATTGTCAGGTAAATATAGAACAGGAACCGCGTCTGTCAAACTCCGGCGGTAAATAACAAACATGGCAGACGACAAGTATTCCCAACGTGTGCGTGTAAGATGGCTAGTACAGGAAGAAGTAAAAAGGCGGACCGTATGAGAAAAATGAATAGAAAGGAAACATTACGAGGTGAAGACGATGATAACGGTGCTATTTTTGTAAAAGGACCTAGTAGTGTGAATGCATATGTGTGGCCTAGTCTGATTTAGTTATGAAATGTTTGATATCACGTTTATTTTTAAAACTGGCTTTATAAGTTGACTTCCATTGTCATTTGTGACGTGATTCGTAAATTTGTTGTTTATATATATGATACAGGAAGAGACCGAACAGGATGACGAATTCCCAGAGAAAGAACAAGAATCTGACAATCAATACCTGTATAGTCAAACGGCTGATACTGAGGTTTGTTGATAAATTGATAACATTTCCATTCAAAATATGTTTTTTTTTCTATGATGACAATGTTTCAGATTTTCTGAAATATGATTTAACCATAACTGGCTTTAGATGTTCATGAAAGCTTGTTGTGTCCTAGTCTGTCGTCAGTCGTATTACTTATGTCAGTGCACCAAATTATATTATTGATACCACTTTATGAGTTCACTCACAATTATAATTGGTAGTAAGATTGATAGATAAAAGTCTAAAATTCTCCAATCATTGATTGCAAAGATGTCAGTATATTGCTATATCTTCCCTGATTCAAAGTCACTAGAAAAAAGCATATTATCAACTAATAAAACTTGAAAGTAACGTTTTCTCAAAATTTATATATATGATACAGGAAGAGACCGGACAGGATGACGAAAAAACATTTTCGCATTGAAATACTTTAGTTCTACCGGACTTCAAATTTCATAATTTTTATTTTTTTTTATTTTTAGGAATCATGGTTACTCTCCATGTTGGAGCAGTGGTTTCTTAGAACCACTGAAGAAGGCAGTCAAGTGCGTAGAGAGCAGTCTTTATCCCGGTCGACACAATCCAGTCACACGTCGTGCCTCTCCAGTGGAATTACTCGGCATACGTGCCTACTACATGGAAAGACCTGTCTCCCCACTCGTCAAATCCTTCCACCATGCAAGAACATCAAAAGGAAGTTACCGAGATACGACCATCGAGAGTGAAACACAAAAGGAAAGAGGGTCTGTGGTGCTGTTTAATAACTGTGTTGGATCCATTTCGCTCTTCTTCAGTTGTAGTGGTCAAGATCTTGCCATTATAAGCTGGTTTGGTTATCTAGACTATGATACTGGTTCCAGGTGGTATTTTGTGAAAACGAGCAGGAACTTTCCAAATTGTGTTGTACCTGAGAAAAATGTTTCAGCCCCACGTTGTATGCTAAGGAAAATGGGATCATTTGGATTCCATAACTTCCAGACTTGTGAATGAAATGTATGCCGTGTCTTGACATTCGTCAGTTATCAATTCTTATATATTTATCATTTCTTTAGTGAATATTGTAATACATGAACTGTATTTGTAAATATTTTATTATAAACTGAATTGTTTTTCTAGGTATAAAGTCACATATCATGTACAATGTACAATTAAATTAACTACTTTGTAGACCGACCTGAAATTCACAATTTGATCTTTTGATTCTATGGCGGAACTTATGTTCTGTGACAATACCAATAATAGACCAACACACCTTCTATTTTTGAAGTCATAAAAAATATTTGTAACTTGTTGTCTTAACACTGATGCACATGTCTCGTCTTCTCGAAGTCCGTTCTTTTGGCTGAAATAAAATATTTGTTTGTAAATACTATAAACGACACATTTATTATTTTACCTGTGTGACGTACAAAATAAAATTGTCATGTCAGGTACATACAGCACAGTGTTGACTCAATCAATAATACTTGAGAGCAGTAGTCACAAGTTTTATGCTTGGAAAAAGCTCCAGACTACTTTGCTTTATCCTAATTTAAGGTAATATGTATGCATGTATTTGTTGAATTGGTATTGGAAATGTGGTATTTTTAAATAATATTTGATATGGCAAGGTTGTGCAGATACAAATATTTTAGTGTCACAAACTCAATTATGGGTCCGTAGGTGGTCTGTTGCAAGGCAAAATTTCTGTCCCATTCCAATATACCCTCATTTTCCAGTGGCAGTCTAAATTTCTCCGACTATCATCCCAGATGGACTCTATTGTATCAACCTACCTATTGTATTTATTACGAACTTGTTCTCGTCCTGAATATGCATGAAATATTTGCCACTGGACGTTAAGCAACCAATCAATCAATCAAACTCAATTACTATTAAAATCAGTGAATTATCAATGGTCTTTCCACCTCAATAATAAGAATGAAATTTTAAAACGATGTTAGAAAATGTCACTCCTTATCGATGTTATTTGATACCTTTAACTGATATTAAAAAATAAGATTAATAGGTATATGCAGAAAACTAAATTGTTAAATAATGAACGAGAGATTTTTCAGAAAAGGTCAAAATCTAGGACGTCAATTTGACTTCAATTTCAAGGTCATTAGTCAGTGATCTCAAATCAAAATACCCTCCTTTTCCGGTGGCAGTCCAAATTTCTCCGACCATCATCCCAGATGACCTCTTGTATCAACCTACCTATTGTATTTATTGTGAACTTGTTCTCGTCCTGAATATGCATGAAATATTTGCCACTGGACGTAAAGCAACCAACAATCAATCAATCAAATCAAGAGCCCAGTTCAATCACTTGTATGGTTGTGGAGAAATACCGATTTCAAATACAAAAAGGGAGAAAACTCCTGTAAGGAGTGACTAAAACACTTCGACTGAAATGGGTCGAAGTTGCCTTATCGTAAACAAATATTTGGAAAACTCATTATATCATTAACTGTACAGTTTCTTTTGAATATAAATTACAAGCAAAATTCAAAAATTTAGAATATATGACCTCAATTTCAAGGTCATAGGTCAGTGAACTCTCTTGATCAGGAGGTATGATGCTTAAAATAATTTCGACACATTCGCCTTCTTTGAATAAAAGGACCGCATCCTGTTACTTATTGCAATCTGAGGCTTTTGTAGTTGACTTTGTTATGAGTCAAATGAACAATAGCCAGATAATGTGATAAACATTAAAAACGACTTAAGGTGGTACCTAACACTACAGGGAGATAACTCTTTAAAGTCAGCATAACGTTTTAATTACGTTGTGTTGTTAATGGAATATTAAGCTTCTCAATGATCAAAATAAGTTTTTGACAAAATGCTATTTAACCAGTGTAATTTTTCTGATAAAACGGTTGGTTCAAAGTTTTTGAAATTTTTATATTTTTGTCAAAGGGTCAAACTAAATACTTTGTCAAAATTAAAAGAAAATTAAACGAGTCAAATTAATTTTAGTTCAGGTGTTAGGTACCACCTTAAGTATAATAACATTTTTATATTCTATAATAAATTCCAATTTCTTTTAAAATGCAACAATATTTGTAAATGGAACATTATTGATTAAATCATACATATTATTGACATTAAAATGCTTCTTACGAATATCAGCAAAGTCAATACAATTAATTAAAACATGTTTTTAATAGTATACTTGCAGTTGCAAGGTACACATTGTGGTTCATCTTCATTTTTTAAAAGATACTCGTGTGTTATTCTAGTATGACCAAAACGACATCAGTAATAACTAATTTGAATTATCTCTCGCCGCGATATAGACTTTTTGTGCTTATGCGTTGTAAAGCAACCAATAATCAATCAATCAAAAGAGGGACGAAAGATACCAAAGGGACAGTCAAACTCATAAATCTAAAACGCCATGACTAAAAATGAAGAGGAACAAACAGAAAAACAATAGTACACATGACACAACATAGAAAACTAAAGAATAAACAATAAATAAATCAATTCATGTGATTGTTTGAATTAAATTAGTTCTCCTAAAACTAAGCTAAGATTGACAGCTTGGAAGACCTTGAACTAATATTGGAAATTGGTCACGTTACAGTTTTATCCAATGAAAAGAAAGCTCGCGCAAGTCACTTTTGCGCCTCGTGTACAATCTGCGTATTTCATTTAGAAAGCCCGCCGCAGAAAGAGAAAAAAAAAATGGCAGAACTTCCCGATTTATTGGATTTTGAAGAAAGTTAACTCATAATAATGGCAGCTGAAATGGAAGACGATGTTCATTTATCACAAATTGCGGCCGAAATAGAGGAAGATATTCAATTATCTCAAGTCGCGACCGAAATCGAAGATATTATGAAGTTGGCAGTCTGTTCTCAAGGGATTGAGGCCGACTATTTTGACGATCTGGCTATTTCTCAGGCAGCAAATATATTGGATGTCAATTTGACAGTTTCACAAGCAATGAACGTATACGATGTTGAGGGCGAAGAAAATTTTGACATGGGAACATTTGAACTTGGTTATTTGGCCCGGGAACCAAATACCAGCGGAGTCGAAAACCCCATGAACCCAGGGATTAATCTTTTCTCTACATGTGTTTCTTGCGATGTGTTGTGTTACAAATGACTCTTTGCTTTGTGTTACAAATGAAACAAATAAATGTTCATGACCTTTCACTTTTTTTTTCTTTTTCCAAAATATTTCAGAGGCGGATATCTATCAAAAAATGGGGTGGAGCTTCAGCTATGGAATAACATGAACATGAATATGTTGTACCATAGCTAAGCTCCGCCTTTATTCCTTTGGATTCTTGTTGACCACACAATAAAAATAAAACAAATCCTCTTTTAATTCAGCAACACTATGCTGAAATTAAAGCCGATTATCTAGATTTTTCAACTGTATATACTGATGGATCAAAAGATGGTGATAGAGTTGCATCTGCTGCTGTCTTCAGGGACAGAGCTGCAACCCTCCGTTTACCATCTGATGCATCCATCTTTACTGCTGAAGCAGAAGCAATAATTTTGGCTTTGAAATTTATTGCTTCTTCAGATAAATCCAAATTTATTATATGTTCGGATTCACTTTCATGTTTACAAGCTATACGAAATACTAAAATTAAAAACCCAACAATCCTGAAAATTTTATATGTAATGAGGAATTTAAAAATTCTTCTGAAAGAAATAATATTTTTATGGGTTCCGAGTCATGTTGGAATCCTTGGAAACACAGCTGTAGACCTTGAGGCAAAGAATGCCCTGGGTGACCCTCTATCTAACTGTGATATACCATATACTGATTTTAAATCTAATATTAGAGAATATGTTTTTAATATATTGAAAAATAAATGGAGTAAAAGAGATGATTATAAATTGCATGAAATTAAACCTAGTTTAGGCAAACCTTTTGATAATATTATGTGCAGAAAAGATCAGTGTGTTATTACTAGATGTCGTATTGGTCATACTAGAATAACACACGAGTATCTTTTAAAAAATGAAGATGAACCACAATGTGTTCCTTGCAACTGCAAGTATACTATTAAACATGTTTTAATTAATTGTATTGACTTTGCTGATATTCGTAAGAAGCATTTCAATGTCAATAATATGTATGATTTATTTAATGATGTTCCATTTACAAATATTGTTGCTTTTTTAAAAGAAATTGGAATTTATTATAA
The DNA here is from genome assembly GCF_036588685.1 of Mytilus trossulus. Lineage (NCBI taxonomy): Eukaryota > Metazoa > Mollusca > Bivalvia > Mytilida > Mytilidae > Mytilus > Mytilus trossulus. Next base: position 86,544,401 of record NC_086377.1, on the reverse strand, counting down.
AATATAAAAATGTTATTATATTTAAATCGATTTTAATTTTTATCACGTTATTTTACTGTTGATTTTTATTTGTATATACTCAATTTGCTTTAGTCAATAATTTTAGTATACTGAAGGACTTTTTGTCTTATTTTAAAATATGCTTTAAATTGTAAAAATATTCGAATTAGCTCTCGCCGCGATATAGCCTTTTTGTGCTAATGCGGCGTAAAGCAACCAACAATCAATCAATCAATGTTGAGCTGCATATTTAATTAGCAAATATGGTACAACATAAATTTGCATATATTATACCATGGTTTTCCCTCGACACACTTTTTAAGCAAATTATTTCATTAAAACATCAAAGAAAAACATCAGATTTATGTTACAATAGTTATCAAAAGTACCAGGATTATAATTTTATACGCCAGACGCGCGTTTCGTCTACATAAGACTCATCGGTGACGCTCAGATCAAAATAGTTTAAAAGCCAAATAAATACAAAGTTGAAGAGCATTGAGGATCCAAAATTCCAAAAAGTTGTGCCAAATATGGCTAAGGTAATCTACTCCTGGGGTAAGAAAATCCTTAGTTTTTCGAAAAATTCAAAGTTTTGTAAACAGAAAATTTATAAAAATGACCATATAATTGATATTCATGTCAACACCGAAGTGCTGACTACTGGGCTGGTGATACCCTCGGGGACGAAACGTCCACCAGCAGTGGCATCGACCCAGTGGTGTAAATAGTTATCAAAAGTACCAGGACTATAATTTTATACGCCAGACGCGCGTTTCGTCTACATAAGACTCATCAGTGACGCTCAGATCAAAATAGTTTAAAAGCCAAATAAATACAAAGTTGAAGAGCATTGAGGATCCAAAATTCCAAAAAGTTGTGCCAAATATAGCTAAGGTAATCTACTCCTGGGGTAAGAAAATCCTTAGTTTTTCGAAAAATTCAAAGTTTTGTAAACAGAAAATTTATAAAAATGACCATATAATTGATATTCATGTCAACACCGAAGTGCTGACTACTGGGCTAGTGATACCCTCGGGGACGAAACGTCCACCAGCAGTGGCATCGACCCAGTTGTGTAAATAGTTATCAAAAGTACCAGGATTATAATTTTATACGCCAGACGCGCGTTTCGTCTACATAAGACTCATCAGTGACGCTCAGATCAAAATAGTTTAAAAGCCAAATAAATACAAAGTTGAAGAGCATTGTTTATTTACACAGACATGACAGATATGCCTATAATATACTGAACTTGCTAGCTAAAATTTCTTGTGGATTACTGATATTGATCATGTTGATATTGAAATATTCCTGTCATTGTTCCCATTTGGAAAAGGAGATACAAAATAATGAAGTTCAACTTAATTTTAAATATGTATTACATAGTGCGCCTTAAGCTTATTAAAATGTGTTTGGAAAATTTATTTTGTTTTAATTGTTGAATGAAGACATTACTACTGGTAAAAAAGGACGAGAATTATTTTGTTAGCATTTTAACTTCTTTTTTGAAGAAGTATATATGTTTGCACTAACTTTTGATTACTTTTCTCATATTGAAAATTTCATTTGATATATACATTGTACATGTATTATATTTGCCTTTTTCATATTTCAGGGATGAAGACCTGCAGTCAGACACCAGTTAAAAGTTACTTATAACTCATCATGGCCATTATGGAAGATCTGATTAAAATTTGTTTAGAAAGCTACCAAATATGTCCATGAAAATAGAAAAATGACAGCAATTTACACAATGCACCATACTAAGCTGAAGCATTGACTGTTTCAAAACCAAATGAATTGGTGCTGAAAGAGAGAGGAATATTATTAATTGGACAATTTAACTTCTATTCTTTTTCATCATTATTGAAGTTGATGTATACCATCTTAAAGAGTTTTTACTTCAGTTAAAAGGAATACCAAATATACGTCGTAAAGGCAGTTTGGAGATTTGTGAATATTCTTAAATAGGAGATTCAAACAGAATTTCAGTTAAAATATTGTATTTCACGGATGTCAAAAATGTAATTTTATGTCTCTTTCATGAAATGTTTTTAAAAATCTGCAATATCTAACCAAGACGAGTGAGAGATCTACAGATAGACATATGATATTCTGTTGAACTGTAAACATGGTAAAGGGGAATTTTGAAATATTCATTGACAAGATTTCTATGAGTGTTTTCTTATTTTTATGGCAATTACAGGAAACCGATATAAAAATAATTCAATATAAATATTAATCCTAACAGAAAACCTACAGATATCATACATGAATGTACATAATATACAAATTACATCATGTACATTGTACATGTACAAATGTAAGCATGCAATTTACTGATGCACCATCTATGGAGTTACATGTATATGTAATTATAAAAGTAAGAATATGACATACATGACATATGATTGCCAATGAAACAACTCTACATCAGAGAACAACTAGTCATATACATGTATTAGCCACCAGACATGCCAGAGAACAAGAAAATCATATTTTGTCATGGTTTAATATTTCAATCTCATTTCATAACACAGACTATACAGGTTTACAAAATGTTCAAAAGCATAATAAAGTGTTTTGATTGCAGTTGTTGGTCATATTGATGTTGGCCTTCAATACTGAGCAAGACCTCTACAAATCATAATGTAACATCCACAGAATGTTTGAACCAAAAAATGTTGGATATTTTTCTTTGCTTGCATTTATCATGTACATGTAGCTGCTCTTTTGTACATATTATGTACATTTACATACATGTTCATATGCATTTAATTTTCTACTGGTATACATAGTATACTTGGAAACTTGTGATTGAATATTTCCACAGTATAATTATATCTAGCCAGATTAGCAAAAGATGTTGGATATACATGTACCGCATTATATTACCATATGCATACATAAAACATTTCATGTACAATGTATGGCAATGAGACAGCATTCCCAACACTCAGACAGAAATTACTTTCTTCATATTTTAAATTTGCATGTATCATACATGTAATTATGTTGTACAGCTAGAATTTGATTAAAAAAAGATGATGTGGTATAATTGCCAATGAAGTTTTGATTAACAATTAAGTCGTGTTATTTTTTGTGATTGGGTCAGGTAAAGATTAACCCCTGATGTTTGGTAGGCAGTAGTTTTATAAGGGTTAACATGTGCATACATTGTATCATTTTATTACTTTCCTACTGACTATTTTGTCCTGTCCCCTATAATGCTATATCATGGAAATCGATTCATTCTGATTGATCTGACACTTCGGGATTGTGGTTATGTATAAATTATATTAAGTTAGTTATTTCTGTATTTATATATATATTCTGGTACATAAAATTTCTTCTATTTCTTTTATTCATTTTTGCGCCTGTCCCAAGTCAGGAGCCTCTGGCCTTTGTTAGTCTTGTATTATTTTTATATTAGTTTCTTGTGTACAATTTGGAAATTAGTATGGCGTTCATTATCACTGAACTAGTATATATTTGTTTAGGGGCCAGCTGAAGGACGCCTCCGGGTGCGGGAATTTCTCGCTACATTGAAGACCTGTTGGTGACCTTCTGCTGTTGTTTTTATATTTGGTCGGGTTGTTGTCTCTTTGACACATTCCCCATTTCCATTCTCAATTTTATTTACGCTGAAATTAAGACGGTACTAAGATCCAATATCAGCAAATTGGAACCAAGATACTGTTACAAGTTATCTACAAAAACTCATCATAGATGGATACCAGAATATAAATTCTGGCGGTTTTTGCGCCAGACGCGCGTTTCGTCTACAAAAGACTTATCATTGACACTCGAACCAAATGAAGTTAAAAAGGCAAATAAAGTCAAATAAAATTGAAAAGGCCAAATAAAGTAAACTTAAAGTAAAGAATGGCTCTGGTTTTGTAAAAGTTGAAACCTTTCATATCATATTAACGTATACCATAAACATTATTTTCACGAGCATTCATATTTATGTAATAGTTACCGCTGTACTACATTAAGCACCCAACTTGCATTCATGTTTATGTAATAGTTGTCGCTGTACAACATTTAGCACCCATCTATCCAGTTGTAGGTGCCGGCATTTTGAAAGTTGAAAATTGTGTTCAAAAGTTTCTATCAGTGAAAAATGGTAATCTTCTGGGGAACCAATATTTAGATAGTCCCTGTTTTTTTACTTGATATTACCACTAGGGGCTTCGATGGTAATGGTACATTAAAATATTCTGATCCCTAATTTGATGATATAATATTCTGTGCCATCAGAGAACAGAAGAAAAATTATCCATGCCTTTTAGTGTTAAATTTTGAACCAGACAAGTTGATTAATAGCGATGAAAAACTTAATAAAAGTGTTAGTGCTTCGACAAAACAACCTCACTCCACTTTAAAAGTTAAACGTTTGGACTGGTTATCATACACGTAGCTCCATTAGAGGTTCTAAATCAACCACTGTTTTATAATAGTAAACAAAAGGAATATATTTTTTTTGTATTAAAGGATATTATTGTCCCGTATTTGCATTTTGTTATTTGGGTATTTTTAAGTTATCGTACGACAATCGACTTTGAGCAAACTAAAAGTACACATGTACATCCAGTCAGAATGGGACGTGCAAAGAGAAGCCACACTGCCAGCTGCATGATGTTTTTTTTTCCATTTTTGGCCGTACACTTATGTTGCTCTCGAAAAAACAGTGCAATGTAAAACGCTGAATTTTTAGTAAAGAATTCACCTACAGAACGCTGAAACTGAAATTTGAAATTCAAGAAAAATAAGAACGAAACAATTAAAGAGGTGTTTGACCAATGTGAAGTTAATACATATTTAAATCCATCTATAAGAGAAACTTTGTCCTCGGAAGTTGAATCTTACGTTTCTTCGTAATTTGTATGTTAACAACCTGTTTAAAAATTATCGATTTTTGTTGTTGCCAGTGAGAAATATTTCATGAATGTTCCGGAACAAATTAGCAATAAATGCAACAGGGAGAGAGTGTGCATAATGAAGACATATAAAACCTTTCAAATAGTTTATAAGTTGAGGTCTGAAGCTGGCGTATGATAGTAACTGCTAGCCTTATATAGTAGTCCTTTGTTATTTTATTATCATTGTCATGTTGATTAGTTTCTTAGTTTGTTTTCTATTTTGACATAGGACTTGTATTTCCTATTAAAGTGCGTTTTACTGTTCGTATTACTGTGTGTTTTTCATTCTTTATTGGCTAGAGGTATAGGGGGAGGGTTGTGATCTCACGAAGCATGTTAAACCCCGCCGCATCTGTGCGCCTGTCCCAATCCAGGAGCCTCTGTCCTTCTAAGTCTTGTATGATTTTGATTTTAGTTCATTGTTATATATTTCGGAGTTTAGTATTACGTCTATAATCACTGAACCAGTACATTTTTTGTCTAGGGGCAAGCTGAAACACACCTAGCACAACTTTCATTGCAACGCTATATATTAAGTATTCCTTCCGTATCATTTCTTGGAACTGAAATAAATCATAAAAGACAATATATTATCATCATGGCTTTTGCAATCGATAAACAAGAAAGGAAAACGTTTTAAGTTGTATACGACCGAAGCGCTTTTTCTGGATCTACCTTCATCAGGAACGTCAAAAAGGCGAATAATACTATATGGTTTACTTCGAGTTGGTCATTTTTCACTGATACTTCTAAATGTTGGGCACTGGGAACACAAAATAGCTTTGAATTATTTATCTAAAACGCTAAACCTTATATAAGAGATTTAAATCAACGTAGTTGATTCCGGTTTAAATAGGTTTAATTATATTTATTTTTGATAGATGCACAACCTTAAAATTTCAGGATACTGTTATCCCATGTGATGTCTAATATGTTTCATAAAAAAAAAAACGACTTCTTCCTTTCATTATTTATTTTGTTATTAAGAATAATTTGATATATTTCATGCTATTAATTTATAACTAAGAATAGTTCTTATCAGAGCCGTGTTTACATCAGTGATTACAGGTACCCCTCTTGTCGCCCCTTTATACTTTTGATATTTTAAGCAAACACTTAAAAATTAAACATTCAAAAAGTGAAATAATCAAAGTTGCGAGTAAGGTTTAGTATTTTAAAAGTTTGATCAAGTTTCTAAAATATCAAATTTATAAACGATATTTAGAACTTTGATATTTTAATAATTTGGTTAAAATTTCAAAATTTCAAAACTTAAACACAATTTGAAATTTTGATATTTTAAAACTTTGATCAAAATTCCAAAAATCTAAAATTTCAAAACTTTTTAAAACTTTGAATTGATAAGTGTTACACGGACCCTACCTACCCTATTTTTATTTTCAGCATGTGACAGTTAACAGACATACTTTTTTGTTTGAATAGACATACTTTTTTGTTTGGGCTTAAAATACAAGATATTTAATATCCTTAAAATTTGTGATATACCAGTTTTGTTGATATTTACAAAACATGCTGTCCCTATGTATATTGATGCTTCTTAATTTTGGAAAAAGATACTGTAATCAAGATAAATAATTCATGTAGTTCCTATATTATCAGTAACTTTACTTTGGGGTTGACTGAATGAAGGCACTAACAGCAACTTTATTCTTAGTGTGAAAAATGTTTAGTACTTTAGCACTGAAGGAACTACAAGACAACAACATTCAAAACCAAGGAGAAAACAAGCACTCATTAAACCAAAAGCCATTAACAACCACAGTAAAAACGAGGTACTTTGATCGCTCCTTGAAAGTTTATGTTTAGGTATTTGAAACCCTAAAACCCCCAAAACTGATTTTAAACAATAACAAAACAGGAGATGCACAATGGCTTTATACTATGAAGAATCTGGGAAAGTTTCATTAAATTATAATAGGTGGTTTAGGAGTTGCGGATACAACAAAAATGCAACCATGTATCATCAATGTTTTCAATCCAATTTTTATTTAAGTAACAAAAGTATGTTGATACATTTTTATTTTATTTTTCAGAAGGACAGGCAGTGTTCAATAAACTCTCAAAGTAGATGAAATGTGTGTCCAAAAAAATTCACAAGGCCATTGATGCTTACAATATGATTGGGGATTCCTCTGATGGCTTACCACAAAAATATCAGTTTTTATAGTATCAAAGATATTGACAGTGAAATATATAATTTCATGAAAGATTTTGAGGTTGTCTCAGACATTCCTCAATCTATCAGATAGATGCATTGAAGAGCAAAGATTTCTTAAACAAGAAATGATATCTGTAATTAAATGGTGCAAACATCAGTACTTAAAAGTTAAAGAAAAGTTAGGAGAATGTCCAACTTCAGGAGGTACTGCGTTTTTGGATAAAAGAAGGGATGTATTATGAAATGATATGTAGGTTAAACAATCAATTTTCAGAATACATTGGGGACATGTCGGTTGACATTGTGTTTACAAATGGTGTTTTGGCTGATAACTATGAAAAAATGCAACAGATGTTGAAAAATGTAGCTTTGATGGAAGATTTGATAGTAGAAGACGTTGAAAGTGATTATGAGGAGGAGAGTGGTGAAGAATTAAATGAAGACTTATAAATTTATATATGATTATTATATTAGCTGTTCCAAATTGATTGATTATGTAAAAATGATTTCCAACACAATGTGTGCTAGGATTTCAACAGAAAGTTATGTTTATATATGTTTGTTAATATTCTATCATCATTGTCAAAAAAAAATGTTTATCTAATTCTGGAAAATCATGTCAAGGTTTCAACATAGCATTTTTGAAATAGTATCAACTTTTTTCAAACTATCGTTCCTTTTTTTTATTTTTAGGTTTAACTCAAAAGGTAGATGAGTTTCAAAAATACGTTTTTTAACTATTTTAGATATTGAATGTATCTTCAAATACTTAACTAATTGGATGATAAAATCATGATTGTCATCAAACTATAAAGTACATAAGAAGTTACTATACTACAGGTCTATGTTTCACTTCCCAAAGGGAAAAACAATTGTTTTATAGTAGAAAATTTGATTGTTTTTAAATTCACCTTGATTGGAAGATAACTAAATGAAACGTGCTCTTCAATTATTTATTTATTAATGACGTTATTAATAATGGGGGGGGGGGGGAAGAAGTGGAGTCTTTTTATGTGTTAAATATATTGATTTTGATATTGAAAATTAGGAATGAAAGCTGTAGAACGTGTTAATGCTTATACTTATTGTCTATAGTATTAGCTAACCTTATATAGCAACATTGTACCAGTGTTCTATGATCTAACTCAAGATTATTTTTGTTCATTAATGCTATCTTTTCATTAATACCTGTTGCAAAACTTTTTTAGCAGTTGTTAATGTATTTTTTTTTTAACTCAAATAAAAAGCATTTTTAACATAAATAATCTGTAATTTCTAAATGTTAATTAAGATCACTGGGTGCCCTTCCATTATTTTTGAGTGCATTTTAAATTAAAGAGTAACTTAATTTCATCAATTTGAAATTACGGTTAACAGTATTTACTGTAAGGGCAGACTAGAGAGAATTTGTACCATGACCAATTTTGAATAATAAAAAGAAACATTTAGATTTTAGCACACATAACCACTGGCCCCATTTTTTTTTTAATTTTGAATTATACATAATAATCATCAATACATGTATATTATGAAGCAATATTTGATACAATATCTTTTCAAATGACACATGTTGTATGAAACAGCCTGCCTCTTGCCACTAAAAGAGTACAGATTTAGGGCATCCAATATGTACTAACAAGTCTACGTCCCGTATGTTAAGACCCATACTAAAATAACTATAGCAATCACACATCGGGTCCCTCTTTCTTTCAGTTTGCAATTCTTTTAAAATTCTATCTTTTGGGGGTTGGTGTGTACTTTTATGGAACGTTTCTATGTATTTATTATATGGGTTATTTGCCTTTACTCCAAGACGGAGCAAAAAAAATATATTTAATTTGAATTTGAATTTTTTTTTTGGCATTAAGTTTTAATTGTCTGAAATACCTGCAACCAAACATCTATTTTTTGTTATCTTTATTTGAATAATTGTAGACATCAAAAATGTATAAATAAAAACATGCTTCTTCGTGTATGATATGCAATAAATATTTTAGACTTTACCATGTTTACTAATTGAGCAAATCAATCTATTTGCGAGAAAACGTGTCTATGATATCAACATGGTCATCCGCGAGAAATTACATGCGACATTCTTTTTACACAAAATGCCTCAACACGCAGTGCGTTAGCAATTAGACAGGTTTGATGGCTATAAGTAGGATCACCAAATTTGTAGAAGATATAAAAAAGAAGATGTGGTATTATTGCCAATGAGACAACTATCCACAAAAGACCAAAATGACACAAACATTAAAAATTATAGGTAACCGTGCGGCCTTTAACAATGAGCAAATCCCATACCTCAAAGTCAGCTATAAAAGGCCCCGATAAGACACTGTAAAACAATTCAGACGAGAAAACTAACTGCCTCATTTATGGAAAACAAAATTATTAACGAAATGCAAATACAAACTCATCAGATAGACCAAAAATACAAGTGGACGTGACCGGGTACTTATACATCCCGACACAAAAAGACACAATGAACAGTTCTAAGAGTACTCGCAGTTATCTGAAAGCTAGTTCAAAGCCAAAGGTGTGTTTTCTACTGGAATCAGAATGCATGGCAAACAGTAAATGCCGTCATTTCCCATCGAATATGTAATCAACCTAAACTGTTCATACCACTGGTGTTGGCAGGAACGTTTGCGTTTACCACTTTTCTTGTTTGTGTCCTTACACTCCTGTGATAAGCAGCCAAAGATAACATTATACTTTTCTGAGATTTTGTTGGTGATGTATAAACTTCTGTGCTGAAGTAGATGGGATAATCAGGTTCAATAATTTCTTTGAAATACCTTATATGGCATGCATTTGATGTTAATAGAATCTATTTCTGTGTCAGGCTGTTCATCTAATGTTGTGAGCTGTAATAAAGTTGCAAAGAGTGTACATGTGCAATGGTATACGTTGACATTCCCAACATTTCTCCTTGTCATGTGAACAAAAGATGACTCCATTAAACATCCAGTGGTCATGTTGACGTCATTCAAACAGAGGACATCGATATCTGATTCGTGAACACGCCAAAATAAACCTCCAGTTTCAGTTTGTGCTGTTTTATACTTTTCATACAAGGAATTGTCTGAAGCCCTGTTGTGTGTTGAAAAGAGAGGATTAACAGTTCGAAGGTTTCTTAAAATATCCTCTTCATTTAAAGCTTTGCGTTTAGGTCTTACTTGTCTCGGAGTAGAATTTTGCATATTTTCCCCAATGTTGATGTTGTCGTCATTGATGTTCTGGCGCGAATTTGCTGGGGAACTCTGGGTTACGAAATTTGTCAACTAATCTAAAAATAGCAGAGTAGTTGGATTCTCTGTGATGGTAAAGTATCAGATTACGAAGAGAAGCAGGCTTATATTTCTCAGTGGAATCGCGGATAGATAACATTCTCCCATAGCCAACATGAGCATGGGTTCCCTCATTCCAATAGCGGCCATTTGGTAGGCCGGAAATAATTTTGCACTGGTCATATAATGTGTATTTTGAGCTGGATGGTGGATCAAAAATAAATTTAAATTCTGGATTCTCAACAGGGACTCCTTTAGAACGGTAGTTATGTATGGTATTTTCCCATATATGGAGAATAGGATGAAAGACTCCTGAGGCTTCGAGAAATCTACAAAAGAAATATTTAGTTTCAATCATATTACGGTAGATATGTTTTAGGTTAAAGTTTCAGACAACTGAAAATATAATATTCTACAGATATAATATTTAATATATGAAATAATATAACTGTAAAGTATCTTTTTTTTAACATGTTAAACTGGTCTCAAAGATTCTCCTTTAATAGCATATATATATCAAAAACAAATACATTATATATTTTTTTCTTATCTGATAAACAACTAGAGGCTCTAAAGAGCCTGTGTCGCTCACCTTGGTCTATGTGAATACTAAACAAAGGACACAGGTGGATTCAAGACAAAATTGTGGTTTGGTGATGGTGATGTGTTTGTAGATCTTACTTTACTGAACATTCTTGCTGCTTACAATTATCTCTATCTATAATGAACTTGACCCAGTAGTTACAGTGGAAAATGTTAGTAAAATTTTACAAATTTTTTGAAAACTGTTAAAAAAAATGACTATATAAAGGGCAATAACTCCTTAGGGGTCAATTGACCATTTTGGTCATGTTGACTTCTTTTTAGGTCTTACTTTGCTGTACATTATTGCTGTTTACAGTTTATCTCTATCTATAATAATATTCAAGATAATAACCAAAAACAGCAAAATTTCCTTAAAATTACCAATTCAGGTGCAGCAACCCTTCGGGCCAGGTGAGCTAAAAATGTATTTACATTTCTTTTTGATGTTCATTTTTCTTAAACTTGCATTATATTTTTCAGAACAATTAAACATATTAATAAACAATGTTAAAAGCTATTCCACAATAGGAGAAAAAACAGCTTAAATTACATAATTAGTAAAATAGAATGTTTGAGGACAAAAATACACCTTCTCATATTTTGCTATTGTCTGCATGCTGTGGTTCTTATCATTGTGTATGAGTATCACAAGAATTGGATGAGTAAAACTTAAGTTAGAGAGAGCAGAAATAAAAATTGGGATGGATGGATGGACTGTAAAAGGTAACACACAATGCTTCTTTCACCCTAAAGCAGGGGCATAACAAAAGTATGGTAAATATATCATGTATATAGATTCAAAGTGTCATTTTTTTTTTTTCATTTACACACTAAACTTTTAAACCAATAATATTTTTCTTCAATTACTCCTGCAATAAAATAAATTAATACATAGTTGAAAATTGCAAACTGAATAAAAAGATAAATTTATATCTAATTTTAACAAGTATTCCTCAGAGAAAAACTAAGAACATTAATTGATACAAGTTTCAATTCTGAAGATCTCAATTATACCTGGCTTTTTGAGTATTGTTTTCTTTGTGCGAGTTATGTTTGATAACATTTACCACTGTTCCTAGTAACTGGCAGGATTCTGTTGAGGTTTGCGCCTTTGCCATCAACTTTCTGTGTGAATTAAGAATACTGGTTTTATTTCTTTCAAACAGGTTGACGTATCGTCTTCCAGTATCTGAACCAGGATTACCTACAATAATAAACAATAATCTCATTCTTTGAAACTAGCATTATAAAATTACGGTGTAACTGCTGTTGAGGACAGAATAGTGTTTTTGAATGAGAATATTATCTAGAAAAAATACACTAGAGAAATATCTCTTATCAGACGATTGATTGCTGTTGTTGACTCGCCCTAATTAGCTTTAACATGTAGGTCCAGGTTAAACATACCTTGCTGGGTTCAAACTTACAACCTCAATGTTGACAGGATAATTATCACATTAAATCACTAAACTGCTGAAGCTCCCATTTTACAAAATTCAAATTGGAGCATGCATATGCAGAATATTCTTAATAACTTAAATCACAATCCTCTTTAAAAATAGAAAAAATAAATTATTGGAAGCAGCTTTTAAATCATATCATTTGTATTATAAAAAGCTCGAAGTTTTTTATATGCTGTTCATATATAATTATGTATGTCTGTTTATGTTTTACTTGCTTATGGCTTTATTTTTTTATTTATCATAAATTGGCTTCTATGTTTCATCTTTCTCCATAGTTTGGTACCATCTATGAAGCTTATCAATTTTGAGGCTGAACATGGAATTATGACCAATGCAGTTGTCTTTATTCAGTGTATATTTTAAAATAGTAAACTTGCTTAAAGAATGATGACTTCTTTTTCTTTCTAACTTAAGGGTGTATCTTCTGTGGTACTGCTTTATATCATCTTGAGTGGAAACTTGCAACCAAACCAGTTTTGTCATATCCAAGACAAGCTGAGACATTCCTAGTGACAAAAAATAAGAAACTTATTTCTGTAAATGTTACAACAATGAATTAATATATTTTTTCACAAATTGAAATAATGCTAAATGTTACTGATTCGACAAATTTATCTTAACACTATGCAGAATTTGTAAAAAAAAAAAAAAAATATTCATATAAAGTTTTATTCACCATTAACTTTTTTTTCTAGATTTCCTTATTCACAATCATGGTATGTTAACAGGACCTGTTATAAAACTGCATGATGTGTTAACATTTTTAGAGGCATTTAATTGTATAATGTTGATAGTGAAAACTGCTCTAGAACTGATATAAATGAGTTTCCTTCAAAAATATAAATACCTGAAAAACATGATAATCATGAGTTGTATGGCTAAGAACCATGATTAATCATATGATATAAAATAGTTTATAAACATTCCTTATTTTTTTTAGATTAATTGCACACCTTACTCAAATAATGTTATAACATAGACATATTACAAATATGAAAACAATGTAAAAAAGTAAAAAAAAACTCAATGGGAAAAAACTAAGGACAATTGTCATGATTGTGTAGATCACTGTGTATGAATTTACATGGTACATGTAGATATGAACAATAATGAAGCATACCCTCAGATAAGAGATATCCCTGAAGAACTCCACTTTCAAAAAATCTACAGTAGTAAACATCATCAAGCTTAAAGAAGGAGCAGTAAAACTCTCCATCAGTAAGGGAGGGTGATGACAGATCTAACATGGTTTTCTCTAACTGAAATAAAAACGGTGTTTCTGGTGAAGTAAAGTCAGCAGCGGCCAAAGATTCAGAACATTTTTCTTCTAGATACACAGCTCTTGAGGCAATTTCTAGATTCTTCTTTAAGCTGACTTTCCATTCTACAATGAATTTTGATTTATACGGTTTACTTATTCATTTTAACAATAGATTTTTTACCTAGAAGCAACATGAATTTCATTTAAAAAATGTAAAGATTTTTGCAATAATAAAACCATTTAAAATATATGAAAGATGATATGTTTGTTAACCTTATATCATGTAGAACATTGACATGTCAGTTAGCTAAGTTTTTATGCTGATTTTACTCAGAAAATGTATTGTTTATCTTTTTGTTTCAAGTTTAATAAATATATAGTAATGCTATCAATATAAAAAAAAAACAATTAAAAATACTGCACATACATGACATATATTTCTACAATTTATGTTATTCATGAATTACCTCTGTCTTCCAACTGTTGCAAAACTGAAGATGATGGACATGCTAATTCTGGTCTAGTTGAGCGTACTCCAAAAGTTTCCTATCAAATAAACAAAAAATAAATTTAAAAATGAAAATTTTCTTACTACATGTTACTGTGTATAATTTCAGCTTACGCCCCAAAAGGTAATAAGCATTTGTTATATGCCACATAATAACTTATCATAGCCAAGCTGCTGACATTTTTCACTATCTACTAAATAAAGAACTAGAATAAAGCCTTAGTAAGGTGTGACTCATAATATTTTTAGAAAGGCACTTGGGTTTAATTGATTACTGATTATACATGGACACATGCAAGTAACTGATCTTTAGATAAAATTAAAATTAATCAAATAGAAGCACAAGTTTTTTTAGATGAAATACAGAAAATGTTCCTCTGCACACGCACCTGTACATCGTTTTATTGTTCAACTGATAGGAATTCAAGAAAGAACCCATTAGATCTTGATGAAACTTTAAGAAAACTTTGAAAACCACAGTTAATTGTTTCTCCTAAGCAAAGGGTTAGGAATTACTAGAATTTAGGCAGGACCCCATTGGAAATTTAGTGTTCCCTTTTTTCAGTCAGATTGATGCAAAATGTTTAAACTTCATTATCATGATTATAATAAATTAAAAGATATGATTGCGGAAAAATAGATATGGTGGTGTTATAATTCCTCTAATGTCTATATGTTTAGTATTGTTAAAAACTCCATTTTAACAAAAAACAATATTTCAACCAGATTTGCTATTTTCCCCAACTATCATGTGTAAGCAAATAAACAAATGATCTTAAAAGGAAGGGGAATGTAGCACTCATTTTAAACTTATTAGATGAAGCTGAGAAGCAGGTATTCAATCCTGACTGTTGCCTTTTCCCACTTCCTACTTTAGTTAATATATATATAGAATAACCATACATTGTCTCGAAATATCAATGTTATTTGTAAAAGGCTTAGAAACAGGTATAAAGCGAGGCTGTGCCAAGCATTTCTAGCTGTTTCGAGCCAATACAAATAACTTTTATATTTAGAGACAATGTATGGTTATTCTTTATACTGCAACTGTATAACTGTTCTAAATGAAGTATTAAGGGTAAAACCCATCATTTCTTTATTTTGAGCAGAAGACATCAAATTTCCACGAACCTGTATGTTTTATTGACGTCGTAAATATTTTATAAAATTTTAATGTCAATGAATATAACATTCATTGACATTAAAATTTTCTTCAGAAAATTTCAGTAAAAATATGTAAACTTTAAAAAAATTGACAATATGTCGAAAGTAGTATTTAGTACATATGTGATGCCCAACATAGATGTGTAAGCATTGTGTTTTAGTTTAATAAAATATAAGACAATAACTTCGAGAGGATAACCGCACTTCAGAATAAAAGCCCAAAAAAGAGACAAAATGTATGTTATGTATGTAACTATGTATGTGCCAGTACCAAGGCAGGAGCCGGTATTTCAGTGGTTGTCGTTTGTTAATGGGTTACATATTTTCTTTTCATTCAACATTTTTTTAAACATAAATTAGACTGTTTGTTTTCTCGTTTAAATTGTTTTACATTTGTCATTTCTGATCCTTTTATAGCTGAATATACGGTATGGGCTTGCTCATTGTTGAAAGCCATACAAGAACCTATAGTTGTTAATTTCTATGTCTCTTGTGGAAGGTGTCTCATTTATGGCAATCATAACACTTTTTTTTTTATATACACCATATGGAGAAGTGGAGGGTCGTGTCATGTTTTTTTAAACTCTATTTTCCAAATCTGGAACCTGATGTTAGTTGGTTGGTTATCGTGATGTAGTGATTCTGGTTTTTTATAATTAGGTTTCCAAGTTTTAATGTCTTTATAGCTTGCTGTTCAGTGTTAGCCAGGTCTCTGTGTCGAAACCTTTACCTTTGATCTGTAATTGTTTACCTTTACAAATTGTGACTTTGATGGAAAGTTGTCTCATTGGCACTCATACCATATCTTCTTACACCTATCTATATCTATTTATTTCTTTTAAAAGCATTTGTGTGTGACAACTGCTTAGGAGGTATTTCCCTGTCTTGCCAAGTAAACATTTTCCTCTAATTTTTTTACATCCAATAACAAAGGGAAATAATCCAAATTTACAAAATTACGGGTTAACTCGGCCCAGGATCAACTCGAACCACGACAAGACAAAACAGCACACTCAAAATCATGTCACAAAAAATAAAATGAAAATATAAAATAATATGGAAATACCGACTTACCTACCCTAAATTTTTGTAAAGCATGTAACCTTAACAGACATAATATATATATTTTTTGGCCTAATAATAAAAAAATGTTTTTTTATAAATTATTTACAAACTAAAAAAACCAAACTTTTTGTTACCTGTCATGCTTGCGTAAAACATATATGATATTAAAGTTGGGTCTAAAAAAACACACATTGGCGGCAATGGCCTTGTTTATACATGTAAATAAATACAACCATTAAACCATTCTAATGTATCGAGAATTGGTACTTACAGAACATTAGTTATTTCTAGACTATTCTGCAGAATAACAATCCTGAAGATGTTTGAACCAATAGTTTGTGAAGTTAGCGGTCAGTGTAACAAGTTGTCAAGTTGTATTTTGCCAATGTATGAAAGAATTCGAGACGGTAATGCAGTGTTTGTCGTATGTTTCTATATACTATATTTGTTTGTTTCTTATTCATTTTGTACATTAATCAGGTCGAGAGATTTTTCGTTTGTTTTACAATATCACTTCGTGAATTGAAGACTATGTAGTATTAATTTTACTCATTGTTGAAGCCTGTACGGGACGTTTTGGTAATTTATGTCTCATTTGGAGGGTTGCCTCATTTGCAATCATATCACATCTTCCTTTTTTTATATGGAATACTTTTGAAGTTTGTGGTACGTTGCAAGGAAAAAAAGGTGATATAGGTACAAAACTTATAATGTTATAGATATTAACCAGTCTGAGAGTAAAATACGCATCAACAGATAATACTATATGGAAGCAGTAATAATTGTGAAGAAAAAACCCAAAAGCAACGAATAGTCTATTATAAAACCTGAAGTATCCGCAATTCAATTTGAGGTCATATTTGACTGTAGTGTTCTATTGTTTTGATTTGATACCTCACCTAATATGATAGTTTAAAAAATAATTTTAAAGTATTGTCCTGTATGACGCTTGATTTTTACCTGAAATTGAAATTTTTCAAAAGGTTAAGGTGCTCTAAACATTTTATAGGTTGAAAACTTAATTTTTGAAGTTTTGTTTATAAAACGTCGTTTTAGGATTTTTTTGATAAAATAAATCATAATGATAAGGTGTTTGTATAATAACAAACATTAATAAAGCCAAAACAGTATCATTTGTATTTATGTAGAGTTTAGAAATAGAAAAAAATTGTCAAAATTGAAACCCTCCCAAATTTTCAAAGATTTTCACATATGATCTTTGACCCCAATTAAAAAAAAATGTGACCATACCAAGTCCTGACGACAGGCATATTGTTATAGTACACGATTTCCTCTTTCCAATGATATATTATATAGGTGTGTGTTCGGTGGGGAGATTAAATTCAAAAAAATCTACCTTCAGTCACCGCACTAACAACAGATATTAATCTGAGACACCTTGTTATTTTTGTACTTACTGGGTTAGGGACCAATTGTAAACGTTTTTTATTTATGTCTTAATACTTTCTCAATCTTCTATTTCCTGTTCCATCCCATAAAAAGAACAGTAACAACAATACATTACTAAATTCGCCAGTGTACTAGTATTCATTAGGAAAGTTCATGCTACGTACACACTAATTACACACTAATTATCTAAGCGTTATAGGAATTTTACACCTAGGGATTATAATCATTTAAACAAGCCGAATCAACAATATAAACAAAAATCATGTAAATCAAAACTTGCCGGGCTGAATAAGAAGAAGAAGATTCACCATCAAACATCCGATGTTCATAGAACCCTTTCCCAGTACTGTAAAAATTTAAAAAAGAAGTTTTGAATATCTACGATTGGAAAATATGCATGTTGAAACATAAGATAATAGTTAAAAATGTATGCAAATCCTTTTTTGTTTACGATAATAAATACAAATTTATCATCCGAAAACGAAAAAAAAAAAAGAAACGAAAGAAGAAGTAATGTGTTGCATGTTGAAAAGAAACATTTTCATTCAGGCGAGAATAAACTTGGAGATGTTTACCCCCCAAAAAAACCTCCAATAGTTGGTAAAATGATGTTCATATTGACATATAAAATTACAAGAAAAGAAAAGAAACTTACGAAACTTTGGGGTGAAAAGTTGTCCCGAAATGAATTGGGCTACTTTCCACCCCTCTCTCCTCCTCACCAAATCCTGGCATGTCTTCGAGGAATCTATTCATTTGTGAACTGTAAGGAATAAAAAGATAAATCATTCATCACTAATTGAAATGTATTTTATGATATTGAAAAGACAAATTGTTTCAATCGTTCAAAATATTAAATTAGTTATTAATGAAACTTTAGGTTGAGTAAAACGAATGTGTGCAAAATAATTTCAACAAAGGAAAATTCAGGTAGATACTCACTTTGAAATGGAATCTCCATCAAAGGTATCAAAATTTCCTGCCATTTTTCTTCTATCTGAAATAGACAGATTCATACCGGTGAGATTCATCAGAACTACGAACAGTGAGACATTCATACACATCGAAACACGAATGGTTCATTCACAGATATTAGACAGAGTAAGAAAATTGTAACAAATAATATTTTATAAGAAAATCGAAGAAGTCGTAACAAGATCAATAAAAACAATCTGTTTTTGGTTGTTGTTATTTATTTCACATCTGAAGGTAATTAATTTAAATTAAAACTATCCTGTCAGCACTAAATTAAATTATTACAGCAAAAAAAAAAAAGAAATTCTTAAGATTGTAAATAAATATCGTCATCATGTAAAGAACTTACTTTTCTCTGAACAGGGAGTTTTTATTTAATTTGAAATACTGTAATTTTTCAGCTGTATTTATAATCAATCCATTTTTAGCTCACCTGGCCCGAAGGGCCAAGTGAGCTTTTCCCATCACTTGGCGTCCGTCGTCCGTCGTCGTCCGTCGTCGTCCGTCGTCGTCGTCCGTCGTCGTCCGTCGTCGTTAACTTTTACAAAAATCTTCTCCTCTGAAACTACTGGGCCAAATCAAACCAAACTTGGCCACAATCATCATAAGGGTATCTAGTTTAAAAAATGTGTGGCGTGACCCGGTCAACCAACCAAGATGGCCGCCACGGCTAAAAATAGAACATAGGGGTAAAATGCAGTTTTTGGCTTATAACTCAAAAACCAAAGCATTTAGAGCAAATCTGACATGGGGTAAAAATGTTTATCAGGTCAAGATCTATCTGCCCTGAAATTTTCAGATGAATCGGTCAATCGGTTGTTGGGTTGCTGCCCCTGAATTGGTAATTTTGAAGAAATTTTGCTGTTTTTGGTTATTATCTTGAATATTATTATAGTTAGAGATAAACTGTAAACAGCAATAATGTTCAGCAAAGTAAGATCTACAAATAAGTCAACATGACCAAAATGGTCAGTTGACCCGTTTAGGAGTTATTGCCCTTTATAGTCAATTTTTAACCATTTTTCGTTAATTAAAGTTATCTTTTACAAAAATCTTCTCCTCTGAAACTACTTGGCCAAATTAATCCAAACTTGGCCACAATCATCTTTGGGGTATCTAGTTTAAAAAATGTGTGGCGTGACCTGGTCAACCAACCAAGATGGCCGCCACGGCTAAAAATAGAACAAAGGGGTAAAATGCAGTTTTTGGCTTATAACTCAAAAACCAAAGCATTTTGAGGAAATCTGACATGGGATAAAAATGTTTTTCAGGTCAAGATCTATCTGCCCTAAAATTTTCAGATGAATCGGTCAATTGGTTGTTGGGTTGCTGCCCCTGAATTGGTAATTTTGAGGAAATTTTGCTGTTTTTGGTTATTATCTTGAATATTATTATAGATAGAGATAAACTGTAAACAGCAATAATGTTCAGCAAAGTAAGATCTACAAATGAGTCAACATGACCAAAATGGTCAGTTGACCCGTTTAGGAGTTATTGCCCTTTATAGTCAATTTTTAACTATTTTTCGTAAATTAAAGTTATCTTTTACAAAAATCTTCTCCTCTGAAACTACATGGCCAAATTAATCCTGGGGTATCTAGTTTAAAAAATGTGTGGCGTGACCTGGTCAACCAACCAAGATGGCCGCCACCGCTAAAAATAGAACATAGGGGTAAAATGCAGTTTTTGGCTTATAACTCAAAAACCAAAGCATTTTGAGGAAATCTGACATGGGATAAAAATGTTTATCAGGTCAAGAACTATCTGCCCTGAAATTTTCAGATGAATCGGTCAATTGGTTGTTGGGTTGCTGCCCCTGAATTGGTAATTTTGAGGAAATTTTGCTGTTTTTGGTTATTATCTTGAATATTATTATAGATAGAGATAAATTGTAAACAGCAATTATGTTCAGCAAAGTAAGATCTACAAATAAGTCAACATGACCAAAATGGTCAGTTGACCCCTTTAGGAGTTATTGCCCTTTATAGTCAATCTTTAACCATTTTTCATAAATCTAAATCTGGCCATTCAACCAAGATGGCCGCCACGGCTAAAAATAGAACATAGGGGTAAAATGCAGTTTTTTGCTTATAACTATGTAACCAAAGCATCTAGAGCAAATCTGACAAGAAGTTAAATTGTTAATCAAGTCAATATCTATCTGCCCTGAATTTTTTAGATGAATTGGACAACTGGTTGTTGGGTTGCTGCCCTCCAATTGGTAATTTTTAAAGAAATTTTGCCGTTTTTGGTTATCTTGAATACTATTATAGATAGCGATAAACTGTAAACAGCAATAATGTTCAGCAAAGTAAGATCTACAAATAAGTCAACATGACCTAAATGGTCAATTGACCCCTTAAGGAGTTATTGCCCTTTATAGTCAATTTTTAACAATTTTCATTAATTTGGTAAATTTATGTAAATTTTTACCAAATATAGTTCTCTGTTACTAATGGGCAAAGTTCATGATAGATATAATTGTAAGAAGCAAAATCGTTCAGTAAAGTAAGAACTTCAAACACATCACCATCACCAAAATACAATTTTGTCATGAATCCATTTGTGTCCTTTGTTTAATATGCACATAGACCAAGGTGAGCGACACAGGCTCTTTAGAGCCTCTAGTTTTTTAGATATACACTCATTATATCACCCGACTGTCATTCATGTCCTTTGTCATTAAACATCTATGACAGATTAAGATTGCTTGATTGTTGGTTGCTTAACGTCCAGTGGCAAATGTTTCATGCATATTCAGGACGAGAACAAGTTAACAATAAATACAATAGGTAGGTTGTTATAATAGAGGATGATAGTCGGGAAAATTTGGACTGCCACTGGAAAATGAGGGTATATTGGATAGAGACAGAATTTTGCCTAGCAAAAGGCCACCTACGGACCCCTCTAAGAGTTGTTGCAAGGGTTCTTAACGTGCAAAGAGCGTGGCACTCTCTTTACACGAGGCATCGGATTTAACGTCCCCTTCTGACCGGACGTGACTGCGAACTTGTACATCCCGCACAGCCAAACGGACGCCCCACTTCGGCAAGCGTTTTACTGCCGGTCGGGAGAAGACCAAGTGACCGATATTTCTATACCCCAGTCACCCTTGGGGATGACAGATTTAGAACATCATCCTTAATTAAAATTAATTTATGGGTCATGCATTTTTTTTTTCATCTCTCTTTTGGCTCATAAAAAGGTCGTGACAATCTATCTTAAACAGATGAATTAAAACATGCTTAATTAGGGCGTTTTAAATATAGTACGTGACCAGGGTCATTCAGGGTCATCTTTTTTTCAGTGCTAAAAAAAGTAGTCGGAAAAAGTTTGAATGTTTTTTTTTCTATAATCAAATCCTTTTTTCTTATTTTATTTTAAAAATCATATCATATATATAAAAAAAATACTTATTAAATATATATTGCTAAAAATAAAAAAAATATCTCGTGGTTTTTCGTTATTACCCGTGGCTCGCGTAAACTGGCCCCACCTAGTATTTTACAGAAACCACAGAAAATGGCGCGACTCACTATTTTTGTCTCGACCATTTTTCTAATTGTATCTCTCAACACTACTAGACAGGATGAGGATTGTCCAAGAGGGTCAATGCACTGTGTGAGAAGCTCGAGAACCGTTCTTAGATGTGGAAAGGGGGTGTAATGTGTCAGAATTAGAACCCCAATCACACATGTAACTTGTGGGTCAACCTTTACAAGGTTGATAGTGGACCCTGGCCATGCATGACATTACCACATCAGGATGCCAGATCAGGAGTAAGACTTATTATGAATCTTTATCTGTATTCAAATATGTATTGTATCTTATTTTTTTTATCAATTTTTAACCCACCCACCCTTTTTGTTTTACACCCTGCCACCTTCTTGTCCATATAACCATACTGTGTCCCTACCTGTTGAAAAGAATATTTATGTTTCAAGGTTTTATTCGAAATCAGTTTTTAATTTCTAATAGATGGTTTAGGATACAGTATATTTTGTGATTATTTTTTTCCAAATTCGAAATTGGGAATAAAGTTTCTCTTAATTACAAATTATAAGCATATTGTCAAAATATACAAGCGATGATAGAAAACTGCCCGATGTGTGTAAAAGTTTTCAAAATTTTAAACAAAATTAGAAAGATTGATGACATGTTACATTTACACCTCATGATACCTTGAGATGATCCCCATTCCGCTTCGATAAACTTCGGAAAAGCTCGGAGGTGCAATCAAGGATCATTCAACTTATTTTATTCAAGATTGTTTTCTTAGAACTATTATTTTAATTTTTTTAATGGAAAACCGTTAAGTAAACTAAATAATTAAAGAAGTAATATTTATCAATGAACTTGCATGATTACATATGTTTTGAAACGTTACCGCGGATTACATTTTAAACATCCGGTTGTTCTAGTGTATCATGAGTACATGAAAACATGTATTAATTTCTCCCTATTATTTATTTTGTAACAGTGATTAATGATGAAAAAGATAAGAAGGAGGAACCAGAAGTGAAATGGTATCCTATGGTACATGAAGACAACCATGATAAGCACCACAATGAGCACCTACCCACCACTGCAAACTATGAGGAGTCAATTCTTGGTATGTTATTAATGTAAAAATAATTTAAAAAAAAAACATCAACAGACAATAAGAAAAAAGACGTGCTATGGTTGCTTATCAGACAATTTTCTCTACAGGAGACCAAATGAAACAGAAATTAAGAACTGTAGGTCAGCATATATACCCTTCTTCAATGAGTAAAACCCATACCACATAGTGATTTATAACAGGTCATGGAATAACAATGTAAAACAATTCAAATGAGAAAACTTAAGATCTAATTTAATGTTCATCTACTCTCATTTCACTAGAATAACTAGTCATATATATATAGTGATCAGGAAAATACTATTTTTTTTGCACTGTTTGAACATGTAGAGACAACACTTAAGGGGGTACCCAACACTTTCACTAAAATTAATTTGGCTCGTTTAATTTTGATAAAATTTGGACAACGTATTTACTTTGACCCTTTAACAAAAAAATATAAAAATTTCATAAATTTTGAACCAACCGTTTTGTCAGAACAATTACACTGGTTATATAGCAGTTTGACAAATACCAATTTTGATCTTTGAGAAGCGTATTGTTCCCTTTAAAACACAACGTAATTAAAACGTTTAGCTGACTTTACAGAGTTATCTCCCTGTAGTGTTAGGTACCACCTTAAATGGAGAGATAAATTAGATTTTTAGAAAAGTTTCCTTATGGGATTATATATATTATATGGTTTGTGAAAACATAGGTACTTTACATATAAAAAATATTTGTAGTATGAATGTCTATGAGACAACTCTCCATTCAAAGTAGCACAAGATAAGTTAAAATATTCCTTCATGCAATGCATATTCTTGGTTTATAAGAAACGCACAAGCTTTAAAAGTGTTAAACAAAGGGTGGGAAGAAGAAACATATTTTATGCAAAACATAAGTATAGAAAGTTCATTTAAAAAAAAAATTAAATTTTTTATTTAAAGTTGTGTGTTTAATTTTTTAAACACTAAACTCTCCGTAGTCACAAGTGTATAATCATAATTATTTTTTTCTTCAGAAAAACTCATCAGTGCAGTGGTGGGTGTGGTGCTCACTATCATATCAGTTATGATAGTGAGGGGTGTGAGGAGAAGGAAGAACAGACAAAGACTAGGAAGAAGGACCTTTCTCCGAACCTCCCAAGGCATGGCACCAGAAAGACCTCCCGGTTATCAATGGGGCTCCATGCCCAATGTTGGGCATCTTTAAATTTTATTGTAAATTTAGAATATAAATTATATCTGTGGTTCTTATAACAAGCACCTTGTTAAGTGTAAAAAAATTAAGTCAAAGCATGTCAATGACATGTTTAGTTTGAAATTGCCTGTTGACAATTTGAAGAAAAATTATTCCTATAATTTAAGAAAAAATATTTTTTTATTTTCTTGTATACTTTCATTGTATAATTATATGTAATTATTTATCATTCATACATAGTGGTAAAATTGCAGACAAAAAGATCAGGGAAAAAGTGAGATTATCCTTTTAAGAATTATTTATCCTAGTGCAGTAATATCCTAATATATATAATGCTATTCAAATGTTAATGAGATAGATAATTAAATGTTCAATATCTTTTTTTATTTAAAAATAAAACCTGTTATGATAACCACAGATATAATTTATATATTGTAGAAGTTTTTGTATAATATATGTATACATGTATTTTATGCAAGTGTGTGCCACTTATATTAATTTATTTAAGGTTACATTTATTTAGATAGGATGTAGTATGAATTTTAGTTGGAGAAACATTTTCAACAGAGTTACTGTCTATTACATTGAGAAAATAAAAAAAAATACACACACAACACCCTAAAATCTTTATTATGTACACTTGGTGTAAACCACTTTTTTCCAATTGACTTTATAGGAATACCTTTGTTTTACTGTAGTAATTATTAGAAATCTTATCATATAAATGTAACCTTGAATAAATTTTTCTGTGTGTAACTATGTTTTTCTTTGTTTTATTTTTTGTGAATCTTGTTTTGTTTCTTTGATATACATTTTAATGACAAGTATATATTTTTTTTAATATTATTGTTGATGCACAGTTGAATGTTTTGTGGTATAATGACAAGTTCTCAAAGTTATCAATTGTGAATGGTTAAGATAAAGATAATAAAAACACATTTCAAATTTTGTTTATATGTTTTTCATTTCACGTTTAACATAATTCAAACCATCTTTTAAATTTTCTTCCATAGTTAACCAGATTTTTGTAGATACCTTTGTGTGTTTTTTTTCATTGGTTTTATTTATGAATAATTTAATTTAACTAAGCACGTTATTCAGTGTGAACCACATTTTTTATGTTATTTCTTCATAGACAGAAAAAATATTACAGTCATTCCTTAAAATAAAACAGTACCTAGTGTACATTTGAATGATAAGTGTATTTTTTTTCTATGAATGTTATTGTCGATTCATTGTTGCATGTTTTGCGGTATAACTTTTCAAATTTTTTTCATTGCTTTTTCTAATCCCATTTAATAATTTAAACAGGTTTTTTTTCTGTTTTTTGTGGAACTTTATATTTTAATTTTCCCCCATAGTTCACCAGATTTTTGTAGATACATTTGTTTTATTTATGAATGAATCAGTACCTGGTGTACTTTGAATAATAAGTTTTTTTTCTATAAATATTATTGTCGATGCACTATCGAATGTGTTGTTGTTGTATATTAACATGTTCTATCGGTTAAAAATAGTGAATGATAAGATAAAAGAAACACATTTCAAAATGTTTATTTAATATTTTAAAACAGGTTTAAAAATGGAACATTTCTACACAAGTTTCCGATATTATAACATTGCAGTATACTAAAGTATAAAGTATGGAAATGTCTTTATTTACAAGTATGATATCTCTTTTTAATGAATATGTTAATATACTTGTTTTTTTTCTGTCATAAACAACTGAATTTTTCTTTCTTTCCTTTTATGTAATAAACTGTTTTACCTTTGTCATCAAACATCTATCTCAAATGAAGAACATGCTATATTTTTTTAACGTATTTTTAATTTCCGCTCATAAAAATTGCTTGCAAACCAAAATTTAGCAGGTGATTTGAAACATGCGAAATAAGGGCAATCGAGTTATAGAAAGTAACATGGATCATTCGAGGTTATTTGATACTGAAACCCCCACCCTGCATTTATTATTTAAAACATTGCAAGAAAACAATATATTTAAAAAAAAAAATACTACAGGTCATACGACTTGAAAATCAATTAACGTATCTTATTAAGAAATATAGATGTACTAACAACACTCACCAGCATTCTTGAATTGTAGTTTGTGGAATTTCGCGATTCTTGAAACAGCTGAGAGGAGCGGAAAGGGCCACGAATAATAGCTTTATTCCAAAAAGTGAAACCTTCACTGGTTGAAAGGTAAACATAATATACACAAGTGACAAGAAATATACATAACACGATAAATATGTTAAACATGTCAATTTGATATTTATTGTGACAGATATTGACATACATTTTGTACATATGCGAAGTTACAAAGATAATTAACATACTAGAAAGGTAAACATTTTGTGTATCATTGTTTTCACTGAAAAAAAACAAGTGTTTCTGTCTTTTTAATGTTTTATATTATTTATTATCACCTTGGTCAAAGTTTAACCAAAGAAACATCTCATTCGTTTATGGGATAATTACTAAAATGTTGACCTCAATTTAGACAATAACCATGTTTGGTAATTTCTAATGTTATAACGATAAAGAAAGGAACGTAGGCGAAACATCAATTAAACGATAGCTATACAAGTGGAATTTCTACTTTGAGACGTCTAGTATTTCTGCACTGTTAGGCAAGTCATGATTTTGACATTATTAAGATTTAATGTAAAATGAGTTCTAAACCAGTAACTAGTAAACAAAACAAAAGATAATTTAAGGTGTTCATGACAGAAGTTTCCTTACACCATTTAACTGTTTGCTTACAGGGAAATAATTTTAAAATAATTTAAAAAAAAATGTTTTTCTTCATTGTTGTAAAAGAGGGACGAAAGATACCAAAAGGACGGTCAAACTCATAAATCATACTGTCAACACCATGGCTAAAATGAAACAGTCACACATAGAAAACTAAAGATCAAACAACACGAACTCCACCAAAAACTAGAGGTGATTTCAGGTGCCCCGGAAAGGTAAGCAGATTCTGCTCCACATGTGACACCCGTCGTGTTGCTTATGTTATGTAAAGGTTTTGTAACCGCTTTGTTTTAATTTATTTTAGTACAAAAAAAACAGCGATAAATGGTTTATGTATAGCCACTTTTTTTACTTCAGTATTACCTATGTTCGAATAATGTTTGGGACAAACAGGAATATCTATTCTAGATGACGTCCTGTATACCTTCGTGGAATTCTCAATCTTCCCGCAAAAGTTGAGGCACACTTTATTGTTGAGATCTTTAATATACGTCAGAAAGCTGGTTTATAAAATTGGGTATGTCGGTACCAAGCACTTGGTTGGCGCTGGGTAAATCATGTAAAATGAAAGAAGATGTCAAAAATACCTAAAATAATAGTCAAATTCATAAAAAGTCAACCTGGCCTGAAGGAGTTGAAACCATTATATATATATACATTATTTAGTCCCTCTATTAAAACAACATTATTCACGTGTATTGTTTCTGATTCAAAGAATAATCTTAAAAAGTTCAAAATACCCCAAATTGTGAGTGCATCTACATGATGGATGTATTATGATTATGCAGACAGCAAGAAGTAACACAACACAACAATTGCCAAGATCTGACTTGACTATTCGATCAAGTTCAAATTATGATGAAACTCTTAAAATGATGGAGAATCTTTACTTTCAAAAAGTTATCAGTGCAGTACAGGAAGATGTATGCAACGTTACTGAGTTCAACGTTAATCGACAACAGTGGTCGCTTTGTTAATGGACGAGAATTATACCGGTTAGTTCTCATATTGTATGCTTTTAACTTTATTAATACTCAGAAATAAGGAAATTAAAAGACATTAAATAAACACTCGGCAAATAAATTTTGACAGTAGGGATGGGGTATTATGATATTAGAAAGAAAAAGAGTAGTAACCTTAATGAGGAAGCTGTTGAACCTGTTGTTATAAAACCTGAAGAACCCGGAGAACCTGAAATTTCAACTACCGACCAAGGGAAAACATTTTCATGTATTGAACCTGGCTACTCCCAAATATTTCAATCTTTTTCTAAATTAGAGTCCCACATACTTTTTAACTGAATTAAAAAAAAAACATTCGACCACCTCAAAAATAAATGCAAAGATTCCTGCTCTAGTATCAATGAACATTCTGTACTTTCAAGAAATTCCAGCTTAGATCAAGGACTTTCGACAACTCAAATGGGCTGGGCACTTAAAAAGAAAGAAGAAATGTTCGATTCGATGAGCAGGTTAAAGACTACCTCAGAGGAATTTTTGCAGAAGGAAGTGGGAGAAAAGCTTGTGCTGCAGATGTTGCAAGGAACATGAGAGTTTGTAGGGATGAAGCAGGAAGGAAATTGTTTGCAGCATCACAGTATCTTCTGCCTTGTCCGATTGCCTCTGTCTTTTCCAGACTATCTATACTGTCTCATAACCCTCGGCAACAACAAACAGAGGATGAGGACCTTGAATCTGCGATACAAATGATTGAAGTTATTGAAATTGTGAACTCTTCATAAATATGTTCTTATACATTCTAAATTCATAACTTAATGCATCTTTCTTTTCTTTCCTTATAATTACATAAGTTGTATGTTTCATTTTCACCACCTTAATTTTCTAGGCAGATGCAGCAAAATCAAGCACCACATCAATTCACCATGTTGAGTAACCTACATTATGGATATACATATCACCAGTATCTGCCACAAGTGGATCGATTAGTGTGTCATCGAAGTGACACTTGTGAACGAATTTTGTAATTGATTAATTGATAAATAGGGCCGTTAGTTTTCTCTTTGAATTATTTTACATTGTCAAATTAAAACATTACCCAATTGACGACTACATATATATAAATAAACAAAATAAATAATTGCAGATATATAAACAAACAAACTTTTTTGGGGGCGAAAAAACAATCTTTTTTAGGCGACAAGGCAAAAACCATTGTTTTCTTTCAATTTTTGCATTACACAAAGTGGTAGCTGAGGTTGAAACAAACAAGGGTTTTTTTCAGGGTAAAAAAAAAATATCTCCAAAACTGGAAACAAACTTTTTTTTCCAAAAAATATTTTTCCATTCTCTAATTCTACACAAAACTATTACATTTAAGCGTACATAACATGTTTTCCAATTGGCGGCACATTGTTCAAGGTTAACATCGTTACATCGATAATGCAAAAAAGGTTCTGACGGAAAAGAACGGACATCCTTTTATAATGCAAAAAGGTCTTCCGGGACAAATTAGCATCCTGGCTTAAACCTAACAACGCACAAAAGGATACCATTGCCCTAGGAGACTTTGGTGATTTTTGCTAGGATGTAGAGATGCAATACTTCATGTTCCAAGTTTAAGTTTATTAAATGACTTTAAACCAAAAACTTCTCATCAAACTTCTAGACTGGGCATCTTTAGATGGAATCGAGAAGTAACTCAAAGCCTAGATATGAGTGCACCTCATTACCATCAACTATGTCAATAAAAATCGGCATAATGGTAGATTCTCCTCCTAAAGTATCAACAGCCAGCCAAGTCATCTAGATCTTCGTCATTTACTGTGTCCATAGCTATATTATATAGGTGAATATCTATAATATTGCCTTCATTTTGTAACCCATCATCTTCTGCGCTGTTCATAAAGAAAATAAAAGTACAAAAGTCAATAAATGTTTTGTCGCAATTAAGAAATAATTGATGCCAGCTATACTTAATTGTAGTTTTAACATGGGTAGGCATTATATTCGTGATTATTTTTGCCAGAGCGATAATATTGTAGCATTGGTAAATATGTTCAAATCTAAAAGAGGATTCCTTGATAAAGTTGTACTGACCTTCGAGACTTGACAGGAGGGGCCCTTTGACAGAGATCCATTTATACTTGCGGTGCCGGTGGCTACACCTTGTAAAGTTGAACAAAGGGCACGCCTTTGTGCATCTGACGATTTCAAATGCTGTTTTACAGGATGATTAAAATCAATACTGCGTGACAATCTTGTTGCATTTGTAAAATGGATTGGAAACCTTGGTGGTATATTGGTTATAACGCCTATTTTTTTTTTTATAGGAGAATGGGGTTCGATTCCCTGCTACGGTCAATCCATTTTATCAGGAATATGACAAAGCATGTCATTACAATCGAATTTACAATTTAACCATTCGAGATCTTGATATTTTATATTTACGTTTTCTTTCGTCAGTTTGAATGTCGCTTAATTAATTAATTTGTTTTGGTCGCTTCATTAATTAATTTGTTTTGCCCGGCGTTTAAAGTCCATTCAAAAAATTTCACATTTTTTGTTGTTTTGTAGTGCGCTCATCTGAGATATTAATAAAAATACTTTTAAAATAGTACCCCAAGTACCCTAGAAAATAATTTATCAGGTTTATTTTTGTAAACAAACCCGAGATGCAGATGCAATCAGTGATTTTAACGAAAAATGTCTACTGGTCCGCCGGACCACCAGCTGACAAAATCTACTGGTCCGACACAAATTCTACTGGTCTCAAACCCACGGACACACCAATAGTCAGCAGTGTCACACCATCAGTTGATGACACATCATTAGTCAACAGTGACACACCATTTGTCAGCAGTGTCACACCGTATGTTGGTAACACATCAGTATCAGTCAGTGACACACCATTAGGCACCTATGGTACATTATCAGACAGTGACACATCAATATCCAATTCACCAGTTATCACCATATATAGATCAGATAAGGAAACACCACCAAAATTATTCCACACAGATGTGGAAATTTCGTCAACCTTACCTTAAAATGTAAGCGAACAGTTTAATACAAATTAGGAAGGTAAGTAGCGCTGAATGAAAGTAGAAATAAGAATAGGAATGTTGGTGGTGAAATAGAAACAGCCTTAGGAATGGGTTACATTTACAACAGATTGGTGGAATATTAAGAGATATGTATTGCAAATCCAGAGCTTGTTTAATTAGAAATATGGAATTAAAACTATTTTATGGACCAGATTTTCCATCGAATAATATTTCTGTTGAGCGTTTGATGCAGGATAAATTGGTGACACATCCTTGGTCAGTAATATATACCAGAAGTTAGTGACACACCAATAAGTCAACAGTGTCACACCATCAGTTGGTGACACATCGTCAGTCGTGACACCATTATTCAGCAGTGTCACACTGTTGGTGACACACATTCAGTCAGTGACACATCATTAGTCAGCTATGGCTAACCCCAACAAGTGTTAAGTGAACCATCATTCAGTCAAATGAAGCTGATCAAA
Organism: Mytilus trossulus; assembly: GCF_036588685.1. Lineage (NCBI taxonomy): Eukaryota > Metazoa > Mollusca > Bivalvia > Mytilida > Mytilidae > Mytilus > Mytilus trossulus. The sequence continues at coordinate 86,512,519 of NC_086377.1, read as the reverse complement.
ACCACATGAAGGTCAAGCATGACAACAAAAACTTTAAACAGTCTTTTAACAGTGAAGCTGACATCATCTGGCATATCAAACTTCAAAGCTGAGGAGTCAGTGGAACAATGGCTGGAAAATTTATAACCATATTATGCTCTCGTATTTTAGCATAAACTTTAAAACAAAAAATATTATTTTAGACATGATCATTAAATCTATAGTAATCAATTATAATCTGTAGTTTGGCATATTTCTGAAAATAAGACTAAATGGTTTCAACTTAATGTTGATGTTTTAATTTTAACCAATGGTTGACATTATGTATGGAGATGAGGAGTGTGAAAATTATTTCAGCTATGAAGTGCAGGATGAATTCATGAATTCAAACATAATACTTGATTATGCCAAAGAGAAATAAATTTAAATAAAGTCTTAAAAAATGAAGTTTTATTCAATGTGATTAAGCATGCAAAAGTATAGTATAGGATAGTTGTTTTGGTTACTTCTTTTATCATAGTCAAAGCACTCAGAATTCAGGATTTTGCATCTTATTTTTCAAATTTTTAGGGACACCCCTTGCATGTTCGAAACCGGCGATAAAAAGTAGGTGCTGTAAATAATATTTGTTACAGTACTGCACCTCATGATCTGTTAAACCAATTTATGCTTGGCTGGGCCTGGACGTATCATCAAATTCAAAGGACGGAAACCACTGCCAGTATTTGGCGGTAGCACAACCTTTTCCTCTCAACCAATATCTTCCAAATTTTAAGTGTGTAGACTATACCTCACAATGATTAAAAAGTGCTGGGGGTCTGACCCGTTCTATTAAATTATTAGTACATTGAAAATTTAACAACATTCTAGCTTTTAGTGGTTCATTTTGGAATACAGTTAAAGTAATTGGATGGTTGTCAGAAAAGTGCAAAAAAGCAAAGCATGATGAACTTTTAAACAATACTAGAACACACCCGTGATATCGCGGGTCCGTGACTGAATTAAGGTATATAACTATGCGCAAGCCTTATTTTAGTATTAGTATTGTCATCTGATAAAGTCATGCCGATTATAAGATACACAGTTTTTCTCTGCTTTCAAATCTTTCTGTTTGAACCCGTCGAACTGGAACTTATCAATTATTGGTAATATTAATTATTTGGAAAACAAAAGGTCCTGGAATGGAGTATTTTTAATCAACAACATTGTCCTATATTAGTTCAGGAACATATATATTGATGTTAGATATTCTGTTCCCAGATTAGTTATAAATAAAGATGAATTCTTTGATTCGCTGTTTTACGTCATGTTTGACAAATTGAACACTGTTCCTCATTTTTAGTCTTGTTATCTTAGAAAGTCTTACTGATTAAAATACTACAATAGGTAGCTATTTGACAATTTAGTAGTGTAAACCCTGTGATTATGACCCGTGTATATAGCATATTAACCATGAATACACCGTTTGGTGGTGCGCCTGTCAAATACGGACGTACAGATTAGGTAATAGGTAACAGGTGAATATACTATTGGTATCGGTATCGGACTCGACCCGGAACTTCTTAATTATTGGCAATATTAATTACGTGGAAAACAAAAGGGCCTGGAGTGGTGTAATTTTCAATCTACCCCTTTGTACTATATTAGTGATATATAAAGTTGAATTCTTTGATTCGTCGTTTTTATGTGATGACGGCTGAAAAATTGGACTTCGTAATTTTAGTATTATAGATTATATATTAAAACATTGTATAATGTGTTTATCAATGCTTTTCATGTGAATTTAGAACTACATCAATATTTTGCATGATCTACAAGTTCAGGAACCTAAGCACGTGCACAAAGTTACAATTCGTAATGAGGAATGCTAAAGCTTTTCTACCTCAGGCATAGATTACTTTAGCTGTATTTGGAAACACTTTTAGGAATTTTGAATCTCAATGCTCTTCAAGTTCAAAATTTATTTTGCTTCTTTTTTTTCTTTTTTTTTTTGGGGGGGGGGGGGATTCGAGCGTCACTGATGAGTCTTTTGTAGACGAAACGCGCGTCTGGCGTATATATAAAATTTAGTCCTGGTATCTATGACGAATTTATTTATCGATGTGGATAATCTCATGCAACGGATAATGAATGGAAAGACTCAAAGTGTTATGTGTGCGATAAGAAGGGACATTTAGCGAAAAAATGCCGAAATTAAAGGAAGCGAAATGCTGAAGAAAAACCGAATTTAAAGCAACAAACACAGGAAGGGAAAGTCTACCCTAAGCAGCGTCCGACTAAAACACATTATGTTGAAGATGATAGTGACGATATTACTCATATCTCACAAAAATGTGTAATAAGCGAGTTCGGAGTTTGGACTTCTTCCGGTACATAGAAGTTTTGCCACTTTGATTTAGGGATCGGACGGAAGATAAACAAAGCATTTTGGCGGTTACAGTTTAAGGAGAGTGATTGGGTTTCCTGTGACTGTCCATCTGTTTGTATGTCCACATTATGTCGGTTTATTTTAAATTTTTATATCCCTAAACTATGTGTTTCTGGATCTTCCTTTTTCTATTAGTATTTTGTAATACTTGTCGGATAAAATACCAAACAGAAAATTATGACATTAGCAGATTTCTGCTCAGCAATGCCCATTTTAAGGGACCAAAACCAAACTTAAAAACAGATACCTTCCCATCAAGATTCAGCACTATGTCTTCTCAATAAAAAAAATATTAGCTGCAAAAATCCACAACTAAACATGAGAATACTGGACCCAGGTTAGCGCACACAAACAAATGATATAACCCCATAAAGGTTTTAACAGAAATTGAACAATTTTCTTTCCCAAATGGAAAGAACTGCAGATTGAATAGTATGGACAATTACTTGGGTAACTTTAAGGGAGAAGGTGTGCAATTCGACCAATAACGGAATTTTGAAAGGACAAGCCACATCTGTATGCTTTTACAAAGCAAAAGGTAATATATAAAGAAGCTTTGTTAGGATTAGGCTGTGACTTCCAAACTTGTATTATCACGAACAAGTCTAAATTTATATCTCTTATTTAAGAGGGAATATGCTTTTGTTCTTTACATAAATATACTGATCAGAAGTAAAGTGCCAAATTACATTTTTATCCAAATTTCATGGTCCACTGAGCATAAAAAATGTTAAGAGGGTGGTGATTTTCGTGAAACGTTTTCTGCCTTTTTATTTCACGTGTTTTCGTGTTTTGACGTTTTATTTTTCGTGTTTGGGACGACATGCGTGCTTCGTGTTTCCCCTTATTTATTTTCCGTGTTTCGTGTCAGCACTCTTAATTTCTCGTGCTTGTCCTGCATTTGATTAAAAAGTAAACAGGAACTAATTCAAAGTCTGCCCGGATATTGTTTTAAATTATGTATTAATGAACTGGTTCCTTGGATATTTATTGCTCTCTTCATCTATAGTCTACTAGTACTTAAATAACAGTATCAATAATTTGAAATGGCGGAAAATTTAAAACAGATTGTCATTGTTGAATGCATTATTTATTTTTATAATAGTAATGATAGTAGTGAAGCGCCGTTAGGGAAAGAAAGGCAACGGGTAGAGGTTGACCTTGGCAAACCGCTTAATCATATGATTAAAATGATACGTAAGACGTGTGGACTGAACGAGGCTGCGGCAAAAAAAGGTTTTGATGACACTATCCCTTGGTGACAGATTACTGCAAGTGAAACGCCACCAAAGCCAATACCTACAGTAGATATTGAAACTTTGGGTTGGTGCAGCAATTGCAGGGAAATGCCAATTGAGGTTGAAAAAAGATGTTGCAACCAAATACATCAAAACTGCCACTCTACACTTCAAGTAAGTAGTATTTTTGTTAACTTATGTGAGGGTTGGTGTGACTCTTTATATTTTGATGGAGATCTAAATACATGGCAATTTTTTCTAACGAATTTTAACGGGAAGTCATTTATCAATATCATTTATATGATTTTATCAGATCGTTGGTTAACATCTGATCAACTACATTTGTTTACAGATGCATCCGGTACATTAGGTTGTGGTGCTTTGTTTGGTTAACAGTGGTCTTAGGCAAATGGGACACAAAATGGCAAAAGCAAAATATTGCTTTTTTAGAACTATATCCCAACATGTTCTTGGATTAATTTGCACTTCTCATAAGTGCAAATTGGAACCACACTTCTTTTTGTCGTAGAATCATAAAACTTGGCAATAATGTACCTCTGGGGATAAATAACACAATACAAAAAAATAATTGGCGTGGCTCGCCCGGTTCGGCAACTGGAGTGAAAATAGTGACAAAATCCTGTAGGATATTTTTTTCTCCCATAGGATTTATAATCCCTTAGGCTGAGGAGAATAAAAATATCCCATAGGATATAGTTTCTCCCTTATGATTAAAAAAATCCCTTAGGAAAAATTAAAGCATTTCCTATAGGATATTTTTTGTCCTACAGGATATTAGTCTAATAAAATAATCCCATGGGATTAAAAATATCCGATAGGATTAATAAATATCCTAAGGGATTTCATTACAGAAAAAATATCCTGTGGGATAAAAAAGAATCCTAAGGGAGATTAAAAATCCTAAGGGAGGTTTAAAATCCTATGGGAGATCAAAGCAACTCATAAGAGAGAAAAAAATCCTATGGGAGAAAGAAATATCCTATAGGAGAAATAAATATCCTATAGGATTGATTGATTGTTGGTTGCTTAACGTCCAGTGGCAAATATTTCATGCATATTCAGGACGAGAACAAGTTCACAATAAATACAATAGGTAGGTTGATACAATAGAGGCCATCTAGGATGATGGTCGGGTAAATTTAGACAGCCACTGGAAAATGAGGGTATATTGGATAGGGATAGATATTTTGCCTTGCAGCAGGCCACCTACGGACCCCTCAAAGAGTTGTTGCAAGAGTTCTTAACGTGCAAAGAGCATGGCACTCCCTTTACACGAGGCATCGGAATTAACGTCCCCCTTCTGACCGGACGTGACTGCGAACTTGATACATCCCGCACAGCCAAACGGACGCCCCACTTCGGCAAGCGTTTTACTGCCGGTCGGGAGAAGACCAAGTGACCATATTTCTATACCCCAGCCACCCTTGGGGATATCCTATAGGAGAAACAAATATCCTATGGGAGAATGAAATATCTTATTAGAGAAAAATCTATTTGTGAACAAAACCAAAGAACAGAGAATAGTTTTATATGTTTTTGTAGTAGGTAAGGATATTATTTTATTGGAGCATACCAAATATTCCCAGATATTATTGTTTAAGAATTGTTAATTTTTCTACCAATGACACAAATTACCGATAAGTGTACTGCAAACATGGAGCTTGCATTGAGTTACTGCTACTGGTCCGTTTGTTATTTAATGTTTATTATTGCCATTTGCGTAGTTTCTTCTGTTACCTATTTCTACATCTGACTCTTTTAAATCGAGTTTTCTCTTGTTTAATGCATTGTGGTTGTTTATTCCTCATTTGCTAAAGGAATAGGGGCCGGTTGAGATATCAAAAGTCATGAGTATACATCCATCGCCTGTCTAAAAGCAGAAACCTTTATCCTTTGGTAATCTCATGTGGGTTTTTTTCAATTTAAGTTCAAAAGTGCATTTTAGTGTTAAGTGTAGCAACCATTTCACTGAACTATTAGACATTATTGTTTAGTGACCAAGAGACCGGCCTCTATGTGCGGAATTTTTTTTTCTGCATAGAGGACTCATCATTTTGAACTCATCAGGGTTCCTGTACTCAACCGACTTGTTAGGTACTGAGACATGACTGTGACACCATCTGAACAAAAACTGTGAATAAAATCAGAAGCAATTTTAAAATAAATCATGGTGTTGGGGCTAAGAATACCACCAGCTTTTCATTGAAAGTAATGACAAGACAGAAACATGCGTCCAACGGGTATATCCAATACACTACAATTACTTAAACAACTTTGAAAATCGTACATACGTGTTTTTTTATTTTTTTATTTAGTATAGCTTGCTTTCCGTGAAGATATTTTTATTGTGGAGATGCCTGGATAGATTTGCCAGTAACCATACTTCTTCGAGTGTGTCCTCAATATGCATGTAGTACTTGCAACTGAACATTTACATTAACCTTCACCAATAAATTCTTCAACAAAATTTGATAATAACTGAAATTTTATGGAACTAAACACTAGATGTAACTAAAGGCAGTATTGTTCACCTAGGTCTATGTGCATCTCTGACAACAGACACATCAACACGTTAGGCTAGAATATCATTCGTAACTAAAACTTAAAAAAAAAACCATTATTGCTGATAATCTCCATTTCCAAGTTGTGATCCCTTACGCGGAATTTTGTTGAAATTTGAAGACTATTAAAAATTTAATAGGTCAAAGGATAGCCTTCAACATTTGAGGCTTTTTATAGCCAAGGCTCCGTTTAGTTAAAACATATTTTATTTAAAAATTGAATAGGTCAAAGAACAGCCTTCAACACGGATCCTTGGAAATTAGAAAATTTGCAATTAGAGGCCACAAACTATTAACAGGTCTACTAATATTTACAAAACCTGAAACTTTATATTCTGAGGTTGCCTGGGAATCTCTTTTTGAAAGAATAAGGATATTGCGTGTCGATATCTCTCTAGTCAATCGTACTGTTGTTTTATCCGACTAACTAACTTTATACGGAATTTTTTTGCATTTTTTTAAATTACCATGGTCTGTTGTTTTTAAACTGTTAATATTGGAATTAAGTAAAGAGTCAAAGTTGAAATCATGAATAAGTGTTCCGTGAAAATTGTTTTCTAAAATCTAAATTGTTCATAATTCTTTAAAGTATTAAACTTTTTTCAAATAAATTCTGATCTTCCCTCATCTGATCACCAGCATGCCTAAAAGTATTACTTCCAAAGGTATTGTAAGGGGTGTGAGGTGACACGTCCAGGTATTCAAGCGATTTCCTGTCGGACTTGCAAGTTCATGCATCGTTTCACTTCTGCAGGTAATATTCAGTGTACACGGCCGATAACTTATAACTTTCCATTTTGAACTATCAGATGTATAATATACAACTCTGTCTTACTTGTCATAACTAAACTCGTACGCTTGTTTATAAAAAACATTGCTGGTGTAAAGAATATAATTCATAAAAATATAAATAATACCCAAAAAATAAGATTTGATGAAATAACAATCTATTTAAATATTTTTTCCAAGGTTGACTTTGGTAAAATGTAATATATTCCCGATGTCAATAGTGAAGGACAGATTGGAACATACCAGAAATATTGATTTTAAAAAAAACGCACTTGTCGACGATTCGTTTATACGACTGGGTAGAAAGTTACGGAACTATAGCGCAATTAAAAATATATATATGTATACATTAAACATAAGAAAAAAACATATATTTTGAATAAATTGGGGTAACAGTTTTGTAAATAGACTAGTCCACGTATGCCAACAGTATGTAATCATCGAATGTCGATAGACTATTGTATACCAAAAGAAGAAGAAGAAGAGAACCAATTTGATTTAGATACAGGTCGATGTTTAACTTGCTTTGGTTCATCGAAGTTGTGAACATAGTAAAATCACAGATTTATATTGACGTTACGCACGGTATTGGTGCCACTTAGCGTTACACGACGTTCCTAATAGTCCATTTTCATATACATTTCCCTTTCCGTAGTCGGTTCCGTCTTTTATTATCCTAAGTCACGTGATACCCGACATCAGCACCAAGACAACTAAGTAAACAATATGGATTGCGCGTCAATGAAAGTTACCGATTTGAAAGAATATTTGAGATTAAGGGGGATAGGTGTAACCAACATGAAAAGGAATGAATTAGTGAGGTTGTGCACTGCTGTTGAAGGGCTAAATCTACCACTTGACCCAGATATGTGTACGGACCGGGTCACAAACACTGTAGCAGAATTGCTGAAAAGCAACGGGATTGACAACATGTCTTCTCTACAAGGATTCACCAAGGACCTTTCCAATATTCCGAATGTGTCACTGTATGATGTTTTTAACTATCTGCTGTATAACACTTCAAACTATGATCGTAGAAAGTTGAAGGCCTACAAATCTTCTGAAGATTACCGTTTGTATTTCGATGGTTATGTAGAGAGTCTTGAAATGACCGAGTTGAACAGTTTATTTATATTTTTGGCTGCCATCAAACCTACACAGAAAGACAAAACATATCTTAATACCTCCACATATGATGCCTGGATCGTAATGGACAATGCTGGTGATGTGAAGGCAGCATATTGTACATGCATAGGAGGGTAAGTACATGTAACAAGCATCCAATTTTTTCACCTATAAATCACTGAACTAAAAAGGTGCATTAAACTTTCTTGATAGCCGTTATAAATCATTTTTGTCACGGATACATATATATTAAATCACTTGAGGAAAATAGCTTAAGAAGTGTTACATTGAATGAAAATTTAGACTGCATTGTATCTGTTTGAATATGTGGTCCATACCAATATTGGCTTAAATACAACTGTTAGTACTTTTTAAATACATGTATGTACATGTACACTGTAGTCCATCTTTATGATGATTTTCAAGGCTGTCCATGCATCAAAAATAAAATAAAAACACTGCTGAAAATATAATTACATGTATTATAACTATTTTCTTTTAATTACATAATATCAGCTTCTATTAAATAGCTTATGTGAAAGTTATTTATGTTAGTTGTTTAGAGATACATGTAGAATACTAGATCACCCGTACTTCATGTAGCGGCGCCGGTGTAGCAATTCACCAATATACATGTATGATTAATGTGTGTGCCTGTTGATTGAAACAGTTTCTTATAATTTTGAGAAAATGACAACAAAATCAACCAGTCATGTTTAAGTTGCAGACCAACAAAAAAAATTTTCTATGTACATGTAGAGATGTATTGCATGAATCCTACATGTACATGTACATTTTGTATGAAATATATTTTCCTTCTTAGTTTCATGTGTAGTCTAACTAATTTTGTATTTGTGTTTTTCAGTGCTGATGGTGGTTGTCGACACATAGGTGCAACACTGTATGAAATTGAAGGATTTGAGGCAAAATCAGTTACTGATGGTGACAATTTATGGTTGAAAAGAGCAAGGCAGCATGATTGTCCAGTTCCAATTAAAAAGTTGAAAATTATGAAAGCAAGGTATACTAGCTACATGTAAATATAATTAACAGTATAAATTTATTAAAATTTCATGTTTTTAAAAAAGATTTTGTTCATTACAACAGTAAATGTTTTATTACATGTAATTATAATAAAGAAGATGTGGTATAATAGCCATTGAGACAAATCTCCACTGTGGCACAAGAAACCAACTAACACAGACATTTACAAAATATAGTCAGATTCGAGAAAAGTATATAAAAAAGTATTATTGGAGAAAATCCATCTACATTCAAACTTATCCAGTTGTTATCTGTCAGAAATATTAAAGAATTGAATAACTTGGGTATATTTCTAAAATCTGTAGAAAAACTTAGAATTTAATTGCAGTAAATAATATTTTTGTTCTCACTTTATTTAAGTATTTATATATCATTCTCCGCTGGTATTTTGTATTATGTATTATGTATTATATGTTCTTTCATGCACACCTTATATTTATATATTTTATATATCTCTTGTGAAATTCTTATATTGGTGTAAAATTATGTGTATGTATCCTATAAGTTGTGTTGCTTTCAGAATAAAGTATTATTGACAACTATAGTTCACTGTACTACCTTCAACAATGAGCAAAGCTAATACCTAACAGTCAGCTATCACAGGCCCAGAAAATGCCTGATTGATGACAAAATAACGATCAATTTCATTTGAGTGAAAGCAACACCACTTGCATTGAGAAACTCTTATTCAACCTTACAAGAATATATATTCATATTAAACTGAAATTGAAAAATTAGAAACAACTGATGGCTTGGAATAGGCACACAACAGAATTTGTATGTCACAAGATTTTATCTCTCTGTAAATTTGAGCTAATAGCATGAAATAAAAACAAAGCATTTTAAGTATTGTCTTTTTTTTCAGGTATTCAACTGCTGATCAAGCTGACAATGGAATGCAAGACGGTGCCCATGATTTTGACCCGCGGTCTTCAGACAACAGAGATGATTATGGAGCTGAACAAATGTTAAACATTGCTAGACAGTTAAAAGCAGTAAGTTTAATTTGATTTAGATTTTCTAAACTGTAATATACATTTGTATTTACCATATTTCACATGGTATTGGGAGCATCTTAATTTAACTGCTCATAAGATAGAAACAAACAATTTCATTTATATAATATGTGATAACTTTACAACTTTTCAGTTATTATTTGATAACTTTAATTCAAACATCACACATATTTCATAGATGTTTAATTATCTTAGAATATGTTTCTGATTAATAATTGATTACCCAATTTATTTCAGTAATTATTATAATACTATGTGATTAAATTTACATAAAAATTTTCATAATGTAAATAATAGATTACCTAGACCCTAATGAGATGTCTCCTGTAATAAGTTAGAGAGTATAAAATTAAGAATGGAAATGGGAAATGTGTCAAAGAGAAAACAACCTGATCAAAAAGCAAATAACAACCAAAGGACACCAATGGGTCTTCAATGCATTGAGAAAATGCTCTACTCACAGATGTCCTTCAGCAGGCCCCCAAACAATAATAAATACTAGTTTAGTGACAAATAGGCTATGCAAATAACCGGAATGTACTGTATTGGATGTCATACTTATCTCCAAAATTTATTAAAAAACAATACAAGACGAGCAAAGGGCAGAGGATCCTGATTTGGACAGGCACAAACATATTTCAGTATATTTTTTTTTTAAATATTGCAATAATTTCTATAAAATTATATTAACAGTATCTGTGTTACCATGGTTACAAACAATACTTTTATGACCATGCAATTTTTAAAATAGGTAAGTCTACACCAAGTAAACTTAGTATATATGTATAAAGTGAATTGCCATGATGCATTTGCAGTTGCATAATTTAATATTTTCATCTTGTCTTTTTCAAGATATCACCAGAACTACAGGCATTAGATTTGTTGGAAGACCCATCAGAATTGGATGAAGAGGTGGATTTCGTAGCATGTGATAGATGTGAAAGTTGGTCGATGATGTCAGCAGCTGTTAATGCTACTCCAGAAACCCTGTCAACTATTCTGATAGAACGAGATGAAGTGTTGCACGTTGAACGTTGTACTGTTGATCAGTCAGATAATGCTACTTGGTTTAAGTTGAGGAAAGGTAGAATAACTGCGTCAAATTTTTTTAAAGTCTGTAGAGCTGTTGACAATTTGAAATGCCCTCCTTCGTTAATGAAAAGTCTACTAGGGGAATATGATTTATCTGATTCTGAAGTACCATCTCTTGAATGGGGGAAGAGGAAAGAGAAAGCTGCATTGGACCTTTACATACGTGTAAACAGACATAAACATAAAGGCTGTATGTTAGAGAAAAAGGGACTTCGTATCTACACAAGGTTGCCTTATGTTGGATGTTCTGTTGATGGTCTGTTCTCATGTAAGTGTCATGGTGAGAATCTAGTGGAAGTTAAATGTCCGTTTGCTGACAGGAACTTGAATCCTAAGGAAGTTGCCATTAAAAAGGGATGTGTGCTAAATTCTAGTGGTGAACTTCAAGTAACTGACAAATGTGAATATTACCATCAAATTCAAGGACAAATGGGTATATATGGAATCCACAAATCAGACTTGGTTGTATTCACAAAGAAAGGAATTGCTGTTGCTAGTGCTACATTTGATCCTCTGTTTTTTGAAAGAATGTGTAAAAAGTTTCAGCTTTTCTTTCAAAATCATTTGGCTAAGGCACTTATATCTTGTCAATGAATTTTGTCATAAAATGTACATGTTACTTATTAATAATTAACATCATATCAATTTGATGAGTAAATCTTTTTTAAACAGGTTTTATAGTGTGTCTCTTTCATTTTGTATTCCAGTTTATTATTTGTTTTACACTGGTCATCTTTTGGGCCCTTGATTGTTATTAAATGTGAGCCGAAGCTCTGTGTTGAAGGTTGTACTGTCTCCTATAATTGCTTAGTACTTTAACTACAATAAAATGTCTCTTGTATGGATAGTTGTCTAAATGTTGTGATTCAATGGCAGTCATACCACATCTTCTATTTTATATTCAATTTTGAATGGACTTAACTTTAACATAAATAGGGTTTTAGTTTTCTCATTCGATTTTTTACATTGTCATTTCAGAATCTTTTATAGCCGACTATGCGGTTTTGACTTTGCTCAATGTTAAAGTCTGTTATGTGACATTATAGTTGTTAATTTCTGTGTCATTTTGGTCTCTTGTGGAGAGTTCATTGGTATTCATCATACCATATCATCTTGGTTTTTAAAATTGACCTAAATTTTTTGGTCAACATCTTATTTATCATGTCTATGTATGTACATGTATTTGTTTATATATGTAATTTAAAAAAATGGAATAAAAAGTCAACAATAAGTTATATATTATTTAACCAACTGACTGTCCAGATTGCACAAAATAGCACACACTTTTACAACTTGATTAAATGTATGTTTCATTCTCAGTGGAATAGTTCTCTGTAAAAGTGTAAAGTTCTTCAGTCTTCCTATTGCCCTTTCCACATGAATTCTTGCACGTGCAATTCTGCGTGTCTTTGTAGTTGCATTTGCACACATCTGCTTTCCCATTGAGAAAGGGGGAATATTTAAAGTTGCCCCTTTCAGTGCTAAGTCACCTCGAATAAGGAAGCCTCTATCTGCCATTATATCATCACCATACTCAACTTTCTGTAGGAAGCCAGAATCTTGTACAATTTTACGATCAGATATGCTACCAGTAAATAAGTCAGATATAAAACTAAATGAACCTCTGGGTGTGATTCCAACAAGACATTTAAAAGTGTTGTGATGTTTGTAACTAGAATATGTAATTCGCTGGGCTGATGGCAGACTAGGTTTTTGTACAAAAAATTCTGTGCAATCAATAATACATTTTGTTTTCTTAAAGTGTTTGAAACATTTTGGCATTTTTTTAAGAACTTGTTCTCTTGAAGGCCATCTGACCAAAAACTTCAAATCATGATACATTAGATTTAGCCAAGTAGTAAATATTCTACACACAGAGCTTTCTGATATAGCAAACATGTCCCCAAGAGTTTTGGTATCGAATCCTCTTCTAAGTCTTAACAAAGTGAGTGCTAATTCCTCCTTTATGTCTAATATTCTTCTCGGTCCTTTGCGAGGTGTCTGAAATAAATAAATAATGATGCATATTCTTCATATAATCTGAAACCTATATTGATTCTAGAGTCATGTTTTCAGTTACCATCAATTGTTATTGAGACTTGTGCTGTCATTTTCAATGTTAAATAAGTGAAACACGAAATCCGGGTCAAAACATCAATTTGGCAAACAATTCAATATTGAACAAACATACGCACAGACTGAAAAACATTACACATTGTACGTGCACCTCGAGTCATGCAAAAATTGGTTCATTGACATAGAAGTTTTTCCATGGTGAAAATTTAAAAACTCAAATGACATTACAACAAATGTAGCTATATATATAGATGCTCCAGAATATCAAGCAGAAACTGTCCTAATACTTTCACCATTTACACTGTTCTTATATTAATTTTGTTTTATGTATTTGGATAACAGATTTAAGGTACTGACATTACATTATAAATACATGTACATGTACACAAGTGTACAAAAATGTCGTCTGCTTTTTCTGGTATACTAAACATGCTATTAAAAGGACAAAATAAAAAGTATAAACCTCTTAATATATCTTTTACCTCAGAATTTTCCCTTTCGGATGTATCTGCACTGTTCCAGTACACCATGGATGAAGCCTTTTTCCTCAGGAAGTTTAGGATGAAACAAAATACTGCCAGTGATACACCTTGAATGAAGAAAACAAAATATATATACTTATTTCTCATGGTAAAGCGTCTAAATTTTGACACAACAATTATAAAAAAGGCAAATTTGAGCAATCAAATTATATTTTTTTGTCTCTAGATAGGATTTAATCTCAAACTTTAAAGAAATTGAAACAATACCAACTGCATGTACTGTGTCCAGCACACTTAGTCTAGACAATTTGACCCATAGGCAAAATGAATTCAGCCTTTTGTGGTCAGGTGATAATTTATTTTCATGGTTTTAATATACAGAATAAATGTCATTTGTAATTTATTACCCATTTATAAATGTGCATAATATACCATCAAACTTCCATACATTTTTAAATCTTTGAAAATTTTAGTTACATGTACCTGTATAGAATTTGCAGGATTTGTTGTCTTTCATAATGTCATTCATGAGATTCTTTCTCTTCATGCTACCAGTGTCCATCATATTATCTGTCAGAGAATCCATTTCTTCCATGTCAATGTCTGTTTGTGTAGATATACTTGCAGTTTGTACAATAAATCCCCTCTTTACAGCATTGTAAGTATGGTCTGCATCCACTGAAACATCAAGATTCAATATATATATATTGCATGACTTGGTTGATTTTCAATTTTCAAAATTATTTGTAAACCAATTAATATTGAGCAAAAGACTTAGAGTGTACTGATGACATATATATTTTGTAGAAAAATATGGACATATCCTATATAGGTAGATATATGCACATAAAACATTATATAATTACTGATAGGGTAGTCCAATGCAGCATCTGTAAGGTACAGCAGGTATACAACATCGATTAAATGATTCACAGACATAATAAGTCATCAGACATTATTAAGAAACAGAGTAAGTGGACAGCATACAAATAAATCAATTTGGAGGAGCATGCTACTTGGAATTCACCCCCTTTTTTCGGGAGTTTGATAACTTATTATCGGTCAATGCCTTGTCATTTCATATATATTATACCAGTCATTACCTTTAAGTTCTTCACAGAAATGTGGTGTTGCCTGAAGAGGTTGGTCTTTTGATGTGTTGGTTCCATTTAAAGTTACATACGCCCCAACATCCCTCCATACTTGATCGACAATCTTACTGGTAGTGGGCGTTGTTATGCTGGCTTTGGTAGGCATAGTGGCTCTGTCAAACGGAAGTTTCCTGGATTTGTGCACAATTTGCTTTGAAGGGGTAGCCATGACTGGGTATGGATGTTGGGTGGTAGGTCTCCCATCAACAAAGTGCTTGCTGCACACATAGGCATGTTTGTTTACATTGGATACGGCGTAATCTTTCCTGCCACAAGCTTTTACCCACTGTAAAGTTTCTTCCAATCTTGTTTTAGGCTTAGGTATAGGAAAGAATTCCACTCCTGACATATGAGGTTTATGCTTATACCTGTCATCGCTGTTGCAGGTTCCCCAAACACAACGTTTTACCATTCTTTTTTACTTTGTTTATATTTTCGCGGAAAAAAACTTGTCGGGTATCACGTGACGTTGGCCGCTTACGTTACGCATAACCGCTTACATCAAATATAATATGAAAGTCGACTATTAAACAACGATTTTGACGTTGTTCCACGGAAAGTTTCAAACGTTGACATTAGCCACTGCCTATATTTTACTCATGTGAAAATGCCGCTTAAAGTACAGAGAATTTCGATGTTGCTTTTTTATATGGTTTTATTTTTTTCAAGCGGGTGCAAATGCAAAATTCCATTAAATTAAAATAACTTTTAATACATGTATTTGAAAAGAATTGTCTGCAACAGTAACACAAAATAACAATTTGATGTCTTGTAAAATGATTTAAATATATAAAAAAGATGTGGTATGATTGCCAATGCGACCACTTTTCACAAGAGACCAAATTGTCACACAAAAGTAAACAACTATAGGTCACTGTACGGCCTTCAACAATGAGCAAAGTCCATACCACATCGTCTGTTATTCAAGGCCCCAAAATGACAATGTAAAACAATTCAGTCGAGAAAACTAACTGCCTAATTCATGTTACAAAATGACCGAAAAAGTCTGTTTTTTTATATTTTTTTACTTTTTTTTTTTATCTTCGAAATGTTTTAAACCTTTCAAATGTGAGGCTCTTATTTTATCAACACTTTAATTCTGGGACTATTATACTTACGTAAATATAATAGTCCCAGAATTTTATTTTTTTATTTTTCTTAAACAGTGACTTATATATTGTAGGCAAATAATTAAGAAAATTCAGGTTATCAAGGAATTTTCACATTTTGTACATAAATCAGGCCGTTAGTTATCTCGTTTGAATTGTTTTTAAATTTGTCATTTCGGGGTCTTTTATAGATGACTATAAGGTTTTGCTCATTGTTGATTGCAAATAGAAATAAGATTGTTATATATGCCACTGGACGAACACTAATTGTGAATATTTTGATGGAAAACTATTGAGTATCAAAGTTCCAAATTAATTTCGGGATTTATTTTCTTTCTCGGTATTCAATAACAGAAAAAAAGAATAAATTGCTTGTCCGCTAAATAGGGGTATTCTTGTTAAACATCGTTAAAAAGATGTGTGTCTATAAGGTGAACGCCACAAAAACCCTGTAATACTAGTACGAGAATAGAGCATGTAAACATTCCTTCTTAATGATATGGTTGTTTTGGAAATCTTTTCATACAACTCATGTCGGCGCTAACATGTCCTTTAGTAGTTATTTTTTTTTCCAAAAATCCAATTTCACGTTTCCGCATTTTCGTGCATTACTTTTCCGAAATAAGTAGCGGCGTTTTTACGTTTCCGCAAATTAGTATTACTTTTCCAGAAAAAAAGATGACGATTCCGGAAAAAAAATTACGTTTCCGCAAATAAATATCTTTCTTTTTCGGGAAAGAAATTACTATTATTGAAAAAAAAAATTAAGGTTTACCTGTTGATTGAAATAATAAAAAATAAATATATATCAAGTTAAAGGTCATCATAACAAAGTCTACAGTAGTACATATACATTCACCGTTTACTAGTTTTGTATTTTGTTCAAGAAGGAAGTCCATCTTTTCCTTTTCATATTTCTGAACGTTTTTTTTTTAAAGTTAGAGTTATCAAGCCCATACCGCTTACTCAGAATGACCCTCCTTTTAAATGACATCCTATATTGAAATTCATTTACGTTTGAGAACTGTATATTGATTTGGGGTATAATCTACATATCATATAAATATGCTATTGAGAATCTTACATTATTAATGGTCAATTATTAATTTCACCTTTCAAATAAGTTTCCAAATGAACCCCGGAAATTTGTCTCCTGATTTGATCTTCAATAACGTTTTAACGTCATATTTTGAAAATTGTATATAAGAAAAGGTCATTCTTTCTGAAATATTAATATAACTGAAGGTACTAAATTCCAGTGTATGTTATATTTAAATGGGTACGTTTTTTGAGGCAAAAATGGCACACCCCTTCCAAAAAATATATCGAAGTTACCCTCCGTGGGTCTAAGCGTGACGCGAGATTGCCGATTTTTTTGTAAGCGTGACACGTGAAAGTCAAATTATTGTGCCGTGAAAACAGAAAATGAAGTTTAGCGGGATACGGAAAATAACAAAAGAATATCGTATCGTACGTAGTGTAAGCGGGATACGGGTGTCTGACAAAACAGTAAACGGGATCCGGGATCAGAACCCCCAATGAGACCCCCTACAAAAAATGAACGAAACACAAATATGTAACACATAAACAAACGACAACAACTGCATTACAGGCTCCTTACTTAAATGTTCATAACATACTAAAGGTATGTTCATATTGAAATTGTTAGAAAACCAAACATTTGGAATTTTTGGATATAAAGGAGGGATAAAAAAAAACATTTTGCTGTCCCCAAAAACGTATGACTAATGATAATTTTCAGGGGCGTAGCTTGTGTCTTATATATAGTGAGGCAATTTTTATAGGGGTGTTTGAGGGCCTGAAACGCGTTTTCCTGGATTTTAATGTATGATTTGTGATCACAACCTAATGCCATATCGCCATATCGCAACATATCTATATGAGGAAAGTTAGTCTTGATACAACAATGTCTTTTGGGATGACAAGTACTAAATATTAAATAAATAGTGTATTCGTCTCGAAAGTATACCTGTTATGCTTTGTATGGGATTCTCTTTTCAGATGTAAATAATATGACAATGTACTATTTTTTGCAATTTTAATAAGTTAACACCTGTGTACAAGTACATGTAGTTATCAAATTATCATTAATGTTAGAAATGTAATGGTCCAAGGCGACGTTTTGTGGTTTCATCAAATTTTCTCATAATCTTCTCTCTACAAACGGTGATATCTCTATGTATGAAGAGACTAGCCAGTCCAGAAAGTCGGTCTTCGGTCATCGTAGATCTGCTCTAACGTTTTAATCGTCTCATCGCAGAGAAAGGCCTCTCACAGGGCACGGATCCTACAGGCATTGTGAGCAGCACTCTATATACTGCATGAACATTGGGATAATAATTGGGGTCTGCAAGTTGAATTGCCGTTTCCGAGACTGATTATTGGTATCTTTATCTCTGTTTTGGAGTCCGGAACAGAACATTTTCCACCGTTCAAGTTCTCTAACAAACCCTGGAGAGTCTGGCATATCCTCCTCATATCTGACTTGGATATCGGCAATTTCCTCCTCAGTTATGTTCTGAAGGCGACATGGCAGCAACTGAAACGCCAAGAAAGATGGGCGTGTTTGTTAAGGAAATCGTTCATTCAACTCATTCAAACAGTGATCGACAAACGGAAAGTATGCGTTCACTCTATAATAGCCGTGTACCGAATCGTCGGAAAATGCAGCATTAGCCCGATGACGCATTCGCCCAACTGTTCTTGGTTTAAAAAAAAAGTTCCTCTTTTAGCCCCGACAGCATTTTTCCATTCCAGTCTTTCATTCCAGAAGAGGAAAATTTGTCTGAATAGCCACGAGAAGACTTACATTCACCAAACGCTATGCAGGGAGCACAGAGAGTAGAATCTGTAGAAGGAGAATACCTTAGCCAATTCAATTTATCTTCCCAGGCTACATTATATCTTCTACCGTGTGTAAGAGGAAATGAAAATTTTCCTTTTTCTGGTGTCTATTTTGAACTAAGAATTGTACTTTTAAGTGTATCATTTAAAGATTTCCCTATAAAACCAACTGGATCAAGAGACTGTGTTTGAGTTTTTGTATTTGGGTTTGTTTAAGAATCTTGAGAGTCGCTACATGAGGCTTCTTCATGGGTTTTGGATATAACTGCAAAAAAAAAGTCAGATTGTAAAATAAGTTCATGCAAGTTAATCGTTGACAGTTTTTTTGTTGCTCATCATGAACGTCTTATACGACCGTCTTTCCGTAAGAAAATGAAATATTGCCTATCAAAGTGTTATAAAGGACGGACAGACAGACATACATGTTATTAATTTTTAATATTGAACTGTTTGTATATTTGTCTCATGATTGTGTGTCGGTTTAAAATAGCCCTACAGAGCTTATGTTATTTGTACATGTAGTTACCGACTTTAAAAACAAAAAGGGGGTGTAAATATTTCTACCGATATGTCTCCGACCGCGGACTTTCTCTTTTTTTTTTATTGGGAACACACATTAGTATGTCACAGGGGTGGATCCAGGTTTAAATACTAGGGGGGCGAAACAATGACAAGTATATGCTAAAAAAAAGAGAAAAGTGCATGTTTAGGGGGCGTATGCCGGGTCCGACCCTCCCCATTTTTTCTTCCATCTGAATCCGCGCCTGATTCCCATACACAATAAATCGGATATAATGCTGTCATGATACTAAAGAACTATTATATATTAATTTACCCGGATCCATATTATCCGTGGATTCTGCAGTGACTGTCTTTCTTTTTTTAATATGATATTTGTCCATGATTTCCAATTTTGGATCGTCAACAACTTTTTACAAATTTATAATACCAATGACGGGCGAAAATGTATGTTTCCGTAAAAAAGCTTCACAGAAAAAGACGATGATCTAGTATTTTCTTATTTGAAATAAAACTAAGTGTCAAGTACATGAAAATATTTCATATTTTTTTTTTGCCAAAAAAAAACTAGTGAGGCAGTTGCCTCATTGCCTCAATGGAAGCTTTTGCTGAAATTCTCCAGTCACTCAATATTTTACAAAATTCTCCCAACAGCACTTTACATACTTTAAACTACGCTCTGAATACTAAAGGTATGTTCATATTGAAATTGTTAGAAAAGAAATAAAGGAGGAGGGATAAAAAAAAACATTTTCCTTTCCTCATTAACCTATGACTAATGATACTTTTGCTGAAATTCTCCAGTCATTCAATATTTTACAAAATTCTTCCAACAACAATTTACATACTTTAAACTACGCTCTGAATGCCCGCGATTTCGCGGATGTCTTCTAGTAGATATAGATAATAAAAGGTTTTAAGAGATCATTCTTTACAAAGTTACTAAAAGCAGACTTTTTTTCGCAATCGTTCAGTTTTAGTTTTCCAAAATTGGCGTAGAATTCCTTTTTGAAATGCATTGTCTGAGATTCTGTAGAATCTAAGAACAACATCAGTATACAGCTCAATCAAACACTGTTCTGCATCCTGACTACTCGCTATGAAATACTATCAACTATTTTAAAATCACAGAATAGGTTCTTCCACAGTTCAAATAATGGTTGCTTTGCAAGAGTTTTCCATGAGTATAATTAAGTATTACAGCACCATATAAATTGAACGACTGATCAGTTTGGATTACAAAAAAATCCATTTCTATTGCAAATTGGAATGTTTTATCAGCAATTTTTGTTAAATCCTGAGAAATATTTTGCTTCCTTTGTGTGTGGTATAGGGTGTTTTTGTACTTTGATAAAAACTTCTTATTTTGAATATCTTGCATGTCTTTCATTTCCATTCTTTTCATATTCGGCGTATTTCCAGTTCATTTTCAAGATTTTGCTTTAACAAATTTTGAAAAGGGTTTAGATTCCCTTGTTCCAGTTTACCTAATTATTATTCATAAAACTCAAGTACAAAGCCTAATCCTAGGCAATATATCAAGAAATTGTAAAAGCATTTTGTGAATCTTTGAAAACTAAAGCATTAGTAAGCAAATTTTACCCGTCATTTCTAGTAACTGAACAAGACATAATAATTATTTTGTACAATTATCTTTTAAATATACTTCTTTTGAGTGGAAAGTTTTAAATCTGGATTGAAAAAAGAGAATTTGAAATCTGGAGTGTAACTAGGGTTTGGTTGACACTTAATTTTACATAACATATACATTCGTTTGAATTTTATATGTTATTGGAGAACACAGTATCAAGAGCATGCGATATCTACTCAAACAGTGTATCAAACATAATATTATACGTTTTGGCCATTACGGCCTTCTTCTTTGGAATGAATTACAACATTGAAACAACAATAACATCATTTGGATAGAATGAAAGTAAAATCTGAAGATGTGAAAGGTGAAATTCAATCGTTGACAATTGTTTTGAAAGAAAAAGACCATCAAATTGAAAATTTATTAACAGATATAAGCATTTAGAAAAAAACTGCAAATTTCACTCTTGTCACAAGAAATAAAGAAGGCAGCTTCACTGATTGTGTCTGACTGTGCGTGATGAAGTTATCTGGATTGGAAGTTGCTGTTGAAAAGGTTTCCCCTGTTATTCAAACAGTATGCAAACATTTATTTGACATTGGTTTAGATACATCTCAGTTGCCTAGTTCAACAACAGTGCAGTCAATTGTTGACGAAGGGCACTATATTGCCAAAACATTTATATCTGAAAATCTAGACTAATCTTAAAACTGGGGTCTAAATCGTGACGATACAATACGCCGTAAAATATAAATTGTTGATACAACAATAACAGTTTGAACAGCTGTAAGGGGATCATTCGAGACAGAAGTCAATACCTTGGTGACCTTACCGTGGAAGAAATCGGTGAGGAACTTTCAAGCCAAGGTGTAACTAATGTTATTAGATTTCAAATTAAAAAGAATGGACATATAATCAAATTAAATACTTATCTTTTGACCTTTAGAACTCCAACTCCTCCTCCATCTATTACTTCAGGTTGCTTCGGAATCAGAGTTGACATGTTTATCCCAAACCCAATTCGATGCTTTACATGTCAAAAGTTTGGTAATGGAAGCAAACAATGTCGTGGTAAGCAGAGATGCTTCAAGTGTTCTGACGAAGGACACGAGGGAACAAACTGTCACTCTGAATCTTCTAAATGTGTAAACTGTGGTGAATCCCATTTTTCATCGTCTAGGGACTGCCCTGTTTACCTTAAAGAATAAAATATTATTAAAATTAAAACAGAAAGAAACATTAGTTACCCAGAAGCTAAACAGATAGCTTCTGTTTCGAATGATCTCCTTGTTTCAAACAGACCATCGTACGCCAGCAAAGTTGTCCGCTCATTCAGTCACGAGAATACACAAACTCGCATGACTTGGCCAATTGATGCGGACAATTTTAAAATGCTGCCTGTTGAAACAGAACCTACCGTTAAAATATTAACTCCAAGAAAACCAATATCTTCCACAACCAGTACTCAGTCAACTCAATCTTCCCTACAGAGCTCACTATCATTACAAAAAAAAAATGAGGAAAAAAAATCAAATAAAAAAGAAACAGTAGAAATACACAGTTGGAGCGGTGAATCTGTCTGGGATCTTCCCAGTGACATAGATGATTCTTCCACCTCCAAAAGTCTTCCTTCATCTGCATCCAAGAAGGTATCTTCTTCGTCCAGTACACAGTCTACCAGAGCCCCATCTCCTCTTCGTTCTCAAGAAAAGAAGGATGTCCAAAAGGTTTGCTTTCTATAAGTATGAGTATAATTAAGTATTACAGCACCATATAAATTGAACGACTGATCAGTTTGGATTGAAAAAAACCCAATTCTATTGCTAATTGAAATGTTTTATCAGCAATGTTTGTTAAATTCTGAGAAAGATTTTGCTTCCTTTGTGTTTGGTTTAGAGTCTCCTTGTACTTTGATGAAACTTCTAATTCTGAATATCTTGCAGTAAGAGTGTCTACCATTTTAGCTTTTAAGAATAATTTTGACGAATTATGTCGGTTACTATTTTTGAAGATGTTGTTCAAGGCCTGTTTCATAATGTGATTACGACATTTGGCGATGCACCTTCCAAAAAAGTACCTTAATTTTCCTTTCCCAGAATCTTACAATTCGTTTGAAGACGAAATGCATTTTCCCGTGATGCTATGGTATCTGCAGGGTTTTTTTTTAAACAGCTGATCATCTAGTGAAGATGGTTCATATTAAAAAAAAAATGACTCATACTTGTCAAATTAGTAACAGAAAAACCCATCAACTTCAAACTTATCTGTGTTTTGTGGCAATAATGATAATGTATCAGTTTCAATAACATTCCTTAAAGTTAACAAATACAATAACAGATAAAAAAAAAAACTATCCAATTTTCAGTTAATAAAGGGGAATAACTCCCTGATAAAATTGACACGACAAAAATTCCAACTAAATAAGTGTTTTGTAGTAATAAAAATTGTCAGATTACTTTAAAAAAAAAAATACACATAAAGCAATAAGTATATTAAATGAAGAATTGGGAATATCCAAAGAACATTGAAATTGATTTCATCCGCTAAAAATCACAAAAATTCTACAATTAAGATAAAAAGTAAAAAATGGAATACCCCATGGAAAAACGTCGATTATGGCTGATTTAATTACCTCGAGCCAAAGGGAGGCTGGGGAGTAGGTTTTCTTTGTGTTCTATCCTGAGAGTGGTCCATGGGGAGCAAGTTTGTATATATAGAGAACACCTTGAGAGAGGAAATACATTACTGCAACAAAATTCCACTATACCAAACTAGAGGCTCTAAAGAGCCTGTGTCGCTCACCTTGGTCTATGTGAATATTAAACAAAGGAAGCAGATGGATTCATGACAAAATTGTGTTTTGGTGATGGTGATGTGTTTGTAAATCTTACTTTACTAAACAGTCTTGCTGCTTAGAATTATCTCTATCTATAAAGAACTTGGCCCAGTAGTTTCAGTGGAAAATGTTAATAAAAATTTACAAATTTTATGAAAATTGTTAAAAATTGACTATAAAGGACAATTACTCCTTAGTGGGTCAATTGACCATTTTCAGATTTGCTCTAATTGCTTTGTTTTTTGAGTTATAAGCCAAAAACTGCATTTTACCCCCATATTCTATTTTTAGCCTTGGCGGCCATCTTGGTTGGTTGACCGGGTCACGCCACACATTTTTTAAACTAGATACCCAAAAGATGATTGTGGCCGAGTTTGGATTTATTTGGCCAAGTAGTTTCAGGGGAGAAGATTTTTGTAAAAGATAACTAAGATTTACGAAAAATGGTTAAAAATTGACTATAAAGGGCAATAACTCCTAAAGGGGTCAACTGACCATTTCGGTCATGTTGACTTATTTGTAAATCTTACTTTGCTGAACATAATTGCTGTTTACAGTTTATCTCTATCTATAATAATATTCAAGATAATAACCAAAAACAGCAAAATTTCCTCAAAATTACAAATTCAGGGGCAGCAACCCAACAACGGATTGTCTGATTCGTCTGAAAATTTCAGGGCAGATAGATCTGGACCTGATAAACATTTTTACCCCATGTCAGATTTCCTCTAAATGCTTTGGTTTTTGAGTTATAAGCCAAAAACTGCATTTTACCCCTATGTTCTATTTTTAGCCGTGGCGGCCATCTTGGTTGGTTGACCGGGTCACGCCACACATTTTTTAAACTAGATACCCTAATGATGATTGTGGCCAAGTTTGGTTCAATTTGGCCCAGTAGTTTCAGAGGAGAAGATTTTTGTAAAAGTTAACAACGACGACGGACGACGGACGACGGACGACGGACGACGGACGACGGACGCAAAGTGATGGGAAAAGCTCACTTGGCCCTTCGGGCCAGGTGAGCTAAAAATGGACGAATTGTCAATTTTTTCAATTTTTCTAATTAACGTGGTATCTTAACCGGAAGTAGGCATTCCGCAACATTCAACGTCTGATAACGCTTAAACTAGACATATGTTTGCATGTTGTATCTAGGTGGACCCCTTAATCCTTTTACTTGTGTGTTTCGGTGCAAAAAGTGTACCTCACCCCTCCAAAAATGGCCAATTACACACACATACTTTTTTGGGGGCCTTACGTAAACCTTACTTTCCAAGGTTGGAATTTTCGTTCATCCACTTCCTATATAACACTTAATGTTAAAGATAGATAGCTCAAAGTTGTTGCAGAAGTATATATTGTAAAATGGTAATGGGAAAACAAGTCCATGAATGCTGATTTCCGAAAATCGAACTTAACCTGTCAAAAGACGGGATCCGCAAAGTAGAAGTTAATAATTAATACTTACCAGTCATTGTTGTGGCCATCAAACACCATTCTTTTTTCCATGACTTTTGAAAGTAGTGAAATCAATCCTTTACAGCATATGCAGGATAATGAATGCGTCTACATTAAACACATTCTTTAGTGTAAATCTTTGATTTAAGTGACACATTTTCATCCTATATTACAGCATTATTAGGAGTAGAAAGATTTTTAAATTTTAATGTATTATTACACAATATACATTTACTACCATTAAAAGTTAATAATTTTGGAAATACATCTAAAAGAGGGACGAAAGACACCAAAAGGACAATCAAACTCGTAAATCTAAAACAAACTGACAACGCCATGGCTAAAAATGAAAAAGACAAACAGAAAAACAATAGTACACATGACACAACATAGAAAACTAAAATTATCCAAAAACAAAAACTCATTTCTATTAATTAGATTCCAAATATCTACAATTAGTGGCTGTTTCAAGTTAATAATCAAATTATTATCATTTAAAATTAAATTAAAGTTAATTTCTTCAACAATATCAAAATAAATTAATTCAGCTGGAATAGTCTTAATTTTTTTGTATAAATTAATAAATTCATGTATTTCAAGTATGTCTTTTTCTTGCTTTAACAATACTAGCTTAAAACATTTTATTAATCTTTCCATTATAATTTAAAAAAATATCCATATTCAATTCTTAACAGTTAAAACTTAGTACAAAAATACATTTGTTACAAAGTACATGTGTACAAGGATATGTATAGGTACCCAATCTCAATACTTTAAGCATTATACTTATATTGTAAAATGGTAATGGGAAAACAAGTCCATGAATGCTGATTTCCAAAAATCGAACTAAACCTGTCAAAAGACGGGATCCGCATAGTAGAAGTTAATAATTAATACTTACCAGTCATTGTTGTGGCCATCAAACACCATTCTTTTTTCCATGACTTTTGAAAGTAGTGAAATCCATCCTTCACAGCATATGCAGGATAATGAATGCTTCTACATTTAACACATTCTTTAGTGTAAATCTTGGATTTAAGTGACACATTTTCATCATGTATAATAGCATTATTAGGAGTAGAAAGATTTCTAAATTTTAATGTATTATTACATAATATACATTTACTACCATTAAATTTTAATAACTTTGGAAATACATCTAAATTATCCAAAAACAAAGATTCATTTCTAATAATTAGATTCCAAATATCTACAATTTGTGGCTGTTTCAAGTTAATAATCAAATTATTATCATTTAAAATTAAATTAAAATTAATTTCTTCAACAATATCAAAATAAATTAATTCAGCTGGAATAGTCTTAATTTTTTTGTATAAATTAATAAATTCATGTATTTCAATTATGTCTTTTTCTTGCTTTAACAATACTAGCTTAAAACATTTTATTAATCTTTCCATTATAACATTAAAAAAATATCCATATTCAATTCTTAACAGTTAAAATTTATTACAAAAATACATTTGTTACAAAGTACATGACTGTGATATTAAATATAAAAAAAATATTTCTTCTTCATCCCTAAAAAAAATTACAAAAAATATTAAAAATAACATTCAAAACTATCTACAAAATAAACAATATTCTATTAAATATCACATACATGTAATTTAAGATTCAGAATTTAGGGTAGGTGGAATTGGTGTAAACAAGTGAACTAACGAGAGTAAACTTCTTACTAACTAAAAACAAAAAAACAAGACAGTAAATCGGTGAAAAGTATAATTGTATAATTAAATTTAAAATACAGAGAAGCACAGGGTCTATATCCTGAAGAATAACAATTCCTTCAACAACTATATGAACTTATGATTTGTAGAGTGAAGTTTTCCTATAATAACTATTATTGATCTTTTGATACTTTTGATCTTCAGTGCTGTACAACTTTGTACTTTTTTCACTTTCGATCTTTTATATCTGGGCGTCACTGGTGAGTCTTGTGTGGACAAGGCGCGTTTTTTGGCGTATTGAATTTTAAACCTGATGCTTTTTGTTAATCTATTAATCATGTTTTTCTTTGTCTAATATGTTATCCTGTTTATTTGTATTGTAGTCCTGTAATATTATGTTGTCATTTCAATGTTATATTTAACTGTGCCATTAAAGTGCGAGGTTTGGCATGCCATAAAACCAGGTTCAACCCACATCTTTTATTCCCCTTTAAAAGTGTCCTGTACCAAGTCAGGAAGATGGTCATTGTTATATTATTGTTCGTTTCTCTGTGTGTTGCATTTTAACGTTGAGTCGTTTGTGTTTCCTCTTATTTTTGAGATATTGAGATAAGACGTGGCACGGTACTTGTCTATCCCAAATTCATGTATTTAGTTTTCATGTTATATTTATTATTCTCGTGGTGTTTTGTCTGATGCTTGGTCCGTTTCTCTGTGTGTTGCGTTTCGGTGTTGTGTCGTCGTTCTCCTCTTATATTTAATGCGTTTCGCTCGGTTTTGGTTTGTTACCCCGATTTTGTTTTTTGTCCATGGATTTATGAGTTTTGAACAGCAGTAAACTACTGTTGCCTTTATTTATTGATGTTCTTTGTTATGAACTTCTTCAATCCTCAAGCTTTATGTCATTCTGAAAAAAATCAAATATATTAAATGAATTTTGACAAGATATTGTATACACTATTGTTGCTCAATGTTGGTACAATGCTAGAAATGATCAATATGGCCGCCAAAAGAAATTCATTTCTGAGTATATTTACAAATCCCTATTTTGTTTGATTATTACAATTTACAATGTTCATTCCAGGCTGGCTGCCTTGGGCCCAAAAAGGAGCGTATAAAAACAACCCAAATAGAAACCTGATTGTTGATAGAAAAAAAAAATGTTCAAATGATGATACAAGGATCCAATAACTTTTACTGCCACAGGAAATACTGATATAACAAATAACCGGTATGAAATAATGTTGTCTATGTAGCGGCTCACAAGAAGCCTACTCTTATTGAACACGATGACAAAAGACACTGCTGCTACAAAGGGATCTTTAAGGTGCACAAAGTCTGACATTCAATGTTCACCAGCCTTGGAGTTAACGTCCCCAATCCAACCGGACACATACATATTTATAAAATATAATTAAGACATGTTTTGATATATTTATTCATTTTCCAAAATTACTTTAGCCGTTAAACATGCCTTGCTTCAATAAAGTGTTTATGACTACTGTATTTGTCGCTTATTAAAGGACCTGTTCTAACACCTTCAATTATTTCAACATTTCTTCCGTTTTCCTCATATGTTGGTTTGGTGGTAACTGTTCTTCTAACAGTTGTTAAAGCAGATGTCTGCGATCCAATCTTTACTCCTTTACCACAATTACCAACTTTTCTAGGGGCTCTTGGTATCACATGTCTTAAATCTTTCGAACTCAATTTATATGTTTCTGTAGATGAAAGACCATGAAAAGGTCTCTTCTTTGTTGACATTATGATTGGTTTTGTCTGCTTTCTTATTATTTTACAAACTTCTACATCCTTCCTTACTATAAGAGAAGATTTAAGGTATTGTGCCTGATATTCATATGATGAAGACATAATCTTTCAATCAGTTCAATTGAGGTCTGGAGCTGGCATGTCAGTTAACTGCTAGTAGTCTGTTGTTATTTATGTATTATTGTCATTTTATTTATTTTCTTTTGTTACATCTTTTGACATCGGACTCGGACTTCTCTTGAACTGAATTTTAATGTGCGTATTGTTATCCTTTTACTTTTCTACATTGGCTAAAGGTATAGGGGGAGGGTTGAGATCTCATAAACATGTTTAACCCCGCCGCAATTTTGCGCCTGTCCCAAGTCAGGAGCCTCTGGCCTTTGTTAGTCTTGTATGATTTTAAATTTGTGTTTCTTGTGTAAAATTCGGAGTTTAGTATGACGTCCATTATCACTGTACTATTATGCATATTTTTAGGGGCCAGCTGAAGGACACCTGGGTGCGGGAATTCTCGCTACATTGAAGACCCATTGGTTGCCTTCGGCTGTTATCTACTCTATGGTCGTGTGGTTGTCGCTTTGACATATTCACCATTTCCTTTCTCAATTTTATTAACGTCCTTATTGTTTTGTTTTCCTGTACAGCTGCATTGTCTATTAATGTTTGGTCCTTTAATGAAGGAATATTTGTACTTGTGTACCGGCGACCCCTTCAACATTCAACAAGAAATCAGCCCCTTAATCAAGAAGACAGGCATATGAGAATGCCTTTACAAGAGTTATCATAGTAGCGGGATTTAAATCAACAGGAATTCACCACTTTAACACATTAGCATGTTTGCAAAATTAAAAATCTGGACGGTTTCCCGTTAAACCAAAAGATCTAAACTGGATGGATATTGTAAGAGAAATCAAGAGGAAAGGTTTGATTTGTGAAATTGGTTTTCCTGAAAAGTCATTCAGCCTACAGAAAGGATTTATAACTGTACATCACAAACTGAAGAACTATTGCTGAGCTTCACAGATGGAATTACTCAAACATCATCAATGCCTATGTGTTCAGCACAGATTTCACAAATCATGACACAGCTGTACATTTTTATACCTGTTAAGAGTCGTATACTAAATTTTATTTTTATGTAAATAAATATATATTGTGTCATTTTAGAATTTGTATTTTGCCAAAGGATGTATAAATGAAAGTCGAGCAATTCATTTTGTATTGATATATAATTACAATTGTTCATGTTAATGTAATGCATATAACAATAAGGAGATATAGTGCAATGCCTAGGAATAATATTTAGTGAGTTTATCAAACTAAAGGGAATAAGAAATGGGTATAAGCAATTGCAGGTACTACTGTACAATCTCCAACAATGAAAAAACTCATACCGTAAAGAGAATTTCATATTTACAAGAAAAAAGTTTTGTTTTTGCGTTGAATATTTTTCTTCTATTTGTCTTACTTGCGAATATGGGAAGTGGTTAAAATGTTAATGATACAGCTATTATGGCAACCATATGTCATTGTTAACTTGTTTAAAAACGTCTTTTGAGCTCACCTGACCTAAAAGGTCAAGTGAGCTTTTCTCCTCACTTCCCGTCCGGCGTCCATAAACTTTCACAAAAGTCTTCTCTGAAACTACTGGGCCAAATTTAACCAAACTTAGACACAATCATCATTGGGGTATCTAATTTAAAAAATGTGTGGTGTGACCCAGCCAAACAACCGAGATGGCCACAATGGCTAAAATAGAACATACTGGTTAAATGTAGATTTTGGCTAATAACTCTGAAACCAAAGCGTTTAGAGCAAATCTGGCACGGGGTGTAATGTCTATTAGGTGAAGAAACCTGAAAGTAACACAGAACGTTTTCGCTTCTTTTAAGATCTGCAACTGAAATGTTCAATTAATATCATTCGATTTAGACTTGGTGGATCGTCAGTCTTCCTCATATGTATAGTTAAAGTATCAGGTCAGAATAGATCAGAACCTGAAAGCTGCGGTTTCTGATGATATGACATTTTCAGTTTTGGTAGCACCTAGCCCCCTTATCAGTTCCTTCTGATTCCCAACAGAGTGTTCCTGTACCAAGTAAGCTTCTACATTGTTCCCAACACCACCTCTTAAATTTACAAAACTCCCCTCCAGAATCCTTAGGCTGTCTAAAGGAGACATGTAATATTTCACTTTCATGAGGTAGTTTATACACTCCACCATGTATTTCGATAGACAGGTGCTGGTAAAATATAGGAATGCAAACCTTCAAATTTGGCGAGACCATTACAAATTGCCTTCCTTGACAGAATCCTCAAATTGCAGGTAGAAAACAAAGGTTACTGCAGTAGTTAAACTTTTCATCGTCTGTAGTCATTCCCACTTGGAGGAAACTCGGTATGGCTTGTCTATACCAGCGGGAAATATATAATCTGATGTCTCATTCATGTTGAACAGTTCAATAGCCTGTTCTCTGATAAGGGACTCTGTAAGGATCTTGAAGAACTCAGTATGAGTCTTAAATGGCCTTTGACTTCCCATTAACATCGTTTTTTTCCATACATTTCTAAAGTAGGACATTGTTCCTTCTTCAATCATACTCTTCTATACAAAGCTTGTAACATTTCTATGTTTAAAAAGAGAAATAAGAATTTTAATATGTATCATACTTTTCTAATTTCAAAGGAGAAATTAACTACACAGATAATGATGATGCTGATTTAGACAATGATAATTATGAATAAAATTGATGATTGGAAAATGTGTTGATTATCTTAATAACTTCTTTGAGTGTGAATAATATAACATGTGCAAATATGTTCAGAATGTTGATTTCCTTTCAATGTTAATGCATTGGTTAAAAACAATAACAAGAAAGGAAATGCATGCATTAATGGTAAATAAAATATCAGGTGAGAAGGATTGCTCCTTGCAATTTTACCCTGTAATTCAATTAGATTTTGTTTTCAGTTAAAGCATTAAATAAGAAAAGCTACCCATTGTAAGATCGTCATGTGTAATATTGCATCAAGATCATTTTTTTTTAATTCAGGAAAGCATAGTTTTTAATTGTCACGAAACTTAAAATGAGCTACACTCAAGTGAAGCATATTGTTGTACATTTCTTTAAAAAAAATGACTGATTTTTGGTTAATATAACATGCACTATTAAAACTTGAAGGCAGGACTTACCTCAAGGTAATTCTGTGTTTAATGCCACAGTTCACATACAACTGGTTGGACATGCGTTAATCTTCCTGTTGAAGTAGGAGACATCAGTCTAAGATTGATAGCTGCTGCAAACCTCACTTTGGTCAACTGATCACCTCCTGTTATCACCCTATATTTCTCTAACATTTGGATACCTCCTACAGATATATTTTACTAAATGTACTAATTGATAAACTTTTTAGAACAGTTATATTGTTCTAAAAATATATAATGCAATTCTTTCTTTTATGAATATTTATGACATTATTTTCTTTGGATAACTGAAAATGACAAGCACATGCATAAACAATCTCAAAATAAGTGTACAAAAGTTAGATAAATGCATATATTATGCCACGAGCATCACTGAAAAGACATGTATTGTCGAAATGCGCATCTGGTGCAAGAAAATTGGTACCGTAAATCTTATTAATGAAATTGAATTTCTTCAACGCAACCCAACTATACATAGTAATATATATAAGGCAATAGACAATTTCATTATCAATACGATCCTGATTACTTTCTTTTTGGGTGCCTTTGCTCTCAAGTAATCTGTAGACTTTGGGTTTTTGCTCATTATTAAAGGTTATAAGGTGAAATATAATTTTTATATTTATGTCCTTTAATCTCTAAAGGAGAATTGTCTCATTGGCATTTATTCAATATATATATTTATGTACGTGGCGGAAGAATTTTATCGTATGATAATTCTATTAATATAACAATAGAATTGTAACAGGTTTTATGAACCCGAGTGTATTTAAATACGGTGGACTCGAATTGAAATTATCGATAAGGGCGTTGACCATTCGCATGTATACACGTAGTTTTTGTTAGTTAAACCACATATATATTCGAAAACAGTATTAAATGTACTTTTTGTGACATTTTTTGTTTGTTTTTGTAGATTGTTGAGACAACCTTTTTAAATTTATTTAAACAGAGGACGTATATATATTCTGTGATGTGGACTGTATTTGCAAAATTACAAACATTTGTAATTTGTTGTTCATTTGAAAAACATGTGTTGTAATGATTTGGTATAATATAAAAGAGAATGGTCATCGTGCCTGACAAGTTCTAAAACTAGTGTTTTAGTTATTTATATATGAATGAGATAAGAAAAAGATTGGGCCAAGGTATATAGAAATTATATAGTCTAGTACATAAATAATTTATGTTCGTTTGAACAAAGAGAATTAAGAAAATAACTGCTTATATTAAGGTATGTCCTAATTTACACTCATAATTTAAATTTGAATATTTTTATATATACTCAAATAATAGATACGGATCTTCGTATTGATTTAAACCTGAAGGTTATCTTATTAAATTGAAAGAGGTTCAGAGTTAAGAATGTTTTGCTTTAGGTTTCTAGCTTTTCTGGTATCTGTTAGACTTTCTACTAAGTCTATCTACCTCTTTTCTAGATGAAGAACGTAGTATTTTTCTCATCATAAGTCGGTTTGAAATCTAACTAGGTTAACTGCTTAGTGCCTAATGCATTGCATCCATGAGATCGGATTTTGGAATATCTAGGGTTTTTTTTTTTTTCCTTTTTTTTTTGGATTGGATAACATGTATGACCAGTATGAAAAACAGTCATAATATTTGAGGTTGTAGGAATTTCCCATATCTTTACTGCAAGCCATGATATAAATGTCATTCGGCTGTTACAATCTTAACAGTGGCTAATATCATCGTGTTTTAGAATGTGCATACTGTTTGGCTTCTTGTATTGTGTTATGAAAGGGCAGCATGAGTTATTGCACTGGTATGAACCTTTCATCTGGCGCGAAGACAAGTACCCCATTTCTTTGAGAAATTCTGTGTGAGAATTATATCTTTCCCATGGTCTCCCATCTTTTGATCATTTCATTCTTTGGCCGTCTGCTTTATTATACTCAATTTTGATTGATTGATTGATTAATTGTTGGTTGCTTAACGTCCAGTGGCAAATATGTCATGCATATTCAGGACGAGAACAAGTTCACAATAAATACAATAGGTAGGTTGATACAAAAGAGGCCATCTGGGATGATGGTCGGAGAAATTTGGACTGCCACCGGAAAATGAGGGTATATTGGATAAGGACAGAAATTTGGCCTTGCAACAGGCCACCTACGGACCCCTCAAATAGTTGTTGCAAGGGTTCTTAACGTGCAAAGAGCGTGGCACTCTCTTTACACGTGACTGCAAACTTGATACATCCCGCACAGCCAAACGGACGCCCCACTTCAGCAAGCGTTTTACTGCCGGTCGGGGGAAGACCAAGTGACCATATTTCTATACCCCAGTCACCCTTGGGGATCTCAATTTTGAAAATGCAGTTACCATCTATATACCATGGTAGTTTGTCTACTACTTCGGTTACTGTCTCCATCATCTAAATTGTGTCCCGAGGAAGGTTTGTATCGTGGCCTTTTCGTCACTGGTTCATCATCAGATGAGCTTGAAATGCATTTGTACTTGTCTTTATCTGGAGAGTCCGTTATAACAATGGTTTCTTCTTGTGTGGGCATTCCATTATTCGACTCAATTTTTGGAAATTGACTGCTCTGTTCATGCCTCTCGGTAGGGTGTCGAACTCTATATTTTAGAGTTGTTTAATCATCATTAAGACTTGAAATATCTGTGTCATATATGTGAAATATTTTGGCTTTTAATCAATACTTTACTGTTGTAGCATTTTTCTGGTAAATCAGTGATAAATATTACTTATTTTTGTTTTTGGGAAATTGCCATTTCTAAAAAGTCTCCCTTTGATGACAATATAATTAAGATTTGAAATAAGGTAAAAACAAATTGTACTGTTTTTGTTACAAATAAATATATAATGGTTCTATGTATTTATTTATTCAGTGTAAAAAAATAAATTGTTTTTATTTGCCTACATTTTGCTGTTATTTTGAGGCCATTTTAAGAAAACTTGGATTTCTAAGATGGACGCCATAAGACAGCCATTTCAAATTTTTGAGAAAAAATAATTTGTCATTTGAAAGAACCCTACTGAAAATTTAATTTGGATTTCCGGTGGAAGTATTCACTGCATTCACATTTGGAAATTTGGTCGGGATTTTCTTTGAACTT
The DNA here is from genome assembly GCF_036588685.1 of Mytilus trossulus. Lineage (NCBI taxonomy): Eukaryota > Metazoa > Mollusca > Bivalvia > Mytilida > Mytilidae > Mytilus > Mytilus trossulus. The sequence goes on along the minus strand of NC_086377.1, from coordinate 86,477,374 downwards.
TCTTAGGATTTCATTGGGATACCAATGGATTTCCACTAGAATCGCGGTGTAAAACCACAGCAGATTTCACTGGGATACCAATGGATTTCCACTGGAATCTCAGTGTAAAACCACACCGAGATTCCAGTGGAAATCCATTGGTATTCCAATGAAATCCTAAAAAAGTCCAAAGAAAATCCCGACCAAATTTCCCAATGTGAATCCACTGGAAATCCCAATTAACAAAGACAAAAATTGTACAAAGAATATGTTTTTGTTTGTGTTGATTTCCATCTACAAAAAAACTTCATTGTTTGTTTTTTACCATATTGATTTAATTTGATGTGATATTATATTTTTGTTTTGTCATGCTTAGTGTTGGTTTTTTTAAAATTTTTATTTAAATACTGCTGGATTATACTCACATATGTTTCAGGCAAATATAAAGTACACATTTACGGCCTGCAGGAACAAAATCGAATTTAAATTCAATTTAATTTTTAATACTTTATTTTGAAAAGCACTTTACGCCCATATGGACCAATGGCTTAAAACATTATACATAATATACAGTTTACATAAAACAATGAAAATAAACAATGGACACACTTTGAACTATAATTTGTCTTTTTTTTTTAAATCAATATAAAAAATAAGAGATTCAAATTATATCAAGGACTCCCTGCCCTCAGTCTAAGTGACTTTTTTAAAAAGAAGCCTAATTTGCAAGTGTCCTGTTTTGTTTCAGGATTGAGAATATGTTTTAATTTATCTATATCATTTAAGTTATTATATTTATTTTCATTTAAAAATTCTTTTCTTAATTGTTCATTTATTTTACATTAAAAAAAGAAATGAAACTCATCATCTAGTACATCACAATGTGTACATAGTCTTAAATCTCTGGGAATTTTCCTGTATCTTCCAGTTTCTATTAATAAGCAGTGGTCACTTATTCGAAATTTAGAAATTAGTTGTCTATATTCAAAGTTTTGAGAAAGTAGGTATGGTTCAAAGTTATAGCTTTTCTTTATTTTTTTAAAAAGTTGGAGTTTGCTATTCTCTTGTAAATTTAATATTTTATCATTATATAAATTTTCATAGGAGTTTTCTAGATTTTGTTTGTATATTAGCCTATTATTTTTATCCTTATTTTGGTTAACAATTTCTAAATCATTTTGACTTCTGACATGATTTACATAGGAGTACCAAGAATAAATACCTGCATTATGTAAAGTTTTTGCCAAATTTAGTGTCTCTTTTAGTAAGGGACTAGTTTCTTCCCTTAATAGTCTATCATGAAAAAGAAGAGTTTGTCTTTTTATAAAGCAATCAATAGGGTAGCTGCCTAATTCAGATCGAGCAGCTATATTGCAAGAGCATTTTTTTACTCCTAAAGTTAACTTATTAAATTTATTTAGTACTTTATCAGGTGGACTTTTGTCAATGAAATTTAGAGTATCTACTTTTTTTTTATTTTTATCTCCTTTAATTGAAGCTTTATAAAAGGATGAGTATGCATCCATATACCATATTTCACTGTTATAAGTTAATATTGGTCTGACGAGAGAGTTAAATAAATGGTTTGACAAATTTACAGGAGTCTGATGAATCGAATTACAATATGTTTTTATAGAATACATTACTTTCATAGATTTTTTGGCTAATTCTTGTGCTGAATGAATAAGATTTCCATTCTGACTAATAATATTACCAAGAAATTTAAACTTTTCCATTTGCTCTAATTTATCACCATTATAATTAAAAGAATGGTTAAGATTTTTCCTATTGTTACTTGTGCTTAAAATCATAGTTTTAGTTTTTTTACAATTTACAGTTAACTGCCATTTATCACAGTATTGAGACAAATGGTTTAAACTTGACTGAAGACCCTCTTTAGTTTCAGACATTATCAAAATATCATTAGCAAATAGGAGGCTTCCAATATTTGTCTGTTCTATTTTCAAGGGATCACAGTCATCCTGTTTAAAAATTTGAGGTAGATCATTTATGAAAATATTGAATAGGGTGGGACTTAAAGAATCCCCTTGTCTTACCCCTCTAGTTACTTCAAACCAGTTAGTGAGTTTATTATTAATCTTTATTGAAGATTTAGTGGTTGAATACATATTTTTTATTACTTGATACATTTTACTGCCGATACCCTGGGACAAAATTTTATATAATAGAGCTGTTCTCCAAATGGAGTCAAATGCTTTACGTAAGTCAACAAAACAAATATATAATGATTTCTTTTTTAAATTTAAATATTTATTAATCAAAGTTTTAAATACAAATAGACTATCTGTAGTTCTTAATTTAGGAAGAAATCCAAATTGTTCCTGGCTAAATTTGTTTTCCATATATTTAATTATTCTGTTATTTAAAATTGAGCTAAATATTTTGGCAATACCATTTATAAGAGATATTCCTCTGTAGTTATTTGGGTCTTTGGAATCTCCCGACTTAAATATTGGCACTAATAGAGAATATTGCCATGTTTCAGGGGAACATCCTGAATCAAGAACAAGGTTATATAATTTTGTGTAGCATTTAATAGTTACTGGACTACAATATTTAATCACCTCATTTACAATGGAGTCTGGTCCAGGGGATTTTTTCATTTTAAGGGATTTTATAACTTTATTTACTTCTGATATAGTTATTGGGCTATCAGTTATTTCATTAAATCTATTTTCACTCTCTTTGTTTTTCAAAAAAAGGTTTATCTCATCTTCTGCTTTGTCGCAAGGTTTGTTCCAAAGACCTTGCTTTTGAAAATGGTTTGTTAGGTTATCTGATTTCATATTAATTTCTGTGGTATTCATATTATTTCTTAGAGATTTAAGTAGTTTCCAAAATTGTTGAGGGTCTTTAGTTTGAAGATTTGATAGTTTTTCAATCAGTTGTTGTTGATATTGGATTTTTTTCTTTTTACTTGCTTTTTTTAAATATTTTGCAGTTTCAAAAAATTGCTGTTTTAAATTTCTATCAAATGGTTTATGTTTTAGTTTTTTACCTAAATTATTGATTTTACTTTTTAAATCTTTTAATTCATTGTCTGACCAAGGGTTCTTTTTTATTTTACTTTTCTTTTGCTTTATTGGAACTTTTATTATACATGTTTTAGAGGCTACATTATCTAGAATTTCTGTTAATGATTTTGAAGCTTCATTTATGCCTTTTTCTATGATTAAATATATGATCGAAAGTTTATTCCTGATCCTTGTATTTTCCATTCCTAAGACCTCTAATTTTGTCCTTTATGACAATAACCAAATGTCACCATATTTCCTCCAGTTTGCAATCGGGAAAAGTTACAAGCACAACACCTAAAATAATTTTAAAATATTTAAATGACATAAACAAGAACACTTTAAGGTAATAAAAGTTATATGTCCTTCAAGTATTAAATATTTGTTTTGGATGGTATTTTATTACCAAAATATTGCTTTTTTTTTTAGTGCACATGTAGGAAAATCAGTCTTTCTATGATTAGTTTAGGAAAACGTTAATATTTACACCACATCATCATTTTTTCGAACAATAATAAAGTAATCTTTAAACATGTACATTATGTTTTTGCATACACCTAAGAGAAGTCTAGGGCAATTCAAAGCCTGAAGTTATTGTCCATAAGCATGGTAAGGGTAATTCAATCAAGCAAGGGGGATGGAACACCGGGTGTAATTCTAGCTACCACCAATATATAGTTAGCGCTATATATGGCTATTTTAGTATAGTTTAATTTGAAGGTTGCTACATATATATTTCATTGATTTTCTGGGGGGAAAAGACTTATTCTGCCTTCCACAATAATAAGAATGAAATTGTTGATTGATATATATGATAAACGATTATATTCTATTACATATAATGAATCATAAAAAATATATAGTAACCATGCCTATATACTTACTCCTGATAGCCTTTCTCTTTTGTTCATGAAGTGCCTCCTTCTTAAACTGCTTATTGCCATACACAGTACAGCTGTTGATTTCATGTCAGTCAAAACATTTTTTATAACTTAGCATCAAGCGTGAAGCAAATGACAATCGATCATCAAAAGATTCAAATAGTCAGTAAAAGCTGCGCGTGACATTTAGCAGAAGACTAAATAGATTTAATATGGCGTCTGCAAAGAATAAGCCTAAATTTAATTGCAACTTTGGTGTGAAGGTTGTTGACGGATGAACAGTGACCCAAAAGGAAGAATTCTTAAAAGAAGACTTTTTTCCATTTCAAAGCAAATTGCATATGCTTCCTTACTGCCTGAGAGGATCAAAGTACCATAGAAAAGTAAGATTGCATAAGTCAGCTTTGAGGAGCTAAAGTCTACTTTATAAATCAAAACATAACGTCATACAAATGTCGCATACTGTTGTATTAAAAATTCATATTGACATTGAAAAAAAATCAGTCATCGTTAACACCATCACTTCCATGAATAGTCAATTGCAAGCGCCAGAAACTGCAGAGTACAAAATAAAAATCAGTCACCATCACTGCAAATGATAGTCAATTGCAAGCGTCAGAAACTTCAGATAGTGCAAAGGAAAAATCAGTCACCATTAACACCATCACTGCAATGGATAGTCGTGCGCCAGAAACTGCAAAATAGTTCAAAGGAGAAATCAGTCATTGACACTTTCACTGCAATTGATATTCAAACTACAGAACCTCCAAATGGTACTAAAGATCTGTCTGGCATCAATGAATACAGAGATCCGGTATATATATCATTGGATTCTGGATTGTTTGCAATGCAATAAATTAAGAAGAGAGATGGAAGTTATTTTATCAATTACCACATTATTATTAACCATAAAAACTGTCAATGATCAACAGACTGTAAATAAAGATGAAGTTATATATGTAGCTGAGCGCTTGGGGTATTCAACTGAACAAGAAATGAACAGAACAATTTGGCATGAATCCATCTGCTTCTTTTGTTTAATGATCACATTTACGAGCCACTAGTTTAAAACAAGATACCCTAAACATGATTGTGGTCAAATTTGGATTAATTTGGCCCAGTAGTTTCAGAGGAAAAGACCTTTGTAAAAGACAACTAAGATTTAAGCAAAATGGTTATAAATTGACTATAAAGAGTAATAACTCCTAAAGGGGTAAACTGACCATTTTGATCATGTTGACTTTTTTGTTAATCTTACTTAGCTGAACATTATTGCTGTTTACAGTTTAACTCTTATCTATAATAATATTCTAGATAATAACAAAAAAAAGCAAAATTTCCTTAACATTACCAATAAAGGGGCAGCAACCCAACAACAGGTTGTCCGATTCATCTGAAAAGTTTTTGAGTTATGAGCCAACAACTGCATTTTACCCCTGTGTTTTATTTTAAGCCATGTCGGCCATCTTGGTTGAATGGCCTCGTCATCGGACACATTTTTTAAACTAGACACCACAAAGATGATTTTTGTAAAAGATTACTAAGATTTAAGACAATTGGTTTAAAAATTGACTATGAAGGGCAATAACTTCAATTGAGTGAAAATATTTTGTCGATATCTTATAAGATTTCTAAAAATGAGTGATAGCCAGCCAAAATCAAAATATGAACATGACCTTGACCTCATTTTCATTTTTTTCAACCAAGAACTCCAAATCAAAAGGCCCCTTTCACTTATGATTTTCCAATTAGAAATACATTTCACTTATATCAACTGAAAAAGGAGGAATAACTTGCATATGGAGTCTTCAGTCAAAATTGATTAAATCTTCTTGAGGATATAACGAGCAATTTGGTAAAATAAAATTGTCGGTTTCCTAAACTTTTGCGAGTATTAAGCGATAACAAGGAAAACAGTGTTTTGGGAGATAACTCTTATATGGGAAAGTGTTCGGTTAAGCAGGGTCAGTTTCAAAAGCGTATATACTGTTTAATGTCATATTTCAAATATCTAGTCGACATCTTGCGAAACAAAATAAAAAATAGCAAAGGTGGAAGTATAAAAAAAAATAATAATCAGAACAAAAGCTATAGGTCTTCTTACAGCCAAAAAGGTTGAAAGACCTAATAACTGCAGATGTAAATTCGACATATTTTTAAGAAAGACAACCAATAAAGGCATCTCAATAATAAGTAATTCAATACAGGACAGCTCAAACTCATACATTTCAATGAAAGAAGCTTACAGTTATAAAACCATAAAAAATTAAGTTTATGAAAAAGTGTAAATTATTTGTATAACTTTTTTTGACAGGTATCATAAAGAATAAATGGCAGTTTGTGACACCGAACATGGTGAATGCAGTTTTATATATCAATGAATACCGAATTGGTGATTTATAAAGATCAAAATTAGCGGTTTCGTGTCCTCTTTGTTTAATAATGAAAGCTCCTTATATTACGACTTTTTGTCGAGTTACATTTGTTCATCCTAGGAAAGAAAATATTGTACAAGCATCCCCGTGGCGCAATCAGTAGAAGTGCAAATGAAATATTACTTTGAAGAAAGGGTTCAAGTCTCGCTCAGATTTTTGCATATTTTTAATTGGAATATTTAATTTTAATGTTCTATCAAATTTTTGCGGATGTTTGCCCAATTACTTCTTCATTGCCTTTGGTTCTGTGATATCATGTAGTTAATACACTTCTGGAGGTATGCAATGACTTTCTTGGATAGGTTTTTATGTTTTGGTTGTAAGGAATATAATGTTGACGTTAAATTTGTCCTGACGCGATTTCGATCAGATATTTTCTTAATACCTGGATTTACCTTAGCCGTATTTGGCACAACTTTTTGGAATTTTGGAATTTTTGGTCCTCAATGCTCTTCAACTTTGTATTTGTTTGGCTTTTTAACTATTTTGATATGAGCGTCACTGATGAGTCTTATGTAGACGAAACGCGCGTCTGGCGTATTAAATTATAATCCTGGTACTTTTGATAGCTATTTACAACACTTCTTAATCGCGAAATGGTTGTAGTGTCATCATCAGCTACTATTGTTGGTACAGAATGTCATGCATTCTCTTGCTTCGATACCATTTCAATAACCGTGTATTGCTCCTTGGCTTTAATGCTTCCTTCCCCGTTGATGTTACAGTTATGCGGCTTTGGGGTAGCTTTCTTACTCTAAGCGATATCGCACACTTTGCAGAATTTGCTCCTCACTGAAAAGCCTAGCACCTTCCCGGAATTTGTCTCTATCATTTTGCAATGTCCTTAAAAAATTAATATATTTTTGCCAACAAACTACATATATTTTATACATTTATTATAAAACTCAAATAATAAAGAGTCCTAACTTATTGCTTTTTTTAATTTTCCAGCGATTTCTTTAATGAGGTCACGATGTATATTGCTTTTGAGATATTTTTAATAATAACCATGCAATATTCTTTTTGCTATTAGCCATTTTTTCTCTACCTTTAAAAATATAGTTTAACATGTGAATATCCCCCAACGAATCAAATAAGATGAAATATATTAAATAACACTGCACTGTCTTGATAAACTGTCATATCCTCCTCCGCTACCTCTCTTTTGCCATGCTCCAAGAAATTGATATTTAAGATCATTTAGAGCACGAAGTAATACATAAAAAAAACTTTGAAAATTGCCTATTTTAACCTAATTTTACCAAGAGTATCTCTCAGATCTGTTCATTGTGACTTTTTGTTGTAGGGATGTACAAGTACCTGGCCACGTCCACTAGTATTTTTGTCCATCTAATGAGTTAAGACTTTTTCAAAGTTCTTTCGTATGTTGTACTGTAACAACACTGTCCCAGTTTAGGGGGAGGGGGAGGATCCTGCTAACATGGTTAACTCGCTATATTATTTTAGTATGTGTCTGTACCAAGTCGGGAGCCTGCAATTCAGTGGTTATCATTGGTATGTGTGTAACATATTTGTTTTTTCGTTCATTTTTTATATATAAATAAGGCTATTAGTTTTCTCGTTTTAATTGCTTTACAGAAGCATATCGGAGCCTTTTATAGGTGACTATGCTGACCAATCCTGACGCCGGGTTAGTTATAATTTTTCCACATTTCACTGTACATTTAGTCATTTTTTTTATAATTTTATATGATGTAACATTAAATTGGTAATTTGATCAAGATAAATTTCTAATATGTATTGACAAAAGATTTATTTGATAAAAATAGAATATTTTAGTAATTTTTGCCACTTTTGGTATAATTCATTTATATGTTACCTATAATAAAATTGAGAAAGAAAATGGTGAATATGTCAAAGCGACAACCACCCGACCATAGAGCTGATCACAGCCGAAGGCAACCAATGGGTCTTCAATGTAGCGAGAATTCCCGCACCCGTAGGTGTCCTTTAGCTGGCCCCTAAACATATTCATAACAGTACAGTGATAATGGACGTCATACTAAACTCCGAATTATACACAAGAAACTAAAATTTAAAATCATACAAGTTAACAAAGGCCTGAGGCTCCTGAATTGGGACAGGCGCAAAATTGCGGCGGGGTTAAACATGTTTAAGAGATCTCAACCCTCCCCCTATACCTCTAGCCAATGTAGAAAAGTAAAAGAATAACAATACGCACATTAAAATTCAGTTCAAGAGAAGTCCGAGTCCGATGTCAAAAGATGTAACAAAAGAAAACAAATAAAATGACAATAATACATAAATAACAACAGACTACTAGCAGTTAACTGACATGCTAGCTCAGTTTTTTGTTTGGTTCTGCTTGTAAATAAGTAGCTAAAAGTTTATGTTTGTTACAGATGTCGTTTTCTGAAAATGAAGTCAGTTGGAATGTTGGTGAATTCGTGATTTCCTTTTGCAGAACCTCTATATAAAATTTACGTCAAACAATAATGATATTATAAGCAGCTTTATCAGCCGGGACAAAACAAATTCCTTGGCTAGTTCTGTTAGTTTATTTTTGATACGCGAAATAGGGTTTTTATAGTTTTGGTTGAGAGTAAAATGTTCTTTAAAATGTTGTATTCGAATATCAACTATCTTCATTACTGAATTAAAAAAAAGAGTCCAAAGATTTTTTGTCAGAATAACAAATGTAACATGAAAACCAAATACATGAATTTGGGATAGACAAGTACCGTGCCACGTCTTATCTCAATATAAGAAGAGTAGGTTTATAAATAATGTTTTGTTTGATTTTATTGTACAATATTGAAAAAAATAGGATTAAAGGAAACTAAAAGGTAAACTAAAAATTTAAAGGTGTAGGTTTATTAAGGCCCCTTTGTGGCCCCAAAATATAGTTTTACAAAATTGTGAAAATGTTATCTTTTAGCTATTGACTGGAAAGTACAAAAACTAATTGAATCAATTGAAATAGACACTCAAGTCTTTAAAAAGTGTCCAATATCTTTCGTTAGATGAACCTCGGCCCTTACCAGACCTTCTACCTTACAGATTGCCTTTGTTTCACATAAACACACTGGAAAAGCTGTATTTCAAAACTAAATAATGATTTGGTTCCAGAAGAAAACAAAAGCACATTTATAAATAACACCATGTCAACTTGAAACTAATAGAACACATGTTCCCTATGATATTATCTTTCTTATTTTAATGCCTAATTATATTTTTTAACCAATTTCATGGTCCATTGAACATGGAAAATGATAGTGCCTAAGTGCCAGTGGGGCAACCGTGTACTTTGGACACATTCTTGTTTATATATATTATGTGAAACAATATTTTCTTTTTGATATAGGTAGAGGAAGAGGAAGATTTCAAAATATTTATGAAAAGTATTGCTGATCTAGAAGAAGAAATAAAGGCAACAGTAGTATACCGCTGTTCAAAACTCATAAATCCATGGACAAAAAACAAAATCGGGGTAACAAACCAAAACCGAGCGAAACGCATTACATATAAGAGGAGAACAACGACACAACACCGAAACGCAACACACACAGAAACAGACCAATCATCAGACAAAACACCACGAGAATAACAAATGTAACATGAAAACCAAATACATGAATTTGGGATAGACAAGTACCGCGCCACGTCTTATCTCAATATAAGAAGAGTAGGTTTATAAATAATGTTTTGTTTGATTTTATTGTACAATATTGAAAAAATAGGATTAAAGGAAACTAAAAGGTAAACAAGCAAATTTAAAGGTGTAGGTTCATTAAGGCCCCTTTGTGGCCCCAAAATATAGTTTTACAAAATTGTGAAAATGTTATCTTTTAGCTATTGACTGGAAAGTACAAAAACTAATTGAATCAATTGAAATAGACACTCAAGTCTTTAAATAGGGTCCAATATCTTTCGTTAGATGAACATCGGCCCTTACCAGACCTTCTACCTTACAGATTGCCTTTGTTTCACATAAACACACTGGAAAAGCTGTATTTCAAAACTAAATAATGATTTGGTTCCAGAAGAAAACAAAAGCACATTTATAAATAACACCATGTCAACTTGAAACTAATAGAACACATGTTCCCTATGATATTATCTTTCTAATTTTAATGCCTAATTATATTTTTTATCCAATTTCATGGTCCATTGAACATGGAAAATGATAGTGCCTAAGTGCCAGTGGGGCAACCGTGTACTTTGGACACATTCTTGTTTATATATATTATGTGAAACAATATTTTCTTTTTGATATAGGTAGAGGAAGAGGAAGATTTCAAAATATTTAAGAAAAGTATAGCTGATCTAGAAGAAGAAATAAAGGCAACAGTAGTATACCGCTGTTCAAAACTCATAAATCCATGGACAAAAAACAAAATCAGGGTAACAAACCAAAACCGAGCGAAACGCATTACATATAAGAGGAGAACAACGACACAACACCGAAACGCAACACACACAGAAACAGACCAATCATCAGACAAAACACCACGAGAATAACAAATGTAACATGAAAACCAAATACATGAATTTGGGATAGACAAGTACCGCGCCACGTCTTATCTCAATATAAGAAGAGTAGGTTTATAAATAATGTTTTGTTTGATTTTATTGTACAATATTGAAAAAATAGGATTAAAGGAAACTAAAAGGTAAACAAGCAAATTTAAAGGTGTAGGTTCATTAAGGCCCCTTTGTGGCCCCAAAATATAGTTTTACAAAATTGTGAAAATGTTATCTTTTAGCTATTGACTGGAAAGTACAAAAACTAATTGAATCAATTGAAATAGACACTCAAGTCTTTAAATAGGGTCCAATATCTTTCGTTAGATGAACATCGGCTCTTACCAGACCTTCTACCTTACAGATTGCCTTTGTTTCACATAAACACACTGGAAAAGCTGTATTTCAAAACTAAATAATGATTTGGTTCCAGAAGAAAACAAAAGCACATTTATAAATAACACCATGTCAACTTGAAACTAATAGAACACATGTTCCCTATGATATTATCTTTCTAATTTTAATGCCTAATTATATTTTTTATCCAATTTCATGGTCCATTGAACATGGAAAATGATAGTGCCTAAGTGCCAGTGGGGCAACCGTGTACTATGGACACATTCTTGTTTATATATATTATGTGAAACAATATTTTCTTTTTGATATAGGTAGAGGAAGTGGAAGATTTCAAAATATTCACGAAAAGTATAGCTGATCTAGAAGAAGAAATAAAGGCAACAGTAGTATACCGCTGTTCAAAACTCATAAATCCATGGACAAAAAGCAAAATCAGGGTAACAAACCAAAACCGAGCGAAACGCATTACATATAAGAGGAGAACAACGACACAACACCGAAACGCAACACACACAGAAACAGACCAATCATCAGACAAAACACCACGAGAATAACAAATGTAACATGAAAACCAAATACATGAATTTGGGATAGACAAGTCCCGTGCCACGTCTTATCTCAATATAAGAAGAGTAGGTTTATAAATAATGTTTTGTTTGATTTTATTGTACAATATTGAAAAAATAGGATTAAAGGAAACTAAAAGGTAAACAAGCAAATTTAAAGGTGTAGGTTCATTAAGGCCCCTTTGTGGCCCCAAAATATAGTTTTACAAAATTGTGAAAATGTTATCTTTTAGCTATTGACTGGAAAGTACAAAAACTAATTGAATCAATTGAAATAGACACTCAAGTCTTTAAAAAGTGTCCAATATCTTTCGTTAGATGAACCTCGGCCCTTACCAGACCTTCTACCTTACAGATTGCCTTTGTTTCACATAAACACACTGGAAAAGCTGTATTTCAAAACTAAATAATGATTTGATTCCAGAAGAAAACAAAAGCACATTTATAAATAACACCATGTCAACTTGAAACTAATAGAACACATGTTCCCTATGATATTATCTTTCTAATTTTAATGCCTAATTATATTTTTTATCCAATTTCATGGTCCATTGAACATGGAAAATGATAGTGCCTAAGTGCCAGTGGGGCAACCGTGTACTTTGGACACATTCTTGTTTATATATATTATGTGAAACAATATTTTCTTTTTGATATAGGTAGAGGAAGAGGAAGATTTCAAAATATTCATGAAAAGTATAGCTGATCTAGAAGAAGAAATAAAGGCAACAGTAGTATACCGCTGTTCAAAACTCATAAATCCATGGACAAAAAACAAAATCAGGGTAACAAACCAAAACCGAGCGAAACGCATTACATATAAGAGGAGAACAACGACACAACACCGAAACGCAACACACACAGAAACAGACCAATCATCAGACAAAACACCACGAGAATAACAAATGTAACATGAAAACCAAATACATGAATTTGGGATAGACAAGTACCGCGCCACGTCTTATCTCAATATAAGAAGAGTAGGTTTATAAATAATGTTTTGTTTGATTTTATTGTACAATATTGAAAAAATAGGATTAAAGGAAACTAAAAGGTAAACAAGCAAATTTAAAGGTGTAGGTTCATTAAGGCCCCTTTGTGGCCCCAAAATATAGTTTTACAAAATTGTGAAAATGTTATCTTTTAGCTATTGACTGGAAAGTACAAAAACTAATTGAATCAATTGAAATAGACACTCAAGTCTTTAAAAAGTGTCCAATATCTTTCGTTAGATGAACCTCGGCCCTTACCAGACCTTCTACCTTACAGATTGCCTTTGTTTCACATAAACACACTGGAAAAGCTGTATTTCAAAACTAAATAATGATTTGATTCCAGAAGAAAACAAAAGCACATTTATAAATAACACCATGTCAACTTGAAACTAATAGAACACATGTTCCCTATGATATTATCTTTCTAATTTTAATGCCTAATTATATTTTTTATCCAATTTCATGGTCCATTGAACATGGAAAATGATAGTGCCTAAGTGCCAGTGGGGCAACCGTGTACTTTGGACACATTCTTGTTTATATATATTATGTGAAACAATATTTTCTTTTTGATATAGGTAGAGGAAGAGGAAGATTTCAAAATATTCATGAAAAGTATAGCTGATCTAGAAGAAGAAATAAAGGCAACAGTAGTATACCGCTGTTCAAAACTCATAAATCCATGGACAAAAAACAAAATCAGGGTAACAAACCAAAACCGAGCGAAACGCATTACATATAAGAGGAGAACAACGACACAACACCGAAACGCAACACACACAGAAACAGACCAATCATCAGACAAAACACCACGAGAATAACAAATGTAACATGAAAACCAAATACATGAATTTGGGATAGACAAGTACCGCGCCACGTCTTATCTCAATATAAGAAGAGTAGGTTTATAAATAATGTTTTGTTTGATTTTATTGTACAATATTGAAAAAATAGGATTAAAGGAAACTAAAAGGTAAACAAGCAAATTTAAAGGTGTAGGTTCATTAAGGCCCCTTTGTGGCCCCAAAATATAGTTTTACAAAATTGTGAAAATGTTATCTTTTAGCTATTGACTGGAAAGTACAAAAACTAATTGAATCAATTGAAATAGACACTCAAGTCTTTAAATAGGGTCCAATATCTTTCGTTAGATGAACATCGGCTCTTACCAGACCTTCTACCTTACAGATTGCCTTTGTTTCACATAAACACACTGGAAAAGCTGTATTTCAAAACTAAATAATGATTTGGTTCCAGAAGAAAACAAAAGCACATTTATAAATAACACCATGTCAACTTGAAACTAATAGAACACATGTTCCCTATGATATTATCTTTCTAATTTTAATGCCTAATTATATTTTTTATCCAATTTCATGGTCCATTGAACATGGAAAATGATAGTGCCTAAGTGCCAGTGGGGCAACCGTGTACTATGGACACATTCTTGTTTATATATATTATGTGAAACAATATTTTCTTTTTGATATAGGTAGAGGAAGAGGAAGATTTCAAAATATTCATGAAAAGTATAGCTGATCTAGAAGAAGAAATAAAGGCAACAGTAGTATACCGCTGTTCAAAACTCATAAATCCATGGACAAAAAGCAAAATCAGGGTAACAAACCAAAACCGAGCGAAACGCATTACATATAAGAGGAGAACAACGACACAACACCGAAACGCAACACACACAGAAACAGACCAATCATCAGACAAAACACCACGAGAATAACAAATGTAACATGAAAACCAAATACATGAATTTGGGATAGACAAGTACCGCGCCACGTCTTATCTCAATATAAGAAGAGTAGGTTTATAAATAATGTTTTGTTTGATTTTATTGTACAATATTGAAAAAATAGGATTAAAGGAAACTAAAAGGTAAACAAGCAAATTTAAAGGTGTAGGTTCATTAAGGCCCCTTTGTGGCCCCAAAATATAGTTTTACAAAATTGTGAAAATGTTATCTTTTAGCTATTGACTGGAAAGTACAAAAACTAATTGAATCAATTGAAATAGACACTCAAGTCTTTAAATAGGGTCCAATATCTTTCGTTAGATGAACATCGGCCCTTACCAGACCTTCTACCTTACAGATTGCCTTTGTTTCACATAAACACACTGGAAAAGCTGTATTTCAAAACTAAATAATGATTTGGTTCCAGAAGAAAACAAAAGCACATTTATAAATAACACCATGTCAACTTGAAACTAATAGAACACATGTTCCCTATGATATTATCTTTCTAATTTTAATGCCTAATTATATTTTTTATCCAATTTCATGGTCCATTGAACATGGAAAATGATAGTGCCTAAGTGCCAGTGGGGCAACCGTGTACTTTGGACACATTCTTGTTTATATATATTATGTGAAACAATATTTTCTTTTTGATATAGGTAGAGGAAGAGGAAGATTTCAAAATATTTAAGAAAAGTATAGCTGATCTAGAAGAAGAAATAAAGGCAACAGTAGTATACCGCTGTTCAAAACTCATAAATCCATGGACAAAAAACAAAATCAGGGTAACAAACCAAAACCGAGCGAAACGCATTACATATAAGAGGAGAACAACGACACAACACCGAAACGCAACACACACAGAAACAGACCAATCATCAGACAAAACACCACGAGAATAACAAATGTAACATGAAAACCAAATACATGAATTTGGGATAGACAAGTACCGCGCCACGTCTTATCTCAATATAAGAAGAGTAGGTTTATAAATAATGTTTTGTTTGATTTTATTGTACAATATTGAAAAAATAGGATTAAAGGAAACTAAAAGGTAAACAAGCAAATTTAAAGGTGTAGGTTCATTAAGGCCCCTTTGTGGCCCCAAAATATAGTTTTACAAAATTGTGAAAATGTTATCTTTTAGCTATTGACTGGAAAGTACAAAAACTAATTGAATCAATTGAAATAGACACTCAAGTCTTTAAATAGGGTCCAATATCTTTCGTTAGATGAACATCGGCTCTTACCAGACCTTCTACCTTACAGATTGCCTTTGTTTCACATAAACACACTGGAAAAGCTGTATTTCAAAACTAAATAATGATTTGGTTCCAGAAGAAAACAAAAGCACATTTATAAATAACACCATGTCAACTTGAAACTAATAGAACACATGTTCCCTATGATATTATCTTTCTAATTTTAATGCCTAATTATATTTTTTATCCAATTTCATGGTCCATTGAACATGGAAAATGATAGTGCCTAAGTGCCAGTGGGGCAACCGTGTACTATGGACACATTCTTGTTTATATATATTATGTGAAACAATATTTTCTTTTTGATATAGGTAGAGGAAGTGGAAGATTTCAAAATATTCACGAAAAGTATAGCTGATCTAGAAGAAGAAATAAAGGCAACAGTAGTATACCGCTGTTCAAAACTCATAAATCCATGGACAAAAAGCAAAATCAGGGTAACAAACCAAAACCGAGCGAAACGCATTACATATAAGAGGAGAACAACGACACAACACCGAAACGCAACACACACAGAAACAGACCAATCATCAGACAAAACACCACGAGAATAACAAATGTAACATGAAAACCAAATACATGAATTTGGGATAGACAAGTCCCGTGCCACGTCTTATCTCAATATAAGAAGAGTAGGTTTATAAATAATGTTTTGTTTGATTTTATTGTACAATATTGAAAAAATAGGATTAAAGGAAACTAAAAGGTAAACAAGCAAATTTAAAGGTGTAGGTTCATTAAGGCCCCTTTGTGGCCCCAAAATATAGTTTTACAAAATTGTGAAAATGTTATCTTTTAGCTATTGACTGGAAAGTACAAAAACTAATTGAATCAATTGAAATAGACACTCAAGTCTTTAAAAAGTGTCCAATATCTTTCGTTAGATGAACCTCGGCCCTTACCAGACCTTCTACCTTACAGATTGCCTTTGTTTCACATAAACACACTGGAAAAGCTGTATTTCAAAACTAAATAATGATTTGATTCCAGAAGAAAACAAAAGCACATTTATAAATAACACCATGTCAACTTGAAACTAATAGAACACATGTTCCCTATGATATTATCTTTCTAATTTTAATGCCTAATTATATTTTTTATCCAATTTCATGGTCCATTGAACATGGAAAATGATAGTGCCTAAGTGCCAGTGGGGCAACCGTGTACTTTG
Source organism: Mytilus trossulus (assembly GCF_036588685.1). Classification (NCBI taxonomy): domain Eukaryota; kingdom Metazoa; phylum Mollusca; class Bivalvia; order Mytilida; family Mytilidae; genus Mytilus; species Mytilus trossulus. The sequence goes on along the minus strand of NC_086377.1, from coordinate 86,460,440 downwards.
GACACATTCTTGTTTATATATATTATGTGAAACAATATTTTCTTTTTGATATAGGTAGAGGAAGAGGAAGATTTCAAAATATTCATGAAAAGTATAGCTGATCTAGAAGAAGAAATAAAGGCAACAGTAGTATACCGCTGTTCAAAACTCATAAATCCATGGACAAAAAACAAAATCAGGGTAACAAACCAAAACCGAGCGAAACGCATTACATATAAGAGGAGAACAACGACACAACACCGAAACGCAACACACACAGAAACAGACCAATCATCAGACAAAACACCACGAGAATAACAAATGTAACATGAAAACCAAATACATGAATTTGGGATAGACAAGTACCGCGCCACGTCTTATCTCAATATAAGAAGAGTAGGTTTATAAATAATGTTTTGTTTGATTTTATTGTACAATATTGAAAAAATAGGATTAAAGGAAACTAAAAGGTAAACAAGCAAATTTAAAGGTGTAGGTTCATTAAGGCCCCTTTGTGGCCCCAAAATATAGTTTTACAAAATTGTGAAAATGTTATCTTTTAGCTATTGACTGGAAAGTACAAAAACTAATTGAATCAATTGAAATAGACACTCAAGTCTTTAAAAAGTGTCCAATATCTTTCGTTAGATGAACCTCGGCCCTTACCAGACCTTCTACCTTACAGATTGCCTTTGTTTCACATAAACACACTGGAAAAGCTGTATTTCAAAACTAAATAATGATTTGATTCCAGAAGAAAACAAAAGCACATTTATAAATAACACCATGTCAACTTGAAACTAATAGAACACATGTTCCCTATGATATTATCTTTCTAATTTTAATGCCTAATTATATTTTTTATCCAATTTCATGGTCCATTGAACATGGAAAATGATAGTGCCTAAGTGCCAGTGGGGCAACCGTGTACTTTGGACACATTCTTGTTTATATATATTATGTGAAACAATATTTTCTTTTTGATATAGGTAGAGGAAGAGGAAGATTTCAAAATATTCATGAAAAGTATAGCTGATCTAGAAGAAGAAATAAAGGCAACAGTAGTATACCGCTGTTCAAAACTCATAAATCCATGGACAAAAAACAAAATCAGGGTAACAAACCAAAACCGAGCGAAACGCATTACATATAAGAGGAGAACAACGACACAACACCGAAACGCAACACACACAGAAACAGACCAATCATCAGACAAAACACCACGAGAATAACAAATGTAACATGAAAACCAAATACATGAATTTGGGATAGACAAGTACCGCGCCACGTCTTATCTCAATATAAGAAGAGTAGGTTTATAAATAATGTTTTGTTTGATTTTATTGTACAATATTGAAAAAATAGGATTAAAGGAAACTAAAAGGTAAACAAGCAAATTTAAAGGTGTAGGTTCATTAAGGCCCCTTTGTGGCCCCAAAATATAGTTTTACAAAATTGTGAAAATGTTATCTTTTAGCTATTGACTGGAAAGTACAAAAACTAATTGAATCAATTGAAATAGACACTCAAGTCTTTAAATAGGGTCCAATATCTTTCGTTAGATGAACATCGGCTCTTACCAGACCTTCTACCTTACAGATTGCCTTTGTTTCACATAAACACACTGGAAAAGCTGTATTTCAAAACTAAATAATGATTTGGTTCCAGAAGAAAACAAAAGCACATTTATAAATAACACCATGTCAACTTGAAACTAATAGAACACATGTTCCCTATGATATTATCTTTCTAATTTTAATGCCTAATTATATTTTTTATCCAATTTCATGGTCCATTGAACATGGAAAATGATAGTGCCTAAGTGCCAGTGGGGCAACCGTGTACTATGGACACATTCTTGTTTATATATATTATGTGAAACAATATTTTCTTTTTGATATAGGTAGAGGAAGAGGAAGATTTCAAAATATTCATGAAAAGTATAGCTGATCTAGAAGAAGAAATAAAGGCAACAGTAGTATACCGCTGTTCAAAACTCATAAATCCATGGACAAAAAGCAAAATCAGGGTAACAAACCAAAACCGAGCGAAACGCATTACATATAAGAGGAGAACAACGACACAACACCGAAACGCAACACACACAGAAACAGACCAATCATCAGACAAAACACCACGATAATAACAAATGTAACATGAAAACCAAATACATGAATTTGGGATAGACAAGTCCCGTGCCACGTCTTATCTCAATATAAGAAGAGTAGGTTTATAAATAATGTTTTGTTTGATTTTATTGTACAATATTGAAAAAATAGGATTAAAGGAAACTAAAAGGTAAACAAGCAAATTTAAAGGTGTAGGTTCATTAAGGCCCCTTTGTGGCCCCAAAATATAGTTTTACAAAATTGTGAAAATGTTATCTTTTAGCTATTGACTGGAAAGTACAAAAACTAATTGAATCAATTGAAATAGACACTCAAGTCTTTAAAAAGTGTCCAATATCTTTCGTTAGATGAACCTCGGCCCTTACCAGACCTTCTACCTTACAGATTGCCTTTGTTTCACATAAACACACTGGAAAAGCTGTATTTCAAAACTAAATAATGATTTGATTCCAGAAGAAAACAAAAGCACATTTATAAATAACACCATGTCAACTTGAAACTAATAGAACACATGTTCCCTATGATATTATCTTTCTAATTTTAATGCCTAATTATATTTTTTATCCAATTTCATGGTCCATTGAACATGGAAAATGATAGTGCCTAAGTGCCAGTGGGGCAACCGTGTACTTTGGACACATTCTTGTTTATATATATTATGTGAAACAATATTTTCTTTTTGATATAGGTAGAGGAAGAGGAAGATTTCAAAATATTCATGAAAAGTATAGCTGATCTAGAAGAAGAAATAAAGGCAACAGTAGTATACCGCTGTTCAAAACTCATAAATCCATGGACAAAAAACAAAATCAGGGTAACAAACCAAAACCGAGCGAAACGCATTACATATAAGAGGAGAACAACGACACAACACCGAAACGCAACACACACAGAAACAGACCAATCATCAGACAAAACACCACGAGAATAACAAATGTAACATGAAAACCAAATACATGAATTTGGGATAGACAAGTACCGTGCCACGTCTTATCTCAATATAAGAAGAGTAGGCTTATAAATAATGTTTTGTTTGATTTTATTGTACAATATTGAAAAAATAGGATTAAAGGAAACTAAAAGGTAAACAAGCAAATTTAAAGGTGTAACGTGACGGTACCCAAATTGCACCTATTTTGACAGTTTTTTCACCTACGTTTTTTTATGATCAGGAAAAAAATGTCCATACTGTGTTTATTTTGTAGCCCTATCCTTCTTTGTCATATAGGTACACCAATTTAATTTTTAGTCCATATTGTGTCATTAAAAATGGGTTTGAATCAACCTCCAAACTATCCATGATTCTGTAATGAGGAGTACCCAAATTGCATCCATGCTTAAATTTACATCATCAAAAGACTAATAACTGAGCTTTTGTTTAATTTCTTCAAATATTTTGAACAATTGGATATTTGTCCATGCTTACTATTCATATTTTACGAAATGGATACTTATAATAAATTGTATTTGCCAATTTTAAAAAGATGACGTTTTGATGACGTCGCATGGTGACGTTTTCGTACATTTTGTTTTTTTCAGTAAACAGTCCATCTGTTGATAAATACTGTGACCGTTTTGTGTATAACTGAATATGTTTACCTATGTTGAAAGACGGGCATAGTATCAAATCATAATATACAACTTGTTTATTCTCTAGGAAATCTTGTAAGATTTTTATTGCTATTTTTTTCTAAACAGGTGCAATTTGGGTACTCGGTGCAATTTGGGTACCCTTACGTTAGGTTCATTAAGGCCCGTTTGTGGCCCCAAAATATAGTTTTACAAAATTGTGAAAATGTTATCTTTTAGCTATTGACTGGAAAGTACAAAAACTAATTGAATCAATTGAAATAGACACTTAAGTGTTTAAAAAGTGTCCAATATCTTTCGTTAGATGAACCTCGGCCCTTACCAGACCTTCTACCTTACAGATTGCCTTTGTTTCACATAAACACACTGGAAAAGCTGTATTTCAAAACTAAATAATGATTTGGTTCCAGAAGTTGGCCCTTTGAGTCAGGTGAGCTAAAAATATGCTCGACATTTCCAAGTATGAGCATGTAAAACTATGTTATATACAGTATTATTTCTGTCAGCGAGGCTAACTGTTATATTTAAATATGTATGCATGCATGTTTGGGAGTACCTTCTGCTCATAAGAAAGAGGGAAAAATGACGTATCACTCATTATTCACATCATAACGAGGAAATAAATATCGCACTTAAATATAAGTAGTTTATATTCCACTGCAGCAATTGAATATTGTAAGAAATTATTGTGAAGACAAAGGATATTTGTATTCCTAGTTCAGGTATACTCGAGTAACCACGTTCGCTGCCTGTAAATAATTACAACTGAAAATTTTGTTAGTAATAGGCCAACATGACTCAGGTAAGATTGAAAATAGTTTTGTCGTTGTTAGTTTTGAACATTGTAAATAAAGCCCACGTGACACAGGTAGATAAAAAATAGATTTGTCGTTGGTAGTGAGAATCGGGGCAGGGAATTCCGTCACCAAACCCTGCTGAGTACCAAAATGTCTGCTATTGCCACAAATCAAAAGACAGACTGACATATGAACGACGGCTGCGACAAGTGATGCAATTTTGTATTCTCTAATGTGTTTAAGACGTTTTTTCTATGTATCAATCATTTCAATTTCAGCATTACATATAGTGGCAGCTTAGGATGAAACAAACAATTTTTAGGCAGTTAAGCTGCCTTATGCGAGCACCCTGGATGTGTGTGCTACCCAATAAATGCTGAAATATGTGCCATTGTTATCATCCAGCTGGCTACTATATTATTTATAACTTATTGGACAGTTTTTTCAAACTTTTCATTTTGGATTACAAAAAATATGACCAGAAAAACTTTAAATGATCGTCGATTTTCCCAAAAGTTTTGAAGTTGCACATGGGAAGAAGAGCATTATTAGGAATCCTAATGTAGTTTATTATCCCCTGAGCTTTTGGCTAAGATGTCAAAGAACAAATGTATGAAATATTTAATCGCCGAAAATCTCTAAAGACAAGTAGTTAAGATTTCCCAAATTGCAAACTCGTAGGAATATTGTTTGTCTTCAATACGTAATCAACTCCGTATATATACGTCAGTAGCCTATTTTATAAGTTCAACTGATCACGCTGTAGGCGGCAATTTTGAATTAAGAGACGAAATTTTCGTACCTTTTTAATTTGGACGCAGGGGTTCAAATGAGTGGTTGTCCGAGGTCTGTGACCTTCCACTTTTGCCGTTAGACTTTCTACTTAATTACTAGCTACGCCCAACGACGGACCTTGAAAGAAAATAAATAATAACTTAATAAATAAATTTTTGCAAACACTTTTACCAAAGTTTCCTAAAAAACCATCTCAAACTTATCTTCATCATTACTATTCATGACGGGGTCCGTAGGTGACCTGTTGCAATGCAAAATTTATGTCCCTATCCAATATACCCTTTTTTTCCAGTGGCAGTCCAAATTTCCCCGACCATCATCCCAGACGGTCATTATTATTTCAAGACCTACCGACAGAATTTATTGTGAACTTTTGTTCTCGTCCTGAATATGAATGAAATATTTGCCATTGGACGTTAAGCAACCAACAATCAATCATTCAATCAATCCTTGTTGTTCTGAGTCGTATGATACTTGCAATTAGATTATAACGAACGATACCAGAGGGACAGTCAAACTCATCAATCGAAAATAAACTGACAACGCCATGGCTAAAAATTAAAAGGACAAACAGACAAACAATAGTATTCATGACACAACATAAAACTAAAGGATACACGACAACAGTTCAAAGTATAAAAAATAAATCTGAATAAATCTCAAAACAGTAATTTCAAAAAGTAAATTTAGTATTAAACATAGATAGTACTGGAAAGGACTACAGAATTTACGTCCCTTTAAGTTAATCAACCGCCAGAGCACACTGTGGTAGTAATCGACATTTTAAACAGTTCCCCCAAGTTATAAAAGCTGAAATTACTTTAAAAAACTGGACTATACTTATGTACCAATTTTAAGTGCCTATTCATCTTCCATTTCTCTACGTATTTCTGCTTACACTCTGAATGTGGACATGAGTATACATTTATGACTCTTACATGTTTCAGATTGCAGTGAGCTGTATACTTTGCATTTGTTCCGAGAAAAACTTATTTCCTGGACTAATGAACGTTCTAAATAAAAGACAAAGAGACGGAATTTTAAAGCACCTTCTGTTAATATTGTTAGAACCTATGATTTCATGTTTACAAAAAAAATCGCTCGCCTGGACTTTTCTAGCTTCGCCTCAAATATTTATAAATTTAGTTTAAATTAGTTTATTTTCTGAGAGAGAAGAGTCTGTAGCACAATCAGTCATAATGGAATAGTAGTATCTTTACGCCTTTAAATAAGACTTCATAAATATATTTGACCCCAAGGGTGACTGGGGTATAGAAATATGGTCACTCGGTCATCTCCCGATTGCAGTAAAACGCTTGCCGAAGTGGGGCGTCTGTTTTGCTTTGCGGGATGTATCAAGATTGCAGTCACGTCCGGTCAGAAGGGGGACGTTAAATCCGATGTCTGGTGAAAAGAGAGTGCCACGCTATTTGCTCGTAAAGAACCCTTGCAACAACTCTTTGGGGGGTCCGTAGGTGACCTGTTGCAAGGCTAAATTTCTGTCTCTATCCAATATATCCTCATTTTCCAGTGGCTGTCCAAATTTCCTCGACCATCATCCTCTATTATAACAAACCTACCTATTGTGTGTATTGTTAACTTGTTCTCGTCCTGAATGTGCATGAAATATTTGTCACTGGACGTTAAGCAACCATCAATCAATCAGTACTTTTATCAAAACGTAATTTGCGACGTATTTTTGAATCCCATCATGAATCGAACAAACTCGATGCCAAATAATATCCATCCCAGTTTCCAAAACTTTTTTGTACTGTCCATGTAACGCATTTCACAAATTTTTGAAGTGCTGAAAATTTAACTAATTCAATCCATAAGAGAAACGCAATATTGCCAAGGGAAAATTTATTGTGAAATAAAACATGTGCCGTTTTTTACCAGTGTTCTTGCCTTTAAATCAATGCTTTTTGGTATCGTTGGTTTTGCCTTTTTCTATGATATCAATTAAAAATGTCTGCATAAAAAAATATGGAACCAACACCATTCCAATGAACCGAATATCCAATTTCAAAGGAGTTTGAATTGTGCCTTGAGAAGAATCACATGGAAGGGCTTGTCTCTCCTAGGATCTGTGTTTGCCTCACTTAAATCACTTATCAAAGCTTCAAGCTTTCTTACCACCAATATTCATCATCAGTAGTGGTTACGTCAGTCTATTCATCATCAGTAGTGGTTACGTAAGTCTATTCATCATCAGTAGTGGTTACGTAAGTCTATTCATCATCAGTAGTGGTTACGTAAGTCTATCCATCATCAGTAGTGGTTACGTAAGTCTATCCATCATCAGTAGTGGTTACGTAAGTCTATCCATCATCAGTAGTGGTTACGTAAGTCTATCCATCATCAGTAGTGGTTACGTAAGTCTATTCATCATCAGTAGTGGTTACGTAAGTCTATCCATCATCAGTAGTGGTTACGTAAGTCTATTCATCATCAGTAGTGGTTACGTAAGTCTATCCATCATCAGTAGTGGTTACGTAAGTCTATTCATCATCAGTAGTGGTTACGTAAGTCTATCCATCATCAGTAGTGGTTACGTAAGTCTATCCATCATCAGTAGTGGTTACGTAAGTCTATTCATCATCAGTAGTGGTTATGTAAGTCTATTCATCATCAGTAGTGGTTACGTAAGTCTATCCATCATCAGTAGTGGTTACGTAAGTCTATCCATCATCAGTAGTGGTTACGTAAGTCTATCCATCATCAGTAGTGGTTATGTAAGTCTATTCATCATCAGTAGTGGTTACGTCAGTCTATCCATCATCAGTAGTGGTTACGTAAGTCTATCCATCATCAGTAGTGGTTACGTAAGTCTATCCATCATCAGTAGTGGTTACGTAAGTCTATTCATCATCAGTAGTGGTTACGTAAGTCTATTCATCATCAGTAGTGGTTACGTAAGTCTATGTGTAATTCTTTTACGATGAAGAAAATGCACCCCTGCTATTATATCTTTTGCCAAATGTTTTGGTGTATGCTACAAACCAGAAAATTTCGTTATAAGTTACAGTGATCTAGCTAGAATTCAAAAGGGGCAGGGTGCTAGTGGAGGGCAGGTCACTTTTTATGATAGAAGGCACTGCTCATTTCCTTTGTCTACATCCCTGCATGTATCACGAGTTCGCATATTTTTCCACTGTATATATTGTTAATACTCCCCGCAAAGGGTGACTGGGGTATAGAAATTTGGTCTTCTCCCGACCGGCAGTAAAACGCTTGCCGAAGTGGGGCGTCCGTTTGGCTGTGCGGGATGTATCAAGTTCGCAGTCACGTCCGGTCAGAAGGGGAAGATAAATCCGATGCCTCGTGTAAAGAGAGTGCCACGCTCTTTGCACGTTAAGAACCCTTGCAACAACTCTTTTGAGGGGTCCGTAGGTGGCCTGTTGCAAGGCAAAATTTCTGTCCCTATCCAAGATGCCCTCATTTTCCAGTGGCAGTCCAAATTTCCCCGACCATCATCCCAGATGGCCTCTATCGTATCAACCTACCTATTGTATTTATTGTGAACTTGTTCTCGTCCTGAGTATGCATGAAATATTTGCCACTGGACGTTTATCAATCAACAATCAATATTTTTGATACTTTACTTTATTAAAAAGCACTTTACACCCATATGAGCCAATGGCTTAAAACATTATATAGATAAAGATACATAAGTTGTTGTTTTGATTATTTATTCTATAAAATTTGCATTAGAAAAGTCATTCATACAACATGTTCATCAAACATGGCAATACACATTCATACTACTATAATAGTTATCAAAGGTAGGATGATTATAATTTAATCACTGATGAGTCTTTTGTCGACGAAACGCGCGTCTTGCGTATTTACAAAATTTAGTCCTGGTATCTATGACGAGTTTATTTACAACCAATTCGTCGATGTCACTGCTGGTGAAGATTTATTTCACCGAGGGTATTGGGCCGACATGAATTATCATTTAAATGGTAAAGCATTGAATTTTTGAAATACTAAGGCTTTTCTACCGCAGGCATATATTACCTTAGCTGGATTTGGCAAAACATTTAGGAATTTTGGTTTAATGCTCTTCAACTTCGTCATTTATTTTACCCTTTTAACATTTTTGGATTCGAGGGTCACCGATGAGTCTTTTGTAGGCGAAACGCGCGTCTGGCGTATATACAAAATGTAGTCCTGGTATCAATGATGAGTTTATTTGCTTCAACAGTTCATTGTCAAAACGTTTTAAAGCAAAGCTATCAAGTTAAAGTATCAACTATATATTGTTTATATTCAATGATTTAGATATTCATATTCATATGCCAAGTAATTCTTTTTTGTAAAGATTGATGTTGCTTGCTTAACATCCAGTGGCAAATATTTCATGAATATAAAGTTACATGCATGAACAATTGGGTAGGTTTTGCTGTCCTAAGAATCTATATATGTTATACTTATGGTCATGTTCAATAGTCATATTCTCACACTGACTTTGAGAGAATTCCGGGGGACAAATATTTGATGATATGTTGATCCTATTTCAGCATTTATTGGCAATTCCTAAAATCGATAAAAATCGAGATAATTGTAATTGAATTCTTTAACATATTATGTAATTACTTTTCAGGATGAGCTATTCTTGGTAAAATGGTGATCCCCAAGGGTGACTGGGGTATAGAAATATGGTCACTTGGTCTTCTCCCGACCGGCAGTAAAACGCTTGCCGAAGTGGGGCGTCCGCTTGGCTGTGCGGGATGCATCAAGTTCGCAGTCACGTCCGGTCAGAAGGGGGACGTTAAATCCGATGCCTCGTGTAAAGAGAGTGCCACGCTCTTTGCACGTTAAGAACCCTTACAACAACTCTTTGAGGGGTCCGTAGGTGGCCTGTTGCAAGGCAAAATTTCTGTCCCTATCCAATATACCCTCATTTAACAGTGGCAGTCCAAATTTACCCGACCATCATCCTAGATGGCCTTTATTACAACAACCTACCTATTGTATTTATTGTTTAACTTGTTCTCGTCCTGAATATGCATGAAATATTTGCCACTGGACGTTAAGCAACCAACAATCAATCAATCAATGTTAAAATGGTGTGGCTATCCGAAGAAACAAAGTGGGAACCATCGTGCCACATTGACCAGAGATCTCTATCTGAATATATACCCAGCGATATTAACCCTCATCGCCTAAACTCAGCAGCAAAAACATTTGAAGATATCATTCAAAATAGACTGAAACCCGGAAATAGATGCCACTCCGTGTCTTCAAGATTTGACTTGGATGTATACAGATACTGTTTTCAAACTGATGAAACAGTATTACTGAATTGGACAGACGATTTTAGTAGACTGCCATTAACAGAGTCGAGGAATTATCGAATCAATTCGAATGGACAAGGACTAACAATCGATTTTACCTCAGACTTTCTCCTAGACTACGTTTTAGGAAAATATTTGTGCGGAATGAGGATGGTAGTGTTTTACAAAGATTGTTACCAATTGAAACCGTCAAAATTATATATAATCTTTATTTGTCATATAAGTAATGTTATACTTGTGACATAAACAAAAGTAACAACAACAATAAAATAACTGAGTTGAACACACACATATCTATATATATACAAGTAAAACTAACTAAGAGTCCCCTGTCCTCAGCTCTAAAGACTGTTTTATAAAGGAACCTGTTTTTTTCACTTGGTTTATATTAGAAGGATTTAGTAGGATTACTAGTTTTTGTGTATCAGATAGATTTGGAAACATAGGATTATCTATTGCCATGTCATTAAAAAGTTTTATGCGTAAAATGTTATTAATTTGACAGTGGAGGAGAAAGTGATTTTCATCTTCTAAGGTTTTACAAGTTGGACATGTTCTATTGTCTCGAGGTATTTTTAGATATCTGCCCTTCTCAATGAGCAAATTATGGTCACTAATTCTAATTTTTGAAAATAAACGTCTAGTTTCAAAATTTTGATATTTAAGATAAAATTATTGGTCTTGTTTGACTTTAATATTTTTGTAAAGAAAAAGTTTATTTTTATTTTCCAGTAATTCTGAATAAAATTTACTTGTAATATTCTTAATCCAAGACTTTAATTTGTTAACTTGTTCCATGTTTTGACAGGACATTACTTTTTGTATATCAATATTCATTTCTTGTGTTGAATCTTTTATAAAAGTGGACCAAGTATAAAATACCAACACTTGTTTGTTGAATAACACTGAAGACAAGTACACTGTTAGTTAAAAATGTCTGACAATTTGAAAAAACGACAAAGTGAAATTTCAGGACACTAGAAATTGGCACGCATTCACCAAACCTTAAACAACCTTTTTTAGACCTTGACGTTACGCTTATTCCTCTCGACATTAAATATTCTTTTCTCCGTGAATTATTCAAAGCAAGACATTCTTTTCCAAATTTAACATATGTCGAAATATTAAATTCTCAACTTCAAGTTATTTGCTTCGTTCCATGTGAAAGGTTAGAAGACAGACTCTACAAAATATCAACAAAAATAGCACAGTTGTATGCAAAACATAGTGGTGGTAATCAAAAGGCTAAATTAGATCGAAAAATAAAAAAAGCTTGCTGTGTTTAGAAACTTAGGAGGTTATACATTCCGATGAACTTTCAGACAGTTTTAAGTATGAAAATGTTACATTAGCAGTGAGATGACGGCAACTTTTGAAATGTATGCAAAATGTAGTGAATCCAAAAAATTGTTGAGAGAAAACTACAGAGCCTCGAGAAAAAACTTGAAAGCGATGGGAAACGACTTCAAAAGGTTGAGAAAAAGTTGCAAATCGCAGAGAAAGAACTGACCAACGCTCAAGATGTTTTGACCACTATACGCTCGCTGGAAGACAATCTATATTATGTGAACCATGGAAAATCCCTGGACGCAGGAAGTAGCAGTCAGCGGACACGAAAAGTAAACATTCTCAAAAGCAACATTAAAGACGCTTTGTGGTTTTCGAGTCGTACGGACTTCAACCTACCAATGTAATTTGTCATGATTCTCTCGTAAGTTCTGTTAATGTTGCACTTGGAACAAACAACAAAGATACGGAAAAAATGAAAGAGGTTCTTTTTATTAAGGACAGGTTTAAAATAAGTGACCAGGCGTATCATGAAGTAGCTACGATTTCAGATAACCTTCCGAAGCTACATTCAATTATAGATGTTAGGGATAATATGAACAATAATTTAGAAATTTGTAGAACACCTGGCAACACACCTGGAGCATATGTTAATTTACGAACTGAACTCAGAAAAATAATGGAAACACGATCGAATATCTCAGAGAATATTAAAATAAAGATATCAGGAGATGCTACCAAAGTAAGCCGAATTTCAAATTATGTTGTAATATCTTTTTCCCTTATAGACGAATCAACAAAACTGTCGAGTAATTAGCAAGTCGTTCTAGATATTGTTAAAACATCAGAACAATATGACACTTTAGATATATGTTTGTCCCCCGTCTTTAGAGAAATCAACGAAATTACTTCTGCCGGTGAAATTGAATTCTAAGATAGGAAAAGTAAACTCGAAGTTGTTTTTTTGGAGGAGATATGAAATTTCTTCAAATTTGCCTTGGGTTAGGATCATCTACCGGAGAGTTCGCTTGTCCTTGGTGCAAGATACCAAAACATGAAAGATGTAACACAACCAAAGTCTGGGATTCTAACCATTCGGAAGATATAAAGGAAATAACAGATTTGTCAAAACTGTCGAGAAACCAATTTGGGGTTAAACACAGGCCACTGATTTTCATTGAACCTAGTCACATTGTACCAGATGAGCTGCATTTACTACTGCGAATCTTCGATGTGCTTCTACGTAACCTATTTGATGACGCAACGGAAAAAGACGTTAAAGAACAGGCCAGAACCAGAAAGTTGGCGAAAGAAAATATTGCGGAGCTTGTAGAAAAAAATACGGTCATGTGGCGTCACATTTGCAATTTTTCGGCTATTTATGATTTTATATGTTCTGACTTGTGTGAAACAAAAGATGCCCACTCAATTTATACACAGTGCAAACAGTGGGTAGATAAATTTTTATCCCTGGGAGACAAAAGAAAGGGATACGCGCAAAAGAACATAACGCCGTACATTCATCGTTGACAATGTAATGGAATTTGATGCAACTGTCATACAAGTAAGAGGTTTAGCTACCTATAAAACCAGGTTCAATCCACCATTTTCTACATTAGAAAATGCCTGTACCAAGTCAGGAATATGACAGTTGTTATCCATTCGTTTGATGTGTTTGGACTTTTGATTTTGCCTTTTGATTTTGGATTTTCCTTTTTGAATTTTCCTCGGAGTTCGGTATTTTTGTGTTTTTACTTTTCACTGCCTTTTATATCGCGTTCCATACTTCATCGTGAATTATGGATCACTACGAAAATTTAGTGGACAACCGACTGAAAAAGTCAATGATGATGTAAAAGCTATACGTCATCAGAACACTAACAGGTATTACTGTGCTATGGACACCTAGTAAGTACGAAAAAGAATAGAAGCAAATTATAATTCGGGCAGAGAAAAGCGTTCATATAACAAAAAGAAGAGTGAGTATTGGGAAGATGAAATTCGTTTAATAAGGTCACGTAGTAAACTTACAATCTGTGCGACAATAAAAGATGCAGATGTGATCCCCGCCTCTAAACCTTGTTTGGAACACGAAGTAGACGTCGAAAATTTGACCGTGGTTGAAATTAAACAGAAATTGAAGGACCATGATGTTGCCACTAAAATTCGCAAACATGACAAGCTTGTTCAGTTATACAAGGACACAGTGTTACAGAACCATTCGTAAACTATTTTCAGCAAACTCGATCGCAATGTCCCTTTTCTTCATTTTTAGCTCACCTGGCCCATAGTGAGTGGCATGACCCGGTTAACCAACCAAGATGGCCGCCACGGCTAAAAATAGAACATAGGGGTAAAATGCAGTTTTTGGCTTATAACTCAAAAACCAAAGCATTTAGAGGAAATCTGACATGGGCTAAAAATGTTAATCAGGTCAAAATCTATAGGAAAATTTGCCGTTTTTGGTTATTATCTTGAATAATATTATAGATAGAGATGAACTGTAAACAGCAATAATGTTCAACAAAGTTAGATTTACAAATAAGTCAACATAACCGAAATGGTTAGTTAACCCTTGTAGGAGTTATTGGCTTTAATAGTCAATTTTTAACCATTTTTCATAAATCTAAGTAATCTTTTACAAAAATCTCTGAAACTAGAGGGCAAATTTAATCCGAACTTGGCCACAATAATCTTTGGGTATCTAGTTTGAAAAATGTGTCCGATGACCTGGCCATCAAACCAAGATTGCCGCCACGGCTTAAAATAGAACAGGGGTAAAATGTAGATTTTGGCTTATAACACTGAAACCAAAGCATTTAGAGCAAATCTGAGTTAAAATGTATATCAAGTCAATATCTATCTGCCCTGAAATTTTCAGATGAATTGGACAACCGGTTGTTTGGTTGCTGCCCTCCAATTGGTTATTTTTAAAGAAAAATTTGCCGTTTTTGGTTATTATCTTGAATACTATTATAGATAGCGATAAACTGTAAACAGCAATAATGTTCAGCAATGTAACATTTACAAATAAGTCAACACGACTTAAATGGTCATTTGACCTCTAAAGGAGTTATTGCTCTTTATAGTTTATGTAAATTTTTATTAAATATTTTTCTCTGTTACTAATGGGCGAAGTTCAGCATAGATATAATTGTAAGAAGCAAGAATGTTCACCAAAATACAATTTTGTCATGAATCCATTTGTGTCCTTTGTTTAATATGCACATAGACCAAGGTGAGAGACACAGGCTCTTTAGAGTCTCTAGTTAAATTTACACATATTGGCCAAAATTATGTCTCCGTTGAAATGACAGTTGTACATAAAACTAATATTCTAGTTATGCATGAATGAATAGATTTTTTTTCATATGTAAATAGCTTATTAGCATTTTTATGTTTTTGAGGATATTTGTTAATTTATTGTATTCTAAAGAAATTCAATAAACATAAATTTACGTTTTAATTTTTTTTTTTAAAAGAGAAGAAATTTAAACCGGTTTCCATCAAGTCTTTGTCGGTACTACAATTCACATTATCAAAGTATATAAATAATATTTTTTTGCATATTTCGGAACTGTTTTTTTTTTTCTTCCTTATAAAGTAATATTTGCAGATAACATCTTTTTTATTCAATGATTTAAGTGTTTTTTTTATAATAGATTCTTAATTTTGATAGGAAATGATTGTATTGATATATTTCTCTGGTGGTACTGAAATCGTTTTAGGGTATGTTATCGATTGAATCTTTTCGGGAAAAGTTGCATCATATGATAGCAATCCTATATATTCCAGTCAGCATGATAGATGATAACAAGTGAATATTCAAAATTACTGTGATCGTGCTGGGTTTTTTTTTCATGGACTTGTTTATTTATCGTCACACATTAATTGATGACGCTATTTTATCTGAAAAAAATATAACCTTACAGAAAGAAATGCATAATTATAGAAAAACAGAACTTCATAAAAAGAGAACTTACACATCAAAGCACATTGTTTTGTTTACAACAGGAATTGTCTTTTTCAAATTTAGATAGAGCTGATATTCGCTTTTAATATAGAGAGAGTCCTTGTGTTTGTCCCAAGAAAAATATACATTGTGTAAACGTGAAGCAGTGCAACTTTTAAGTCTTCATGGATGGATAATTGTTTCATTGACAATAATACAAAATCTTTCT
Organism: Mytilus trossulus; assembly: GCF_036588685.1. NCBI lineage: Eukaryota > Metazoa > Mollusca > Bivalvia > Mytilida > Mytilidae > Mytilus > Mytilus trossulus. Next base: position 86,444,379 of record NC_086377.1, on the reverse strand, counting down.
TTTACATATTACCAACAAAAAAATACAACAAGAATAAAAGTCATAAAAATAACTATGATTGACCTCATAAGGATAAAGCAAACCGGTGATTTTCCAAATTTTACACACTCAAATTGAACACTCAAGTGAAATCTGAAAAAAAACAGGCACAGTCAGCTTATTATCGGCTTCCATGGAACACGAATCAGTGGGGTTACGTGATGCTAATACGTTTCTTTTCTGTGTTGAATCTGGTGTCTTTTTGTCGTTTTTTCTTTTTCTATATGGATTTGTCAGTTTGTTTTCGACTTATGGTTTTGAATTATAGTCCTTTACCACATGTCTTCATATTCTTATTCCGAATTTTTAACGGCTTTATACTGTTATTTGTTTTTAAAGGAAAGAAAACCAGATATAGAAATAAGAAATAATGCCCACAAGAATATCTGTTAAAGGACTGGGTTTTCAATATCCCTTTGCCTTTGAATCTTTCGCCTCGGTTTTTCAAATTGATGGGTGCGAATCCACAGCAAATACGCATGATACAAAACAAATTATTTCCGACACAATTTATCTATAGGAGCGGTCTATATCAATTGAGATCAAAGTTTCTGATAGAACAATGTACACAAACAAGCGTATCTATCGTTTGCAAATGGAGTTATTTCCCGTTATTCTTGATAACAAATTTGAGTAGCCTCCCTTAAATGCAACAAATTCTTGGATATGCGTACTCACTACTTATTTCATTTCCTTATATATATAGTTACTTTGGAATTGATATTGATTTAACATGGGAGATTCTTCAAGTCCATGTAAGAATAATACATACATGACTTTAAGAAAACGGAAAGTTATTGATAATCCGAAAAATGATATAAATGAGGAAGTATAATCAGATTCATCACATTTTCAATGTGGACAGTTTAATATAAATACAAGTTGTGAAAGTGACAATGAATATGATCCAAGTAAAAGTTTATTGTCAATGTCGGAATAATCATCGCCTTTTGATTGTGGTCAACAAAAAGCTAGCAACGTAGTTGAACAAGAGTGCACACGCTGAAATGTCTCGCCTTTTTTACTAATCATTGATATTATGTTGATAGTCCTAAGTATGAAGCTTTATTAAACTGTCACATAAACTTAGCATTAACCAAAATAACTAAACAAAGACCAATGAACCATAAAAATGAGGTCAAGGTCAAATGAACCGTGGCAGACATGTACAGCTAACAATATTTGTATACAACAAATATATAATAGTTGACCTATAACTTATAGTTTAAGAAAAATATACCAAAACACAAACACTTAACACTGAGCAATGAACCATAAAAATGAGGTCGAGGACAAATAAAACCTGCGCGACTGACATATAGATCATAAAATATTTCCATACACCATTCTGCTGTTGTTTTTTATTTGGTCGGGTTGTTGTCTCTTTGACACATTCCCCATTTCCATTCTCAATTTTACCATATATAGTTGACCTATGGCATATAGTATTAGATAAAAAGACCAAAAATCAAAAACTTAACTTTGACCACTGAAACATGAAAATGAGGTCAAGGTTAGATGACATCTGCCCGCTAGACATGTACACCTTACAATCATTCCATACAACAAATATAGAAGACCTATTGCATATAGTATGAGAAAAACAGACCAAAACACAAAAATCTATTTATAACCACTGAACCATGAAAATGAGGTCAAGGTCAGATGACATCTACCAGTTGGACATGTACACCTTACAGTCCTTCCATACCCCGAATATACTAGCCCTATTGCTTATAGTATCTGAGATATGGACTTGACCACAAAACTTAACCTTGTTCACTGATCCATGAAATGAGGTCGAGGTCAAGTGAAAACTGTCTGACGGGCATCCAATGAGAAATCATGTACACACTCAATCCGATGCGCAGTCGAATTGTTTTTCACACCTTTCGAATATTCTGGAAATATTGTCCCTATATAATGTGCGGCCGGCTGGCTACCTAGTATTGCAGTGCCAGCCGCCCTAAGAGCAGCACGCCGTACTTATGCCTAAAGTTCAGAAGAAGGAAGTCAAAGTCGAGTGCAGTAATTGTCATAAGTGGTTGAATAGAAAGTCGTTAGCCAAACATCAGAAGTCCAATGCCTGCAAAAGTTTCACTTCAACACAAATGGTTCCTGCTAACCATAGAACTAGAAGTATGGTACCGGATATCCATCCAAGCCGTCAACAGGGAAGTGGCCCAGCTGGACCTACTAATGGAGATGAACCAGTTGTTCCCCGTCAGAACCGTGGTCAGAACTTCGCCCTCACGTTCTCGTGTAGATTTAAATACCGCATTTCCCAGAGATTGCTCAACTCACGAATGGAATTCACCAATGAAAAGATTATTGGGTTGGTTATTAGTGATGAAACAGGAGGGGGTTATCTGCCTAACACCCACTCCCACGCCTACGTCAAGACCAAGAACCCTTGCAACTTCCAGGAATTTGAAAATCTTTGGGTTATCGAACTTCAGTGCCCGGGTTACACGGATGTCCAGTCTCCGAAGAAGATTAAATGACTGGATTAAATATATCTCCAAAGAGGACTACCGCACTATTGTCAGTGGTGTGGACAAAGACATGTTAGGTACAATTTGTAAATCTTATTGTTGTGCTATGAAATGGTCTAAGATTATGCCTACTTTGCCACCTTATTGTTATATGAGTTATATTGATAAGAAGATATTTGAGAGTCAATTTGCTGTTTTCCATAAAGAGAATGAAGAAGACACGTTGTTGTTTGAACTGCATAACGCTATTTTGTTTGATTGGCAAATTAATACATTGAGATTGTTAGATGATCAAGATGATAGAAAAGTATTATGGATTTATGATGCAGTAGGTGGTGAAGGAAAAACATTTCTTGCCAAGTATATCCAGTTGTATAGGGATTGCATTTGTTTGGAAAGTGGAAAGAAAACAGACTTTGCTCATTGTTTTACGAATGAGAAATGTGTACTTTTTGATTATACTAGATCTATGGAAGAGACTATTAATTACAGTATCATTGAGAATTTCAAGAATGGTTTTCTTTTCAGTGGAAAGTATGATAGCCAGGTTAAGAAGTTTACTCCATGCAAAGTCTGCTGCTTCAGCAATTTCAGTCCAGATAAGAGTAAATTATCGGAGGATAGATGGATGTTGTACGCCCTCGACCGAGGTGAAATGACATTAATGTGAACATTTATTGCATTTGTAAATAGTTTATATGTTTGAATTAATAAAATTTATCATGCGAAAGCACAATTTATTTATTAGTTTGTTATTATTTCAAATTTTAGTTAGGGGTTAGGGTTAGGGGTTAGGGTTAGCAATAGATAGGCTTAACAATGATTACGCTTAGTATTATTTAGGCTTAAGTTTACTAACAATTGAAGTTGAACTGAATATAATACAAGACTTTGACGTTCAACAACAATTTATACCGGTTAAACCAGTAAAAGCGGGTGAATAAATGTAACATGTTATTATCGAGATCAACTGCCAATCGAACTTGTTAAGATGAGGAGCACATACGACAAAATAATTTGCATTATTAACATGTGTCGCATGACATTGGCTTGTCAAGAAAACCTCCTCTCATCAATTCATACAATTTCTCCACTTACTTCCAACGACAAAATTACTTTCCAAATAACTCCGATCAATGTGTCCACACACCAGAGATTTATAAGGTAGTTGTACAGTAGTGTTCTACTACACGACATGGTGTAAATTATACAAGTAATATTATAATATCTTCAGGCGTTACTAATTAAAGTACCGAAAACTAAATATTTCAAATCGAAGGACAATTACTCTGCACAAAGTCATCAAACCGATACGTTTTATTTTTTAAAATTGATCTACAGCATTTCATTCATGAAAATTCAATGTTCTGCGACCTATTTTAACCTCATCCGACATATTAGACCCCTCTTCATATGTTTGTACGAGTTGCATGTTCCGTGTATTTTCATTTGTACTCGCTTCAAGGAAATTGTCTTAAAAACTTAAATCGTGAAATCTTGAATTTCATATTTATTTGTTTGTTAATGTGGAACCTGAGCTCCTTCAACCTTTTTCTGCGAAATTCTAGTTGCCATATACAACAATATTAATTTACAATGTAGGCTACACTTTTTTCCTGCAAATGTATCCCAAACAAACCTACTAAAACTGGCTTTATTAACCAGCTTTTTTCTCCAGGTGTCTAATCATTTTAGCATGGCTTGCCTTCTCCAAAGCACCATTTAAAGCATCAATTTTTAAAGGTTTAATTTATACACCCGTGGCATTCCTCATTTAAACTTTTTATGTTTTCCTCATTATTATCAACATTTTATTTTTTATTTAAATTAAAAAAGGTTGTTGATTTGTTTAAATAGCACAGGGGTTGCACATATTTTGGCAAAATTACATAATAAGGAGAAGAAAACCTCCTTTAATTCTCTGTATTATACATGAGATTTTTAACTGTTACATAAATGTAAAAGATGAAAAAAATTACTAAAATCTTTTCACGTAAAAGTCGTTTATTTTTTTCCATTTTTCTTTACAATGCATAGCAAAACCTTGAATAAAAATCTGAACTAAATTAGTCTCATTATAAGAAGGTTTGTATGATGTATTGTTGTTTATTGTAATTTCATGCTGAACGCGTTTTTTTCAAGATTGACGGTTATACGATGTTCTCCCTGAATGACAACGCACCTCATTTTTTTCTTCGAGGTTTTAACCAAGTTCATAATCATTGAGTTTATGCCAACATAATGTTATTGTGTAAGTACACTTCTGAAGTAAACAGAATATTTCAGTAAATCATAAAACTTCAGAAATTTTTACTTAAAACCTGAACCCCTTAGAGAAAATCATAATGAATATGATTGCGTTATTACATAGACACGAAATCAATTAAACATATACATCATTCAAGGTATATTGTTTAATAGAAATGGTGAATAACAAAACTGCATACATCCGTAAATGGAACAGGGATCAATACAAATCTATCGACTGTTCTTCTACCTAAAAAGTACAAAGACTCGTTGAAAAACTTGTCATTTATATATGCATTTATAATAATTTGATTTTATTGTTTCTGAAATATTAAATCAAGTTTTGATTTCTTTATACTTACATTCCTGATTTACCTAAATAATAGCTCATTTTCAACTGGAATGTCTTCAGAATCCCTTAGTTCTGTTGGTGTGACAAGGATTTTGACACACCATGCTCACATGACAATTTTGATGGTCTTAGGTTGAGTCCTATCCAACGTATCCTCATTTCCCAGATTTCCCGGACCAGTTGATGATAAAATTCATTGTTTTGTTGAGGGTGGTATGGACCGCATCATCGGATGGCCTCAATTATGACAAGACCTACCTATTGCATTTATTTTTTTTAATACTTTTTCTCGGTTTTGAACATGCATGATATATTTGACACTGAACGTTAAGCAACCAACAATCAATCAATCGATGAGTTTGATAATGATAGTCTGCTGTTGTTCGACTAGTACTTGTCATCATTACTTCTAAAAGAAAAGGATGTGCACGGTAGTGTATAACTATTGGATGTGGTAGACTTGGCCATGTAGTGTAGAGTATCATTACTTGTCTTACTCTTCAAAATCTACAGTTTTCGTTAGCTGCAGCACACATGCGGTGACAAAATTCTGAGACCATACTGTTATCCATTAACTCGACTGCTATTTGGGAGGTTACAATAACATTTTATTGTAAGCTGCATTATACATTACTTTTCATTCTCTAAAATTTAAATGCATTGATCAAGGTTGGGATTTCATGTATTTTGATTGGACTCGTACGTATTTGATTTATAACAATGTAAAACATTTAGCCCAATTATAAAAAGTCTAAAATAAACGATAATAGCTCGATAATATGTAGCTTCGCTTCTTGTGCATTTTAGTCCAGACGCCATATACACTGTGCTTAAACGGCCGTGGGTAACCTAACTTAAGTTACCCACAACCAAAGATGGAGCCGCCTGGCTTCGGTTAGGAAGTTTGCTCCTATATAATTACAATGCCATGGATACAAAAGAAATTTTCATTAATTGAAAAGTTAAATAAATCCTTTAGGGAAACTCTGCAATGTAAAGAGATCATACTTTTTTGGGTAACTATTCAGAAATTATTCAAAGGAAATGATATCATGTTTTTCTGCGGCTACACAGACCAAGGACTCATCAGTTAACAATCTATAAAGCTAGAAGAATGTTAGATAAATTTCACCGTACCGTCAGATCCCGTTTTTATTTTCATAACCTTATGCCTAAAATTCATTTACTTTTAAACGAGATTTATTTATATAAAAATCCGGTTTGTTAAAAATCATAATTTTTTAAAAATTTAACGGAAATTCCGTGACACTCTGGTTTGCTTTTTTCTCTTGTTTAGTTTGAAGCATATCGTTATTGTATAAATCTATGTTATAATTAAGGGGTTTGGTAGTGTTTATTGTCCTTTAAGTGTTGAAATTGTTAATCTTACAATTTTGAAAAAAGTTACCCACATCCGAAAATAAAGTTACGGACAGTCTGCTCATTTTGACTTATAAGTTACGGACATCTTATGCATTTTTTAAAAGTTGACCTTGCGCGAACTGAAGTCAAAATTAAAAAAAGTTGTAGTGATTTCTTTATTCAAAAATCCTATCAATATTTACATAGATCACGAAAAACGCTGTAAAAAGTAGATTTCGGATCAACTATCATCTGAACGAATTTAGAGTCCGCCATCTTGGGCTGTGGGTAACTTAAGTTACCCACACACGGCCGTTTAAGTACAGTGATATAATTAACTGTCGATTGGACCACGGATAAGCGATATAAATCATAGCCCTGTAAGCGCTATCGACAGTTAATCAAAAAATTAAAAATCAATGCAAACGATTTGAAAGAACCAACATTAAAAAATCATTGTTCATAGACATAGGAAGATGTGGCAGTCCAAATTTTCCCGACCATGATCCCAAAATGGCCTCTATTGTGAGAAGACCTACCTATAGTATATTTGTGTACTTGTTCCCGTCCTGACTATGCATGAAATATTTGACACTGGACGGCAAGCAACCAATAATCAATTAATCAACGCACCCAACAGCAAGCTATAAAGAGCCCCAAAAAATTAATAGTGTAAAACCATTTAAATATGTATATTTATTAAATGAATTTATATAGGCAAACTTATTAACATTTTTCATTCAGTGGAATAGGACTAACAGAGGACAATGGCATGCTTCTACAGTGATGCAGGCTGGTGGAATATGACTTACCGAGGATAATGACATGTGATCGTCAGTGCTGTGTGCTAGTGGAACAACAGAGGGCATGGGTTTTCTACTGAAGGTATAATTAGTCACCACGGTCAAATAAATCCAGTACAGCAACATTTGCCATACCTATAAAAGGTTTAATTACTTTAAGGTGGTACCTAACACTTTAACTAAATTAATTTGGCTCGTTTAATTTTCTTAAAATTTTGACCCTTTGACAAAAATATAAAAATTTCAAAAAAATTGAACTAACCGTTTCATCAGAAAAATTACACTGGTTATATAGCAGTTTGACAAACACTTATTTTGATCATTGAAGCAAAAAGTTCCCTTTTAAACACAACGTCATTAAAACGTTCTGCTGATTTTACAGAGTTATCTCCCTGTAGTGTTAGGTACCACCTTAAGCAGTAAGAGCTTCTGAAACTTAACACATGTTATACATTAAGGCAAGATTTGACAGGATGAATCTGAAAAATTGGTTTATTCTTTGGTATTCTTGTTCACCATGTTAGTTGTACATTGAACTACATTTTAAACATCAAACATTCTTTAAGTATCTCCTCAGCGTTTATAATGGCTGTCTCTCTTTGACTTTTTTTTGACAGCTGTTTTCATTTCCTTAAACTTCAATTGTATCATCTCTCGAACAGGTGAAAATTCTTGCAATGGCTTCGCATTGACTTTGATCTGTTGCTATAGTTTTAATTTAACAACAATGTCTACTGCACCATGATGACGAGAATAGCCTTCTATGAAATGTGCTGCATCTTCAATAGATAACGGACATGGGTGTGTTTGTCTAGAGTCCATGATAAAGATCCTGTCTTTCATCACACGAATAGCCAGCCAGTGCCGAACTTTTCAAACGTACCAGCAAATAGCATGCCTCAGCTTTTCTTGATGTACCAATAGTAAATGTATTTCTGTAGGTGGTAAATCTTCAAAAGTGTCTGCACTTACTCTTGTAAGAGATATTCCTTTTGCTTCTTGTGTTGCAGATATGACCTTGTAACTGTATAAACATTCTTGGTCACGTAAAGGTTCCACTCGCTCTAAAATACCTAATGCTGGATTGTTAATCATATTAATGAAAATTACTTCCTTAATTTTAACTGAGTCAAGGTTCTAAATACCATATTATTGATAGATGAATCGAAAATAAATAAATGTAAATTAATAACATTGCAATAGTAGTTTTAAATCAACAAGGACTTCACTCATAGTCCAATATACACATTATTCTACCAAAATCTTCATAACTGCCTCTCAAAATCATACGGCCAACTGAATGTACGTGGTATGCTGTTTCTTCAATGAATTTGTCCAATCCTTTATATACCTCCGCCATAGCGGAGGAGGCAATTGAGTTCTATCCTTGTCTAACTTTACGCACGTATGTACATCCCAAAGTCGGTTTCCGTTCTCTGACTTCAGTTTGCCCTAACCTACTGTTATGTAATTGTTTGGCTTTATAAATATTTTGATATGAGCGTCACTGATGAGTCTTATGTAGACGAAACGCGCGTCTTGCGTACTAAATTATAATCCTGGTACCTTTGATAACTATCTACTGTTATGAAGCTGCTACACAATGCGTGTAAATAATTTGAATACTTACTTTGAACAAAATTTGCCCAAGATTGACAATTGTAAATGACACAGCAACAGTTGTTGTCATCTTAAATAGAAATTTATCAACATTGGATTAGTTGGACGTCAAAGTATAAAACTAATCAAACGAATGACTATCTAGGTTTAAAATACTGTCCGCAAGTTAAGATGGCGGACATGGCTAAAAATAGTACACATGGTAAATTGCAGTGTTAAGCTCATATCTCTAAAACCATAACAAAACTGACGATTAAATGTTCATTAGGTCAAGATATATCTGCCCCGGACCATTCAGGCAACGTGTTGTTGGGTTGCTGCCCCTGAATTGGTAAGTTTATGAAAATTTTGTAGCTTCTGGTTATTATCTGAAATATTATTATAGATAGAGGTAAGCTGTAAACAGCAATAATGTACATAAAGTAAGACTTATCTTATTTCAACCAAAATGGGTCAACTGACCATTTAATGAGTTATTCCCTTTAATAGTCAATTTCGAACAATTTTCGTAATTTTGTGGATTTTTACAAAATATTGTCCACTGTAACCACTAGGTCAAGTTAATTGTAGATAGAGATAATGTAAGCAGCAAGAATGTTCAGTAAAGTAAGATCTACAAACACATCATCATCATCGCCAAAATACAATTTTGTCATGAATCCATCTGTGTCCTTTGTTTAGTATGCACATAAACCACAAGGTGAGCGACACGTTACTGATATCAATGGGTGAATGCCCTTTTTCTAGAAGAATAAACTCGCGAAAAAACTTCACTAAATTCGTGTTCATTGTTTTGATTTTGACGCCCGACAACTTCACATAAATGACCGTTTGGCTGTGGGGGATGTATCAAGTTCACAGCCACGTCTGTTAAATCCGATGCCTCGTGTAAAGAGAGTGCCACGCTCTTTGCACGTTATGAACCCCTTCAACAACCCTTTGAGGGGTCCGTAGGTGGCCTGTTGCAAGGCAACATTTATGTCCATATCAATATAACCTCATTTTCCAGTGGCCGTCAAAATTTTCCCGACCATCATCCCAGATGGCCTCTCCCGTGAAAAGACCTACCTATTGTATTTATTGTGAACTTGTTCTCGTCCTGAATTTGCACAAAATGTTTGCCACTGGACGTTAAGCAAACAACAATCAATCAATCCCTCCCCTGTACCAATTTATCCCTTTGATAGAAAACACGATAAAAGATGGGATCCTTTCTGCTCAGGCTCTCTGTCATGCTTCCTACATAAAACTGAAATTTAATTTGGTGCAAGTCAGTGAGTGAGTAAATATAATGTTAAAATGGTAATTAAGCAAGTTGCTCTATCATAAGGTCATGATTGTGCTAGGCTAAGTCAGGAATATGACAGTTGGTGTCTATTTGTTTGGTGTGTTTTTCCTTTGAATATGATACTTGGTCATCCCCAAGGGTGACTGGGGAATAGAAATATGGTCACTTGGTCTTCTCCCGACCGGCAGTAAAACGCTTGCCGAAGTGGGGCGTCTGTTTGACTGTGCGGGATATATCGAATTCGCAGTCACGTCCGGTCAGAAGGGGGACGTTAAATCCGATGCCTCGTGTAAAGAAAGTGCCACGCTCTTTGCACGTTAAGAACCCTTGCAACAACTCTATGAGGGGTCCGTAGGTGGCATGTTGCAAGTCAAAATTTCTGTCCCTATCCAATATACCCTTTTTTCCCGATCAAGTATCATTGATTGATTGATTGTTGGTTGCTTAACGTCCAGTGGCAAATATTTAATGCAAATTCAGGACGAGAACAAGTTCACATTAAATACAATAGGTAGGTTGATACAATAGAGGCTTTCGCAATTTTTATACGACCGCAAAATTTGAAAAAAAAATTCGTCGTATATTGCTATCACGTTGGCGTCGTCGTCGTCGTCGCCGTCCGAATACTTTTAGTTTTCGCACTCTAACATTAGTAAAAGTGAATAGAAATCTATGAAATTTTAACACAAGGTTTATGACTACAAAAGAAAGGTTGGGATTGATTTTGGGAGTTTTGGTCCCAACATTTTAGGAATAAGGGGCCAAAAAGGGCCCAAATAAGCATTTTCTTGGTTTTCGCACTATAACTTTAGTTTAAGTTAATAGAGATCTATGAAATGTTGACACAAGGTTTATGACCACAAAAGAAAGGTTGGGATTGATTTGGGAAGTTTTGTTTCCAACAGTTTAGGAATTAGGGGCCAAAAAAGGGCACAAATAAGCATTATTCTTGGTTTTCGCACAATAACTTTAGTTTAAGTAAATAGAAATCAATTAAATTTAAAAACAATGTTAATGACCACAAAAGGAAGGTTGGTATTAATTTTGGGAGTTGAGGTCTGAACAGTTTAGGAATTAGGGGCCAAAAAGGGACCCAAATAAGCATTTTTCTTGGTTTTCGCACCATAACTTTAGTATTTAGAAATAGAAATCTATGAAATTTAAACATACGGTTTATGACCATAAAAGGAAGGTTGGTGTTGATTTTGGGAGTTTTGGTCCCAACAGTTTAGGAATAAAGGGCCCAAAGGGTCCAAAATTAAACTTTGTTTGATTTCATCAAAAATTTAATAATTGGGGTTCTTTGATATGCCGAATCTAACTGTGTATGTAGATTCTCAATTTTTGGTCCCGTTTTCAAATTGGTCTACATTAAGGTCCAAAGGGTCCAACATTAAACTTAGTTTGATTTTAACAAAAATTGAATCCTTGGGGTTCTTTGATATGCTGAATCTAAAAATGTACTTAGATTTTTTATTATTGGCCCAGTTTTCAAGTTGGCCCAAATCGGGGTCCAAAATTAAACTTTGTTTGATTTCATCAAAAATTGAATAATTGGGGTTCTTTGATATGCCAAATCTAACTGTGTATGTAGATTCCTAATTTTGGGTCCCGTTTTAAAATTGGTCTACATTAAAGTCCAAAGGGTCCAAAATTAAACTAAGTTTGATTTTAACAAAAATTGAATTCTTGGGCCTCTTTGATATGCTGAATCTAAACATGTACTCAGATTTTTGATTATGGGCCCAGTTTTCAAGTTGGTCCAAATCAGGATCCAAAATTATTATATTAAGTATTGTGCAATAGCAAGAAATTTTCAATTGCACAGTTATAAATTCAGCAATAGCAAGAAATCTTCAATTGCACAGTATTGTGCAATATCAAGAAATCTTCAATTGCACAGTATTGTGCAATATCAAGAAATTTTCAATTGCACAGTTATAAATTCAGCAATAGCAAGAAATCTTCAATTGCACAGTATTGTGCAATATCAAGAAATCTTCAATTGCACAGTATTGTGCAATATCAAGAAATCTTCAATTGCACACTATTGTGCAGTAGCAAATATTTTCAATTGCACAGTATTGCACAATAGCAAGAAATATCTAATTGCACAATATTGTGCAATAGCAAGAAATTCCAATTGGATTTCAATTGGAGTTATCTTTCTTTGTCCAGAATAGTAGTTGAATCAACTTAAATCATTGTTTTATACAATATACAATGTATATTCACTTTGACTACCAACTGATATATTAAAACAATCTTTACCATTCAGTCATTGTCAGTGATAACGCGCACTTTGTTTTACATTTTAATATTTTATGATGTATTTAAATGAGTAGTTATTGTTGCAAACTTCATTAGAAATTTGAATTGAGATCAGTTTTGAAATAAGGGAAAGGGGGATGTGAAAAAAAAATTGGGGGGTCAATTTTTTTCATTTCAGATTTCATAAATAAAAAGAAAATTTCTTCAAACATTTTTTTGAGAGGATTAATATTCAACAGCATAGTGAATTGCTCAAAGGCAAATTATTTTTAAGTTCATTAGACCACATTCATTCTGTGTCAGAAACCTATGCTGTGTCAACTATTTAATCACAATCCAAATTTAGAGCTGAATCCAGCTTGAATGTTGTGTCCATACTTGCCCCAACCGTTCAGGGTTCAACCTCTGCGGTCGTATTAAGCTGCGCCCTGCGGAGCATCTGGTTTTGTTCTTCCCTCGTCGGGATTCGAACCCATGCTACTGAGATATCGTGACACCACATCGCCTGCACTGCAGCCGTCCCACTAGACCACACGACCACCTGGGCTTCACAAAAATAAAGCTTTCGGTATACATATATATAGGTTTGAACGTAGTTTTCAATTTAGACTCGTTTATATATATATATTCGACCTGTTAGTCAAATGCGTTTTGTTTAAATATACTTTTGGTCTTTTGGAAAATGTTGTTTGTGCTGTTTTAGACCCTTCTACAACGAAATTTGTTTGATATGCACACGTATAAAAATTGCGGTTTTTATCCAACGCAGTCATAGGTTTGAACGTAGTTTTCAATTTAGACTCGTATATATATATATATATATATAAATAAAGCTTTCGGTATATACATGTATACATTTCGTTTGGACTTGTATCATATTTTCCGTCCGGTTTATATGATCTGTTCATCCTATATTGACTCTTAAAATTCTAGTCTATCTAAAAATGAGGGTAAATTATATGGCCTTCCAAATACCGTTTCGATGCCTAACATCACTGAAAAGATATTTATTGTCGAAATCCGGATCTGGTGTACTAAAAAAATATTGACACCTTAGTTTTGTGGCATAACATCTTGGCCACAAGTTTATTGTTTAATGTTTAGTATTGAATTTATATTAAGGTCCATTTTGTAACATCTTGTGATCAATTTTATTTTGCAATCGCCAATGGCAGTCAGCAGGGTTCAAGAACAACAGCTGTTCGATCTGTTAGTCAAATGTGTTTTGTTTATATATCCTTTTTCACTTTTTTGGTCTTTTGGAAAATGTTATTTGTGCTGTATTTAGACCCTTCTTCAACGAAATTTGTTTTATATGCACACGTATAAAAATTGCGGTTTTTATCAAACGCAATCATAGGTGTGTTTGCTCCCTAACAAAGGTTGATCTATAAAATAGTCAACTCGTTTTTCTTACTCTCATTTGAGTTGTCCCTTTCATTCTGCTGTTCTACATATCGCGAGGGTTTCTCTCTTTTTCTACTATAGATATCAGCCTCATTTGAAGACTCCACGCGTCTGGCGTACTAAATTATAATCCTGGTACCTTTGGTAACTAATTCTGCCTTTTTAACAGCTAAGTTCACAGCTGAATCAGTACAATTATGGAATTCTTACAGAAATGTTATCATACATGATACATTTGTAGTAAGATTTAACAATAATCCACCTAGAGTATTAAATGCCATTCATGCATTCTTAATTGATATCAAGAGATCTCCTAGCTTTATCATACATGATACATTTGTAGTAAGATTTAACAATAATCCACCTAGAGTATTAAATGCCATTCATGCATTCTTAATTGATATCAAGAGATCTCCTAGCTTTTTTTATACGCCCGTCTTTTAGAAGGGACGTATTATGGTATACCGTTGTCCGTCCGTCCGTCGTCCACACTTCGGACAATAACTCAAAAACACTTTCACCAATGTCCAAGAAACTTTTGGTGAATTGTTTATATCTATTGATGTAAGTTCCCTTTCAGTTTTTATAAATTTCAGATTTTAAGTTTTGGATTTATGGGGCTTTATTCATAAAAAAGGGGGGTTCAACACTTCGGACAATAACTTAAAAAGGCTTTCACCAATGTCCATGAAACTTTTGGTGAATTGTTTATATCTATTGATGTTAGCTCCCTTTCAATTTTTATAAATTTCAGATTGTAAGTTTTGGATTTATGGGGCTTTCTGCATAAAAAAGGGGGATTTTTAACACTTCGAACAATAACTCAAAAAGGCTCTCACCAATGTCCATGAAACTTTGGTGAATTGTTTATATCTATTGATGTAAGCTCCCTTTCAATTTTTATAAATTTCAGATTTTAAGTTTTGGATTTATGGGGCTTTATGCATAAAAAAGGGGGATTTTTAACACTTCGAACAATAACTCAAAAAGGCTTTCACCAATGTCCATGAAACTTTGGTGAATTGTTTATATCTATTGATGTAAGCTCCCTTTCAATTTTTATACATTTCAGATTTTACATTTCCGTGTTATGAATTTTAAAAGAGCAACGGGCGTATCCTGCGCCAAAGTGCAGCCCTTTATTATACCTGTACACACAAATTTCGTTGTTACAAATGTCATAAATATTTCGAGGTAAAACAATATAATGATGATGCATTTATCTTTGTACTTCTTAAAGGTGTTTACATCATTTTCATTTTTTTTTCCAAATAAACACGTACCTTATTCATAAGTTATTATAACACTTGAAGGATTAAATTTTTGCTAATATTCAATTATAAGATATTATGGCACTATCAAGCCAGAACAAAATTCTGGTAACAATACATTGCAATATTTTAGATTCTTCACCATGTTATTGCGATTTGGCACCTGTAATCCTCTGACTTACAGGTTCATACATGTATGGCTTACCAACATTACTTGGTTAATTTTGGGAAGGTTTATCTGTTCGCCTCAATCGTGTGTGAATCTATAATTCATAGTTGTATTGTCGTTTGTATTCGCTTTCATGTTTTTGCTTTTACATACCGAATGATCAGAGAACACGAATGACGTCACCAGCATTCATGAACAAAGGGAGATAATGCTGTTGCACTTTCCCCGATGAGCCATGAAGTTACCTATTTTATAGGTATAACGAGGACAAACAATATTTTTTTTAGATTTCAAAAACCTTTGCATTTCTCCTTTAAGATTGTTTATTCGGTGAAATTTCACTGCAAATTTATATAACCTTGTGTAAAAAAATCGAAACATCGAACTGAATCTACAACCGTATTGATGCCAGTCATTAAAAAGGGGCTGCAGTTTTCCATAGATGACGGCCTAACGGCACGTTCTTGTCTATATCGACTATATCACTGCTCAAATCAATCTGAGTGCGGATATTAGTCAGGTCACTGATTTACAGGTAGTTAATTTTCCTAGCAGTATGGTTAAGGAATGTTTTTATGTGTGTTAAATATTCCTTAATCTGATCAACGTGATCTTCTTCACGTTAGAGCCTTTTATCATCTGGTGATACCACATTAGAAATATGAACTGATAAGCATTCACCTGTAATTTAAAACATTTTTTTTTATTGCTACGGTGTTTATTCGCACATGATAAAATTGTGTTTTAGTGAAGGTGATATGTTTGTAGATCTTACTTTACTGAAAATTCTTGCTGCTTACAATAATTTTTATCTGTTATGAACTTGGCCCTGTGGAAAATATTTTGTAAAAATTTACTAAAAAGGTCCATCACTGCTTGAGTGGTCAAATAACCATTTTGGTCAAGTTGACTTATTTGTAGATCTTACTTTGCTGTTCATTATTTCTGTTCACAGTTTATCTCTATCTATAATAATAAAATAATAACCAAAAGATGCAAAGTTTTCTAAAAAAAAATACCAATTCAAAGGCACCAGCCCAACAATGGGTTCCTTGATTGCTCTGGAAGTTTTAGGGCAGATAGGTAATAACCTAATGAACAATCTTACCATAAACATTTGCTATGTAGTTAAACTCCTCAACTGATAGAGAAAGACTTGTATACTGTCCCCACAGCGACAGTTTAATTTCTCCACTATCATCTTTCAGTGTTATGGCCTTGTAGTCCACCTTTTCCTGTGTTTTTGAAAGTGTTTACAGTGTTGTAGCTTTTTCTTGTAAATATAGATGTCATAGATGTATTCAATAATTCTACAATTAAACATGCATGCTATTAACATGATTTCTAAACAATGTTTTAATTGAGTGCTCTAAGGGAAATAAATAATAGACTATTATTACTACAGCTGATGTCATGGTACAGTACCTCAAAAAAATACCACAGAATATTCACCAAACAGCTGGATTTCGATTCAACGAATCGGTCAATCTTGCTTAAAGAATTGGTTCCAACGGAAAACAGATGTAAACAATACAAGATTAGTAGTGGACTTTCGCACTATTTGATTCTTTAAATGTATTGAAAGTTATGTTTAAAATTATTGTTTCAAGATTTTTTTTTTTCGTGCAGACCAGGAGAATAGGTTCTTAGAATAGAAACCTTTAATATTTCAATAAGAAGATGGAGTATGATTGAAAATGAGACAACTATAACCTAAATTCCACAAATAAAGATACTTGGAAAGATATAGTCGTTACAAAGTGTGCTTGTGACCTAATACGACATATACGGGTTCAGTAAATTCCATATTAAACCAACTGTACATATTCAGAGTCTGTTTTAGGATATTTTCGGTAGTTTTCAAAATCTTTTTTAAACACTACAGTTATACCTACCACCAGATCATTCATGAAACTTAATTCTACATTTTAAAATATAAGTAACATGTGACGTTATAAAAGCTTCAAAATCTGGAATTCGTTATTTTGACTTGATTCCACAAACATTTAGACAACACAAATTCAGTATTCTGAACTTGGAAAGCCCAATAGTTCACTCCTCTTGTTTACCTGTCCTACTTCCTTCGCCCAGTGTTGCTTGAAGTGAATTCAGTTTGGGAGGATGATTGTTAGAAAAGAGCACTGTTCATATGAGTCTCTTCTTGCTCTTTCTCCTGATCGTATTGGTTGACTTTGCTGATTAAGGTTGTTAATACTGTCACTGTTTGATAAATAATTTTCCGGTTCGGCAATTTACTCTTCCATCTATGTATTTTTTTGTCTCTAGCTAGGTTCACGCGTTTGCCGTCTTCCCTTGCCTTCTTCATAACTGGATATAATTTCTATCACCTTGCTTCCACTTCGCATGGGAATTGCTCCTTGATGCCGAAAAGTTTTCCTCTAAGATAATATGCTCTATTTAGAACTGGTTCAAGATCATTTCGATAAATAAAGCGTGCTACGATCGGTATTACGCTATTTAGTCCTGATTTTCGGAATCTGTGACAATTTCCGAGTACAAAATTTGATCAATTTTAAGTTCATAATACAATAACTTTCAAGTTTAACCTCATCTTGTTCATCTCTATGAAAGTTTAATCCCGACAATATCAAGTTATTTTTCGTGGACCTACATTGAAGTTCAACTATATGCTCTTCTAGACATTTCATTTTTTCCAAATTGTCAGATATGTTTGGCTTATTTTTATCTGCCTCGATTTCCAGCAGTTTAATTTTATTAACCGGATTTTTGTGACAAAAATGTCGGTTATTGATTTGGGGATGTACGGCGGGCGGCAATCAAATGTTGTCAGTGCATTAACTCATGAACCGTTCAACCAAAGCTTTAAAAATTTTAATTTGTTGTTACTGACAACTAAATAAAGGTCAAGTTCAATAATGGCGATTTTGACTTTTACCGTTCAGGAGTTATTGTTCTTAAAAGATTGAAAAATGGCGTTTCCAGTCGTGTTCGTGCATTTACGCCAGAACTGTTCTACCAAAGCTTCCCAAATTTAATATGTTGTTACTGATGACAAAATGGAGGTCAAGTTCAATAATGACGATTTTGACTTTTACCGTTCAGAAGTTATGGTTCTTGAAAGATGGTGTTTCCAGTCGCGTCTGTGCATTTTCACATTAACTATTCAACCAAAGCTTTTCAAATTTTAATATGCTGTTACTGATGACAAAATAGAGGTCAAGTTCAATAATGATGATTTTGACTTTTACCGTTCAGGAGTTATGGTTCTACAAGATCGTAAAATTGTGTTTCCATTCATGTTGTTGCATATACTCATGAATCATTCATTTAAAATATGCTTTAAATTGTAAAAATATTCGAATTAGCTCTCGCCGCGATATAGCCTTTTTGTGCTAATGCGGCGTAAAGCAACCAACAATCAATCAATCAATCAATGAATCATTCAATCTAAGCTTTTCAAATTTTAATATGTTGATACTGATGACAAAATGGAGGTCAAATTTGATATTGACTATTTTCACTTTCACCAGTAATCAGTAATGGTTCTTGTGATATTGCCAGGACACAAATAGCTGTTAATAAATCCGGTTTGCTATCGTTGTGACAGCCTCTTGTTTTATATATTTCTGGTCTGTTTTCCACATTTCTACTGTACTCAAACCTCCCACACTGTTCTCTATTTTAGAATTCCGTCAACTTATTTCGCTTTATTTATATGCTAAAGGGGAAGCTGAAAAGGTTAAATTTTCTCTGCCATTGTTGCTGTGTAAGGATGACGAATATGTTTAGGAATAATGGATTCCATCCATTTGAATTGTCCATTTCAGCTTATAATCCTTGATATCCATTGGCGAAATAAGACATACACGACTCTTTTTATAACTTTAATAAACTAACTAACATGTGCAGATTATCAAATCAAATAAATACCGCATTGGAGGAGACTGTTAAATATAATCATTCTTTTCCTATTATCCCCAAGGGTGGCTGGGGTATAGAAATATGGTCAATTGGTCTTCCCCCGACCGGCAGTAAAACGCTTGCCAATGTGGGGCGTCTGTTTGGCTGTGCGGGATGTATCAAGTTCGCAGTCACGTCCGGTCAGAAGGGGAGTCCCCACGTTAAATCCGATGCCTCGTTGCACGCTAAAAACACTTGCAACAACTCTTTGAGGGGTCCGTAGGTGGCCTGTTGCAAGGTAAAATTTCTGTACCTATCCAATATACCCTCATCTTCCAGTGACAGTCCAAATTATCCCGACCATCATCCCGGATGGCCTCTATTGTATCAACCCACCTATTGTATTTATTGTGAACTTGTCCTGAATATGCATGAAATATTTGCCACTGGACGTTAAGCAACAAACAGTCAATCAATCAAACCATGTTGAATTCGGTTAATATGTGTGAACAAGTCTGGAATATGGTAACGTCGTGGACAACACCGCGTAAATGATAGACAGGTGCTTACGTACTAGTATTATAAATCTCGTCAGGTGTCAGACGCTTCTATATGCGCAACAGACGCTGTTGGTCTCTAACTTGCTCTGCATTTCCATGATTTAGGACTCCTTAGTACATCTTCGACCAGTTTGCTGACAACCATTTCTTTATATATTTTATGTGATTCTTTTTACATTTAGAACACTTGCAATAACTCTTTGAGGGACCAGAGGTTGCCTGTTTCAAGGCAAAATTTCGGACCTAATTTAATTTACCCTCATTTTCCTGTGGCAATCTATTGTTACAAGACCTTCCTATTGTATTTGATGTTCTCGTCCTGAACATCCATGACATATTGCCACTGAACGTTAAGCAGCCCACAAACAATCAATTTCGCATCTAACAAAAACGATTGGGCTATTCTTAGGAAGTCCATAGCGAATTCTGCTTATTCATCTGTAACCATCGCTTCTCCAGTTTCATTGATATTCCCAGTATTCGTTGGTGGTATTGTAGATATTTTTTATCTGTCGGGGTTGTCAAACAGTGATAAAATTTCAATGCTTCGTTTCTTGTGAGATATACTATTGTTCAGTTCAACACCTCCGCCAACAATGTCACATAATAAAAATCGACTAATGGAAGATGTTATTATGAATTTTGCGTTTCGTTAAGCTGAAGCTTATTTGTGTTCAATAATTATAAAGACTGCTTTGAACGGTTTTCAATTGTAGCCTTCTGGTGTAGCGTAAACACTCTTAATGATGGTTCTGGTGGTCTGATAAAGGGTGACAGAGACAGGACTGATCGACAAACAAAACCTTGTACTGTTTGGTAACACGCGGCAGAATAACTATCTTTATACAAAGTATGAGCAAATTCTATCTGAGAAAATATATTCCTATGATCTACATAAAGGCTATATGACGTTACTTGAGTTATATTATTGCACTTAAACATGTAACACATTTGCACTTAAAATGTGCTCAGGAAATGCTAATAGTATTCAGCGTTAAACATCACACAGAAGGGCGACAATCACACTTGTAAGTTCCATCGCGTACATCTCTGACATATATAGATACTTGAGCCTCATACTTGCACAGTCCCTGCCTCTACCAAGAATTCTACTTGTCGGATAAATAGGATTCCTAGGGTCCTCCTATATAAGTCAAGAAAACCTTTAGACACGGAGTAGAGCATATCATGTATGTGTACTCTTAAAACAATGAATTGACCGACGCAAGTTTTGATGTTGGCCTCTCTTTACCATTGTTGGTCCCCAAGGGTAGCTGGGGTATAGAAATATGGTCACTTGGTCTTCTCCTGACCGGCAGTAAAACGCTTGCCGAAGTGGGGCGACCGTTTGGCTGTGCGGGATGTATCAAGTTTGCAGTCACGTCCGGTCAGAAGGGGGACGTTAAATCCGATGCCTCGTGTAAAGAGAGTGCCACGCTCTTTGCACGGTAAGAACCCTTGCAACAACACTTTGAGGGGTGGCCTGTTGCAAGGCAAAATTTCTGTCCCTATCCAATATACCCTCCTTTTCCGGTGGCATTCCAAATTTCCACGACCATCATCCCAGATGACCTCTATTGTATTAATTTTGAACTTGATCTCGACCTGAATATGCATGAAATATTTGCCAGTGAACTTTAAGCAACCAACAATCAATCAATTTACCATTGTTACAGTTGTTAAAATTTTGAAAAATTCATACCAACTAAAATTTATCTTATAATTTTTTCAATTGAGATAAAACAAGATTCTTCAATTTCATCATTCAAAGATTTCACTAAAACAATATTCAAAGTCCCTTTCAAAATGGTATAACGACTCTTCATTACTCCAATGAATCTTTCAATATGAATTCTTACACTCGCTAACTTTCGTGAGCTTTCAACCTCTTTGACAGGTAATTGTTTTTTACCTTAAGTAAAGTCTGGTATAAGTATAAGATGAGCACTCTGTTGCAAAGTCATCTTTAAGTAGGAAGTCCCTATCTGCCAGAATCTGATCACCTGGGTGGTGGTATTTACGGTCGATAAAACAAGAGCGCACAAGTGCATTATCTTGTACTCTACCATCCCATACATTTGATAGGAAAGTAACAACCCCTATTGGGTTGCATGCAATGAAAAACTTTACAATGCTATGTTTTTTGTGATTTGTATATACTTTAGCTCTTGCCTGTAGGTTTTAAGGACGTTCAATAAAAATTTCAAAACAGTCCACAATTGATTTAAGTCTTTGGAATTTAGCCTTAAAAATACCCGGAGTAGTCTGTTAAATAATTTCTCGGTCTGGCCAGTGAATTAGGCAGTCCAATTGTGCATGCATTAGGTTAATCCAGCGCCATAAAGTATTGTTTATTGTTGATAATGCAATACCTCTGTGATGAGCTATAAACTCAAATGTCAAGTTTAACCGTAGTTAATTACAGTTGTGAACATTTGATCTCTTAGTGAAAATGTGTCAGTAAGAATTGGGACAAATAAGTATTTATACTCATAAACAGTCCAAGAGAGTCCAGTAAAATATTTACATTTCTGGTCAGGTTTTTCTTCACAGGCCGAGTTTAACTGAGCTTTCACTAGCTTATCGTGTACACTTTGGTTCTCAATCAGAATATTGTCATTTTCATCACTTAAATTGCTGATTTCTTCGAAGAACATTCCACGCTCAGGTTGTTCTGTTTGTTTCTTGAAATCGTGTGTATTTATACAAGTAGAAATGGGTTCTAATATATACATCGGCTGTATGTTTTTCTCATTTCCTGGAAATAGCTCTTTTGGAGATAGCATTAGTTTATTGCACTCTGACACCTGATTTACAATAGGGGTTGTTTCATACTTTCTTTTCAATGCATTTCCATGCCTCTGAAGTTTTTGTTGTTGCTGGTTTTTTTTAGCTTAGATTAGTGTTGTAGTTGAACAATGTTGGAACATATTCTGGGTGAGTTTGATCACTTGATGGTTTTCCTACAACAGCAAAAACAAAATATGTGTCAAGTAATATGTCTAAAAACATAGAAAAGAGGTGTTTGTAAAGATTCTGTAAACACTGTTAATTTACAAATATAGGATGATCATGATTTAGTTTACTTATACTTATATATAGAATATATCAACTCTTCTCAAATGTCTGACAAAATATAATATCTGTGACTGAGACTCACCAAATTTTATGAACAGATTTTAAAAATATAAATAATCAAGGACAGATATACAATATACATCCTTGGTATAAAACATTCGAATAACATTTTCAGACTGTATATTTCTTCGTTCACATGACAACCAACGTGAAGTGTATATGGAAACGAAATAAAATTTGTAAATTTTAGCGAAAAATAGCTTTTATTCTAACAGGTTATCGACATAGTATGTCATGCTCTGTTCAGAGTTTATTTAATCCCACAATTTATCAACTAGAACATCAGCAAACTACTTGATCTTTGATTTCTTGTCTTATTTTCAATCAAAAACCAAAGAAATCAAAGATCAAGTAGTTTGCTGATGTTCAAGTTGATAAACTGTGGGATTAAATAAACTCTGAACGGAGCATGACATACTATGTCGATAACCTGTTAGAATAAATAAACTCTGAAAGGAGCAATATTAAGTATGTTGATGACTTGTGGAATTGAGTGAACTCTTAAGTCTCGGTTACAACAGATCGTACGTTTTTTGTCGTGGAAGATCTATAAAGTAGTTGTCGTGGCGCTGTCGTGCAAAATGTAAAAAAAAATATTTCGAGTGGTCACATCACCTACGACATGTCCATGATGGTTCCACAATGGGTACAATACAGAAAAACAGAATTATAATTGTAATGTCGTGGGTTTGTCGCAAGTAGGTAGGTCGTGCGATAATCGTACGACCATCGTAAGTTGTTCTGGGCTTTTTTTCAGTTTTGCATGTCATGGAATGCGCGTGTTACTGTCGTTTCACTGTGGTGCCACTGTCGTACGACTGTATTGTCACTGTGATGCAACTTTCAACAAAAGCTCTTGAAAGATGCCAGGCTGCATTCGCGTGAATCCAACGAAATCATCGACAGATTCTCACCCCAACTCTTACATCAGTGTACTATACTGCCCAAACAACAGGCGCCGTTCGATCAATGGCCTAACCCAACAACGTCGGGCGTTTCTCTGCTTTCTATACGGTTCACGGGCTCGAATCAACACTTACAGGACCATAGTTTGCCCTTGTTGGAGTCCGACAAGGCGCCTATTCAGCAGAAGCAAGCATAATCGTTCTGATAAAATAGCCATCCTGTTTAAACGGTAGCGGAATAATTTTCCGAACATTCATTCCCGCCGAATTGTATTCTTCTAAATGAAACGAAAATATATTAAACGACGAACGTACCACTGTCGTACGACAGACACTCAATTTTGTGCGATCATCGTACGAAATTTGGTATTCGTGAGACAATATTGCAACTGTATCACGAGTGTCTTGCGACAGTCGTGAGATTGTCGTAGAACAGTCGTGCGACGATCGTTTGATTAAAATGCATTATATTTATACCCACGGCAATGTGTTTATCGCACGACGATTGTAAGACACTTTCACGACATAAAAAATACAGTGACACGATAAAACATCGTAGAGCAAAATAGGTTCATGTCCAATTTTCGTTACACGACAGCTCTACGATGCTCAAAATATTGTGCGACTGTCGTGCGGTAGTCTTACGACGACCACATATGACCCGCGATTCGACCAAATTGCATGTCGTGGCGCTGTATAGATGTGTCATGGCTTTAAGGGAGCAAGACAGAGTTTTTTGATAAGATCTGTGATCAAATGAACACTGTACCATGTGGACAGAGTATGTTGTTAACCTGTGGGATTAAATAAACACTTAACAGAGCAAGACCGAGTATGTTGTTAACCTGTTGGATTAAATAAACACTAAACGGAGCAAGACCAAGTTATTGATAACCTGTGGGATTAAATACACACTAAACGGAGCCAGACCGAGTATGTTGATTACCTGTAGAATTAAATGAATTCTCAAAGTAGCAAGACATATTGTGAACATAACAGGTCAGCTTAAATAAACTCTGAACTGTGCAAGACCGAGTATGTTGATAACCTTAAAAGAAAGTGAATAAAAAAACATTTTTTTTAAGAATTTGGCCTACAGAATTAGACTTGTAACAGGATTTATACTAGCACGACATGTGCCACATGTGTAGCAGGGACTGTTACCTTTCCTGGTCACCTGAGATCACACATTGTTAAGCTTCGTGTTCTCTTTTGATGGTGTACTTTTGTTGGTAAGGAAGTTCACCTACGTTAAGGGAAATGTATCTTAAAATCATCAGCATTGTTTGTGTCAACCATTTTGATAATTATATTTTAAGTTAGCAGGTTACGCCAATTATTTCAAATCTGTTTCATGTAAAAGCAAAAAGTACATTGATAATATTTGACTTTAAAAAACGCATAACTGATTGATTCAAAGAATTATCTTCATGAACCAAGATCTGTCATTGAAACAAACTATTATCTGATTGTACATGTTATATATGTGCTCAATACCCATGCTTGTTTGTTGATAGTTTACTATATATACCTTATAAGGGGACACTTGGCAAACCCAACAAAAATTACCTGTTATATTTTCAATTCAAAACAAACAGACAGAACAAAATCTGACGATTATATAATATGTAAATAGCTAAAGATAAATAAAAAAGGGGGGTCGACATCTCGACACTGTGATATAGGGTTTATACATGTGTATTTGTAAGCCAAAAACAAACAGATAAAAAAGTGGAGGGAGTAACAATGGAAATAAATTATTGTATGTTAAAAGTATACTGTACGCAGAAAATAATTATTAATCATTTAGTTTATGTTATGGATTAGTGTAAAGTTCTCTTTTTGTTTCCGCATCTCTATTTGTTTTTTATCAAATGATGGTATGGCTGACTTAAAGGAGTGTTTTGCTTCCTTTGAGTGTTATTCAAAGTAGTTATCAAAGGAACCAGGATTATAATTTAGTACACCAGAGGCGCATTTCGTCTCATCAGTGACGCTCATATCAAATTAGTTATAAAGCCAAAGAACTTAAATATTTTACTTTGGAAAAAAAAATCATCAGTTTAAAAAAAAAATAAGGAGGAATCAATGACAATGAATATACTATATTCAATATTTTTGCATAGAAAATAATTACTGATCATTTACGTAGTTTCTTCCGTGTTTATGTTATGTTTTAGTGTAAAGTTCACTTTTTAATACAGCATCTCTGTTTTTTATGAGAAACGTATGGTTGACTCAACTACCTTTCAGTTTTATTCTCTTGAATTAACCGTTATTAATCTTGAAATGGTGAACCTATTTACTACATAATAAAATTATAAAGAATCTTAAATTCTCAAATTGTGAAGTAACCTTTTTACAAATTACGCCAAAACGTCCAGAATCGTGCAAAATGAACATACTGATTTCCTAAATAACTTTAAGTTAACATTTTTTATCCGCCTGAAATACATATATAAATCGAATAATAAATACCCTTGCTACATAAGGATTTGTAAAAATATATAAATGAAAGTTATTGTTTACCTTCCATCTTGTTGGCCTGTTGTGGTTTAAGTGAGAAATATTTATCTACTTAAAATCTACATTCGTTTCCTTTTCGCTGGAAACTTTTCATTTACACTCACGTAATGCTATGTTTGAGTCATTATACATGTTATAATTGTTGTGAATATGAGAAATATACGATTAAATACAAAACAAAGGCTCGAAATAATGTGCGGTTTGCATAGAACTACTTTTCTTTTAAACTTTGATTTTCTTTGGAATTCCGTAGTATTCCTTAAAAAAATTTAATTTGGTCGACTGTTAGTTGTTAAACGTTCAGTGGCATATATTTACAGAACATGTTCCTAACAGAATAAATGTTATAGAATATTTGTTCCAACTGAAATAGATATTCTGACAATGTTTATAACAAGGTTTCCATTTGAACTTCTGTTAGGCGAAACAAATATACGTTGACAGGCACTTGTCATTATACATTGCAATTTATAATCTATCTTTTATTCATCCTAAGAAACACGTAAGGAAAGACGATTTCGGTACTGTGTACTTTTTGCGTGAACCCATTGAGGGGCAAAAACAAATTCAACAACATTTTGTTGGTGACCAGTCAGCGGACTTGGGTTCAAGTATTGCTTTTCTTTCATTTCTTTTTAAAGAAAGCAACTTGTTAATTTTCCAGTTAAGGTTACACTACGATTAAGCCGGTTTGTTCTCAAGATTGAAGATCGTGTAAGATAGGCGAACGATACCAAAAGGACATATACATGTAACTCATCAGTCGAGAATAAACTTACAATCACGTGTAAAATAGTGAATGGAAATGGGTTTTTTTTTATTATCTCATAAACGGAGAAATGAAAGAAAAGCAATACTTGAACCCAAGTCCGCTGACTTTAGCCGGGTTGTGCTCATGATTAAAGATCTTGTAAGATATGCGAACGATACCAAAGGGACATATTTCATTAGCTGAAAATAAATCGACAAAGCGATGGTAAAACAAAGAAAAAGTAAAGTGGTCAATAGTTCATTTGGTATGAGGTGAATATTTGTTATGTAGACAATTATACCACATCTTCTTAATCATATGTTTTATAAATGCTTTTGAAAAGCATGTTAAACGAAGAGTATCCAGCTTTGTTTACGACATAATGGTGTAAATATTTATATTTTCCAGTTTATTCGGTTAATCGCAATTTCGGTGTACTTTGTTATCCCGTTAGGGAGAAAATAGTTATTCGGTCTCTGTTCAATAGTTGTCATATTTGCAATCATATTGTTATATATGTATTTCCTATTTTGTAAATTCGAAATTTCAAAATTTATCTATAACATATTTTGAAATTTCAAATTTGCAAAATAGGAAATATAACAATATCACATCTCCTTATGTTTAAATAGTCTAGTGATATTTTTCTTTGTTGTATAGAAATATGATACTTAACATTCAAATAATGGACAAAGCCACAACTTTTTACACGTTTTTTAAGTATTAACAAGAGATAAGCTTCTGACACATATCAATATATCATAGATTAATTACATTAGATGCATGTTTCATTAAAATACTTTATTCTGATTGGCCAAATGTACATCACATGTTATTCCTTAAGCAATTGCATTACCCAATAAAACTTGTCATTCATGATAACACGTGGTCCGACAATAAAGTGCATACTAGGTGAATTAAATAAAAAAAAAAAAAAATAATTCGTGTTTTTATGATCATAGCTAAAAAATGTAATTATAAGTATTGAATGCTTCTTTTTGTAACTTCATAGGGTTGTAAAAGCGTTGACCGTGCGCAAATCTTTAGAATTTAGCGCTTCAGCGCTTCATACAAAATGTACTTCGGTCAACGCTTTTTTACCCAAATGGAAGTCAAAAAGAAGCATTCATTCTTAATTAAGATTTAGATTCTTGTTAATCGTTATTGGTGTATTGATGTTTTCTTATCGCAATATGAGAATAATATTATATATTATATTAGAAAAGAAAGGATGAAGGGTATCCATCCGTAACACAACATATATGAACAGCTAAAAAAGTACAAAAAGCATAGGAGCTTGTATTGAGATTCTTCATCTCAACATTATGTATCCTGATTAACCTGATAAGAATCATACGCTTCAAATAATTTTCCTTAAACTGTGAAAGGCCTCAATTTTCATTTTGACAGACTAGAAATGTCAGTTTTCCTACCGATGGTTGGTGGTTCTTTCTGGGCCCTCCGGCTTCCTCCGATGAAAACTTACCGAATTTCTTTATAGTGCTGTATGTGGCGTTAAACTCCAATCAATCAATCATTCTGTTTATTTTAAACATTTTTCATTGAGATAAAAAGTGTTTTTCTTCATTGGACTTGACCATCAGACGAAAAGTTTTAGAATGTGTTATAGATCAAATTACAAGACATTAAACAGTGTTGTTCGGAGAGGCGGAAGTAGGTAAAAATTGCCACATTCACAAATCGCCCTATAAACAAATTGTCCCACATCAAGTCATTGATTCTGATCAGCAAATTAATGCTTTGATGTCAGATTAATCATCTCCCCAAGGGTGACTGGGTATAGAAATATGGTCACTTGGTCTTCTCCCGACCGGCAGTAAACGCTTGCCGAAGTGGGGCGTCCGTTTGGCTGTGCGGGATGTATCAAGTTCCCAGTCACGTCCGGTCAGAGAGGGGACGTTAAATCCGATGTCTCGTGTGAAGAGAATGCCACACTCTTTGCACATTAAGAACCCTTGCAACAACTCTTTGAGGGGTCCGTAGGTGGCCTGTTGCAAGGCAAAATTTCTGTCCTATCCAATATACCCTCATTTTCCGGTGGCAGTCCAAATTTCTCCGACCATCATCCCAGATGGCCTCTATTGTATCAACCTACCTATTGCATTTATTGTGAACTTGTTCTCGTCCTGAATATGCATGAAATATTTGCCACTGGACGTTAAGCAACCAACAATCAATCAATCAATCAATCAGATTAATCATCGCACAACTATATTATATCACACTTCAGTACAGGCGGGTGCAGACATTTTTATGATTGGAACCAACTGCCTGTTAAAAAGTAGACCCGCTCCAGCCATATGCTTCAATGATACCCTAAATAATCAATATTATCTTCCAACAAAAGGCACCGGGCCCAATTGCTCCCTCCTACATTCGTCGCTGCATTTAAAATAAAAATCTAGGAACATATTGCTCGCATGTTTGTCCTTCCAAAAGTATTTGACTTGTAACCCTCTAACTTGACAGTGTAATTTAACGCCTTAGATTATCATGGCCGCATAGCATGCGTGCTCTTCTACGGAGCCATTCTATAAAATTCTGTTTAAACGACTTTTAAATATTACATTTAATTCTTTGCAACTATTTCAAAATTTATAATAAGGGCACATCATGAATTCTGGGAGAATTTCAGTGCTGATTCCCTTAGTCTCATGTTAGATGAGCAACATACCGATTCTTTTATTTAAAGTGGTCAAACAACTTGACTTAAATTAATTTTGCTCGTTTGATTTCCATAGAATGTTTACAAAATATTTACTTGACCCTTTGACGGAAAAATAAAATTTCCTCCAAAAACAATTGAATCACACATTTCATTATTCGAAAAAAAAATCATTGGATATGTATCTGTTTGTCAAAGACTTATTTTGATCATTAAGAAGCTGATGTTAACATATTTATCTCCCCTATTGTAACAGCACAATCTAATATTGAACGCTACATGTATGTTCAGGCGATGACAGAGAAACTGTATATATATATATTTGTTTTCATACAACCGAGGCATGACATCGGTACAAAGATAACAACAACAATACATATAAACAATATATACACAGATGTGTTGTTAATAGCAAGAACATAATTAATCCAAATTCTAAATCTTATTGAAAACATCTGTAACACGAAAAAGGTGTATCAAACTTTTTTGGAGGAGGCGACATCTACCTGTTTTGTGGGTCTTGTTTTATGGAATACTATAGTGGTGGACCCAGAGGTTAGAACCCCTCTTCTTCTCGATTTTTTGTTTATCTTTTTTATTTTTTTAATCATGTGAACGTTTTATTGTGTTCCAGCCCCCCTCTCCCTCTTCCCCCTTTTGAAAAGTGCTGGACACCCGTCAGAACTATGTGCATTTTTCAATTTATTTAGAATTAATGTGATGAAGAATAGACGTATAAGTAAAACTAATTTTCTGATTAAAAATTTTCACACTCGGGTATAATTATAAAAAAAACCATCAATATGAGAAAAAAGATCATATATATTTTTAAAGAAAAAACAAATTAATTCCTTGATTTTCCTACCGATAATTTTCATCTGTATACAAGGGATTTCACGCTTTGGATTTCATAGGACATGCGCAAGTATCGATGACCGCTGTATGTATACTTAGAAAGATTACACCTTGTGAAGTCCGTTAACGGTTTATAATTTCACCAGTTTCATAGATTTTGATACTGAAAAATTGCAGCACTTTCAAGTACGGTAAGATATTTTTTTGTTTTTATATTTTTTCTTCATATGTTATATCTGAATATATTCAAGGGGTAACCAACACTTGGATTAAACTACATTAAGCAAGTTTAATTTTCAAAAAATGTTGACAAAATATTTGCTTAGATCTGTTGATAAAAACGTAAAAAAAATTAAAACAACTTAAATCACATACAATTTACTGGCATAATATTTGGCTTTATAGCAGTTTTACACACGCAAATTTTTATATTTGAAAAACTTGAGTTAACTCTCTTAGGTGTTCTAAAACACATTACAGAAAATATGGTCAGTCATATTTTAGCTAAGTTTTGTTAATTTAAAGAACGAAACAGTAAGTAATTGGTTTATTATTTCAAAATAACTGCGAAAATAAGAGTGTATTGCAGTTCTTAATCTCAGTTCCTTTAAGGCCGTTTATGGTATTTGAATTATCAAAAAGTAAAAACACAAAAATACTGAACTCCGAGGAAAATTCAAAAAGGAAAATCCGTGTAAGCGGTTAAAAAAGTAATTTTTCTACGTTTTTTTTCTGTTTTAATTTACTCCTGCAATTTTGTATCCATTCTATAGCTATATTTTGTATTTACGACTCAATGTAGAATCTATATAACCATGTTGTTCAAATGTCCGCCCTTCGTAAACAACATTAAATAATATAAACACATTTTTTTTCGCGGATATATACATTATTCCGCATTTAGCACTTTTTGTCCTTTTTTCGAAGCGATTTAATTGCGCGGTTTTTAAATTTACTGAAATATGTAAGTTTTACATTTTTGCCACGATTTTATATAAGCATAATTTTTAATAACGAATATCACGAAATTAGCCATTTTACAGTATCACCACCAAATGTTGTAAAAAAATTAAAACAGTAAAGATTGACAAGAGAACAGTCAACTTTAAAAATATTTTGTACTAATTAAATTTTGGATGTAACGCGTCTTCTTATTGGTTAACGTTATTTTGTTATGAGCCCATAGACATGATTTAGTCATGTGAGGGAGACGTTTTTTCATGGTTTTCTACGGTTTAAAATTTTGTATTAATTTTGCTATTTTTCCTCCAGATCAATCAAATCAAATCCAGACGTAATGATGATGCGTGTTCTGCCTGTGTTGTTGTTGTTTATCTCTGTTACTATGGTGATTGGCTGTCAAGAATTGTGTGAGTGTGTCGATTACAGGGTCCACTGTAATAAAACTGGGTTATCTACCATACCAGATGATTTACCGCCAACAACAAAAGTTCTGTAAGATTTTACTTATAGGCGTAGGTTTAGTCAAAATGATTGTATTCTAAAGGATCTTGGAATAGTCCGGGATCTCCATGTGGTCTTGATGGGGTTTATCAATTCTGTATTCTTTCTTTCCTTATGCCACTTTTCTCTATCGTTTATATATCAGCGGCTTATTATTCTCTATTTCTAATCGCCAGATCTGCGTGAGGATTTGAATGGGGTTCTCTATATTCTTTATATTTGAACACCCCATTATTCCATATTCTGTATTTATAGCCTTATCTGCCCTTATTTCCCATCATTCTATGCACACCCCAATCAGGCATCCTCCATAAATGAAATCAGGACGTTCACACTTCTATTTGAGATCTCCGCAATTCCATTTCGAGATAAATCAACCTGACGTATATATAAATATTTTGACTTAATTCGCGCCTCACATGTATTCACAAATAACTAACTTATTTATCGTACATTGTTTATAATATAATTATATTTCAGAGAAGGTTCAAGCAATTAGATGCAAACCGAGGCTAATACACGAAACCAAGGTTGATGTAACTTACACTAGACATGAATATTGTTTTTTTATGTCTATGGTTAAATGTGTTTTAGTTGTCTTTAAAAAAAATACATTAGCACCATTTTTATTACAAATATTATAGAAAAAAATCAAGGATCTTTTTACATTATGAAACTATGAAAAGAAAAGAAGTGGTTAGTAGGGAATTTAGTAAATGGCACAACATGGATAAAACCAGAGGATTCCGAATATCTAGAGAATATTCACATAGCCTGGGATCCAGCCCAATCTAGCTGCGCGTCGTAAGGTATACTGACAAGATTAGCCAGGACCCCAGGCTAATATTCACAAACAAGAGGAACGAACATCCTTAATTCATTTTCAAACTGAAAGCAGACTACTATATTCAAAGATGATAAAATTTTACATTTACAATTTGATGAAATAAGATACAATACAAAAAATCGAGAGGTTTAGAAAGTGAGCTTGAGCGAGATTAGTATCACACTAATTATTCTGTCCATCACCTGTTTATTTATCTGTAAATGTAAAATGAGACTTTTTACACATAAAAATAGCCTTAGGTTTTCTCATTATTACTTTTTTTTAGAACGGTGATAAGAAGGGTAAATTCAAAAAGTTAATGGACCTAAACCACTCACGGCTGATTTTGATCTTATTTATAGTAGCTCCGTAATATTAAGATCATATTTTTTTAATAAAGCCGCTCATGCAAAAAAAAAAAAAAAAAAATAGTACTTTTGGGGCTCTTTATAGCTTGTTGTTCGGTGTGAGCCAAGGCTCCGTGTTGAAGGCCGTACTTTAACCTATAATGGTTTAATTTTTAAATTGTTATTTGGATGGAGAGTTGTCTCATTGGCACTCACACCACATCTTCCTATATCTATATAAACAGTTGAAATAGTGCATTTTTTTTTATAATACTGATCAAAGGTCAGAAAGGGAAGGGGTCTTTAAAAAATCCCATTTTTGTATATTCCGAAATCGGAACTCTTTTTTGGAAACCAGTAAACCTGACCGATAAAAAATTCAACGTAATCATAATTATTTAAATACTTTATAGTTAAATACAGATAAATTGTATGTGTAACACGGTCAGCGGCAATCGTGTTGTACCGTGTGACATAAAAAAAAATCTACGTGAGGTAAATGATAAATTGTATATGATATTGGTTTTTCAATATTACACACCATATAAATGCACAACCATTATAATCCATCGAGCAAAGCGCTGATTTTAATGGTGTCTCGGTTTCCCGATTTGACACAATTTCCTGATTCAAGGTTGAATAATGCGTTTTGGGTTATTGTGATTTAACATTGTTTCAGGTCTGTTTCAAGCAATCAGATGACTAAGATAAACAGTAATGCACTCAACAATATGTCAAACCTACTTGTTTTGTAAGTATTTATGTGTTTTCGAAAGATCGAGTCTAAGTGTTTTGTAAATTTTTATGTGTTTTTAAAAAAGATAGAGTCTAAGTGTTTTGTAAGTATTTATGTGTTTTGGAAAGATCGAGTCTAAGTGTTTTGTAAGTATTTATGTGTTTTGGAAAGATCGAGTCTAAGAGTTTTGTAAGTATTTATGTGTTTTGGAAAGATCGAGTCTAAGTGTTTTGTAAGTATTTATGTGTTTTGGAAAGATCGAGTATAAGTGTTTTGTAAGTATTTATGTGTTTTGAAAAGATCGAGTCTAAGTGTTTTGTAAATTTTTATGTGTTTTTAAAAAAGATAGAGTCTAAGTGTTTTGTAAGTATTTATGTGTTTTGGAAAGATCGAGTCTAAGTGTTTTGTAAGTATTTATGTGTTTTGGAAAGATCGAGTCTAAGAGTTTTGTAAGTATTTATGTGTTTTGGAAAGATCGAGTCTAAGTGTTTTGTAAGTATTTATGTGTTTTGGAAAGATCGAGTCTAAGAGTTTTGTAAGTATTTATGTGTTTTGGAAAGATAGAGTCTAAGTGTTTTGTAAGTATTTGTGTGTTTTGTAAGTATTTATGTGTTTTGGAAAGATCGAGTCTAAGAGTTTTGTAAGTATTTATGTGTTTTGAAAAGATCGAGTCTAAGTGTTTTGTAAATTTTTATGTGTTTTTAAAAAAGATAGAGTCTAAGTGTTTTGTAAGTATTAATGTGTTTTGGAAAGATCGAGTCTAAGTGTTTTGTAAGTATTTATGTGTTTTGGAAAGATCGAGTCTAAGAGTTTTGTAAGTATTTATGTGTTTTGGAAAGATCGAGTCTAAGTGTTTTGTAAGTATTTATGTGTTTTGTAAGTATTTATGTGTTTTGAAAAGATCGAGTATAAGTGTTTTGTAAGTATTTATGTGTTTTGGAAAGATCGAGTCTAAGTGTTTTGTAAATTTTTATGTGTTTTTAAAAAAGATAGAGTCTAAGTGTTTTGTAAGTATTTATGTGTTTTGGAAAGATCGAATCTAAGTGTTTGTAAGTATTTATGTGTTTTGGAAAGATCGAGTCTAAGAGTTTTGTAAGTATTTATGTGTTTTGGAAAGATCGAGTCTAAGAGTTTTGTAAGTGTTTATGTGTTTTGGAAAGATCGAGTCTAAGTGTTTTGTAAGTATTTATGTGTTTTGTAAGTATTTATGTGTTTTGGAAAGATCGAGTATAAGTGTTTTGTAAGTATTTATGTGTTTTGAAAAGATCGAGTCTAAGTGTTTTGTAAATTTTTATGTGTTTTTAAAAAAGATAGAGTCTAAGTGTTTTGTAAGTATTTATGTGTTTTGGAAAGATCGAGTCTAAGTGTTTTGTAAGTATTTATGTGTTTTGGAAAGATCGAGTCTAAGAGTTTTGTAAGTATTTATGTGTTTTGGAAAGATCGAGTCTAAGTGTTTTGTAAGTATTTATGTGTTTTGGAAAGATCGAGTCTAAGAGTTTTGTAAGTATTTATGTGTTTTGTAAGTATTTATGTGTTTTGGAAAGATCGAGTATAAGTGTTTTGTAAGTATTTATGTGTTCTGAAAAGATCGAGTCTAAGTGTTTTGTAAATTTTTATGTGTTTTTAAAAAAGATAGAGTCTTAGTGTTTTGTAAGTATTTATGTGTTTTGGAAAGATCGAGTCTAAGTGTTTTGTAAGTATTTACGTGTATTGTACGTATTGTTTTTCTTAGTTTATGTTTAGCCTACGTGAACTGTACGGGTTTTTTTTTAATAAGTTTATTTTTAGCCTACGTGTACTATACGTATTTTTTGTGATTTTGTAATAAGTTTATGGTGAGCCTACGCGTTCGATTTTGTGAGTATTTAATATGTAATTGGGCAAGTGTTTGTCAAGTTAATTGTTTTGTAAGTATTTATGATTTTTAGACAAATTTAGATGAATAAAATTCAATTATTCATTTATTCGTCTTTCGTTTGTTCGTTTGGTTTATTTATTCATTCATTCATTTATTAAATCATTTATTTGGTTACTCATTTTCTTGTTTATTCCTTGGCTCTTTATGTACACATTAATAAACATCCATGTTTATATTTCAGGGACTTGTCAGACAATTTGATCTCAGCTATAAATAGATCAATGTTCGAAGGCCTCAACAATTTATCGACACTGTATGTACTTTTATTTAATAATTGAATGATTCTTTTTGTAAATTTATTGGGATGTAAAAGCACTGACCGTAAAAATATTTTGTATGGAGCACGAAGCGCTTCATTCTAAACATGTGCACACGGTTATCGCTTTTACAATCATTCAATACTCATAATAACAGTTTTAATGACCCTAGATTCAGGTCAGCCAATTAAATATATATTATATTATAAATACAATGAAATACAAAATAATACAATACAATATATGGAAAAATAGAACATTAGAGTTCAATTATAAATGTATGTAAAAAACACCATCATAACCTTGCCTGACATGGGTCTGACTCCCTCAGTTCTAAAGACTGTTTAATGAAGACTCCAATATGACAAACAAGTTCAGGGATAGGGTTTAGAATGTGTTTAACCCTCTTGCTGCCGACCGTTTTTCAAGGTTGCATTTCATATGCCGGAAAATACGATAGCTCAACGTCTGTGACGTAACATGCCAAACAACGACGTTATTCGATATATGACGTCACGACATAATGACCGTTACATTTGGGACCCATTGGACAAAAACATAACACTGTTTTATCTTTGATATTTTTTATTGAAAGAGATACAGCATTGATGAGAAGCTTGCATAAATTTAGCCATGGACATATGTGTCCCTCCGGCACTGCCGGTCTGGACATATGTGTCCCTCCGGCAGCAAGAGGGTTAAGTTTATTGAATGCATCAAGATGCTGAAATAATGGTACATAGTCTTTTAGATAAACAAAAAGATTAGAACGCAAAGATGTGTTAATGTCACAATACAAAAAGAAATGATATTCGTCATTAAAAGAACGTATTGTAACGAAACATATGTGTAATGTAATTATGTACTTTCATCAAAAACAATATTATACACCTATTGACTGTGTGTGAGGGTGATAGCAAGTTTGTTGTCCCTGAGATACCAACTATTGCTCGAGGCAAAGCGGAGAGCAATAGTTGGTATGCTAAAGGACAACAAACTTGCTATTACCCGCACAACCAGTCATTAGGTGTTCTATTATACTAAACAACACAGTCATAAAGTGTTTTTATATACCAAATTAACTAATTTTCTTCTCAAAGTGTACATGTTCCTTTCTCGATTTTATATATCATCTGAAAGAAAAGAAAAAATATAACTTGACATGCACCAGATGAACTATACGTTTTTTACATTTCTTCTTGCATTTGTAAATATTTCATTAATTGGAATCAAGACTAGAAATACTTGTTATAAATTTTCCGTGCTTATGATAAATACAAGTACACCAAACGCAAATTCACTTTTAGAATACGACAACCGAACCCATAGAAAAACTTTGAATAAGGTATTATATTTTAGATCTTTAAAAATGCGCGCGAAGATTTTCTCTCTTTTATTATGTCTTTTTGTAAGTGAAATTACAATCGACACACACAGATTTGACCGTTTACAATATTAGAGTTTGACGTTGCCAAGCAAAATAGGCAATGACATCATTACTGTCCAATGAAAAAGAAAGCATGAAAAAGTACGGGAAAGATGATTCTGAAAATATTAACCGGGGTAATAGTCTTTGAAACTATTGACTTGCAAATAGACTGTGGAATAAAATAGAACAACTATTTCATTATTTTTCTTATATAAAACATACTGAGGTATAATAACATCATTTATTACATAGATGCAGATTCAATATTTAATTATAGACTCACTAATTATAGAAAATAATTTAACAATTATATTTAGGAAGAAAGACTCTAACTTGTGTTTACCTCAACCAAATGTTACGTAACTCATACACAGTGCGTCTTACCACAAACCTCAGATGCAGTTTGAACGTGAATGGCGTCACTTTAGTTTTCAAGAGTTATACCCCTTTATTTTCTTTCTACAAGAATGATAACACATCGTGAATTCTCGCGATATAAGCAAATGATTTATGTTTGGGGGTTTTTATTGATAAAAACATAAAATATCAATGCAAAACTGACCCTATTAAATAATTTAGTTTATGTTTGTAATGATAAAGGACTCTCCGTTTTGAATAGACCATTTTTTCTTATTAAGGACCTTTGCCTCCACCAGTCCGAATTAACATTTTCTTTATACGACAAATCATTCAGAAGCAGTGAACTTTCACCTCGATTCACCGATTATATGTTTGAGTTTACTAATTTTGGTGGCTCTTACTTGACCGGGTTATAAGATGTCCTACCACAGATAAGGGAACCTGTTGAAAAATTATATAATTCGGAGTCAAAAGTCGATGTTATGAGAAAACTTCCGGTTTTGTTGTTGTTGTTATTTTACGATTTTGTGTATTTATTTCAGGAGGATGGATTCCAACAAATTGACGACTCTTGACGAATATACATTTATATCTTTGACTGAATTGGACTTTTTGTATGTAGTTTGTTTTTATATATAAAAAAGAAGATGTGGTATGATTGACAATGATACAACTCCCCACAAGAGACCAAACGACAAATACATGAACAGCTATAGGATGGCGTACGGCCTTCAACATTGCTCAAATCCGATACTGTGTAGTCAGTTATGAAAGCTTGCGAAATCACAAATGTTATACAATTTACACGAGAACATTAAACGCCCCAATTTATGAACAAAAATAGTGAACGAAAAACAAATATGTTGTATAACAAGAAGCGACTACCATTGAATTACAGGTTTGCGACAGACACATACATACCGAATGTGGCGGGGTTAAACATGTAAGCGAGATGTTAAGTTACATCAGAAAACCATGTCACAGTTCAATCTATGTAGCATATGTATTCAATGGTTTAAAATCTAGCTGTTTCACAGTATAGGTATAAATTAATTTATTTTATTTTTTGGGGGGTGGGGGTTGCTTTTAAAGAAAATGTTATTTGATTCGCGACACTAGAGTATACCACTGTTCAAAAGTTACAAATCGATTTAACCGAAGCAAGTCCGTGTCACAAACCAACTGAGGGTAGCACATCAACTATAAGAGGCAAAAAACACAGAATTATGGAACTGCTAAACAAACAAACGTCAACATGCATAGAAATGGACTATTTGATAACTGCCATATTCCTGACTTGGGACAGGACATTTTAAGAAAAAAATGTGGTTCGAACCTGGTTGTTTGGCTAGCCAAACCTCTCTATGACATGGCAATGTTAAAATACCAATAAAAAGACAACCTTTCGTGACAAGAATACACTTCAGATGAATGCAAGACTAAGGACAGAAGAAGACAGAGAAATATGTAAATAAATAATATAAAAGTACATTTCAACATGTAAACCACAAATTAACATCGAACACTTAATATTAATTTACGACAGAACACAGATACGGCACAGCACAATATATATATGAACTGTTCGTCACACAAATGTACTAGCTAGTTATCTATGCTACTGGTAAGTTATTGTATAATCATGACTTGTTTTTAAATTTTAGGCGCCTTGATAAGAACGAGCTGTCAGAAATTAGTCCTTCTGCGTTTAAGAATCTCTCAAGTCTGAGAACATTGTAAGATATTTATGGTGTGTCTTTCATATGTTTTAGGAAATTATTGCATAATTAGATATGATTCGTTGAAAGTTAACGATTTATAGTCACAGAAAACTGAACTGTATTTTTCATGAGTATATGTAATAACTAGACTTATCATGAGTATATAAAATAACTAGACTTCTCATGAGTATATAAAATAACTATTCTTCCATCGAGATTCTGACATGACTTCTTATGGCGATATAAAAATGTAGAAAAATCATTTCTGCAGTGACGTTCTGGATTGCAATGAATAAACTCGAGGTATTACTGCTAAATATTTAGTTTACTAAATTCTTGCATAGATACTAAGATTTTATTGAAAGTTTGGCTGCACATGTAATTTTTTTTAATAACAAAACCTAACTAAATTATTTACGATTATGGTGTTTACACAGCTCGTAAATTTGTTCAATCAGATTCTTTAAATATAGATTCTTACATTGATACGAGTGGATTATCGGATTTATCCCATCGAGATAGTTTTAAAATTATCAATTTTAAAATCCGAGCCTTCGAGGACTTTAAAATTTATAATTTTACTATCGAGATTGTATAAATCCGATAATCCACGAGTAACTATGTAAGAATCTGTTTCTTTAATGATTTAAAAATAATTATTATTTTTTTGTTCAACGAAAATCCCCTTTGAGAGCCTTCAACATTCCTCAAAGTTGTCAATTTCATTAATACCTGTTGGCATATTTTGATTCATTCAATTATGACCCACAACTCATCCAATCATATTCTGCGATCATTAGTAACCACAATGAGTGCAGAAAGGTATAAATTGGCAAATAATTAGAGAAATACTAGTAAACTTAGAAGAATACCAATTAAAACTGTACATTTTTAATACAATTTTTATCAGTATACAATATATAAATTTCGTTATCAATTAATTTAAACCTAACAAATTATATTGTTATACACATATGTAGATTTACGGTCCTATAATGGATCGATACCTATGTTTTGGCATAGCTGCATATAGCTGCAAATACTTAATATCTGTTCTTTGTGTATTTTGTATTTGTTCTTTTTAAATAACATTTTGTCTAAATCTGGAAAGAAAAAAAAGAAAAAAAATGTCCATGTCAATTTACACAAGACTATTGTCAAAATGGTGTCAATTAAATTTGCTTTGATAGTCTTTTGTGCTTATATCCGTGTAAAATGTATTTGATATTCACGGAACAAAACATTGGGTGCTTACATCCTTGTATAATGTATACATTATTGTTAATGGGACGGCTTACGCTTGTCTCCGGATGAAGGATTTTCTAACTATATTGAAGGTTCATTTATGTCATTGGTATGTTTTCTGCTCCTTAGAGACATTCTTCGTTTATATTCTCTATGGTGACGATATATATAAGTGGAATGTATATCTCTGTTTCAAATTATTTTAATTTGTTCTACTTGTGTCAGTTATTACAAAAATCCCAATCCTGCTGTAAAACTCAAAGTCTCCTTAAATAACATAAACGGAACCATTTGTTTCTGCACCAGATGCGCATTAGTCTTTTCAGTGAAGGTCGCGGCCATAATATATGAAAATCCAAAGCTTATTTTGACAATAATCCAGTTAATACAGTCCCTTCCCATAATCGATCTATCTTATATGGGCCTCATTTTGATTGTACCAAAAACTTTTAAAAAAAAAAGTCTGGGCTTGAAGTCACAAAACTTGCTCAGTGCTTGGAGCAAAAAAATATGCTCGAAACATGAAATCCAACATTTGATTGGTTGATTTTCAAGTAAGAGTACAAAAAACTTATTCGAAAACTTTATGACTTTGGGGCCTGGATTACAAAACTATAAATTTGGTAATTTTGACTAATTTATTTTTTGTATATTTCAGGCGAATTGATTTCAACATGTGGACAACAATTGGCGATTTCACTTTTGAGTCTCTGACCGCATTAGAGATTTTGTAAGTTTGCTCTATAAAACTGCATTAGATATTTAATTAGTGTCCCTACATAATTGCTGTGCAAGTTATCAGTATCATAAGAACATCAAGACATATTTTGATAAAAATCAGTTTAAACGGGTATTTAGTATAAAAGATGAAACTGCATGCAAATGACATAATCTTCATAAAGAAAGTAACATACAATCACAAACCAATGGCTGAAAGGACATGAGTAATGAATATATTGAGAATAAACAATCAAAGCAGTATCATTACTACTTTACTGCAATAACAAAAACATGAATGTATGACATACAACAACTACATACCAGTGGTTTGGCTCGGGACAATGTGGCCGTATTAAACAATTTTTTTATGAGATCTTTACTCTCACTTTTTAGAGAATGGCAGTTTTTGTATTTATAACTCTACTGTATTGAATCCTACCATACTGTTTTGACTCCTCCTATACTATGTTGACTCTTCCTATACGGTTTTGTACTTCTCTTATACTGTTTCGACTCCTCCTATACTGTTTTGACACCGTCTTAACAGTATTTATTCCGCCTATACTGTGTTGACTCCT
Source organism: Mytilus trossulus (assembly GCF_036588685.1). NCBI lineage: Eukaryota > Metazoa > Mollusca > Bivalvia > Mytilida > Mytilidae > Mytilus > Mytilus trossulus. The sequence continues at coordinate 86,402,151 of NC_086377.1, read as the reverse complement.
CTTATATTTGTATTGACTCCGCCTATACTGTATTGATTCCTCCTATACTGTGTTGACTCCTCCTATACTGTGTTGACTCCTCCTATACTGTGTTGACTCCTCCTATACTGTGTTGACTCCTCTACTGTGTTGACTCCGCCTATATTGTGTCGACTCCTTTCATACTTTGTTGACTCCTCCTATACTGTGTTGACTCCTCTACTATGTTGACTCATGCTATACTGTGATGATTCCTCGTCTACTGTGTTGACTCCTCCTATACTGTGTTGACTTCTCCCATACTGTGTTGACTCCGCCTATATTGTGTCGACTCCTTTCATACTTTGTTGACTCCTCCTATACTGTGTTGACTCCTCCTCTACTATGTTGACTCATGCTATACTGTGATGATTCCTCGTCTTCTGTGTTGACTTCTCCTATACTGTGTTGACTCCTCTACTATGTTGACTCATGCTATACTGTGATGATTCCTCGTCTACTATGTTGACTCATGCTATACTGTGATGACTCCTCCTCTACTATGTTGACTCATGCTATACTGTGATGATTCCTCGTCTTCTGTGTTGACTTCTCCTATACTGTGTTGACTCCTCTACTATGTTGACTCATGCTATACTGTGATGATTCCTCGTCTTATGTGTTGACTTCTCCTATACTGTGTTGACTCCTCCTCTACTATGTTGACTCATGCTATACTGTGATGATTCCTCGTCTTATGTGTTGACTTGTCCTATACTGTGTTGACTCCTCCTATACTGTGTTGACTTCTCCTATACTGTGTTGACTCCTCCTCTACTATGTTGACTCATTCTATACTGTGATGATTCCTCGTCTTATGTGTTGACTTCTCCTATACTGTGTTGACTCCTCTACTATGTTGACTCATGCTATACTGTGATGATTCCTCGTCTTATGTGTTGACTTCTCCTATACTGTGTTGACTCCTCCTATACTGTGTTGACTTCTCCTATACTGTGTTGACTCCTCCTCTACTATGTTGACTCATGCTATACTGTAATGATTCCTCGTCTTATGTGTTGACTTCTCCTATACTGTGTTGACTCCTCTACTATGTTGACTCATGCTATACTGTGATGATTCCTCGTCTTATGTGTTGACTTCTCCTATACTGTGTTGACTCCTCCTATACTGTGTTGACTTCTCCTATACTGTGTTGACTCCTCCTCTACTATGTTGACTCATGCTATACTGTGATGATTCCTCGTCTTCTGTGTTGACTTCTCCTATACTGTGTTGACTCCTCTACTATGTTGACTCATGCTATACTGTGATGATTCCTCGTCTACTGTGTTGACTCCTCCTATACTGTGTTGACTTCTCCTATACTGTGTTGACTCCGCCTATATTGTGTTGACTCCTTTTATACTTTGTTGACTCCTATACTGTATTGACTCCTCCTTTACTGTGTTGAATCCTCTTATTCTAGGTTGACTCCACCTATGTTTTGTTGACTCCTCCTATACTGCATTGACTCTTTCTATGATATGTTTACTCCTCCTTTACTGGTTTGACTCCTCCTGATATGTATTGACTCATCCTATATGGTGTTGACGCCTCATATAATGCGTTGGTTCTGCATATATTGTGTTGACTCCTTCTTTACTGTGATGACTCCTCCTGAAATGTATTGACTCCTCCTATATGTTGTTGACATCTTTACTATGCTGACTCTTCATATATTGTGTTAACTCTTCATATATTGTCATGACATGTTTAAGGATAGTGCTGAGCGATCTAGAACAATCAGACAACATCTTTTGTTTTAATTGTGGAGTGTTTTTTCTCTGTGATAAGGTGTGTTAGCTTTTTTGTTTATGTTTGAGTTGATCTGGCAGAAGTAGTTAACATAAAAAAGACAACAAAGATGTTGTTTTAGTTTCTACTCTGTTTGTGTATTGTCCATTTTAAAGTAATTCTAAACAATGCTCCGGAAAGGTAGTTATAGAAATTGATATACTGATATATTTTTCAATCAAATTATTATTCTTCATGTTCAACAACAGTAATTATTGCTCTCAGTTTAAACTATTAATAGATGTGTTTCTTCTTCTTTTTTATGTAACAGACGACTAGACAACAATCGACTTACCAGAATTGCTGAAACTGCCTTTAACGATCTATCAAGTTTGAGAATCTTGTAAGATTATAACTCTATTTTTCAATTGATCTTGATTGTTCTTATACAATATTATTTAAAAGGACGTAAATATGATCAGTTTCTTTTGATAGACAAAATAAATATGTTTATTGTTTCCAAAGATGTATATTAAGACATAAGCAATAAATAAACTCATCCTAGATACCATGATTACAATTTTATAAATACGCCGGACGTCTACAAAAGACTCATCAGTGACGCTCGAATCAAAAAGATATTTGTATGACTTTATGCATCATCTCAATACATAAACTCATTATAGATACAAGAATATAGAATGAAAAAGGTAAAAGTCCCAATAAAGTTCGAAGTAAGATTGAAAGTAATTGAAGACCCAAATTTCCGAAAGGTTTCCGAAAACAGCTATGTTAGTCCATTCCTGAGGTAGAAAATCAAAATATTTGTTTTTAAATTCAATGTTTTTTTCATAGTTAATTTCAAATTATAACCATATCAATGATAATCCATATCAACATACAAGAGGTGACTAGGTTGATAATACCATTGTGGTTAACATTGTAACGTTGTTTAAATTAACCTGTACCAAGTCACAACAATAGTTTTTTTGTTAATCGGACAAGATTCTATACAAATACATTTAATTGAAATTTGATTGTTAATTCTGATAAAAATACAATTTCTTCGAGATTCTTGATTCTGTAAAAAGACCTCAGTCACAGCAGATACGTTGAGAAAAATCAGATAAAATATCTATAAAATACAGTTAAGGCAAAACCAGAAATTGAATTAAGACCTCATGCAATGTTGGATCGCTAGATATCTATTGCGATATATATTCAATAGTTCTTTTTAGAGTATATGTAAATTATCAAAGCTTTAGTGAAACACTGTAAGATATTTGTGCAAATATATGACAAATATGTGCTTATTTGAATAATTATGAAAGAAACCAAAATTAGAAGTTCAACACGAAAAACACGAAAAACAAAGACACACATGGAGACTTATAAAAAATGTAAAATCACAAAAATACTGAACTTAGAGGAAAATCAATTCGTAAAATCCATAATCACATGGCAAAATCAAATAACAAAACGCATAAAAAACGAATGGACAAGCACTTTCATATACCTAGTAAAATATATTAGTCAACATTACAATTTATCATGATCAAACATGTCCAATATACATTTAGTTTTTGTTGAGCTCTTATTTTGTAATGTTAAATTCATATTGGACAAATTTTGCGAATTGTACAGTTAAGGAATTAACTAAACCAATACATGCACATCTATAGATTTTTCTGTTGTAGACGGTTTGATAACAACTTTCTTACTTCAACCAGTGGCCTTCAAAATTTGACAGCATTGCAAGTACTGTATGTATCTAATACTTTCATATTAACAATAACATCAAGTCTATGCTGTGTAATATTAGCTAAGGATTTTTTATGGCGGCCAAATGATAATGGTTATCAAATTAACATATTGTATCTGGCTGTTTTGCTCATCAATGTGACATTAAGCTAGCTTGTAAACCAAGTTATATTACTGCAATCACTAGATATTCAACACTTAGGTTATGAGTTCGAACTCTGATCATGCGGGTGCAATCGACTTCAATCTGAAATTACTAGGATTGTCGATTTTCTAATCGAAGGTCGGTGGTTTTCTCCTCATACTGCTTCTTCATCTACCCGTAAAAAATGACCGTTATAAAATGAAGTGGCGCTTAAGAGTAGCTTTAAACACCAACGATCAATCAATCAATCAATTTTATTCAAATAAAAAAATTGATGATTATTATTGTATTCATGCATAGCTGGAAACATTTATCCTATCAACTCATCCGGTCTCGATCCTTCTGAGGTACTAACGATTACATGAGTTTAAATTGTTACCTTGGTTAAAGTGCTAACTAACTTACAAAAGTTGCCTCGATGGCCAAGTAGTCTAAGTAGTCCAACGAATGTATGAGGGTCTGGATGGGGGGGGGGGGGGTCAGTTATTCTGTAAACATTTAATATTTACCCCTTTTTTCTCTTATCTTTAAAAAATTATCCCCTTTTTTCTCTAATTTTCCAAAAATTAACCCTTTTATTCTCTAATCTTCTATTTTTTGGCCCGTTATTCTCTAATCTTCAATTTTTAAGGGCATTATTCTTTAATCATTTAACCCCATACAAACCCTCATGTATTGTTGCCTTTAATGATATTTATCCAATTACAGCTGCTTAAATGGTAACAAATTGACAGTCATTGACCAGTTTGCCTTCAAGAATTGTGTTAATCTGGAAACACTGTAAGTATTGTAGTAGTACATAATTTGTTATACATCAACTGCCATACAAGTGAGAGGTTCAGCTAGCTATGAAACCTGTTTTAATGTACTATTTTCTTCTTTAGAAAATGCCTGTACCAATTCATGTCAGGAATATGACAGTTGATGTCCATTCGCTTGATGTGTTTGAGCTTTTGATTTTGCCATTTGATTAGGGACTTTCCGTTTTAAATTTTCCTTGGAGCTTAGTATTGAAGTGAATTTACTTGTTATACTATATTCAACATGTGTAATTGAATAAGCTAAGATAACATAATATTGTTCCTTTCTTTGTATAATAGAACAATAATTCTGTAATCTGTAATCTGTAATTGTCATATATTCCACGATCGATAACAAAGTAAAGCGAAGGATAACAAACGGACGTTCAAACTTATAAGATCATATAATTCGAAAACCAACTGACAATACTAATTCGAAAAGACTAATAGAAAAGCAATAACATAGTAAAACCAAAGACTGAGTAACACAAACTCCACCGAACACTAGTGGTAAATGAGATACGATATTATATATATGATTGACAAGGCGATAACTGTATTTACAGGCACATACTAAAAGACTTTGTGAGCGCTCGACCCTCTCCTAATCAGGAACAACGGAACTAACAGCACAACACAGGAAAAAACCTGTAAAATCCAGTTGTAATTAGCATAACACATATGATCGATACGAGACACACATACAACTTAAAACAAAGACACAAAGCGCAAGAAGAATACAAGGGGTTAATGAAAGTTCTAAGCCAATGACTAACTAATAATTTAGGTTAACTAAAGTAAGTTTTGTTGATTTTTTCAGGCGGTTGGAGAACAATCTTATTACATCAATTCACAAGAGATCTTTTGAGAGTTTAGTCAAATTAAAAATCCTGTAAGTATTGAGTTTTCGTGTTCCTGTTGTTCCCATGTTTTCCACTCATAGCTGATCATAGTGATGTGTTATCTTCGGTTTTAGTTTGTGGCCCAGATTTATGATTTTGAACATTGGTATACTACTGATGCATTTATTTAGATATTAAACTTGGGAGTGAACTGTTCAATGACCTCCTACAAGTTCAACAAAAGGAAATACCAAGGTACTGTATCTACATAACTGTGTATTCATGAACACCGTATGATAATTGTAATCAATTTTGATTTGATTATGGACTTTTCGTTTTGAACTGTTCTCAACGTTCGGTATTTTTGTGAATTTACTTAAAATTATTTTTCGTTTTACATTGATTTGCGTTGGTGTCGTGGGTAAAGTTAAGACGAATGAAAATGTCCGACAATGTACTAATATGCTTAATTATCATGCATTGGCCAAAATGACGGGTTTTTTCAATATTTTTTTCTTTTTTATGTTGCTTTTATACCAGAAAGTGATTAAAGATTTATTAATCGGCCTAGACTACAATGAAATTCAACATCAGCAACTTAGGTTATAATGTTTGAAAATAAGGTAGTTAAATATATCTGATAAAAAAAATCAGGCGCCTGCTGCGATTGTCATTTTTATTCATGTATTTCATATTTGTTTCTCATAAATTGGTTTGCTATAGATAAGGCTGTTAAACACTGTTCGTTCACATCGGAATGCAAATTGATCATTGAAAAAACGTGTCTCACAAAGGTCACAAACTCGTTGTCAACAGTTATTAAAACTAAAACCAGAACATCAACATGTTTAAAATTGTTGTCTCATTGTCACATCTCAGTGTCTGTAAATAGAACCGCGACCGGTTGTTTATTTTAAGTATGTTTTTTTTTTGTTCTTATTGATTTGAATTTCTTTTCACAAACCTTTAATAGAAAATCTGTGAATGGAAAAAAACATCATGCATCAAACCATTTGTAAACTTTGTTATTATTGATTTGAATTTCTTGTCACAAACCTTTAATATAAAAATTGTGAATAGAAAAAAACATCATGCATCAAACCATTTGTAAACTTTGTTATTTTTTTCAGGCGAATAGAAAACAACAAGTTAACATCAATTGAGACCCCTACATTTACGTACTTGGTGAATTTGAAAACTCTGTAAGTTTGTATGTCAACTTAGGCAAACATGTAAAACACCACGACATTCTGTATGGTTTGTCATAAGTTTGTATGTCAACTTAGGCAAACATGTAAAACACCACGACATTCTGTATGGTCTGTCGTAAAACTGAAGGTCAATGGTTGTCTTTAGTTCATAACTGGCATATTAGTTTTTCGTAAATTGTTTTATTATAATTTATATCGTTAGTTCTGTCAATTGAATTCTCCTTGTTAATATGGTTACCTATAATTGTATTGGAACTTTGGTGTTTAGTTGTCTTATTGACAATCGTACAAAATATGGTCGGGGTTGGGCATGTTGAAGAAACATTTTAATGTTTCAATTGTTAGAACTTTTTCTCATCTTATTAAAATAAAGACAAAAAATATAAAAAAGATATACAAACTGAGAACACAATGGCAAAAAAGGAAATACGACACAAAGACAAAAAATGAAAACATAAAGACTGAGCAACATGGAACTTAAAAATAAGGATTGATCTCAAGTGCTCCGGAGGAGTAAGTAGAAATTGCTACACATGTTGAAACCAGCGTTTTCTTGATGCAAGTACAAACCCGATGATGAGCTGTTCTGGTCACATTCTATTGAGGAGGACTTGTGATGAGCTGTTCTGGTCACATTCTATGGAGGAGGACTTGTGGTTACGACAAGTGTATTAATTCCGTCAATATCTGTGAATCTAATATTTTAAAACGGTCAACCAACTTGTGATGGTGTTCGTCAACTTTTCAAATATATTACTTCAGCTTCACCAATTCGAACTCTTGGTTCAATATATTCCTAGTAGGAAGAAATCTATTATCATGGAAGTCATGGTAGGAAATGAAAGCTTTGTAATATCGTGTAAGCAGGTAGATATATACGCCATATGCGGGCGCTGCAGGAATGTTGATAAAACATGTAAAAGGTGGATGAAACTAATTCTTAGATTGAAAATGATACTTTTAATTTAATTCTTTATGTTAACACTACTAAAGATTTGACGATGTGAATATTTCGTCAGCTGTTCGAGGTGTTTTCAAAAATCATGTCAGTTGGCGTTTGTTTTTGTTGCAGTTTAGTAGTGTTGTTGTTGTCTCGCTGCTTTCCTATTATACTTGTTGTGTTTCCCTCGGATTTAATTCGATAAGGAATTTCTTGGGTTCTGTTGAAAAAAATATGTTTATTCGTATCATTTCCTCATTGAGGCGCCAGATAAATATCTTTTTGGTCTTTGACCTTATTGAAACAGAAATTGCACTGCCTGACTATTTGAGGATCTGGCAACATAGAACTTCTTTTGATACAATTTCGAATCAAATACTAAGTGCATTCAAGACGTTAACTAAGGATTTAAGTACAAAGCCATGTGTCAACATAAGGCATTCAAATTGTAATACTGTATTTTGATAAATATATGTCACGGTACACTGTCCTTAAACCATTTACACAACATTATTGAATTAGAATTTACCATTGTTTCAACTGTAATAACATAAACGGTACCAATTTTTATGCACCAAGTGAGCATTTCGACAATGTCTCTTCGAGACTAAAATATTTGAGAATCCCAAGTTTAATGTTAGTTGCTTTGTTGCTTAAATTTGTATATTTCCAGGTATTTTTTCGACAATAAGTTGGAAACAATAGACGAAGATGCATTCTCAAATATGGAAAAATTAGAAATCTTGTATGTATTCAAGTATGCTATAATTTTTAGTTATTTCGCATTAATTTGAATAAGCTAGTTTAATGTTTGGATATACGAGTAACATTTCCTAAATAATGGAGTCTTTGTTGGTGAAAATTATCCAATCTGTTTTGGAAGAAAGTAGGTGTTTTTTTTTAAATTCACAAGCTTTGAAAAGCAAAATTATAATATTTTTTTCTTGGATATTATGGAAAATTGAAATATATATTAGATTCCAAATGAATTTCTGAGAACAAACATATATTTCTATGTTCAACTTTCAAAAATTTTGATGAAACAAACACTGCAACTTTTATGAAAATCTGTATGTGATAGTATTCAAACGGAATCTATTTATAACTATGCTATACTATTCCAAATGATTCTCCTCTGTCATCTGCAATCATTTTTTGAATAACGACCAGACACATATAAAAAATCAGGTATACCACCGTCATTGTTGGCTTATTATTATTATGGTTCAGCAACGGCTAAAATAATGTTTAGTTTTTCTTAATATGATTTTGTCACTTATAAGGCTTTATTAAAATGAAAAGAAAAAATGGGATTTACCGTTCATGTGTTCTTGCGACAAGTAAAAAAAATAATAATTCACTATCATTCGAGTATTAAGAGTTATCTCCCTTTGCATTGCTAAGTTGAAATATCGCATCAGGTTTTTGTTATTTGTTGAAACATTTTGGACAATGTTATAAATAATTTATTTTCTTTGTACAAATAAATAGTCAAACACAAAATTGCAAATTTTTCGGTTTATTTTCCAATTAAGGCCGAGGACTTGACTGATAGTGTACTGCTATTGTACAATTTAGTGTAGCAATATACAGTTAAACTACCTATATGAAGGGGGTGTTAAGAACATCAGTTGTTCGACCTGTTAGTCAAATGCGTTTTGTTTAAATATACTTTTTTCACTCTTTTGGTCTTTTGGAAAATGTTGTTTGTGCTGTTTTTATACCCCGAACGAAATTTGTTTGACATGCACACGTATAAAAATTGCGGTTTTTATCCAACGCAGTCATAGGTTTGAACGTAGTTTTCAATTTAGACTCGTATACATATATATATATATACTTATACTGTATTTTAGACGTTTGACTGGCAATAAGTTAGCGACTTTAGAAGAGAATACCTTTCTGTCTCTGCAATCACTACGATTTTTGTAAGTTTTGAATAGTTAAACATATTTCAAATCATATATATATTTATATCGGTTTCTCTGAATTTATAAATTTACTTTCTTTTGAATTCCTCAAACGTTAATTATAGAAATTACCACCTCTTCTATGTAATAAAATTTACTGCCTATAGACTTTTATCAAATTAGTTTCTAACTACATTTCCGATATTTAATTCATACCTCAGTTCTCATTATATATTGTAAAACCTGGTCAGGATATTAATTTTATTTATCCGCTAAATTCCTCAGACATGAAAATATCTACTAGTATTCAGTTTTTTATACTTACAAAATTTACGGCATTTCTTCTAATTATGTGATAATTATCCTGTATGTTAGTGTGTGTTTGAAAGATCTTTCTTTATCATTTGTATTATTATTTGTTTGGACAATTTTGGTTTATTTAAGTTATTTTTTTCAGGCATTTGCATACCAATCAACTGACGACATTTGGCGGCAACACTTTCCAGCCTCTGACTAACCTAGAGGTGTTGTACGTATTTGAATAATTATACCCCCGCTTTAAAAAGGGGGAGGGTATACGGTTTTACCTCTGTCTGCCCTTCCGTCAGTCCGTCAGTCAGTCCGTCCGTCCCATGAATATTTGTCGTCGCATTTTTCTCTGGAACTACAATACAAGGATTTCTGAAATTTGGTTTCAGGATTTATATAAGTCAGCTATACCGTGTGATGCGTTTTCAGATTCATCACTCGACAACTTCCTGTTTACCGAACACTTGTATATTTTTACACTATTAATAATATCCACTTGTGGCGAGAGTATCATCAGAGAGCAGTAGCTCGCAGTTTCACTTGTTATTTTTTACATTTATATTTCTCATAACATACTCGTATGTTTTTCAAAAAATTATATATATAACAAAATTGTAAAAAGATATTTTTATATTTTCTTGATTATGTGTGTAAAACTTGAAGGTTTAAATGAAATAACAGATGATGCTAGAATAAAAGTAATATTTGATTACATCTACAGTAACTGCATCCCTTAAGGCCGTGGTGAATACTTGCCTTACTGACAATATAACCGCATCTCCTTATTTTCATATCACAGGGGGATGCTCTAACTGTCTATGCAGCTATCGGCAATAAACTTTGGAAAATAGTATTTGTTTAGTGCACTTACAATCATAACCGTGAAAAGTTCACAATTGAATCACCAAAAACCAAATATGATCTCCATATAAGGGTTGTTGCCCATTTTTGTTTGTTTTTCATGCTTTTTATTAATATCATTTTGGATGTTTGTAAATTTAAATGAAAAGTAAGATTTTTTTTTAATAAATTAAAAAAAGAAATGAGATTTACATATCGTGGTTTTTAATATTGTGATGATTTCTATATTGAGTGCAATTTGAATCAAAGAGGGATATGGTTATTGGGCCCGGAAAATTTTACCGAAACATCAAAATAACAAAAGTTCTTAAGAAACAAGAAATAATAAACTTTGAAAATAAATATTTTGTTTAATTGTGAAAATGTTGAGAACGAAACAATATATTTGAATGCTTTTAGGAACGTCCTGTCAAAACGATATTGTAGTTAGTAATTTATTTTGTAGTCTACAGCACAATTTGAACTGGAAATGATTCGATTTTTTTAGGGTGTTATTGTAAGCATTACATTCTTGATCACACATCGTTGTCAATACAGCTTGTGATTTAGCCATTTCATAAATTATATTCCGTTTTGAATTTTGCTTTATTTTTGATGTATTGATGTAACATTTACAGGACAATAAACAATAACTTTTTGGTCTGTGAATGCAGTCTTCATCCATTTGTCAAGTGGTTGAATCAGACAAAAAGCAAAGTGATCGGTGCCACCTGTAATGACACAAATATTCAGGTCACAGATTTTCCGTTCAGGAAATGCTATGGTATGTTTTATGTTTTTGTGGTGCATTTTTTATGCCCCATTTATGGGCTTTATGTTTTTTTGTCTGTACGTCGTTAGTCCGTTAGTCCGTCCGTTCGTCCGTTTGTTTGGTTTTTCGTTCGTCCGTTCGTCAGTCTGTCCGTTCGTCGGTTCGTCCGTCCGTTTGTCCCGCTTCAGGTTAAAAATTTTGACCGAGGTAGTTTTTGATGAAGTTGAGGTCCAATTATCTAGTAACTTAGTACACACGTTCCTTATGATATGATCTTTCAAATTGTATGCCAAATTCTCCCCCATCTTCATGGTCCACTGAACATAGAAAATGATAGTGCGGATGGGGCATCCGTATACTATGGACACATTCTTGTTGTATGTGTTTTACGTGTTTGTTTTTATTCTGTGGTTAGAATGTCGAAGTGTACAATTGTGTTGTGTATTTGTGTATTTATCTGTGCTGAATGTTCTCACATCTTTTGTACTGTATTCCTGTCATTTTTTTCTTTATTTTACATTGCAATGAAAGTGCCAGGTTTGGGTAACCTCAAAACCAGGTTCAACCTATTATTTTTTCATAAAATGTGTCCGTTGCATTGCTCGTTGTTTATTTCAATTGCACTTCAGTGTTTCTGATGTGTCGTTGTTTTTCTCTTATTGTTGATGTGTTTCGCTCCGTTTTAGTTTGTAACCCGAATTTGTTTTCTCTTAATCGATTTTATGACTTGCGAACAACGGTATACTAACTGTTTTCTTTATTTACAAAATGAACTTTTTATTCTGCTAGCAACTTATTAATTCTAAAAATAGGTTTTGAATGGCGTAATATAGTACGGGTTATTTCCCTTAATTCAGTACCAAAATTGTAACATGAAATACATACAAGCCTTTTAAAAAAGATACTAGTGGTGAATTAAGCAACGATAAAAGAAAGAAAACATGTACAGAAAGACCCAAGTTTAGCAATCAGTAATACAAGTGAAATTATCTGAACTATGAAGGAGTTTGATGACTTTGTCCTTCAACATGGTGACAAAATGGAAGTAACTCTTGGTCAAAATACGTCAATCGAATTTTTGATAAATTTATGATAAAAAATATTTCGTGTTTATATATGGTAGTCTAACTTGTTAATTGCAGGACTAATCAGATGAAAAAAATAACATACAGCATATTATCACACATTTTCATCTCGTTCAATGAATAATAGTTTTTAGCAAATGATCATTTATATCGGTTTATTTGGAAGACTAACCACCTGCTAATGATACAGTAGTTCGATTACCTAAACCGTCGGCCACCAATGTCTTTTTCTTTATTTATTACTCCTTAACAGTAAAATAACTCCTTCTGATGAACCATAATTTCAAAATACTAGTATTCAAACACTTAAGCTATTTCTTTAAACAGGTCCATTAAATATGTGTGTATGCATGTATATACTAGTATATAAACGCACACACAAATTTAAATAACATGTTTAAAGAAATAAACTAAAGTTATCACATCTAAAATTTGGTTTGCATGTTTTTAAGTCTTGTTCTTGCATGGATTTATGAGATTAACTGTATATTGGTATTATAATCATAATGTTGAATTGGGTTTCAGATGAAGGCGTGAATGCCACTGAAATAACAGAATTTGTTCCAGCAGCTGGTATGTAGAAAACATAGCTTGAAAAAACAAGAGTTATCTAACCTTGAACATATTATGACCAATGAAGAGTTTCTTGAAATTTTCATTAACTTATCAATTGTAAAGGATATAAATCAAGGAATATCATACTTTTTTTATAATTATATGTTAGACAATATTTGGTCATGTTTTATGAAGATTTAAGCCCAAGGCGAAGCCGATGGCTTAAATCTTCATAAAACATGACCAAGTATTGTATGACCAATTTAGAACATATTCACACTTTCGAGTGACCTTACAAAACTATACTTTCCCATTGTAGTATTCAAACCTAAATTAGAGTTCACTTTTTAATGAACTAAATATAAAACATAGGAAATGATCATTTCAATGGACGAAATGAAGTAGCACTGACATAGTTTGTGAAGGATAAATTGTTATTCTTCTGCTGCAGGTAAAATTTAATACTTATATATATATTTTTTTATCTTAAAAAGCAACACAATGTTATCCCCTTTTTGAAATTTGGGTTTTTTTAATATAAAACTCACTGTATGAATATTTGAATTCAGACCATTCAACATTAAGTGCTTACTTTTTATTGATAAATTTAAATGTATTGTGTTTCTCCAAAAACAATACTTTGCTTTATATATCAGCAGCCTGGCGTTTTTTTTTTAAATAAAAAGAAAATAATTCCCTCAATTGTAAAGTATATAAATTAAACAAAGATCATTTTATTTATCCTTACCATTTTTTTGGTGTATTTTATATATGTGTATTTTAAAAATTCCAATTGATTTATTTCAATTTTTGCTCTTTCGTCTTTAATCAGTAGGCCATTTTCTCAAGGAAAATGCCTTAAGGGATTGTACACTTCGTTAGTGCAGCTTTTAATAGTTCACTTTTATAAATAACTGACAATGAAAAGTCATTCCTGTATATCATTTCATAGTGCACGGAAAACCATGTACTATGAAAATTAGAGGACAAAAAAATGACTTTTCATTGGACGAGAAGGGTTGAGTATGTTCTAAATAGGGAATGTGTAAATAATTCTCAACAGTACCAGGATTATAATTTAGTACGCCAGAGACTATCCTATCATAGAGCAGAAAAGAGAGTCGACCCTTACATAAAAACGTGTACTAGTTCAGTCGTATTATTAAACAAAATCAAAATCATAAAAGACTTAGAAATGACAGAGGATCCTGACTTGGGACAGGCGAAAAAATGCGGTAGGGTCAAACATATTTTTTGAGTTCCTAACCTTCCCCTATAAGTTATTACTCTACCTAGTTTAGAAAAAAACAAACACACAGCAAAAGGATCTTAATTAAATGCGAATAAACTCATCATAGATACCAGGATTGAATTTTGTATTATCTATAAAATTGAGAATGGAAATGGGGAATGTGTCAAAGAGACAACAACCCGACCATATAACAGACATAATTATCTGCGTGTATGTAGACTTAAATAACAATTTCCAAAAAGGTTCTAAAATAGAGGCCATTATGAAATGTTTTTCTTTTATTAACTTTTAAAACTTTTCATAATCTGGAAACAAAAATATCTGTAAAACGCTATTTGCTTAAAAATGTATTATCTCAAATATCCTGGGTATGTCTTGATTTATTTAACATACGTTACCATTGTTATAGATGATGATAGTATTGGAATAGTTTTACTTTCAACGATCATGGCTGGATGTGTATTGTTTATAGTCGCAGTGTGTTTGTGCATCAAGTGCAGAACAAACCGTGAGTTCTTTTTTACACAGAATAATTTGATATTAAACAAGAAAAATAACAAAACAAAACCTTAATTCCGTTATATAACGACATTTATTCCGTGTTCGCAAGGAATAAACTATTAATTATAATCAATTGACAATTTTCTAGCCTAACTTATTTTAAAACTTCACCTCTCAAAAGACATTTTAATTTCGAAGCCGTTTTCATCTGACTATGCAGTAGACCCATACCATAACTGCCCACTGTTGAAGGGTTAAAGATCACTTGTAATTGCTTACATCATAATAATTTGATGAATATTTGTCACATATTAATCTTACTGTGGATTAATTTATTTACGTGGGTATTAATTTTCGTGGATTGAAGAAAACATGCATTTTCGTGGATATTGAATTTCGTGGTTTTGGCAGTATCTGCAAACATTCCCTTTGAAAATTTATAAATTCGTGGTTCACCAGTTCCCACGAAATCAATGAAAATTGGTATCCAACGAATATTAACTTTATCATTAAACATGTTCATGGCCCTAATAGAAATGTTGCTTTTCTTTTATTTATATGCAGGTAAGGATTTGTTCGACCATAGCGAATTAACAAATTCCCTTTTCTTTTATTCACATTCAGGTAAAGATATGTTCGACCATAGCAAATTAACAAATTCCCTTTTCTTTTATTCACATTCAGGTAAAGATATGTTCGACCATAGCAAATTAACAAATTCCTTTTTCTTTTATTCACATTCAGGTCAAGATTTCTTTGACCATAGCAAATTAACAAATTCCCTTTTCTTTTATTCACATTCAGGTAAAGATATGTTCGACCATAGCAAATTAACTAATTCCCTTTTTTTTTTATTCACATTCAGATAAAGATATGTTCGACCATAGCAAATTAACAAATTCCCTTTTCTTTTATTCACATTCAGGTAAAGATTTGTTCGACCATAGCGAATTAACAAATTCCCTTTTCTTTTATTCACATTCAGGTAAAGATTTTTTCGACCATAGCGAATTAACAAATTCTCTTTTCTTTTATTTTCACATTCAGGTAAAGATTTGTTCGACCATAGCGAATTAACAAATTCCCTTTTCTTTTATTTACATTCAGGTAAAGATTTTTTCGACCATAGCGAATTAACAAATTATCTTTCATTTTATTTTCAAATGCAGGTAAGGATTTGTTCGACCATAGCGAATTAACAAATTCTCTTTTCTTTTATTCGCATTTAGGTAAAGATTTGTTTCGACCTTAGCGAATTAACAAATTCCCTTTTCTTTTTTTTTTACATTCAGGTTAAGATTTGTTTGATCATAGCGAATTAACAAAATCGTATTTCTTTTATTCACATCCAGGTAAAGATTTGTGCGACCATAGCGAATTAACGAATTCCCTTTTCTTTTATTCACATTCAGGTAAAGATTTGTTCGAACATAGCGAATTCACAAATTCCCCTTTTCTTTTATTCACATTCAGGTAAAGATATGTTCGACCGTAGCGAATTAACAAATTCCCTTTTCTTTTATTCACATTCAGGTAAAGATATGTTCGACCGTAGCGAATTAACAAATTCCCTTTTTTTTTATTCACATTCAGGTAAAGATATGTTCGACCATAGCGAATTAACAAATTCCAAAAGCTTGGACAGGAGCTTAAGTGGTACTCGTAAGTAATATAGTAAAACTAGTATGTTCATTTATGTAACTTTTTTTAATGAATTGAATTCAGAATGTTCCTTACATATTCTGGTATGATCAAAATAGAGAGACCAAATATACCAAAGGAATATTCAATCCTATAAGTCAAATTTAAACTGACAAAGCCATGGCCAAGAAATAAAAAGACCAACAAACAATAGTAAACAAAACAGAAGATAGAAAACTAAAGATTGCACTTCTGTTTAAACATTGGAACTCCTTTTTCCGGCTAGAAATGAGCCACTTTGACGATGAAGTTTCATAAAAATTTATATCCTAAAATGTTCTTATGTATTACTTACTTTTCTTGAAGGTCAAAACTGTGTGGCATTTTTTCAACATTTTCAATATTTATATGCCCAGAAATTCTAAAAGATCAAACTTAAACTTAAATTGTGTACATTCTACCTTCACTGTGGGTATTCTATTTGGCCGCTATTCATGTGAATTTGTACTGGTTATATTCCCAAGACCTTCCTCTATGAGAAGCAACATATAGATTATATCTGGAAACTAGAAATTAAGCAAACATAAATACCTATGAATATTATACATAAATAGAGGCTTAGTAAGTTAACTAGCTTTATTCACAAAGTGCAATCTATACGACTGATCAGCCCAAATCCAACCGAAAACTAAAGGTCATCTCATGTGCTCCGGAAAGATAGCAAATATCCGTCGTCTTGCTAATTTTAGTATAACTATTTTGATCTGTGCGTCACTGTGGAGTCTAATGTAGACGAAACGTGCTTCGGAACTATTAAAATATAATCCTTGTACCTTTGAAAACTTTTAGTACAAACCTGTTAATAAGTCTAATTCGGTCGGTCACATTTGGAAAAGAAAAGACGGAATTGCAGATAAAATATATGTTGTCTTCTGTGTAACAGATATTTTATTAAGGTCAACCAACTCGTGATGGCGTCCGCAAATTCTCAAAGGGATGATTTCAACTTAACCGACTTTTCTTTAAAAATCCGGCTTAAATGATAAATTGTCTGAGATCATATAAAAAGTAAAATCACAAAAATATTGAACTCAGAGGAAAATCAAATCGGGAAGTCCCTAATCACATGGCAAAATCAAATTTCAAACACATCAAAAACGAATGGACAACAACTGTCATATTCCTGACTTGGTAATGGCATTTCCAAATGTAGAAAATGGTGGACTTAACCTGGTTTTATGGCGCTAAAGATCCATATACTTGTATAAATTAAAGGACAATGACTTAAATTTACTCTTTTTTTTTTAATTGCAGAGTCAAAATCAGCATCGTAAAATGGATAATACGGGAAGCTGAAAAAGTTGACAAACACAAAAAAATAAAAGTCTTTTATTTTGCCATTAAAGAAATGAAATGCTGTTTTATCTTGAGTTATACTTTTCTTTAAAGACACATAGTGTATCAAAATGATGTTTCCTGACATATATAATTTTAGTATCACCTTTCTTTTGAAAACTAATTCTTTGGTATATTATGAAACACATCGAAAATGTTTCAGGGGAAAAACAACTTCCTTCACTGGGCAGGCTATGTTGGTTCAGGTTACTAATTATTTTCTCTTTTCAGTAGAAACGGTGTATCACTCTTATGAGCATTGATTCAAAACAATGTGGCCTTTACCACTGTGGTTAATATCCCATCATTCGTTGTTTTCTTACTTAACTTTAATAACATACAATCAATGCAGTAGATACGTCCTATTTTATAGTGAGGTAAATGAAGAAGGGACCACATGCACTTAACTCGCATTGAGGCATTTAATGTATAACATATATGAAGTGGTGGTGATTTTTTTACCTCATTTTTTCACATTAATTGCTACTGAATGAATACTAGTATATCATTACAAGCTATGTAAAACATAAATTGTGGTTGGAATGTCAATGAGACAACTCTTTAAAAAGTAAAATCAGAAAAATACTGAACCCCAAGGACTAGTCAAAATGTCCATAATCATGCTAATCAAATGGCCAAATCAAAAGCTCAAACACAAAATGTATGAACATTCTAACCACAATTTAATTTTTACATAGCTTGTAATGACACTAGTATTCATTTAGAAGCAATTGAGAAAAGGAGGTAAAAAATCCCTTAACCTGAAGCGAGACAGACGGACGGACGAACCAACATAAATTGGACATAAAAAGTTAAAATAGTCTATACAGTACTAGGTTGATAAGGTTTTGGAAAATAAAGATACTCTTGGAGTAGAATTTCTTTAGTCGTTCGAAAAAATTCAAACTTATAATTTATGACTATTTTTATGAATAATAATTATAGTTGACAGAGAAGTGCTGACTACTCGAATGGTGTTACTCTACGGAATATACCTTCCCCAACCAAGTGAAGATAAAAAGTAAAAGCAGAGGAAAATTCAAAACGAAAAGTCCAAAACAAATGGCATAATCAAAAGCTCAAACACATCAAACGAATTCACATCAACTGTAATATTATTGATTTGGCAAAGGCATTTTCTTATGTAGATAAACCCATCAGATATCAATATTGCGAAAGACTCATCAATGACGTTCGAATAAGAAATAGCTAAACACGAAGTTGAAATGATGTAGAAGTCAGAAAACAATATAATGTCAATGTTAAGCATTCAAAATTGATATATATATATATATATATATTCATTAAATAAAATAATAAAATAAGTAAAAAGTTAACAGTTCCATTCTATTATAATGGAAGGATGAAATCGATAGAATGGAACTGTTAACTTTTTACTTATTTTATTATTTTATTTAATGAATATATACATCTGCACATGTGAAATTTATTTTTTACGCCTATATATATATATATACTCGCAATGTCAAAGTGTTAAGATTGCAAATATACATGTTTTTGATATCGATGAAACCTTTTCTTGTTACACAGTACAACCTTGCTTTAAAACTCTTAAAAGATACTGTTCCTGTACTAGCGAAGAAAAAATGTATACTACGACAGCTAAAGGATGAAGTGAACTGTTGTTTTAACAGTATTCCAACATATCAGATATTTCATGTATAACTTTTATGTTGCAGTCTATATGGAATTTTAATGCAACAACGTTTGTAACATTCATTTCACTTTCTTACATGGCATCAATTGACAATTGATGCTATGGGACGTACGCGCAAGCGCAGACGGCATATGCCAGATTTAAAATACATGTTTTAATGTTGTTTTCTGTCAGTTTCATTAGAATGGAGATAACAATATTGTATTTTAAGCTCCGACGGCATCAATTTGGGATTTGATGGTCGCAAATACTCGTTTACTTTCTCCGCTAACGCGTCGCCAGTAAAATTAATTTGCGACCATCAAATCCCCAATTGATGCCGTCGGAGCTTAAAATACAATACAGTTATCTCCTAATTCTTTTTCTCTGTTTTCTTAGGTACATGTGTTTCAATATGTGTTCTAATATCTATAAATATAAACCTGACACATTCTTAATCTTTACATCTGGTTACACAAGAAATCCAATGTTTGTTTATCCGTAGTGGAAATGGTGTTTGTTTATCATATAAGAGAGACGAAAAGTATCAGAGATATCCAAATTCATCAACCAAAAACAAATTGACATTTTCATAGTAAAACGATAAAAAGACAAAAATTTTACAAAACACAACTAAGAAAATAAAAGACTTTAGGTCAACACGAACCCCATCAACAACTGTTGGTCAACACGAACCCCATCAACAAATGTTGGTCAACACGAACCCAATCAACAACTGTTGGTCAACACGAACCCCATCAACAACTGTTTGTCAACTCGAACCCCATCAACAACTGTTGGCGATAACATGTGCTACGGAAGGGCAAGTGTATAATGTGTCATATCCTTGGAACTGTTTCGAGTCCAGTGGTGATATCTGACATGGACAATTATTGACAATTAGGTGTGATGCGTCAAAGGTCTTCTTTTAATCAAGTTTGCTACATAATGGTTTCTTTTTTATCATTCGTTTTAAAGTGATGAAAAGTGGAATCGACATTAAGCATTCTTACAATGTCTTAAATGAATGTGTTCAAACAAATAATATAGAAGATAATTCAATTTGATACTACAGGAAATCTGCTTTTAATGATGACTTGGAATTGTACTTTACTGCAATTAGACTAGTTGCTTTTACTTAAGGCAATTAGAGATGTGTAGGTCTGTCAAACAGCGGACTAGAGAAACCTAGTTTTATTAGAGATGGGTTGGCTTGTCTTGAAAAAAGGAACAACAAATTGATTCACTGTTATAGTCAGCATTATGGCATTAAACCAGGTTCAACCCACATTTTTTTTTTAAATGTCCGTTTCTATGCATATTGGATTTTTTTCGGGTGTTTTTTGTTGCACTTCAGTGTTCTGTTGTTTCGTTATTTTTCTCTTATAGTAGATGCGTTTCCATCAGTTTTAGTTTGTAATCCAGATTTGTTTTCTCTCTATCGATTTAGGACTTTTGAACATCGGAATACTGCCGGTACCTTTATCTGTACCAAGTCAAGAATATGGCAGTTGTTATCAATGTGTCTTTCTGTGTTAAATTTTGTTTTGTTGCACATCAGTGTTGCTGTTGTTACTTGGTGTTCCGCTTATGTTTAATGCATTTCCCTCAGTTTTGGTTTGTAACCAAGATAAATTTTTTTCTCAGTCAATTTATGAGTTTGAACACCAGAATACTGCTGTTGCCCTTATTAATTATGACAAGTATTTCTGACTTGATGAGATTAGCCTGAGACACATAAAGATGTGTCGGCCAGTGTGACGTATAGAAGGAAACGAGATAGTGATTCACTGTTATAGTGAGCATTTTATTATTACAAGTATTTCTGATTTTTATTACAAGTATTTCTGATTTGTTAAGGTTGACCTGAGGTAATGTGTTTTCTTCAGTACAATAAAATAATGGATGTGTGAAGGTTTGAGAGGGCTACTTGAGAAAGAAACAAGATATATATTCACTGTTATAGCGAGTATTTTTTCATTACAAGTATTTTTGATTTGTTGAGGTTGACCTGAGGTAATGTTTTTTTTCTTCTGTACAATAAAATAATGGATGTGTGATGGTTTGAGAGTGCTACTTGAGAAAGAAACAAGATTTTGATTCACTGTTATAGTGAGTATTTTATTATTACAAGTATTTCTGATTTGTTGAGGTTGACCTGAGGTAATGTGTTTTCTTCTGTACAATAAAATAATGGTACACCTCAACAAACTAGACAAAGAGGTACATGTATAATGATCTACCACTTTACAAACAAGGGGGCACCATGAAGGGACTGGAGAATGACCAAGCCTTTCATCATACTACTTCTTTTCACTATGGTATATTAGGTGATGATGTGAAATGACTTTTTAACAAACAAAAAGGATAAAATCATAAGTTAAGCATTTTGAATTCTCCAGATTCCCTTCAAATAGGCCCCCACTGATTTTGACAATTAAAAAAAAGCAAAACATGATGGAAATAAAAAAAAGATGCAAAAGAAGAGACACATAAAAATATTGTGTATTTTGACTCCTGAATCAGTGACCTTGACTCTTGAATCAGTCACTTTCACTCCTGAATCAGTGACCTTGACTCCAGAATCAGTGACCTTGACTCCTGAATCCAGTGACCTCAGTAAATACAACCTACTTTCCCTGTATATCATTCGGTCATTGTACAATAAAATTGTTCTCTAATAACATTCTGATATATTTATATATATAATGTAATAAACAGTGGTTTGTGATAAAAGTAACTATTTAAAATGTTTGGGGTCATTAATAGCTGACCTAGCACTTTTTTTAAAACTACACAAGTTTCTCCCTACAGCACCTCGTAGCTTTTTCCTTTATATTTGTCATTTAGTTCACAAATTCAATACTATGATCTTATTAATTATGAACTATTATCTTGATGAAAATATACAATAAACAAGAAAATAACCAAAAATATCAGGTTTTATATGAGGTAAAACAGAAAGTTGGTTTTACATGAGGTAAAAAGGTTAATGACTTTTATAGGTTTTATGAGAGGTAAACAAAAAGGTTTATTGGTGTTAAGTTTGTATAGAATCTATCAATGGGATGCTGCATATCAATCAATATTTTTTTTCATACAAAAGTAAAAAGACCATTCACAAGAAATCTTCCTCTTGTTTTTAAAAAAAACCTTGTTTATAACAAAAGTTAGTAAATTCTACAAATCTAAGGTGGTACCTAACACTACAGGGAGATAACTCTGTAAAATCAGCTAAACGTTTTAATTACGTTCTGTTATAAGGGGAACATTAAGCTTCTCAATGATCAAAATTAGTGTTTGTCAAACTGCTATATAACTAGTTTTATTTTTTCTGATAAAATAGTTGGTTCAAATTTTTTGAAATTTATATATTTTTGTCAAAGGGTCAAAGTAAATACTTTGTCCAAATTTTAGGAAAATTAAACAAGCCAAATTAATTTTAGTGAAAGTGTTGGGTACCACCTTAATGGTAAAATTTGAAGACTTTGAATTGCTCAATTCTAGTATACATAATGTATTTCTGTCTCTTAAAATATTCAAGAAAATGAGCAAAATTGCATAAAAACGTAAAATATTGCCCATTTAAGGGTAACATCTCCTGTTAAATATCAATTTTTATTTTAGGTGAGATATCTGTCTTAATAATATAAAGGCTATCTGCTTCTCATAACTCTAGTTTCTACATTACTATCAAAGTAGTAACTATTGAAAATTCAAAAGTGGAAGAAATTTTAAATAGATTTTTTGGTACAGTCTTCTATCAGAATACAACTGTATAATGAGAAAGAGAAATTCTGTTGAATGTTTGAAGAAAGAGAAGATATCTGAATGGTCTTCAATTTATAAATGAAATTATCAGATCTACAATCCACAACATTTAATAGCACTATCTTGCTTTGGGGATTTCAACAAAAAAATCATAATACAAAATTTAGATCAGTCTTCAAAAGGAACTAATTTTTCTTAAACAAAAATGAGATTACTTCTAATTCAAAATTTAGTACATAGAAAAAACTAAATAACACTTAGTTGTAAACAGGTTTCTTGGACACGATTTATTTAACTATTATGTTAAAGCAATGTGTCCAAACAAAACCAGAGATTTTTTACCATAAAAAGTTTATTTTGCAGATCTTATTTCTGACAAGTGTAAATAGGTTAAAGGTCAAGTGTAAATAGGTTAAGGGTCAGCTGCAAGTGATGCACAGTATAATTTTCTGACAAAAAAAAACCCCACAAATATAATTATCATGCAACTTTTTAACAATTCATTATTTTTTACCAATTGATTCAATTATACAATAAAAGTACTATCAAGGTTCCATAGTTTTACAGATTTCTTATCAAATTAAAGATACTGAATCAGTCCTAAATTCAAAATATGTAATGCATGTGGCAAAATTTGTTACAAAAAAATATTGTAATTCATAATAATGCTATTAGATATAATAAACAATCATTTATAAATATTTTCATCAAAGCAGATCTTAACTATCCTGATATAAATACAAAATTTTGCACTGAAATGATATTGGTCAGATTCGAGTTGTAAAATGAGGCATTAAATGATGTAGACCTTAGTTCAGGGAGATAACTCTTTAATTCAGTGTTGCCTTTGTAAAAGTCAAGTTTCATCAATGTATTTTAAGCATTAACCTGAAACAGATTGGAAATAATCTGTTACCAAGAAGCTTAGAATGGAGGACATAAACATACTGATGATTTTAATAGTTATCTCCCTTAACCTAGGTCTATTTCCTTAAGTTTATATTAATTGTATACAAGCACCTGCGAGAAAAAGAACAATTAAAATAAATTGGATTTTAAGATTACATGTCTAAGATTCACAAAATCACTGAAGAAAACAAAAAAGAGGTAGATAAGTAAAAAAAAACCACTCCACACAGTTTGTGTATAGAAAACAGTCAGGGTTGTCTCTCTTATAATCATCTACATTCCATCCTACTAGATTTTGTATACCTGATTATTTATTATAGATTTCAATTCCACTAAAAACATTTCCCATTCTGACAAATTAATGACAATTCCGATTCTCTTTGCCAAAGACAATTTGGATTCTCTTTGCCAAAGACAATTTTGATCATCTTTGCCAAGACAATTTCGATTCTCTTTGCCAAAGACAATTTCGATTCTCTTTGCCAAAGACAATTTCGATTCTCTTTGCCCAAGACAATTTCGATTCTCTTTGCCAAAGACTATTTCGATTCTCTTTGCCCAAGACAATTTTGATCATCTTTGCCACAGACAATTTTGATCATCTTTGCCAAGACAATTTCAATTCTCTTTGCCAAAGACAATTTCGATTCTCTTTGCCCAAGACAATTTCGATTCTCTTTGCCAAAGACTATTTCGATTCTCTTTGCCCAAGACAATTTTGATCATCTTTGCCACAGACAATTTTGATCATCTTTGCCAAGACAATTTCAATTCTCTTTGCCAAAGACAATTTCGATTCTCTTTGCCACAGACAATTTTGATTATCTTTGCCGAACACAAATAACTTTTCTCAATCTGACAAATTAATTGCCATTGAATGATCATTACCAGACTGTATGAATCCTGTTTTCTATACACAAAAGTTTCCAATGATAACAGAAAAAACAAAAATGATCTATGATTTCTGTAACAACATCCCTACGTTATGATTTCAAATGAACACATATGCATAATATATAGTAAATACCAATCTATACAAATAAACAGCTTCAGGACTGACAAACTAGTCGAAGCCTTGGCCAAAACCTGTCTTCAGCTCCACAGCTGACAAACCTTGGCCAAAACCCGACTCTGGCTCCAGGCCTGACAAACTAGTCATAGCCATGGCCAAAACCTATCTCAATAGGCCTGAAATGTCCACAGCAATCTGACCAAGCTTGACCACAACAATGCATATCTCTCTGACCAATCATGTGACAAAATTTCTCTTTATAATTCTAAAACGTTGTTACAAATCAACCCCTTAACACCTTATATACTTTTTTATAAGGATGTTTGCTTCTTTGATTTGATTTGATTTTACTTTTATGTTAAATATTTGGAATCCTCTGTCTGTAATGCCAATAAAAAATTCCCCACTAAAACATATTTTTTCTTTCATAATTTTATAGTGTTCAAAGCTATTTTTAAATATTTTGTATGATCCTGATTATTTTCTTTCAGTCAGATGGAATAAAATTGCCAATGTTAAATGTATGAAAAATCTAGGATTCTTTCCCGCCATATTTTCAATTAATTGTATTTTAAAAACAAGGACACATACATATATCATTTTTTCTACTTCTAAAAGTGGTACCCAACACTACAGGGAGATCAATCTGTAAAATCAGCTAAACGTTTTAATCATTCTGTATTGTTAAGGAAATATTAAGCTTCTCACTGATCAAAAGATTTAAAAAATATTATTGGGTACCACCCTAAGTTCCTTTATAAAAATCTTTTAAAAATCTTGTTATTTAGAAACAGAAGAGCAAACATCCTTATACATACAATAACCTTATTGTACGAATCACAAATGGAGAAGTTGAAAGTTTAAACATATCTGTATACTTTTGTTGTTTTAATGTTCATGTTATACAAATAATAAGAAATATGTTCCTACAAAAATTTTCTTAAGATATAAATAGTGTGTTCTATTTCCCCTCGTAATTTACTTGTGAATAACCAGCATCTAACATGATTTAATTCTGTTCTGGATTTCACACAAAAATTGTCACAAAATAAGTTTCAAAAAGGATTCACAACTAAAACATACACTGGTGAACAACAATCAAGAGTATACATACGTTAAAAGGGAGATAACTCTGTAAATTATCTAGCATTTTAATGAAATCTTTAATAATAAGATTTTTTTTTCAAATCTGAAAGTGAAATAAATCACGCGACTTATCTCCCCTTTTTACAATTTCCTAAGATGGGCTTATAAAAAGATAATACATCGATTTCGTTCAAAAAACAATCACCGGGTTTAATGTCCATAACAACCAAAATGAATTGCCATGGCAACAATCATGTCAACATGCAATAAAAATTTCAATCACAGTCTCTCGCGGGCAGTAATCAGAAATTGATAAATATCATATAACAAACAATAGACGTAAACTTTGTCCTGGTTATTGAACTTTCTAATCCTGATAGAGCATGCAAGAGCATACATAAAATATACTGTTTCAAACAAAATTGCATTTTATAATCATGGTTTTGATCAATAAATCTAAAGAAATAAATAATAAATATATGGAGAAAATAAGTGCATTTAATCCATGTTGAAACATAAAGGTTTTTAACATCATAAGCTGTCAGAAAGGTTGAATAGAGTCTTTCCATGTTTCTTAAAAAAAGTTTGTGGTTTGAAGTTTCAATGATAAATGATTGTGGCCATCTTTTATTAGAATTTTGATTGTTAATATAGACTAGTGCAAGATAATATTGATAACACAGTTTTAACTTTAGCCACAAGTTTTGTCAGTTTTTACTGTTAACAATCTTTTCAGAGGTTTGCTCTAAATGGTAGAGCAGTTTGCATTGAAGATATCTTTTTATCAAATTATCCTCAAACATGTCTTTTGGAGGTGAAAGTGTTCTAGCAATGAAATCCATAGGACAATTTATTCAGTAATAAGTTATTCACTAACAACATCATTAACAAAGATAAAAATAGATTAACCATGATGTAACATAATATAAGAAATCTGATTACTTATGACATGATAAATACCCATTCTCACATATTGACCTCAACCTTCTATATAAAATCCTCATAGTTATATTGGCCACAATATTCTCAACTCCCGTATCAAGAGGAGTATAATCCGCATTTTAATGGGTTAGAAAAATGTGGACAATACATGATACGGTATAAGAGGTTGTTTTGAATTCAGAGACAAAATGACTGTGAATATATACTATCAAATCATTCCATTCTCAATTTTATCAAATCATAACAACAATTTATGTATACACAACAATTACATTAAAAATATGATACACATAAAAATATGACCCGCATTGTTTGAAAAATGTCATTTCCTAAATTAATGCCTCTTAACCGAAGTGAATTATAAAATTTAATCAGTGCCTGTATGTTATATAAAATTTTGTCATCCTTTACCAGGATGACTTCTTCCATTATCATTTCTCTAGTTAAAATTCCCATGGACATAGCAATTCAAATCCTGTCAAAAGTATGACACTGCTACTTAAAGAATTCACTAAAGAAAAATTCTAACAAAAATAGTTTATCAGACTAAAGAATATAGATTTGAATTTGTTTATTAACGCAAAAATGATGCCTCCCCATTTAATTCACTGTATGGTAAAAAGGAATAAAATTACATAAAATATTATCAAATTTGTACAAAATTTTAAAATATGCCACTAAACATGAAAACCAGCAGGTCCATGTGGCAAAAAGGGGGGTATATATTTTGTTATAAATTTAGAAGTTGATTATAATCTACAGGAGATTAAAAGCTTAACAAAAGTATGTGTTCAACACAAGATATATTCATTCCAATTGAAGTGTAGAATTTGTTAATATTTGCCATCTCTTTCAGCATTCAGAATGATGAGACAAATTTATATATTCTGAACTAATAATGGGGGTTAGCTTTATTAAAATTCATCAACTGCTTGGTGTTCGGTACCAGTCAACAGGCCTTTATTCTATAAATAGTTCTCAGAATTATGAAAAAAATCTTTAAAGTTTAGAACAAATATTCTGGCAAGAACAGACTGTTAATTTTTAAAATAGAATTGAAAATAATTTTGTGATTGAAATAGCATAAGTACAGGACAGGAAAACAGCAATTTTTTAAATCACAACATTTATGCTCATAAAATGACGGCTCCCTGAGTAGACAAACATTAGGCATCTTGGCCCTGCCTTTACAAAGTGCCTCCCCCAAACATCATATCAACTCAATAAAGATTCTATCAGATGACAAATATAGCTTTTACTGGGAAATGACAAAACAATGGGAAAAAATTTAACTGCCTTGGAAAAAGTTTTGTGTAACAAAACATTTTTTGAAGATAGTTTTAATGTCTGGAAAAAAGTTTTATGCTATCAAAATTTTATTAAAAAAAAGCCTGGAATTATTTACTTATTCAAACTTTTAGACAAAAAAGAAAACCTGAACCATTTATAGCCCCATGTTTTAATTGACACACCCACCCTGTGCACAAAGATCTAAATATAAAAAACAAATTATTTGTTGCTTTTTTAAAAAGTTAATTGTGTAAGTTTTATTTTTCGAATCAAAATGTTTAAGTATTTTTATGTACCACATTACACTGTAAATAAGTCATGTAAGTCCTCCAGGGAAATTTTATATACAATTCTCAAATAACATAATGCTGTGATGTGTTTCTACGGGAAATCACCTATTCTTTATAAAAAGGGGGAGTGTATGTTAACTAGAACCAATATGATGCCAGTAATTATTCCCCCATCAAAAATGAATAGAATTCCCCATAGATAATGGAAATTAGTATAACACAATTTAGTGAAGAGGTAGATATAATAAAATGAGGTATTTCCTTTGAAATAAGGCCATAATGACCTATTAGTTGTGTCTGTAGATTAATGCCCCTACACATGTAGTTTTTTTTCAATAAATTTCAATTGTTTTGAAAGTTTTTCGTTTTTTGATATGAGTAATGTGTATTGCACTATTACTCAAAAGAACTCAGAAAATCAAATGAAGGAACTAAATCACCAACAACATCATTATATATACATTTATAGAAGAAAACAAATGTTTGTCAAATGGTAGAGAAGTTTAAAGCGAAACAGAAGGACATTTAAAGGGAGATAACTCTTTAAATCAGTTATGTGTTTGTAAAAGTCAATTTGCATCAATGCATTCTAAGCATTTACCTGAAACAGATTGAAACTAATCTATGTAACCCAGAAGCTTAGAATATGCTTATGAAAATGGTTGACGCAAATGTACTGTTGATTTCTAAGAGTTACCTCCCTTAACCTAGGTCTACATCCTTAACTCGAGGTGGCCATGATAGATAACCTCTATCCTGCATACATTGAACTCAGCTGCCTTAAATGTGATGAGAAAAAGTGGAATAAATGACACGTCCATCATTCAATTGAAACATTAAATCTTCATTTTAACACAGAGGGATAACATCAGATCCACACTTTAGTACAAAGATAGATTTACAGCTAATTTCCTAATTCTTGTAGAGTAAAACTGTGGCTAGCTTGCTTTGTTAGAATAAATGTTAGCTCAAGCATTGTGATTAAGATTGACATCTGCACACAATATAGATAGGCATTATTAAACCAGTATATATCAAATTTGATAGAAAGTTATCCAAATTACAATTGTCAATATACAAATAGAAGCAGGCTAACCAAAGTCTTACCCTACAAAAATTAGGAAATAAGCTGTAACATCAGTTTGTATTTCCTTCTTAAATATTGAGGCTTTCGCATAAAACAAATCT
The DNA here is from genome assembly GCF_036588685.1 of Mytilus trossulus. Taxonomy (NCBI): domain Eukaryota; kingdom Metazoa; phylum Mollusca; class Bivalvia; order Mytilida; family Mytilidae; genus Mytilus; species Mytilus trossulus. The sequence goes on along the minus strand of NC_086377.1, from coordinate 86,372,292 downwards.
GGTTTTGAAAAATGTCATTATTCTAAATCTTTTTTTAACTGACGAATTCACTATTTCATATAACATATATAAAAATGAGCAACAAACTAAATGGGGCCAAATATATATTTAGAAATTATTGAATTGAATTGTGAAATTAACATGTCTTTCACAGTCTTATGAAAATTACGATTCATTCCGATTGATTTACAAATAGCACTATGAAACAATAAATATAATAATTTAAATATCTCAAAATCATAATTCATAGTACAAAATATCAGATGGTTTTGCTACTATTTCGAATAGTAAAAAAGAAAACTGTATAATTTTAAATGATATAAAATTCCATATACATAATACTAGCCACAGGTCAGTTATTTCTAGCATACTAATAATAATTTATCAGTTTATTTATACATTTGAGGCATTGGTGAACATAAGTTTATCTAAAGCTTTTAAAACGAATCCCTGATTTTCCAGACTTACAACAAATACATATATTGCTGGTCTCAACCCCTAAAAGCTGAGCAAAAACTTAATGTTGGGTCCAAATTTATTTTATTTCTACAAGCCTTTTGGTAAGGATAGCTAAAACTTTTTAGTAAGGATAGTACCATCGAAAATCTATTAAAACCTCTCTTGATGTTTACAAAACAAAAACTTATTTTCCTAAATTAAAACCTGCAGTTTCTAAAAATAATCAAATCTTAAACAGAATAACCTCATCAAAAAGTTATTAATTTTTTTTTCAGTTTTCAATAAGCACTGAGAGCGCCACTGAAAGTGGTAAAATGTTTCCCAAAAACTGATAATACACATTAGAAAAAAGATTTGTGGTACTTTTGAAAATATTACAACTGGACACCGAGTGTCAAAAGTCAAATCTACAAAACTAGTCATCAACAAAAATAATTCTACAAGTTGAGTTAAATATGAAATACAGTCCATAATAAAATAAACAAATATTTCAAATAATTTATAAAATATTTTCTATCTTAAAATTATATGCTAAAATAAATTACAGTGTGGGCTCTTGTATAATTTAGCTTTATATAGAGATGGTCATTTAATTCCAAGTGTAATACTAATATAAAATTTTAATATAACATTAAAAGACAATTGAGGCAATATAATAATTTGTATGCTGGATCAAAAATCACCGGTAATCTTTTGTCCACAGCTCACTTATTTTACCCTGTTATTCTTTTTCCTGCTTCATATGTTTTCACTTCCTTGTTCTACTTTCACTTTCACTTTACATCACTGCGAGGTCATGTGACTCATCTGAAGCTACTTTCACTTTTCCTCCTCCAAACTGATTATAATGTGAGATGATAATAAAATAGTCACGTGACACCTGAGGTATTTCACTATTTCGATCACATGATCGAGTCATGTGATCCTTGAGGTATATAAATGAATAATAACAACGATTATTCATAAAAAATGCAGTCTTTGTCTGCTAATAATAATATATAGGTAGATAAACGTCAGTGAGGTATCCTGTTTTTACGTATTCGACCAGGGAACAAAAATTATCAAGAGCTTATGTGTAAAACAAAGACAGTTTACCCGCATCATACCGAAAATATCATATAATAATATTCCTAAAATAACACACTATGCCAACCAACTCAAAAAATATGTCGTTAAAAACTTTTTAAAAATCATTTTGAAAAAAAGAGAAAAAAATGCATGTCAAAAAGCTTAACATACAAAACAGCTAAAAAATTTGTTCATAAAATCTCAGAGTTGTCTGCAAACAACTGTTTTTACTTAAAAACAAATAATTAAAACATTAACCAGTCTTAACAAAAGTTTGAAAAAATTAAAAATCATAAATATAATAATATGAAATTCATGCATCAATTACTTGTTGTGAGTTGACACGATGTTCCTGAGGCGATGTGTTGGCATAGCAACGCTTTTTCCCTGGGTATGGCGGAGGAGGCGGTTGATACGTGTACGGCAACACGACCTCCTCCGGAGCCCTGATTCTACCATTCCGTAATGATGGAATTAAAGAGTCTGAGGTATTAGATTGAGGTTTGTCCTCGTTAAGTGAGGTATGGTGGTTGCTGCCGACATCCGAACAGTCCTCCACGCTGCTAACGGACCCCTCTGTCTCCACTGGCGATGGAGAATCATGACATGACGGGGGACCGGAGGTAGACTGTTGATTAGGGGCAGAAATCCTGAGAGATGATGGAGGGAGACAACTCCGTGATGAGTTATTTCCCTTTTGTACATCCTCTTCGACGGGAGAGGTATGTTCTTCACCGTTTTGTAAAATGTCTAAGTTCTGAGGTAGATCCTGGCCAACGTGGCTCTTATCATCTAAGGAACTTGTTTTGGGTCCTTTAGATGAATCTTCTGATGTATGACTTCCATCACTTGACGCTAACATGGAGGCTATAAGCCCTCGAGTTTCCTGAAATATTGATCAAAAAGATTAACATGGAGGCTATAAGCCCTCGAGTTTCCTGAAATATTGATCAAAAAGATTAACATGGAGGCTATAAGTCCTCGAGTTTCCTGAAATATTGATCAAAAAGATTAACATGGAGGCTATAAGCCCTCGTGTTTCCTCAAATATTAACCATAAGTTAAACATGGAGGCTATAAGCCCTCGCGTTTCCTGAAATATGAACCATAAGTTTAACATAAAGGCTATACGCCCTCGAGTTTCCTGAAATATTAACAATAAGTTAAACATGGAGGCTATAAGACCTCGCGTTTCCTGAAATATTAACCATAAGTTTAACATGGAGGCTATAAGCCCTTGAGCTTTCAACAAGTTTGAACCAGGTCTCATTTTAATTAATAGATAAGGGTGTTCTGTGGGTGTCAATTGTTGATGTGGTTCATACCGGTAAGTGTTTCTCATTTTTTTGATAAATTAGACAGTGGGTTTTTCTGTTTTTAATGGTTTTACACAAGTCATTTTATGGGCCTTATATAGATTGCTGTTTTGTTTGAGCCTAGACTCTGTGCTGAAGACCATGTCCATCATTATACTTTATTTTCTCCTATAGGATATTGACACAAGACAAAATGCAAATGCTATGTACAATTATAAAGTTTTGAAATCACAAAATTAGAAATGTCAATAGCTTAATGTTTTTAATGGAAAAGTGTTTACAGTTCACAGTATTTTAGGAAGGAAAATCCTTTGTTAATGACTTTCAAATGATGCTCTGGTATTAAAATGTCACAGAGATCTTCATGGCTGCCAAGCAAAAGATCAGAGATCAAACTTAACTAACTTGTCATTATTTTCTCCGACTTTTAATGAACTCTTTACACTAAATCTGTTGTCCCATTTTAGGGGAAGGTTTTCTGCCTTCAAACCTCTTTAACCTGCCACATTCGTTAAGTCACAATCCTGTGGTTCAGTGGTTGTTGTTTGTTCATGTTTTTCATAAATAGTTTTGCTGTAAGTTAGTTCCCCTCAATTGAATTGTTTCATATTTTTCATGTCAGGGTTTTTATATCCGACTATATGGAAGGTTTTTTTCTCATTGTTAAAGGTTGTTCAATTGCCAATAATTGCTTATATCCACTTCATTTGAACTTTGGTGTATAGTTGTTTGACTGGCACTCAAACCACATTTCATAATTGCTACAAGAATTGGCGTATAAAATAAACCCTTTACACAGATTAATAGTTTGCATTCATTCCATTAAAAAAGAGCAAATATATGTAAAAGGATAAATCACCATGATCAAATGTGTGATTCTATAGATTAACAAGGATGTGTCCATAGTAGAAGTAGTAGTACATGGATGCCCCACTCACACTATACTTTTCTATGTTCAGTGGACCGTGAAATAGGGGTAAAAACTCTTATTTAGCATTACATTAGAAAGATCATATCATAGTAAACATGAGTACTAAGTTTCAAGTTGATTTTTTTGATTGGATTTCAACTTCATCAAAAACTTTGACCTAAAGCGGGACAGACGGACGAATGAAGGAACGGAAACACAGACTAGAAAACATATTTCCCATAAATGAGCATAAAAAGAACAAAAATACGGAACTCTGTCTTAGTTCCTAATCAAATGGCAAAATCATAACCTCAACATATCAAACTAATGGATAATAACTGTCATATTCCGGACTTGGTACATGTATTTTCTAATGTAGAAAATGGTAAATTAAACCTGGTTAAAATACAAACCTCTGGATTGGCTATTTCCCCTCGTCCGGGGAAAGCTGTGACACGTCCATTCGGCACATGACCATTTCTCATGCCATTCTTAAATGGAACATAGCCATTGATTCTTGTTCCATTAGGTGTGACGATCAAATTCCCACTGCCACATCCCTATAAAACACATCATACAACACTGTAGATTAGTCAGCTAGTACACAATTCTGAGGCAGAATTAGTCTTTACTATTCATAGAAAACTCCACTTTGTATCTTTTGTGTTTTTTTAGTGTTTAAATGTCATATCATGGCATTGCAAAAGGTCAGGTTTTTCTCTGTTTAAGACGTTTTTACCCTAAAACTATTGAATGTTGGATGTGTACTGATTGATACTATAGTCTTAGATGCATATTTTTTTTTAGTTGATATTGGTTTTGAACAAGCTGTCAGTAACTGTGAGTACTCTCAGATTTGTGTATTTTTTATTTTTTCTTGGATGTACAAGTACATGGCCATTTTTTGTTAGATATTTCCATTTGTATCCATCTGATGAGTTGAGACTTTTTCAACTTATTATTATAGTTTATTATTTTATAGTACTGTTACAGCACTGTCCTGGTGGAGGATTTGCTGCTTACAAACATGTTTTACCTGGCCACATTCTGTATGTCCCTATTATCCTTTCCAGTCTTTTATAGATTATTATGCTATAAAGGGCCTTGCAGAAAGTTGCCTATAGCTGTTAATTTCTGTGTCATTGAGTCTCTTGTTAAGAATTGTCTCATTGGCAATCATACCACATCTTCTTTTTTATATTTGTATCTTTTGTATTTATGTCTTCATGTCAACCGTGCTTTGAATGAATTAAGCCGTTTTCCACTGGTTTTCATATATTGTTTTTATGTTGTATTCTTGTACCAATGTCCAATCTATTTTTGGAAAGTGACCCAGTGGTTTTGTTGGCTTTTTTCAAAACTACCTCTACCCTTTTTTATTGGGAAAATATGCGTCATTTTTATCAAATTGGGAAATTTATAATGAAAGATGAATTTGACTTTAACTTCAATTTGCAGACCCACTTTTGAGAGGGAAATAAGACCCCTTATTGTCAGTTATGATACATTAATAGACCCCCAAATCTGCACATATAGTCATTTTAGGCATGAAAATGGTTTAAATGAGTGTTTTTCAGTTTTAATTCATGCACAATTACTACTGAGACTGCATTGTTTGGGAAAAAAGTTGTCTTTTTGGGAATAATTTTAAGCCATTTTTTTTTAAATTGGGAATTTTCTCCAGGGGAAGAAGCCTTTATTCTCCATTGATTTAAGGCAAACAATATCACTGCTGACCTCAAACTTTTTTTTTCTTTAAGTAGTTGTTGTGAACTGACCTTGGAGTCACAATTTTGATTCTCTGTCAGAATTGGTGTGAACAGCTCCATCTGGTGGTGATCCAATAAACTCTGTTCTGCTGGACCAGTCACATGACCGTTACCATGGTTTGGTATGTGGCCATTACCATGGTAACAAGTTGTTTGTGTCTGTGGATAACTATTCTTAAAACATCTAAAAATAAACAAATAAATGAGGAATGGTAGAGACCAACTTAAGTTAGAGAATAGAAAATAAAAATTCAGTAATTTTTAGGTTTATAATGGGACACAATTCAAGAATGGTAAAAGTAACAAGACTGAATTTCAAACTTTATGTAGTAATAAGCATTCTGTACAAGTTTCATGACATTAGATTGCGGCAAACTAAAATTAGAGAACAGAAACCAAATTTAGGATGTACTGGAGTACATACAACAGTCTATACGTACAGACCTACCTTTAGGGTAAAACATATGCTCCCTCTGCTACAGCAGGGGAATAAAAACAAATAGACATGCATTTACTTACAAACAAGAATGTGTCCCAAGTACACAGATGCCCCATCTGCACTATCATTTTCTATGTTCAATGGACAGTGAAAATGGGATAAAATCTCTAATTTGGCATTAAAATTAGAAAGATCATATCATAGGGAACATGTCTACTAAGTTTGAAGTTGATTGGACTTCAACTTCATCAAAAACTAACTCGACCAAAAACTTGAACCTGAAGCGGGACAGGACCGGAAGGACCGACGGACAGATGCACAGACCAGAAAACATAATACAAGCCTTTCAAAGGTACACATAAGAGAAATTATACTAAAAATGCATGTGTAATGTTCCAGGTGAGGGATTTTTGCTGTGTTGAAGACAAATTTGTGGCATTGACCTAGCATTTTCTGCTCTTTGGTCAGATTGTTGTCTCTTCGACATATTCTCTATTTCCACTCTCAATTTTATCATTTACCTTGATAACAAATCAGAGAGTTATATGTTTCTGTTCCCTAGAAATAGTTCAGAAACCTTTCATACATGTCTTTGATGAGTGATGTCATTACCTGTTTCGACATAGTATGATCAGTATACAGATGATGATACACACAATTCCTATAAGACAGCCAATTATTATACCAATCTTCTGGTCTTTAGGACTACCACTCGGAGATACAACTGTAAACACAAAAACATTTTTAAAACATCATAAACAAAATGGGGCAATGCATTTTTTGTCAATCATTTAAATGTAAATAAATATAAGATTTGATTTAAATTAAAATGCCCTCCTAGAAGATTCACCATTGTATGTGCAATTACTTTTTCTTTCTAAGATCCGGTAACCCGACCGACCCTGTTTTTTTCGGCAATGGACATTTGAGCGCATTGACAGGACATTTGAGCGAGAAAAAAAGGACGTTTGAGCGCCAAAGTATAGGACATTTGAGCGCCTAAATTTTAGGACATTTGAGCGAAAATAAGAATAAGCGTAGGACATTTGAGCGAAAACAAGTCTTGGATAGAGAATTGTCTTATTGGCAATCATACCACATTATTAAAACATATTTTAATTGTAAAAAACAAAGCACTAAAAACAAAGCACAGTCATAAAACAGGAGTTTACCAACAAAAAGATTAAAACATCTTTTAATTGTAAACAAAGCACTAAAAACAAAGCACTGTCATAAAACATAAAACTCGGCAACGGCATTATTTACAAGTCTGTTCGGGCTTGGAACTTATATCCCAGGCTTCTGACATAAAAATCCCTCGTAATTTCCTGCTGGCAGTATTTCGAATGCAAATCCCGGAGATTCTGTTCCTTCTCCTTTTCTGTTCGGCTCTGCGGTGCATCAATGTTCAAACTCCGAATTTTTATGTAAGTCACAGATTGCAATTTGATAATAGTGTCAAGGAAAGTATAAATTGATGGATGACTGTGATAGAACTGCTCGTTATAATGGGCATGAAATGATTCGGGCCCATTGTTAGTACGTTTTAACGAGGATGGAACTTCGGCCCAGAGATGAGGGGGAAATAACGATTCATCTGTTATATAAGTATCAGTCAGGTAATCTGCAAATTCTATACAAGGCTTGTCGTTAGGTACAACGGCCATAAAATCTTCTACGAAACAGTCGGCTACTTCGTCTGGAGCTAAAAAGGCTATCCCAAAAATCCCTTTAAGCCATTTACTAATGTCTGAATCAAGCTCTTTGTATTGTTGACTAAGTCCAACTTTCTGGATTTTTCGCCACCAGGCTTGGCCTAAGTGAAACCTACAGCATTTGATCTCTATAGACGGGAAAAAATCCTTCATAACTTTCATTACCCGTTCTTCAAAATCGACGTGTACTGCTTTCGGTTGAAGTGTGTGACCTTGATCGGAACATAGCTTGACAATTGAGGAAAAGCAATTCACGTAAATTTCTTCAGACTTTCCAGGAAGTAAGCAGAATACAAGAGGGACATAATTTCCTTTGTTATAGCCATGAATAGTATATAACTGTTTAAAGAACTTTGGGCAATATTTGTAAGTACCATCCATAAAAATTTCCGGCACACTGCATAAACATTCAAGATTGGTTGGACACGTAAGAATAATTATACCAGTTTGTTCATCATTAAACTGCACAAAATTTTCAAATTTATTTGACTGAATATTAATCTTCTTTAATGATTGGTGTGTTTCCTCTCTAGATTTAGGAAGTGCAGGGTGAGATTTACGCCTCTTTCTATATATAGCCTTTGAAACGCTGCCAATGTCTTCAGACTTTAGATTTGCTTCATCCATGTTCTGTAACTCTGTACGGATAATTTTTGAAGGACGTTGAGCAATATCATCATCCGCTTTTCTTTTTGATCGTACCCGCAGCAAGTGACGTTCATTGTCACGATCACTGGTATCATGGTTATGAGTATTTTTCTGTTGAATTATAACGGTTCCGGTACAATCCGTCCTCAGTCTTGCTTTGCAACCTTTTGCCTGAAAAATATTGAAAGGACAAATACAATTGAAGTGTTTAAATGCTTTTTCATTTGCTATTGCAAGACATAAAAATAAGATGTAGTATGAATCCTAAAAAGACAACTCCTCATCCAAGACACAATATAATTAAAACAAGCAATTATATATTGTATATATACACTGTAAAAATTGTGTTTAGGGCCTAAACACTTTTCTATACACATTTCATGTTATACAATTGGTTACATGTTTAGGCTCTAAGCATGTGGGGCATTACATGTTGAAATTCATAACATGTTTAGAATGGGAACACCACAGACATTTATGTGTTTAGCTTCTAAACATTTTCCTAAACATGTTTAGATCTAAACATGTTTAGGAAATGTTTAGGCTCTAAGCACAATTTTTACAGTGTATTGTATGAATATTGTAAAGTGCCTAGAAAATCAACCTAACAATGTTATATAGGTTACAGTACGACCTTCAACATGGAGCCTTGATACCTAACCCTATATGTGGTAGCTTATATTCAAATGTGTTAAAAAATTAATCTAAAGGAGGTATAAGATAGACATATAATGATATAGATATAAATCAAAATTAAAAGAAGTTATGGAAGTTGAAGCGTAACAGACGAACAAGTAGTTTACATTAACATTAAATTTGTAAAAAAAGGTACTTACTGTACATCTCCAGGATATTTCTTCTCCTTTTAGTGTTTTGTCCACTCTATATCGGAAACTGTCACAAACAAGGCTTCTTTTTCCCTTATTAGTCTCGGTCAAAATAATATCCATTTTAACACGTACATGTATTATTAGTATTAAGATTTCAAGTGCCAAGGGACATTTCACTTAATAGATATATATATAAGAATTTTAGAACAAAGAAAATTTGCATAGCCAATGAATTATAGTAGAATTGATTGGTAAATAGAGATCAACTTAGGATTTCACTTACATAAACCAGCCAGAACCGGTCGAATTACTCTGGTGTGAAATAAAATAAAAAATATTTATAACTAAATCTTACTTTTTTTTCTTACTTTTAAAAAAAAAATCTTAATTCGTGTAAAATTATCAGGGAAAATTTCGCTCATATGTCCTGTCTGAAAACTCAGGTAAGGTTAATATCCCGGCGCTCAAATGTCCTATGAAGTCGGCGCTCAAATGACCCTATGTGCTTTTTTCTTTTTCGCTCAAATGTCCTATGCCCGTTTTTTTAGCCCCGACCCTAAATTTTTTATTGGATCTTCCAAAAAATAATTAAAAAATTTATCAACCAACCCTGTTTTTGACAAAGGCTTCTGATAGATGACATAATATTTTTTCTCTCTTGCTTAGAAAGCCAGAAAAACATTTTATTAATGTCAAAAGGTATCCCAAATAGGTTAAAATCCAAGAAATTTGCACAGCAGGTGCTTCAAAAACATTGCAAATGGCACACTTCACAGATCCGGACTTGGAAAAAACATGATAATTTTCAGGATTTCATTTACGATGTCAAAAAAAAAAAAAAAAAAAAAATCCCACCTACCAACCCTATTTTTCAAAATGATTTTACCGGAAACACATATCTTTTTTTTTAGGCCTAAGTTGAATTTGAAGTCCATGAAGTTGTTAATTGTAGAATGATAATTATACAGGAGCAACACAACAGGTGCCACATGTGGAGCAGGATCTGCTTACCCTTCCGGAGTACCCAAGATCACCCCTAATTTTTTGTGTGTCTTGTGTACTTTTATTTCTGTTTGTCTTTTTCTTTTTTAGCCATGGTGTTGTCAGTTTATTTTTGACCTATGAGTTGGAATGTCCGTCTGGTATCTTTCAGCCCTTTTTATAAGCAATATACATACCTGTTTCCTTCTCAGGGATTACAATAGTTATTGTAGTATTACCAGGTCCTGCCCCTGTGCATGCTAACATCTTCAGATAATAATATATGCCTTCAGAATACTGTAAACTCCATGATGTTATAGTACCTACAAAACATTCTTACTATTATTCAAATTGTCACATACAAATGGTTTTATATATAACAAACTTTAGGTTTCACTTAGTAAAAACAACCATATCACAAACAGTATGACAAAAACTTGTCACTTTTGGAGAGATATCTTATATTCAAAGATATTTTGTTACATTTTCCTTCTGGTTCCAATATCAGAGAGACCAAGAGGAATTTTACAATTATAAATAAACATGGATAGCAGCCAGATTGAATTCTGAGGAAACCCAAAGTGAAGGGAGGGGTAGAACAGAATATTACTCTTGAAGTTTGGGCATCAAAGATATATCCCACAGTCCTATGTTTTGACATTTCAATATGAACTTTCCATTCTACAATATAATTTTTTTCCTAACTTCATAGTAAAAAGTGCCATAGATTTAGCCATAAAATGTGTTACTATGGGAAATTGCATTGACTATATTTCCAGAAGTGCAACCTTAAATGAAATTCCAAAAGGGACAGGAAGTGTTTCAAAGGATGTAAACAAGCTCACTAAAAATTAAAGAAAACTAGGATATGAAAAGCTTTATAACATTTGACACAGAAATTTGTATTACATCATTTTAAGTTACAAGTATAATATCATTTCTAAGAAAACTGGTTATTTTTCATTGATTGTTGTTTTGTCATTGTCCAGTGTTATAATCCTTCCTATGTAACATTTACATTTTCTGACCCCAACACAAGAAACAATGAATGTGTTTTTTAATTTGATAGATGCTTTATGTGCTTATTTGTAAATGTTTGTTTGTTTTGAGATTGTAACATAGTAATGACTGCTGTAACCATATTTTGACTATTTTACTGATTATGTCTATTTTGTTTATGAATCGTTGTTTGAATGGATTTGGTGCGACTGTCATACAAGCGAGAGGTTTAGTGCTATAAAACAAGGTTCAATCTATCATTTCCTATATTTGAAAATGCCTGTACCAAGTCAGGAATATGACAGTTGTTGTCCATTCGTTTGATGTGTTTTTCATTTGATTTTGCCATTTGATTTGGGACTTTCCATATTGAATTTTCCTCATTCAGTATTTTTGTGATTTTACTTCTCTTTTTTTTATGTGTGTACCTATTTTACTGGACTAAGGAAACTTGCATGTGCGTGGACATTTAAGTTTGTGGTTTGCTCAAGTTTTAATACAAGCCTTTAGAAAAGAGGTCATTACTTGTACATTATATTTTGTGGATTGCTAAAGTCTTAATACAAGCCTTTAGAAAAGATGTCATTACTTGTACATTAATTTTTGTGGTTTGCTAAAGTCTTAATACAAGCCTTTAGAAAAGATGTCATTACTTGTACATTAATTTTTGTGGTTTGCTAAAGTCTTAATACAAGCCTTTAGAAAAGATGTCATTACTTGTACATTAATTTTTGTGGTTTGCTAAAGTCTTAACACAAGCCTTTAGAAAAGATGTCATTACTTGTACATTAATTTTTGTGGTTTGCTAAAGTCTTAATACAAGCCTTTAGAAAAGATGTCATTACTTGTACATTAATTTTTGTGGTTTGCTAAAGTCTTAATACAAGCCTTTAGAAAAGATGTCATTACTTGTACATTAATTTTTGTGGTTTGCTAAAGTCTTAATACAAGCCTTTAGAAAAGAAGTCATTACTTGTACATTAATTTTTGTGGTTTGCTAAAGTCTTAATACAAGCCTTTAGAACAGAGGTCATTACTTGTACATTAAATTTTGTGGTTTGCTAAAGTCTTAATACAAGCCTTTAGAAAAGAGGTCATTACTTGTAAATTAAATTTTGTGATTTACCTGTATTCAGGAAATCCACAAAAATTGGTATCTAACGACTAATATTTAATCTGCAGTATGAAGAAAAGAATAATAAAACCTACCATTGACTTTGATTGTATACCAGTCACCCTGAGGTTCCTCATCAGATCCAAGCTGATATTTGATGACGTATGTGGTGATTTGACCGTTTGGTATTACAGGAGGTTTCCATGTGACCACAATATTACCATTCTTCATCAAAGCAGACATATTAACTGGTGGCGAGGGAACTAAAATAAAAGTTGAAAATGTTAATAAAGTACATACACATTGTTGGAAAATATATAACTTATTTGTACAAGCTTTAGAAACAGTACGAAAACAAAACCCTAAATTGAATTATGGTTGTTCAAATCCAAGTAAAGATCAACAAAGGGGAAACATGAAAATGAACTGCTATGCCAAAAAACTATTCACTTTACCACTAACAGGAGACTTTATTTGTTGGCAGATTTCAGGATTCATCTGCATATCTGTGCACAGTAGATGTAGTAATTCCAGAATTTATTGAACCATAGTATATTTTGTCATAGCCAACACAGTGTTCATGGGAAGTTTACACAACTTTATTGAGAACACAGAGCAATCAAGATATTCTGAATGGAAACACAGCTTCGGTAAAATAAATGTATATAATATATGCAGTATTTAAAGTAGTATTTTTGAACAATAAGAACTAGTGTTGTTCCGATGATCGGAATAAGTCAGAAATCAGTTGGTTGGGGCTGGCGATGTCGATAATCGATTGGGATTTTGTTCAATCGATTGTCGTTAAAGTTTCGGGACTTTGAGCTTATAAACTTCCGGTCCGTTTACTGTTTGCATTTTATATGCGCAGTCAAACAATATTAACAAAAAATATCAGTCGATGACAGTAACAATGTCAAACATCCAAAAATGAAAGAAATAACCAATTTCCTTCTTTATGAACGTGACAAAAGCATTTGCAGATTGATGGAATGTTATCTAAGATTAATAACTTTGTATGAAATACTTTCTTTCAAAACCGGTACTTGTTACTTGAGAGCGTACGAATAGTTCTGATTTTAGACAAAATAATTTCGTTGCTTCATTAGAACGTGTTGCAAGTTGCCTTTTATTAATGTGTTATCCATTTGTAGCATCAAAAACGTCATATTCCTTTCCAAATTGCTTGCCAAACATCGTTTACTTTTGTAAATTTTCCGAAATTTGTCCGCCATTTATGAATATAACAATCACGAATCGGATACGGTTCAACTATGTAAAAATTTTGCATTCTTGCAATAATAAGTTCAGACGCACGAATGACACAATTGAAAGAAAATAATGATTACAAAAGTAATAAAAGCGTTCTACACGAATTAACAGACATTGGCTTAATACCAATGTTTACTGTTACATGTTATAATACAAATGCATTGTTTCATTTTTTTCTGTTAATTTTAAATTTGTAAAAGTTCTTCAAATGTTCATACAGCTATGTTATTGAAATTTTTTTCTGAGTTACACCATTGAAATTTAGAAATGTTAGTGTCACTGTTGGTAATTAATGTTGTAATTATGAGATAAAATATGTTCAATATGAATCTTGATTCTTATTGATTCATTGTTTTAACTGCTTAATAGATAATTATCAAAGGTACCAGGATCATAATTTAGTACGCCAGAATATGAAAGGGAACAAAAAAAGATCAAATATGAAAATATAAACTCTGCAATGATATGGAATAGTATACACATTTGACAAGTACAATGAGACTAAATGCATGATTTCCTTTAAGAAAAAAGAGCAAGGTATTATGATCCGATTATAACCGATTGTCGGTTAGTTGCTGTCAACCGATTGTAATAGATAATTGGTTGGTAATTTCAACCGATTATCCAACACTAATAAGAACCTACCATCTTCCTTGGTCCTTGTGAAGACGGGTTTACTGTATGGACTGGATTTACCATCTCTTGTGTGAGCTCTTACATCAAACTGGTAGGAGGTGAAAGGATGCAGTTTGTCAATGGTAACAGTAGTCCTGCAATCATACAATAAAATATTTAAAATTAACAAACCTTTGTGAGCACGATCACATACGCCACACTCCCATATTTACACTGGCCAAAAAAATCTAACTAGATTTTCTAAGTAAATAAACTCAACGTTCCTACTAAAGTGATATGTCAAATACATTATACCCTAGGCAAAAATAATTAACCACTAAAACCCAGTAAAATCCGGGTTTTGCTAGTATTTCCCACTGGGCTGGGCTATACTAATAAAACCCGGGTTTTTGCCAACCCTGAATACAGGGGGAAAAATCTAAATATTGAAAATTCAAGATAATCACTGGAGTCTTTCAAACTTTTTTTTATATCATATTGAAGGCATATCACTCAAAAGATTGCCTAGCCTACACATGCAGATTGTTACTTTTTTTATGGGGTTAAAGGCATATCACTCAATAGATAGCCTAGCCTACACATTGTTACTTTTTTTATGGGGTTAAAGGCATATCACTCAATAGAGCCTACACAAGAAGATCTTGTGTACTCTTTGTCAACCTTTAAAATATTGAAGGCATAACTCTCAATTGAGTATGATATCTCCCTTACAGAATTGGCTATACTTTAAGTCCTTTCTGAATTGATCCACTTTTCAACATTTGTATTACATTTTGGATATTATTATTCTTGGCTCAGCATTACTGAAGAGATTGCAGTGGCGGATCCAGAGGGGGGGTTCCGGGGGTGCGCACACCCCCTTTATTTTTGCCGATCAATGCATTTGTATCGGGACATATGTTTTGCACCCCCCCTTTCGAAAATTCCTGCATCCGCCCCTGGATTGCACATCTGGTGCATTAGACTTTGTACAGATTATGTAATTTTGTCTACACATGAAAATTATAAATTTGAAGACATATCCCTCAATGCAGGCCACAAATGAAGATTTTTGGCAATTTATTTAAGATTTAAGTCATAACTACCAACCTAGTGACAGTGATTCTCTTTTCATCTCTATCAGGATTGGTATGGTAGTACCGTACAGTATAAAAGGCCACATCAGAACCAGCATCAGGCTGTATCCAGGTCAAGGTCACTCTGGTTTCCATGGTTGTGTTGATCTTTACATCTATCGGTGGTTGTATGGTGGAGTAGCCGGTCTCGAACTCATCTACCACTGGGCCAGAGGTACCATGTTGGTTTTTGGCTACAAGTGTCACTACATAAAAAGTGTTGTTTTCTAAAAGGTAAAGCATATATAGGTTAATTCAAGCATGCATAAAGATAAACCAAGGTCATTGATAAAATCAAAACATGATGCATACAGATAAACCAAGGTCATTGATAAAACATGAAACCTGAACTTTACAGACATTTCAAGTTGGAAAAACACAATTTATTGCTTGATGTTCAATGTATTTTTCCCAATCTGCCTACCTACATGGAGAACCAGAGACCACCCACAGTCAGGTTCCTGTTGCTCAATCTTACCAAGATATTTTATATAAGTACCATGGGTATTTGGTTTTCTATGTTTAGTTTAGGATACTGTTTTGTCTTTCGATAATTTTTTGTCTTTTTCATTTTTTGCCATGGTGTTGTCTATTAAATTGTTTGTTTATAACTTGTGAGTTTCATCATTCATTTGCATCTTTTGCCTCTCATTTAAAAGCAGTAAATAGGGAAACGATAGTACTTTTAAAATTACAACTCTTTGACAGTAAAAGCATGCAAACATACGTGTATGTGTGCCTATAAATATTATATTAGTACTTATAATTATAAGTAGTTCAGACCTGCAGGTAAAGTCTTGTCAGGTCTGCTCAGGTCATAAAATATGATGAAAAGTTTAACTCGGATAATTTCTCGAGTATGAATATATGAACAATGAATGAGGCAAATATGAGAATGAGTATGAAATAAATGAATACATATCAAAAGATTATTAAATATTGTGAGTTTAAATTTCTTGCAAAAAATCAATGCAGTTATGTGCAACTCCTTTTATAAATTCATTCAGACCACAAGAAAACAATTACCACAAAAAAGGCTTGTAAAAGTTCATTTAGAAGGTGTTATGTTGGTAAATTTATCACAAGAAAATCATCCTTATCACTCCCTCCTCCCTGAAGTCTCCCTTTTGGGTCTTCATTTCTCACTACTGAGCCGATACACTTTTTTTGTCTCTGTAACTAGCTTAAAACGAGTACAAAAAACTTTTAGGAATTTTGTTTTAAATATTCATATTTCAACATAACATCTGCAACAATATCAACTATAATATCTGTTTATATTCTTTTGCTTTGCAGAAACATTTCTCATGAAGAATCTTAAAACATAAACTTGAGTAAAAGTTTGACCATAGAAAGTAAAACATGATCTTAGGTAACCAAAACGTACCCAAATCAGTGAGAATGTAATTCCTCCTGTAAGCAGGCAGATTGAACTCCTCTGGAGGCTCTGTACTACTGATTTTATTGAGGGACAACAGGTAACCAGTTGTAGGTAGCTCTTCACTACTATGTTGCCAGGTAACATTCACGGAGGTAGAATTTATCTGGTTT
The DNA here is from genome assembly GCF_036588685.1 of Mytilus trossulus. Classification (NCBI taxonomy): domain Eukaryota; kingdom Metazoa; phylum Mollusca; class Bivalvia; order Mytilida; family Mytilidae; genus Mytilus; species Mytilus trossulus. Next base: position 86,355,470 of record NC_086377.1, on the reverse strand, counting down.
ACTTGTATCGTCGGGACTGAAAAAGAGCAAATCATATTCAATCAACCAAATCCAAGATCCTGGACTAATGATTAAATTATGTACCAATGTTTCGTTACTATTCTTTAGGTATTCTTTTTTTTAGCAGATTTTGAAGCATTTTCTAGCTGTGTTAAAGACCCCTTGGTGGTCTTCAACTGTTTTTTGCTCTTTTGTCAGGTTTTTGGTGTTTAGACACATTTGGCCTTAATAAATAATAGGTATGTTTGCCCAAACGCTACTGCCCAGAAAAAAGCTGCCTACTCAAATTCTTTTATTGTCCTGATTTGAAGAAGTTTTTTTTTAATCAAAAAGGCATAAAGACTAAAAAACATCTGATACTTCAATTTCTTTTTTTGAAAAAAGAAAAGAAAATGCCTACCTACCTACCCACTGTCTCAACCTTTGGGTAGAATTTGGGCAAACCAAAATATTTTTAAGTGTGGCCTTTCCCATTTTAATTCTAAATTCTAAAGATAGACCATGAATGCCATTGTTCAGAGACATATGTGTTTCTCTTTCACATGCAGAATTAATTGAACAAAGACATCATGAAAACTGGTACACAAGACAATGAATGATTTAAGATGGAAATGAAGTTAGAGAACATTTGTAATGAAGTATAACTCTAGAACAGTAAAAGTGACACCAGCAAAACTCGAACTTGATCTGTATTCAGTTGTAATAAGCATTGTGTTGAAGGCCGAACTTTGACCTATAATGGTTTACTTTTTTTTTTTTTTTTCAAAATTGTTATTTGGATGGAGAGTTGTCTCATTGGCACTCACAACACATCTTCCTTTATCTATTGTGTAGAAGCTTCATAACATTTGGTTAAAACAACTAAAGTTGGAGAAATGAAACCAAATTTGGGAGGTACCAACGAATTTGATACATCCAAGAGGTAAAGAAAACTTACCTGGGTTATTGCCGGTTGAAGTACGGTAGTCAACCCACGGCCAGTCCTTGTTTTCAATACGACAGTAGCCAGCCTTAGTGGATGCCAAAACTCTCACACGATAGTCTGTGTCAGGATCTAAACCTAAAAAAATAAATAATAGACAGATGGTCATTTATTTATGCCCAATTATGTCAATTCACTTTAATGGAATTTCTAAATTTTGCAGGTCTTTCTCTTTTTTTCATTCAAATTTATTAAATATCTTTAGATTACAAATTCTGTCTTGTGTCAATTATCTGTTTTGACATTTTTATGACCTCAAGGCTTGAAATAGAATAAAGGCAACATTTCTGTTCACATTGAGGGAAATTTATCAATAAATCAATCTTCTAAACATGTAAAAAACTGTTTTAAACTTATTTAAACAACACAAAAGTGAATATAAAATAATAACAAAAATATGAATGCATTCAAGAACAATATACTTACCAAATTGCTGTGTCAGGGAAAAAACGTTTCAGTTTTAAATAAGCATAGCTGGCTAGCGATTATTTTGTATGAAATCAACCAAAAGGCCACTTGATGGCAATGGAGGTGACCAGACTTTTAAAGGTAGTACCCAACACCTTGACTTAAATTAATTTGGCTTGTTTAATTTTCATGAAATTTAGACAATATTTACTTTGACCCTTAGAGAAAATATAAAAAAATAAAAAAATTTGACCCTATCACTTTCTCAGGAAAAATTTCATTGAATAGATAGCAGTTTGACAAACACTCATTTTTACATTGAGAAACTAAATATTTCCTAAACAATACAATGTAATTAAAACATTTGGTTATCTCACTGTATTGTTTCCACCTTAACAGAAGATGTACAGGAAATAGATTGTGCTGGAGAAAATTATGGAGATATCTGGTATTGATTATTTTAGGAAAATTTGCATACAAGCTTCTTTTTAATTATAAAAAAGAAGATGTGGTATGATTGCCAATGAGACAACTATCCACAAAAGACCAAAATGACACAAACATTAACAACTATAGGTCACGGTACGGCCTTCAACAATGAGCAAAGCCCATACCGCATAGTTAGCTATAAAAGGCCCCGATAGTTAATTCAAATATGTAATTAAACATATACCTTCATGTGCTAAATATGAAGATAAACAGGGTAGAAATTTTCAGTTTACTTAAAACTTTCGGTTTCTTGGACTTTCGATTCTTTGGACAGACATACTTAACTTTTTTATTTCAGAAGATAAACAAATACAGAATTTTGTAAAACAATTTTGAATATCTGAGTTATAAAAGAATGCTTCTTAATTTGTGTAATAATTCTTTGAAAATAATTAATTTTTGTTAAAACATAATAATTCTACGAAAAATTATTTATTACATTATCAACATCATTACCTCCCCTATAACTGTATTAGTTGAAACTATTTATTTATAGTGGATTGAGAAACAAGTTATTGTAATTTATATTAATCCATCTCCACTTTACAGGTGCAACTGCTGCCTTGTAGGGGCATTAGTCAGCTCTTTTTTTAAATCTACAAGGGTTTCTTTAACGTGCAAGAGATATGGCTCTCTTTACACAAGTCAACTATTTCTTCTGATGGACTATCATCATTTCTCAAGACCATAGTTGCAAATGGTGTCAAGGGAGAGTCGAAAATTCAGTCCCTGAAATTTTCTCCCTAAAATTGGAATTAAACAAGGAACCTTTGTGTCTATAGTAGCCCGATGCACTAACCACCACACCACAGCTTTAACTGTATTGTATGCCCTTAAATGTGGCGTCTGTATTACCTTTTTAATATAAATATACATTTGTTGTGTATGAATTACCTGTGATAAGGAAAGACGTAGCTGTCCCTGATGTTCTTTCCTTCATGATGATTTTACTCTCCACTTTCATGTAATAGATCGAGTACTCGACAATGACTCCATTTCTAAATCTGAGTGGGAGGGGATCCCATTTGACTGTGATTGTATTAGGTGTTGTGCTCACCAGTCTTATCAATGGTGCTTTACAAGGAACTGAAAACATAGAAATATAAATAAGATCAATGGAAGCTCTCAGTTCACAATCAAAGTGGGAGGGGATCCCATTTTACTGTGATTGTATTAGGTGTTGTGCTCACCAGTCTTATCAATGGTGCTTTACAAGGAACTGAAAACATAGAAATATTAATAAGATCAATGGAGGCTCTCAGCTCAAAATCTTAAATTATTGTTTAAATTGACAATCAAAGTGTTTTTTAAGTACTGAATGGAAAGTAAAATAAAAGAATGCATTGTTTTAAGCATTGGTTGTAGTTGATTCAACTATAATTCTGGACAAAGGAAGATAACTCCAACTTTAACCAGATGCTTCGCAGGGCGTAGCTTTATACGACCGCAGAGGTTGAACCCTGAACGGTTGGGGCAAGCATGGACTCAACATTCAAGCTGGATTCAGCTCTAAATTTGGATTGTGATTAAATAGTTGACACAGCATAGGTTTCTGACACAGAATGAATGTGTTCTAATGAACTTAAATTTTTTGTTAGCAATTCACTATGCTGTTCAATATTAATCCTCTCAAAAAAATGTTTGAAGAAATTTTCTTTTTATTTATGAAATTTCAAATGAGAAAAATTGAACCCAATTTTGTAATCACATCCCCCTTTCCCTTATTCCAAAACTAATCTCAATTAAAATATTCTAATGGAGTTTGCAACAATAACTACTCATTTAAATACATCATAAAATAAACTGTAAATAAAATGTAAAAAAACTGCTTGTTATCACTGAATGGTAAAGATTATTTAAATTTATCAGTTGGTAGTAAAAAGTGAATATACATTGTATATTGTATATAACAAAGATTTAAGTTGATTCTGGACAAAGAAAGATAACTCCAATTAAAAAAAAATCTTGCATTAAGATATTTCTTGCTTACTTTTTTGGACAAAGAAAGATAACTCTAATTAAAAAAAAATTAGCTATTTCACAATATTGTGAAATAAGATATTTCTTGCCATTGCACAATACTGTGCAATTGAAAAGACTTGCTATTCCACAATACTTAATATAATAATATTAGATCCTGATTTGGACCAATTTAAAAACTGGGCCCATAATCAAAAATCTAAGTACATGTTTAGATTCAGCATATGAAAGAGGCCCAAGAATTTAATTTTTGTTAAAATCAAACTTAAGTTTAATTTTGGACTCTTTGGACCTTAATGTAGGCCATTTGAAAACGGGACCAAAAATGAAGAATCTACATACACAGTTAGATTTGCCATATCAAAGAACCCCATTTATTCAATTTTTTATGAAATCAAAAAAGTTTAAATTTTGGACCCCGATTTGGGCCAACTTGAAAACTGGGCCAATAATAAAAAATCTAAGTTCATTTTTAGATTCAGCATATCACAGAACCCCAAGGATTCAATTTTTGTTAAAATCAAACTAAGTTTAATTTTGGACCCTTTGGACCTTAATGTAGACCAATTGAAAACGGGACCAAAAGTTAAGAATCTACATACACAGTTAGATTTGGCATATCAAAGAACCCTATTTATTCAATTCTTGATGAAATCAAACAAAGTTTAATTTTGGACCCTTTGGGCCCCTTTTTCCTAAACTGTTGGGACCAAAACTCCCAAAATCAATACCAACTTTCCTTTTATGGTCATTAACCTTGTGTTTAAATTTCATAGATTTCTATTTAATTATACTAATGTTATGGTGTGAAAACCAAAAAAAATGCTTATTTGGGTCCCTTTTGGGCCCCTAATTCCTAAACTGTTGGGACCTAAACTCCCAAAATCAGTAACAATCTTCCTTTTGTGGTCATAAACATTATGTTTAAATTTCATTGATTTCTATTTACTTAAACTAAAGTTATTGTGCGAAAACCCAGAATAATGCTTATTTGGGCCCTTTTTTGGCCCCTAATTCCTAAACTGTTGAAACCAAAACTCCCAAAATCATTCCCAACCTTTCTTTTGTGGTCATCAACCTTGCGTCAAAATTTCATAGATTTCTATTAACTTAAACTAAAGTTATAGTGCGAAAACCAAGAAAATGCTTATTTGGGCCCTTTTTGGCCCCTTATTCCTAAAATGTTGGGACCAAAACTCCCAAAATCAATACCAACCTTCCTTTTGTGGTCATAAACCTTGTGTTAAAATTTCATAGATTTCTATTCACTTTTACTTAAGTTAGAGTGCGAAAACTAAAAGTATTCGGATGACGACGACGACGACGATGACGCCAACGTGATAGCAATATACGACGAAAATTTTTTCAAAATTTGCGGTCGTATAAAAAGTATGGATATTAGACGTTCACCTTGCACGTAAGTCATGTAATTCTCTTATATAACTATCATTTTGTCAATATCCTACAGAAACATAGCTCTAGGTGAGGACTCTTAAAGTTGATTGGAACTAGAAAGTATTACAAAAAAAAATTAATTCATGGATAGTTTCTACCATAATATTCTATGAAGTCTTTTTCAAAAGGCCTAAAATAAAATATAATTTGTTCCCCAATCCTGGCCAATCCTGCAAAAAAGGTTTGACTAAAAAAATTTGAAAAAAGAAAATTATTTCCCTACCTACCTACCTACCCACACCTAGCTTGGCAGGGTCAGGATTGGGGAAACAAACAATATATAAATTTAGGCCTACCCTGCTCTGAAAGGAGAGAGGGCTTTACCAGTTTATATCTGTTCCTCCCTACAATGGTATATAAATTAGAGTAAATGCTTACCATCTTCTAGTGTAGCCACTGTGACTGGATCTGACTGTTCCCCTGCCCCACACTTTGATGTATAGGCTAACACAAATACTGTATAATTAGTATAAGGTACCAGATCTGTGAACATCTTCATTGTATCTGTTGCCAACATCACTTGTGTTTCTACATTACCTGGAAAATAATAAATATGATACAGTATAGCTGACTTATATTAAACCTTAAAGTAGATTCGTGGTATACTGCCATCTTGGATTGCACAATCACAGTACTAAATCAATCTAGTTATTAGCCCAATAGACCACTTTTGAGTTCATCCGTCACCGGAAAAAACTCGTCAATTATACGCGCCTTTATAACCGTCATTTGTGCGTTTAGGGGCGTCGTCACTTCCCTTCCAATGTTGAGCAAGTGGTTGGAAAACTATAATTCTATATTGTACGAATTAGTCGGCAAATTGAATTCTCAAAATTGACAATCAACACTGCTGTCATTAGGGAATTGTCAGTGGTACCTACAGAGCAACCATTATGTCTAGTTTATCCTGCACAAAGACGATCACTAAGACGCTTGATGAACGTAAATAATGCAGGGATACAGGCGACCCCCTCTATCTGGTAAATGACGTCATAAAGGCGTCCATAATTTTTTGACGGTGACGGATGAACTCGAAAATGGTCTATTCAGCAAATTTGCAAACAGGTTTGCAATTTAATGGTTAGACTGTTCATTTATATAAATAAAACTTGCTAATTTATTGTATTATTCAAAATGTTTTAACAAATATCAAACTTTTGGATATCTAAAATCATTTTTTTCAAATGAGCCATTTAAGGCGAGATAACTCTTTTAGTACAAAATTTATACTGGGCTAATAAGGATTTTTTTAAATTTTTATTTGTGGCAAGAAAACAATTTCGGTGACACCATGTTTTCTTTTTATTTTCTTAAATGAAACCTATCTTCTGACAGTTTATTTCAAAATTCTATCTCATAGAATTTTTTGTATGCCATCTTATGTGTTTTTTCATGAACAAACTAACCAAATTAAGGCAATTTTCAATGTTTCATAGCTTGAAAAATAGCACGGTGACCCATACTTTTTATTATATTTTTCAAAAAAGCATAGTAAAATCTTCATTTCGGCAAATTATAAGAAAATTCTGTCTCAATTTTTTTTTACTTATGATCTACCTTGAATCAAATTTCAGAAATCCTTGTATTGTAGTTCCTGAGAAAAATGTGATGAAAATTTTCAACTTGGGTATCATGTTTAAAATCATACAAGTGTTCTGTAAACAGGAAGTTATCCAGTGATGAATCTGAAAACGCATTACACGGTAATTAGTTGACTTATATCAAGCCTGAAACTAAATTTCAGAAATCCATGAAGTGTAGTTCCTGAGAAAAATGTGACAAAAAAATTTCATGTGACTGAAGGAAGGATGGATGGATGAATGGATTGAAGGACAGACAGAGGTAAAACACTATACCCCCTTTCTTTCAAAGCGGGGTATAATTAAGTAACTTTATTTTCATTTTACCAATAGTCCTTTAGATTCTGAAAAGGCAAAGTTGACTTACTTCCAGTGTCTGCCACTTTCATTGTGACAGAGTACGCCAAAATGGGACATTTCTTGTTAGCAGGTCTATACCATGAGACTTTTATACTTCTACTGGACACTGCCTCAGCGCTGACATTTGGTTTTCCAGGGGCTGTGTCTGTAATTACAAATAATCAGTTATGTTGAGTCATTCACATGAATTTACTCAAATAAAAATTCCTATTTCAGATGAATATATTACTGTGGATTCATTCACTTTCATAGTTTTAGAAAATCTTCGCAGAAATCTAATATCCGGGTTTTGGTAAAGTCTGCATAAATTCCTTTACAAAATTTGTAATACATTTAACATCTTGTATCTAGGCCACACTTAAAAACATTTTGGTTTGCCCAAACCCTACCCAAAGGTTGAGACAGTGGGTAGGTAGGTAGGCATTTTCTCTTTTTTTTTTCTTCAAAAAATATTGAAAGGATTTTTTTTAACTTTTAAAGTCGTGTTCTACTGGAATCAATCAAGCATGGATTTTCTGCACTCTCACCGCAATTATTTCATTTGCATGTGCTGTTCAAACATCCTGTTTAAACATACAAAAGTTTTTCAATTGTATTTTTCAATTTGGTGATTTTGATTCATTTTAACACTCCCGAAGTGTTTTAGAATTATTTACAGGCATTTTCAACTGGTATTTTATGAGAGGGAATATCAGCCGTAGTTATACATTTCGTAATTTGTAAAATGTAGTATAATGTATACTAAATAAAAGAACATGAATATTTTATTGCATATAAATAATAAAATATTTGGAATGAGTTGGCTAAGGTACGAGTTTACATATATCCACAGCAACCTCCTTCAGAATATTCTGGAACTGGTTCATTCTACAATTGTAAAACTTCTTCAAGTGTAGAATTTAATGAAAGGAATGTAAAAAATACATATTACAAATAACAATATTACATTTTACAAATTAAGAAATTGCATGTTTCAAAATAAGATTATATAATTATGGCATTCAACCTACCGTCTTTTTCAATGAGAAGCCTGGCGAATGCTGATACAAAGTCAACACTGTTCTCAGCTATACACTGATAATACCCAGAATCCTCCACTACCGTCTGCTCTATCACCAGTTGTCTCCCTTCATCTTTTATCTGTAACAAATAAAATTGGAATAATAATTTGTATCCTTTTTATGAATTTGAAAATATATTATTGCAACTTTTATTGTATCATAATACGACATCACACAGTTTTGAGAGATTTGAACCATGTATTTTCATGTCAGTAGTAATGTTGGCTCTTTTCAAAACTAGCTCTAACCTTTTTTATTGGGAAAATATGCGTCATTTTTAGAAAATTGGGAAATTAAGAATAACCCATGAATTTGACTGAAAATCCAATTTGCAGACCCCCTTTCAAGAGTCAAACCCTTCTTTGAAATAAGACCTGCACAAAGTCATTTTAGGCATGGCAAATGTTTAAATGAGTGATTTTCAGTTTGTTTTTATGCACAATAAATACTTAGGTTGCACTGCTGTTTAGGAAAAAAATGATGTTTTGGGAATAATTTTAAACCATTTTTTTTTACAAGTCAGGATTTTTCTCCACGGTAAATAGCCTTAATCCTCTGGTAATTTAAGGCAAACTATATCACAGCATGTATTTAGAAGATGATTTTTTTACTCATATATATTAATCAGTGAGTTAACTACACAGAACAATAGCAATTGTATAGATCTATTCAACGGAACAAAAAAGCAAACAAAAGCTCAAACAGATTGACCAATCAGAGACGACAATAGAAAACTTTAATCAATAACTCTTACTTTATATCTGCCATGAGTGTTGCTGATTAACGTCCTCTGTCCATCCTTGTACCAGGTGATCTTAGGCTTAGGAGATCCTTCTGCATCACACGTAAATATAATAACACGTGACCGGGGAAACTTCTGGTTTTTAGGTTTCTCTATTATTACAGGTGGGGCTACAAAAAGATAATAAATAATTAGTTTCTGAAGTTAAATTTAAATTTATAAATTAGGGCTTATTAATGTAGGTAAATTTTAATAAATTATTTGTTGTTTCTGCAGGTAAATTTTAATGAATTAGTTGTTGTTTCTGCAGGTAAATTTACAATATTAAACTAGTTGTTGATTCTCCAATAATTTACAATAATAAGATATAAACTATTTAACATTTATTTTATATGTTAACAATAGCCTTACTTGTAACTACGAGGTTAGCCTTAGCAGTAATCAAAGGTCCATTTTGACTAGAAACTTCACATATATAACTGCCTGTGTCTTTCTCTTCCAATTCTAACAGTTTTAGATTTGTCCCCTGTAACACGGCTTTCGTGATGTTTTTACCATCTAAAAAATACAACAGAAATTAACAACAAATTCAAAGTTAACACACACCAGATATCATTTGGTCTCTGGTGAAAAGTTGTCTAAATGTCCATGATACCACATCTTCTTATTTTGTCTGATTTGTGTTTTATATTTTGGCTATCACCATAAATACATAAAATATATATATATATATATCTCTTTTAAAATTACTCCTTATACTGCTATATTGGTGTAGCCAATAGTCAAACCTGTGTTAATAGGTCAGTCAAGTTAAATCAGGTTAATTCATGTAGACAAGTGCAACCATGGAACCACCTTGCTTGTTTTTAGGTCGCTGTATAATTTTAAAACTCCAATACACTCAGCAATGTTATATAAGTTTTCTTGTTTCAATTATTCTACATTTGGTTTTATATACAACTTTCGCATTTTCGCAATAATAAAAACCTGGCATTAATATCTGAATTTACAGTATCAGAGAGTTTTGGTCAATTTCTTTTCTACATTCACATTTGTCAGAATTAGCTCCTTTCAAATAGGTTTCAATCCATTCTGTCCTTTCAAAAGTGATAACTTCATGTGTTAGGCATGAAAAATGCTCAATTTTTATGGAGGTGTCTATCAGACCAATTATTATTGCTATCTCATGCATTTAATGTGGGTTTTTTTTAATGTCGTTTTCATATTGCAATGTTATAACACTACTGTCTCAGGTTAGGATGAAGGTTGACGCCTGTTTAAATGTTTAAATCAGTTAACAGCCAGTTTTTCTTTTCTCATATATTTTCTTATAGTCATTTTGGGGCTCTTTGAGCTTGCGGTTCGATGGTAAGGCTCTGTGAAGGCTGAACTATGGCCTATAATTGTTTACTTTTACACATTGTGACTTGGGTGGAGAGTTGTCTCATTGGCACTCATACCACATCTTCTTTTCTATATTGTTTATGTAACTTTTTAATTACCTTCTCTTCTCCATTTAACAATAGGTCTGGGACTACCATCGACCAGACATTCTAGCACCACTGTTTGACCAGACTGAGCAACTGTATCTGATGGTCCAGCAACTATCTTAGCTGGTCTTGGTTTATTCCCTGTAATAAATATTAAAATTTATTCTATTCCCTGTAATAAATATTTTATTTATTCTATTCCCTGTAATAAAAATTAAATTTATTCTATTCCCTGTAATAAATATTAATTTATTCTATTCCCTGTAATAAATATTAAATTTATTTTATTCCCTGTAATAAATATTAAATTTATTCTATTTCCTGTAATAAATATAAAAGGAGTAGGGGCAAAATAAAATGTTTGATAACCATTTCAAATTGGCACATAATGTTCAGAAATGCATAGGGTCAAAAAATATAAATTAAAAACAGAAAGATTTTTATCTGATGACGTCACAATTACATCATAATATGTATTGTTTTCACAAAAACGATGGAAAATACAGAATTTATGCAGTTTTTTTATCAATATTTCCATTGAGGAAACATCCTGCGCAGCTGAGAAACAACAAAATAATTGAACAGAAGCTTTATTATAACTTTTGGCATAATCTCTACAAATATAAAGTTATTTCTTGGGTGCGCACATACTTTTTTCAATCTAAAATATACTTAAAATTTGATGAAAAAACAAGGAAAATCACGAAATTTAACAAAATATGCAAATTAGGTCATGATTCGTTGCCATGGTAACTTGTTTGATGTCAATTTTGTTTTGTTTTTCTTAGTACAAATGTACCTTATACCTTAGTCAAGTTTTCAGTAATTTAAAAATATGTATGATAACTTTTAAATTTGCAGTAATTTTTATGGCCAAATAAGGGCCTTATTGCCCCTACTCCTTTATTCTATTCCCTGTAATAAATATTAAAATTATTCCTTCAGTGTATGTTCACTTGTGGTAATAATGACATTACCTACATTAAAGTTTCAAACAATTTTATTCAGGGTTTCAAATTAATGCGGATAAGGTTTGGATCCTATCTTTTCTAGGAGGGGACTTTTCATTGTTTTAAATATTGAAAGTCAAGTTCCTACTATTCTTTATACTGATGCTTTATACAGACAGAACCCTTGATTTCTCATGCAGGAACTGTCGTTAGCATTTTCAATGGTTCTTGACCTTTTATTATTTCAAGCAAATAAGAACCCCCTGTTTTGTATATATTGTGTCAAAGGAGAATCTTCTGTTATACGAATACACAGACAAAATTAACGTCAAGAAAAAATATTTACAAACTGCACTTATTTACTGTATGTTGTACCTGATTTGACTGTGAGGTAGGCTTCAGAACTTCTTTTCCAAGTAATACTATTAACTGTATCGGGGAGATGATGTAGTCCCCCTGAGGTAGCATGACAACTGTATTGGCCCGCATCGTCTGCAGTCACATGTAAAATCTGCAGAATCCCTGAGTTTATAATGATATACCTGGGAAAAAAAATAAAACACAATAGTTTGTCTATCTTTTTGTGTTGGATTACAGTCATTTACCAATAAGTCTTCTCTGTAAAAGTATGATGCAAAGGTCATGATGCTTATTATACTACCACATTTTTGAGGAAATAAATATTTCTTTTTAGGAAACAAACTAGGTGCTGTAATGAGTCTGTGTGGCTGACTGGGTGCACTACGTTTGCACGCATTTGTGGATTAAAATGTTTTACGTTTGCGAGCAGCTTTTGATTACGTTTGCGCGCATTCATTTTACAGGTAAACTCAGGTAAAATATAATTTTGAATTAAATCATAATTAAATAATAACTTTTCATTGACGGAACTTTCAGTATACTTTGGATTCATTTTTATTCGTGGTATACCAATTTTCATGGTTTTCGTGGGTCACAGCGAACCATGAATTTAAGAAATCAACGAAGAATAATCCCGATAAATGTGTAAGAAGTCGGATGTTTATTTCCAGTTATGGTATGCAGTTTTAGTATAGTGTTGACTAGCGATAAACATTGTAACATAAAACGTGTTTTTTATTAAAAGATACAAGTGTTTTAATTAAATCAATAAAAAATATATCCAATATCAGTGATAATTTACTTTTTAAAATCGATTAAAACTGTTCATGGAAAATAACTGCAAGTTTTTAATTACCGTGTCATAGTTTGGTTAACTAGTGATTAAAAATCAATAGGATTAAGTACGGGATATTGCCTGTAGGTAATAATGTTTATGACAGGAATATTCATTTTCACACCTTTGACTTATATGACTGTTTATTATATCGTGATTAGGGAAATGAGCTTTCAATCATAAAGTTTTGATTGTCTCATAGAATCCCTACAAGCATTTATAAATTGTAAAACAAACAAATAATTAGTTGTCTTTGTCCATTATTGTAATAGAAGTTTTCAACCTAAAATGACCAAGCGAGGATTTTGACAATTCAAAACTTTTTCAATGAATTCCTTCTTTTTTGTTTGTTTTATTATTGATCAAACCAAGGAGGTTATATGAGCTTCTAAATCAAAAAGGAATACACGAATTACGCATCTGATTTTTTTTTCTTTTGTAATCAGCGATCCACGAATTTACGTATACCACGAAACGTCCTTTTTTCTCTATCCACAAAAAATTGATACCCACGAAAATAAATGAATCCACAGTACTGTACAAAATATTTTGAACAACTTTTCGCTTTTCATGTACTTATATTGGGACATTATATACCACTGGTATTAGCTCTCGTACCATCCAAAACAGAGGAAATTTACACTGTTTAGCTCAACATGATATCTTCGTAGTGTACATACAGAAACATTATGTTTAAACCAAGGATCGTACATGTTGACTTTAAAATCGCAATGCACAATGCATTTAAATCTGTGTTTCCAGATACTAGAAAAGACTGCTGCCGTTTTCATTTAAGCCTAAGTTGGTTGTGCAAAATTAAGAATCTAGGGATCAAATTTATTGTTTCATAGTGTGTTACGCTTTTTGATTAGTTTAGCCTTATATTTTATCGCGTGTTTTTCTATGTTGTGATGTTATACTATTGTTTCAGAAAAAGGGAGAAGGTTTGGTACCATTAAAACGTTTAATCCCTCTACAAATGTTTGCACCTGGCCTAAGTCAGGAATCTGATGTACAGTAGTTGTCGTTTGTTTATGTAATTTATACGTCTTTGTCTTTGTCCATTATCGTAATAGAAGTTTTCAATGAACACTTTTTTTTTGTAACTTGTTTTTTATATAGATTAGACTGTTGGTTTTCCCGTTTGAATGGTTTTACACTAAGTCTTGTAATTTTGGAACCATTTATAGCTTGTTGTTACTTTTATAAATTGTTATTTGGATGGGGAGTTGTCACATTGGCACTTATACCACATCTTCCTATATCTACTAAATCCGACTTCCACCTCCTCGTTGGTGAGCAGGAGACTTATACTAAAGAAAGAGGTACTTATATTTGTAAAAATAGAACAATTTAATGAATAAATAAGTATTATTATCTGTATTTTACCTGAGTTTACCTGTAAAAAAATGCGCGCAAATGTTATCAAAAGCTGTGCGCAAACATAATGATTTTTGCACGCATATGTTAATGCACCGGGCTGACTTTGGTCAACACTGGACACCCTCTAACAATGTTGATAAGAATTCATGACAAAAATCACTGTTCTGTTGATCTTGTATTGATCATCATTTTTTCTGCTTAGTTTCTCTCCATCTTCTTCAGTTTTTGTGGGTAAAAAAATCCTCATTTCAAGGCAATCACTCCTACTAACTATATCGGCAAACTTTGACTTGTTAGTAGATCTTGCCTTGCTGATCATTTTTGTGATTTAAAGCATCTATAATAATTTTCAAAATTATTTTGTAAATGACGAGCAATGGCAAGATGACTGCAAGTGAAAGGAGTATATACAATGAATAATTTACCTGCAAGTCAAAGGAGTATATACAATGAATAATTTACCTGCAAGTGAAAGGAGTATATACAATGAATTATTTACCTGATCACTGCAAGTGAAAGGAGTATATACAATGAATTATTTACCTGTCATTTGTTGCTAACTGGACTTCATCTTTGATCCATGTGTACAGAGGAGGGGGCACTGCTTTGATCTTACACTCGAACCGTGCCACGCCCCCTTTATCAACACTTTTATCTACAGGTTCAGAGCTATACTCTTTAGCTATGCCTAAAAATATAATAACAAATATTTATTTCTCTACAGGGTTTCCGAACTTTTGCTGTGCTGAAGACCATACTTTGACATATATTTATAATGGTTTACTTTTACAAATTGTGACTTGGATGGAGAGCTGTCACATTGGCACTCATACCACATCTTCTTGTATCTACTAAAAAGTATCTTTCTTTTCTTTATAACCATATTGCATATCATGTCTTCTTATAATTAGAAGGTCTTTCCAAGCTATCTAAGGAAAAGTTGAAATAGAATTGCAACTGTCATGTACTTGTAATTGAGGAATTAAGCAAGCTATAAAACCAGGTTAATTCACCAGGCCATAAAAAAGAATGTTTGTTTGCCAAAACGCTACCTACCCAGAAAAAAACTGCCTACTCAAATTCTTTTATTGTCCTGATTTGAAGAAGTTTTTTTTTAATCAGATAGACATGAAGACTTATAAACACCTGATACTTCAATTTCTCTTTTTGAAAAAAAAAAAAAAAAAACGCGTACCTACCTACCCACTGTCTCAACCTTTGGGTAGGCAAACCAAAATATTTTTAATTGTGGCCCCATTTTCTACATAAAAAAATGCCTGAGCCAGGTCAAGAGTATGACAGTTGTTTCCATTCCTTTGAAGTATGTGAGCTTTGCTATTGCCATTTGATAAGCAACTTTCTGTTTCAAATTTTCCTTGGAATTCAATATTTTTGTAATTTTCATTTCCCTTATAGACGTTTTACACTAGCAGCAAAAAATCAATGTTATATAAAAATAGATATTTTTTTCTCTAATAATACTGGTAAAACAATCGAAGAGAGTTAAATCCTCATTATAATGCTGCACCTTGTATTTTTATAAACACCCACAAGGTCACATGTCAATCAGCAATCTTTGAAGGTCATGTTGACATCAAGAAAATAGGCTTGTGGCACAAAATGTGTCCAATCATTGAATTATTATATATTTACATGCAAGTATAAAAAAAACAAAATTCCTTAATAATTACAACTTGTATAATATTGCCTTTCATGTAGAGTTTTTCACAATGTTTAATATTAATATTTATTAATATATTATTATAATTCATGAAAATAAAAATGTCAAATTATGCATTTTGACATATTTCTTTATTCAATTATTTTTTTTACAGCTGTTTTAAATTAGAATTTACAGATGCTATGTACTTTACAAAATCCTCAGTTACACATTCCTAATATTTATATTGACAAATTCTTAATAAAATTGCTAGCAAAAAAAAAAATTTTTACAGTTTTTTTTTCTCCTAAAAAGGCCTCAGAACTACTTAATTATTTATCCCTACAAGACTTGAATACTTTTTGTGGCTAAAGAAAAGATGTTGGTATATTAACCTCTTTATTAACTTATGAACATGTTTTGTTATTGGAGCAAGCACATATTCCCTTCCAGTACCTCAACACCTTGGCACTATTTCAGCCATAAGCTGACCCACAAATAAAAAAAAATAGTCCCTTCTCTATGCCCTGGAATATTGTACAATCTATATCAGTATTATCCTAATTATGATGTTTATCATTACAGAAACACAAATAAAATACACTTCTTTCTATTTAAGTTGCAAAAAATGTTCTATTTACAAATGTATTCTTCTTCACGTAAATGACCTGATGTGACCTTTCCTGAATGGGTCACACATCAGGGAATTATGGGGCTACATAGAGGGGTACTATTTACTCTTTGTTTACAAATATTTGATTTAAGATTATAAAGGGTTTTAAAATTGAAAATGTAAAAACATAGCTTAAAAGGAATTAAACTTTATGTTTGCCCTTCTAATCCGTTTAAGAATGTTCCGATAGAAAAAATGTGTTAATTTATAGGATTTTGACTTGTGAGATTTGGTATTGATTTTTCCTGGGCTATAAAAATTCCAATTCAATGTAAATTTAAAATAAAATTCAGCTGTAAATAAAGAAAGAAACATCAATTAAAGGGTTCATTCAACAATTTCATGCATTTTAGATTTTAACCTCAACAAATTATATAAACACTACAAATAATAAGGATTGTCAGTTTAAAGATTTATTTCAACATGTTCAGTGGAGATTAAATATTTTTTAACAAAATTATGTTTTGCAAAAAAATTATAAAAGGGTGATTTGCAAATCAGTTAGGATGTTTGAGTCAATTTGGTCATTAGAATTAAATCCAAACTCGCCCAATTTGAATTCATAACTGCCCTGTTTTTTATTAACTAATTTATAATTTGGGATCATGTTTTGTAAATGAAATAACAAAATAACTTATGAGATAAGATAATATTTTTTTATGTTTAAGGGTCAGTTGCTGACATGAATTGTCATTGATATGGTTATATTTATAAATTTACTATTTACAAATTTTTGATTTTTTTGAAATACTAAGGCTTTTCTTCCTCAGGCATAGATTACCTTAGCTGTATTTGGCAAAACTTTTAGGAATTTTGATCCTCAATTCTCTTCAACTTCGTACTTTATTTTGCCTTTTTAACTTTTTTGGATTCGAGCGTCACTGACAATTCTTTTGTAAACGAAAAGAGCGTCTGGCGTATACTAAATTTAGTCCTGCCCAGGTATCTATGATGAGTTTATTGGACAACCAGAAAAAAACTTTTTATTTGGTTTTGCCTATCAGCATGCATAATTGTCAGTTTTCAAAGAGTAATTGTCAGTCTTCAAAGAGTAATTGTCAGTTTTCAAAGAGTAATGGTCCTGCAGTTTTGACCACCAACAATTTTGCAAGGTGACTTAGGTCTAGGACCAACATAATTTTGGTATTTTTAAATAGAGATAATAGCAAGGACCAGCAGCTTTTCTTCAAGGACCAGCAACTTTTCTTCAAGGACCAGCAGGAATCAAATTATTTTGTGAATCAGTGATTTTTTCTTGAATACCTTTTTTTGAGTTTCTTGGTTGAGTTGAGGGAAATTTTTAAAGACCTTGACTTAACCCCCATGAAAAGTATGAATATATAATATATTTATGCATCCTTCACATGATCAAATGCTGAATTAAACCGAAAATTTTCTAATTGGTCAAAAATAATAATCTATTTTTAAACAGAGACCATAAATGAACATGCCGAAAATGTTGCATATTTTCATTACACTTTAGAATTTTAGGGA
The DNA here is from genome assembly GCF_036588685.1 of Mytilus trossulus. NCBI lineage: Eukaryota > Metazoa > Mollusca > Bivalvia > Mytilida > Mytilidae > Mytilus > Mytilus trossulus. The sequence goes on along the minus strand of NC_086377.1, from coordinate 86,337,568 downwards.
GAATTAACATGTCTGGCACTGGAGAGGGAGACTTCATGGTGAATTGAAGGATCCCATTTATACAATTATGCATTTTATGAATTATTTACTAAACATCTCGACCTTTTTCGATGTTTTTGTTCCTTCTTTTGGTTGACAACTTCTAAGGTGATATTTTCTTTTCTTCAGGTCTCATGAATGAATTCAAAATAATGTAAAAAGGAAAATTACAAAAATACTGAACCCCCCAGAACATTCGGAATTTCCAATTGGACAGTCTGTAATCAAATGGCAAAATGAAAGCACAACTACATCAAATGAATGGAAAACAAAGTTCTGTGCAGAAACATGATGTACAGCATGTTCAGTGGTTGTCGATTGTTGCTGTGGTTCATAAGTGTTTCTCTTGTTTAATATAGATAAGACTGTTGCCATATTCTATTCTGACCTAAACATTATAGATGTACTTACTTGCTACTTCAAGAGTGACCCGTCTAGCTATAATGCTGCCTATTTTATTCTGTACTAAACACTCATACATCCCCTCGTCCGATATATTCTTCTTCTTTTTATGCCATACACGTTTAAAGTACAGGGACCCATTCTGTACTTTCTGTATACGATTGTCAAAGTCTATTAATACACCATCCTTCCTCCACGTTATATTAGGAACACCATACTCGGAGGACTTCACCTCCACAGAACAGTTTAACAAAAGTTTGCCGTTCTTCTGTGCCACAACATGGTGGCCGTCCTGACTGTTGACCACTAATCCTGATAACAGTGGTTCATTGTTCCCATTGTTCCCTGTGATACAAACAAAAATAATCATGGTTAAAATTTGCATTATTAAATATAAAAGTTCAAATCATTATTTACATCCAGTTGATGTTATCACCAAATTAATGTAATTAAGTATCAAGTGGAAGAAATAGTCTCTTATATTATTTCCTTTGCAACAAATATAACAGCAAAGATCTTGAAATATTTTTCCTCCCATGGTCCATGAGAGAAATACATGGCTAACACTATCATTTCTATTGCAAAATACTGAAATTTTGCCAGTTCTATGCAAATTTTGGTGGTCAAAACCTTAGGGGCACCACTTTCTTAGAATAACAGTATTTGTTCCTTACAGAATAAAGGCCTTGCCTTAGGTAAAGAATATTTGTTCCAACCGGAACATATATTATGACATTGTTCATAACTATGTTTCCGGTGAAATGGTTAGATGAACAAATATATATGGACAGTGTGAATACAAGTTTAAAGATAAACTACATCTGCACTGAATACTTATATCAAGATAAATAGTCTGCACTGTTAGCCACTAATCCAATGCAATCTGTTCTCCAGGGCCTTAGAGTACCATTGTACCCTGTTAGCCACTAATCCAATGCAATATGTTCTCCCCAGGGCCTTAGAGTACCATTGTACCCTGTTAGCCACTAATCCAATGCAATATGTTCTCCCCAGGGCCTTAGAGTACCATTGTACCCTGTTAGCCACTAATCCAATGCAATCTGTTCTCCCCAGGGCCTTAGAGTACCATTGTACCCTGTTAGCCACTAATCCAATGCAATATGTTCTCCCCAGGGCCTTAGAGTACCATTGTACCCTGTTAGCCACTAATCCAATGCAATATGTTCTCCCCAGGGCCTTAGAGTACCATTGTACCCTGTTAGCCACTAATCCAATGCAATATGTTCTCCCCAGGGCCTTAGAGTACCATTGTACCCTGTTAGCCACTAATCCAATGCAATCTGTTCTCCCCAGGGCCTTAGAGTACCATTGTACCCTGGTGTATATGTATATATATTCTATCTTGGATGATTTAATAATAGAATGTTTAGGGGCCATATGCATGGTGGCATATTTTTAGGAAAACCAATGTATATATATTCTATCTTGGATGATTTAATAATAGAATGTTTAGGGGCCATATGCATGGTGGCATATTTTTAGGAAAACCAATGTATATATATTCTATCTTGGATGATTTAATAATAGAATGTTTAGATGCCATATGCATGGTGGCATATTTTTAGGAAAACCAATGTATATATATTCTATCTTGGATGATTTAATAATAGAATGTTTAGGGGCCATATGCATGGTGGCATATTTTTAGGAAAACCAATGTATATATATTCTATCTTGGATGATTTAATAATAGAATGTTTAGATGCCATATGCATGGTGGCATATTTTTAGGAAAACCAATGTATATATATTCTATCTTGGATGATTTAATAATAGAATGTTTAGGGGCCATATGCATGGTGGCATATTTTTAGGAAAACCAATGTATATATATTCTATCTTGGATGATTTAATAATAGAATGTTTAGGGGCCATATGCATGGTGGCATATTTTTAGGAAAACCAGTGCTATGTTAATATTTTTTACATTTATGGTGCTATTTTCTAAATTTTTCGGAGAATGCATGTTATTTGCAATACAGAGTGTAACTTGCCTAATCCAACAGCCGAGTATTACAACATTCTGATTTAACCAACACATTTTCAGGGTCCCAAAATAGGCTATGCTTGCAGAAAAAAACCTGAGTCTTGCAACACACTGCTTAATCTGACATTTTTTTCTGGTCCCCCAGTGTGTCCGTACACTGTATTTATGTATGTACTGGCAAATGCCTCAGATATATGAAGAACCCCTCGAAAGCTGGAAGGGTACAGTGGCATCCATGTACACTCACTAACGGGATTAATGGAGATGTGTCCCTAATGTATATTTATACGACAATTATTTTTACAAGGACACTCAATCCCCACCCAACACAAAGGGAGTGCTAGGACACCGGGAAGTCTGTTATTGTGGTGGAGCAAGCCGAAATACTCTGAGAGAGCCACGGGGCCACTCGGGGGAAACAGACAAACCAGATATATCAGAAGATTGATCTCCAGGTCAAAGAAGGGGACAACTTTGACCAACCGAGGCCCCAAATGTATCCATTCTAGTTTGAACTCCAGTCGGGGTACAAGAGATGTGTGTGAGAGGATAAAAATTAGCCTTCTAATGTACTGATATGTTTAGCACCCCGAGTGAGAATCGAACTCAGGACCTTCAGCACTGTAGCCATCGGTCTTACCAGTAGACCACGAACTTACACTGTATATAAAGATGCATGCATTTTTGTATGTGATGTATGATAGAAAAAGACATTATCTGACTTTAGTGCAGTAATGGAAACAGGACTCCTACAATTTTTAGTGTTGCATCACATTTTGTGCATAAAGTTCAATAAGTATTTTCACAAACTGTGACACTAAAAATATGATTATATCATGCACATCTGCTTATAACAATGAAAAAACAATTCATTTTTAAATTAAAATTAAAATCACTCCGAAAATGTGCAGATTATACTCATTGTAACCATGGATTTAAAAGAGATAAAAAATCTCCTCATAACAGCCAAACTGCAATGTACATGTACATCAAACTGTTTTGGACCTCCCACTTGCCAGCACTAAAAACAGCTGGAGGAGAACACTGTGACTTAACCATCATCATTGTGTGCTTAATTTCATATGCTCAAATAGTGTACACAATAATGAGATAGGATAACTTTTATATACAATTGAGCCTTAAGGGTAGGATAACTATTTAATTACAGCAAAAATCAAATCAAACAGAAATAACACAGCACAAATGTACCAAAATTTTGAAAAATAACTAAGTAACACAAACAATGTCCAAAATATGTGAAATATAACTAGAGATCTACATGTATAATACCAAACATTGACAACTTTTGGCATTTTAAATAATGTACAAAATACAATTCCTACTTTAAATGTTGCATATATTCTAAAATACACAAAAAATCTTATCACCAGTAACTACATGAGTTATCTTTCCTGATTGTGAACACTGTACTCATTGTCCTTATATTCTTCATCACTGAGATGCTTCTGCCCAACGGTCAAGAGGTCATTATTCAAACTGAGGCTAAGGTGAATGACCAAAGCTGTTTCTCAATGGTCATCCAATGAGCAAAGGTCAATTTCAGGTTAAAATCAATTTTGAACACTGAATACAAGTAATAAATTGCATAACTTGTCCCTTTCACTAACCTTTTAACCCTATTATAGAGTTCTATTTATAGAGCTCATTGATTATTGAATGGAAATACAGAAAGAAAATTTTTAAATGTTTTAATCTTTCCTTTTAAATGACATTTTCACAGATAGAATGAATAATGTTTCAAAACTTGCTAACAAGATTATCCTTTAGTTTTTTGGTGGGATTCCCGTTGTTCAGTATTTTGTATTCTATGTTTTGTTGTCTCTTGGTCTTTTTCTTTGTTTTGTCAATTGTTTTCTCTTTGTTTTCAACTTAGGAGTTGAAAGAGTGTCTACATATATGTCAATGAAGTTATTATTAAGTACATTATCTTCCTACATATATTATATTATCATCTATTAATAAACTACACTGCTATTGAACTAAATATGATGAAAACTGCCTATGCAATATAAGGTGTAAACTCGGCCAATACAGAATAACTCAGCCAATATGGATTTTTTTTCTGTATTGGCAGAGTTGACACAAATACAGGATTTCGGAACAATTCTGGTTTTGATTATGATATCGAAAGTCACAATAAACACAAACTGAAAGTAAACATTTGTTTGGAAGACGCAGTTTTCATTTAGTCATCATAAACATGCTGTAAAGATCAGTATGGTATATATTTCAGGCTAAAGACGGTCACATACATTTAAGAGGCATTTTGAAAGCAAATGATGGAATTATTTCAGGTTTTGGGAACCAGTAGATTATCACAAAGTTCATTTCTTGACAACCTCGGACTGTTTACTTTTGCTTTTTTTTTGGTAAACTGTCATTTATTTTTAAACCCGAACCAGTAATATGCATTCTGTAATTATGCAAATCTTCGTTCTTTGGTAATTTGGCTTATGGACATGATGGAAAGTTGTATCATTTTCAACTCCTACCCTCTTTTTTTTTAATACCTGTACCATTTTGAAATTAACCCAGTTAAACAGAACACTTTCCTTTAAAAGAGTTATCCCCCAAAACACTGGGTTTCTTGTGATCATTACTTAATGTACAAGGCAACCGTTAACGTTATAACCTTAAAATTATAATCTCTTTTTTTTGTAAAATCATTGATTATGATTGCTTATCTGCTTTTTTCAATTGATAGTACTTGCAAGTCTTTTGCTAAAACAAAAGAACTTGCATGTCCACTCCTATGGGTGGGCAGAGTGGACAAGCTAGAAATTTTACCCACCTGGTGCCCACTCCACCTGTGGACGGGTGGACAAAGCAAAATCCACCTGAGCTGTAGATATAATTTTTACATATTGAATGATGAAAACAATTTAACAAGCCTGGGCTGCTGGGCCTGAGGTCAAAATGGGCCAGGAAAAATGGTCTTTTCTTACGACAATTTGCTAAGAGAGTTTTAGTGTTGTGTTGTCAGAAGATTAAGTTCTTCTTTTTTATATTGATCACTTTGATGAAAAGTTTAAAAACAATAACGATAGAAATATAAAATCATAAATGGCAATCATGATTCATGTACAAAAATCTACATGTTGAACAATCCAACATGTAGTACATGTATCCTTATCCTATTAAAAAAAAATTCTAATGAACTTTTCACACTTGAACTCCCATCTGTTACACTTATAGTGGTGTTTTCCAACTACAATGAATCAGTAAAAGCTGTGTTAAAAACCCCAAAATCTCTCCAGGGTCCCTTTGAAAAAAACAAACCGACATGTTCATGCAAGAACATGTATGCGTCTGTGAGGTAAAATAAACAAATTATCAACAATACTGTGCTGCAAATTTATCAAATTGCAATTAGTCTCAAAACAAAATCCAGAAACCATACTAACATTTCAGCAGCCAACCATTCTGACAATTCTGTACATCAAGTGAAACTAGATAACTTATTTTGAAATAATATTTATACATGTAACAGGCTATTATGTGAACTGAAAAAAAAAAAATTCAAGTTCAAATAATAGCGTGTTACATGTAGAACAGTCAAAGTGTTTGACAGCAGTAATCACTGGCCAGATTAAAAGATTGAAAATGCAATACAGTACATGTACCACCATATCTTTTTATTGTTATAGCAAACATTAGGAATTTCTAAAGAATAAATGTGTCAATATACATGTACACTGTACAGTCAATTGTAAAATGTAAGAGCATATTTGGTGCCTAAAACATGTACAAATTTACATAGATTTTAAAGGTACTTTATGCACATTCATTTGTTCTTTCCACCATACATTATGTAGTGTGTATCCTAGTCATTTTTTATTTAGGTTTTTGGTGGCAGATGTAATGCGTTTCCTCATCAGATTTATCTAGGATTCTGCCACCAAAAACCTAAATAAAAATTTATGAATCCAATTGGTGGCAGGACACAGTGCAGGTGTTGTACATGTTGCCATGATAACATCATGTATCAGAAGCAACAGTAGTGGCGGATCCAGCCATTTATTTTTTTTTAAAAGGGGGGGTTTTCAACCCCGAGTAAAGGGGGGTTCAAACTATTTGATCCTATTCAAATGCATTGATAGACCAAAAAAAGGGTGGGTTTCAACCCCAGAAACACCCACCCCCCTTGGATCCCCCACTGAACGGCTCAAATCTATCATTGTTGGGCTAATTCTGACAAGTGAATTGGCATATACACTTCAAAATGTTGGGAGTCACAGAAAAGCAAGATCAATGATTGATTGATTGATGGTTGCTTACCATCCAGTGGCAAATATTTCATGCATATTCAGGACAAGAAAAATTAACAATGCATACAATAGGTACATTTAGGTCCTGAAACAGAGTATGCAGGTCAGGAAAATTAAGACTGCCACTGGAAATTGAGGGAAAATTAGAGCAAGATGAATGAGTAGTCCCTTACAGATGTCAAAGAAATTCTATTGGTTTCCATAGTTATCATGGTCATAGCTACAATACTGTCTTCTTTTCCTTAAGGTTAATTATCTGTGTGGATCCAGCTAACAAAACTAGTTTAAATCCCCCGACCCTAGAACTTTTTTTCTATTTTGATAAATTTACAAAAAATAAAATCTTGAGGACTGTGAATTCAAATAATTAAATTCATACATTTCTGTCATGATCTGAATTTCCATCAGAAGTATCTAATATGGCTAAATTGCAACAATTCATAACAGAATGCAAAAAATTCAACTAAAAACATACATGTAACACCAACATGACTGTTTATTTTATTACCAAACACATGTAATAATTAGCACTTCAAATTCCAGTAGAATCAATTTCAGTAAACAAACGTTTTTTCCAAAATAAAAATCTAAAACAACAAAACATTGGAGCCTACCAACCCTACAGGGTATATAGTTAGCAGCGATCCACAAGCCAATGGCCCCTAAAATTTGGTGTGGGCTGCTTAAATTTCTGCTTTTCTTGTATAGGGCTACACATGTACAAAATGTGGGCTACATAATTTTAGCTGTGGGCTACCATTGCCAAAATCTTAAGTTCTATTCCTGCCCTATCTTTTAAAAGTAGGACAGTAAAATGTAACTATATCTTTATGTGGCCTCATTTGTTACATTACATGACAAAATTTGTCATTAGCAGCATATCCAATTGGTCCTGTGTTAATTTCAAAAAAGGCACATGTGGAGCAGGATACCCCTACCCTCCTAGGGCACCTGATGAGATCCCTTTAGGTGACAGGTTAACTTAGTCTTATTCAGTTTTAACTTACATGTAAGCTTTTAATGTTTTCTGGACTTTTAGTTTGTCTTTTGGAGTTGTCAGTTCAGGGGCGGATCCAGCCATTTTAAAAGGGGAGTTCCTGACCCAGGATAAATTGTTTTTTCATTATTTTGTACATTTATAAATTTGGCTGTTTAAATAGTTTTCTAAAATCAATTGTTTAACATCTTATAATTTCAGAGCCTTTTATATCTGACTATGCAGTATGGGCTTTGCTCATTGTTGAAGGCTGTACATTGACCTGTAATTGTTAATTTCTGTGTCATTTGGTCTCCATTGGAGAGTTGTCTCATTGGCATTCATACCACATCTTCTTTTTTATAGTGTATTTATACATTTAGATGAATTAAAACAAAAGGTGGTGAGAAGTACATTCTGTTTTAATAGGTGAATAATCTTCAATTAATTATAATAAAATGCTTTTTCCTAAGAATAAATGTTTTTAAATACAATTTACATGTAACATTATATTGTTTACAAATATTTAGTGCACATGTAAACAATACTTTAGCATGAAATTTAATACAACTTATACAATATACATATGCAAATAAGACTATTAAGTTGCATTTAATTTCATAATAAAATATATTGTTAATATTTATTTTATTTACTGATAACGTTTGTCAACAGATTATTTTTATCAATCGATGCAATAAAAAAAAAGCACTTTGAAAACCAATACTTGGCTGAAATTCAACAAATCTTTTTTTGTTCATATGCAGATTTTAAAAAAAACAATGATAATTCTTCTCATTAACTTAATTCTGAAAAAAGGACCTCAAAATGGCTTCTTTTATACCAAGGTCACCAAGGCCATCTCTGATGACCTATATAACTGTAATGAATTAATGTGTGGATAACCAATCATCTTCCAGAACATCACAAAAAACAAAAATCTTTTATTTTATTTACACACAAAAAATCCTATATTTGTAGTAAATTAATCATGTAAACAATTATCCATGTACAATTCAATTTTTGTAATCTTTTTTTAATTCTTATATGAAATACACATGTTTTTTTGTAAATTCGTAAATTTTTATTTATGTCAATATAAACAGTTCAATTTTAACATAATCTTGATAAAAATGTTAATCATCACATACTAATCTTGTTTTGTTTTCAACCATTTGTTTATACAGCTCTTTCGTCATATCTTTAATATTTATTCATCTTGACCCCATTTTCGCCTCTCGACACCAAGATCAGGCACAAATTCCATTCAGTGGTAAAAAAAAATCGCGAGAAAAAATCAAAACATGACCCAACTAAATTGGCATAAATTATTACAATCCATTCCGAGTCATGTTTCGTGTCCCAGAATAATATTAGGAATAAGACTGGGACATATATTGATGTCTTTGGTGTGGTCAAACTCGGACAAGCCAAAAGGTGAACAGAGAGGGCACAAATAAACTGCGGCCATGTTGATTTTGTTGGAGCGGGGTGACCGATATCAAAAATTCATGTAAACATTATATTCATTATTTAAATAAGTAAATTCTTACCATTTGCAGGTGTAATCCAAAAAACTACATATAGAATACCAACAATATACAAACAGTGGGTCGCCATAAATGAGAAACCATGAGGATTTATAAAGCGTTTACATTGTTGTTGTGAAAAAGCTGCGAGCTGTGCATGAATACACGCACTGAACCGTGTCACAACCCGTAATCTTTTAGCCTTGCGCTGTTCATTGAGATTACCGGAAAGTACCGCCGGATTATCATGAGAAAGATGTAAATTAGATAAAGATAGCTATATGAAACAATTTATACTACTTTTTTGTAACGATTTATTTCATAAACAGTCATAATAACATTGAATCATAGTCTTTAAGCATGCGCAAAATATTGTAAACATAAAATAAGCAATACACAAATATTTGGGTGTGTCTGGGTAATGGAACAGCGCGGTGATATCGGGTCAAGCTACTGTACTGTTGAAGTGACCATGTAATTGAACGATTTTCACTTAATTTTCTAATTAATTCTTGAAACCATCGAAATCATCCAGGAATATTATTCGTGAATAAAATACAAATCAATGCACTGGATTTAAAATTACAAATGTGCTTTGTAAGTCCATTCATAAAATTCTTTATCGGACTGTTTTTACAACTATTTCTAACAGGTATACATACCGTTAGTACCCACTAGAGCCAGAACTGTACAGTATATGTTTTATTTGTATTAAACAGAATGTTAACTTATATTTATCTGGTATAAGTCAATTTAAGGAGCTAGCTATTTATAGTGACTTACAAAACCGATATTTTTTTCTCGAATGAACTTTTAAAACACTGATTGAATTTCTTAATTTCACATAATAGTAAAGATAGGAGTCTGAATACTGGGTTCAACGGTAAAAATCTTTTGATTCTAGTCATTCTGTTTGCGGAGAAAAGATCAAGGAACTGTCGCATTCGGGATGGTGCATTTTTTTATATGAATATTTTCAAGCAAATGGCACAGATGTGTTGCACTAATCTCTGTTGACCTTTGATACACGTACTTTGATAACAGTATTCGATCATGATAATTTATTTTGAACGTGCAAAACTTACTCTTTCTGACGATCATAACTTGAATGAGAAGAATTATCAGACATAATTTTTAGATTTTTATTCGTGAAATCACATATATGTATCATGTGTATACGAGGGTTTGGATGGGGTTAAATTATTAAAAAATAATGCCCCTAAAAAATGATGATTAGAGAATAATGGTAAAAAAAATGAAGATTAGAGAAAAAAGGGGTTATTTTTTTTTAGATTAGAGAAAAAGGGGTGAAATTAAATGTTTACAGAATAAAAGACCCCCCCCCCCCCCTAATCCAGACCCTCGTATACGGTGTAAAGTAGGAACTTCTTTTTTACTTTCTCCACTTTGCTAGTTTGATGTAATTATTACAATTACACCTAAACTCAAATGTAATTGATTACATATTAAATTGCTTTAGATTACTTATAATTACTTTGTATACTTTAGTTTACTTATGCTTACATTGTATACTTTAGATTACTTATGATTACATTGTATACTGCGGAATTACATTAAACCTTTATAAACTTTTGATCCTCACATAAAAAAGCTGATCTGAACCAAAAAAAATGTGTTAATATCTTAAATATAAACATGTTTTTTATAAAAAAAAAGTAGAAAAGTAGCACTGTAGTATCGGTATAATTTATGTTATTTTATTTGACAGATTGATTCAATCTTTTTTCTTTCAATCTTCCCCAAATTCTTTCTCATGTTTTTAATTGCCTTGTCAAATTCATCACTTGAGGCCATAATAAATAATAGGTTTGTTTGCCCAAACGCTACCTACCCAAAAAAAAGCTGCCTACTCAAATACTTTTATTGTCCTGATTTGAAGTTTTTTTTTAATCAAATAGGCATGAAGACTAATAAACATCTGACACTTCAATTTCTTTTTTTTGGAAAAAAAAAGAAAATGCCTACCTACCTACCCACTGTCTCAACCTTTGGGTAGGGTATGGGCAAACCAAAATAGGTTTAAGTGTGGCCGGAAGATAAAGAACTTGAATCGTTAATCTGACCAAGGAGACATAATTCGGACAATTTTTTAGTGAATAACTGAACTGTCGCTAAACAGGGTTGTTTCATTATCTTTATCAGAATGGATTTTGTTGTCTTATAATTTGTACTGTATTATCACCTTTCTTCTTCTTTTGACTCTGTCTGTTTTATGTTGAGACGGCACTTCTCACCGTCTTTCATTTTTCGTTCTGCATTTTCGATTTTTTACTCGTCGTCTGCTGTCTCCACAGCAGCTGTTGAAGTAATTTACCTTTTTTGGCTTTATAGATATTTTGATATGAGCATCACTGATGAGTCGTATGTAGACGAAACGCGCTTCTGGCGTACTAAATTATAATCCTGGTACCTTTGATAACTATTTACACCACTGGATCGATGCCACTGCTGGTGGACGTTTCGTCCCCGAGGGTATCACCAGCCCAGTAGTCAACACTTCGGTGTTGACTAGTCCGAGATTACTCTGACGTCCGACGGCTGTTTAGCCAGACAAGCTGGGGCCGTGGGACGTCAGAGCTTGTCCCATATCAAAAAGTGGATATTTGCCCACCCAAAAGAGATGCGCTACTTGCTCACTTCTTGAGCCGACTGAGGGCCTTGGAATTATATAAATCGGGCATCAATCTCTTCAGTTTTCATTTATCTCTTCATTTATGTATGTTTCAACTACCTGCCAAACCTTTAATTTTCTATATTGTAACATTTTTCACAGAGACTCATGATTTCTCCATGTTGCCTTTCGTTTTCAAAGATTATCACGTGACCACGAGAAAACAGTGCAAATGACCATAATGTAACACCTCGTTCATTTACGCTGTGTTACCTAAATGTCCGAGAGCTGCCGATTGTTATCGTGGTCGGAACTAAATGCTAGTTAGAAAAAACGTGGTTGCTTCTAAATGTTATTCATCGATCTCCTATAAAGGAGGTAACAAAATATAAATATTTGCATATTTGAGTCTCGAGGCCACGAAATCTCTCGTAACGTGACATCCATTTGAAAGTGAAAGTCAAAAATGGAGAAATCATGGGTCTCTGTGAAAAATGTTAAAATATAGACAATTAAAGGTTTGGCAGGTAGGTGAAACTTACATAAATGAAGAGATAAATGAAAACTGAAGAGATTGATGCCCGATTTATATAATTCCAAGGCCCTCAGTCGGCTCCAGAAGCGAGGAAGTAGCGCATCTATTTTGGGTGGGCAAATATCCACTTTTTGATATGGGACAAGCTCTGACGTCCCACGGCCCCAGCTTGTCTGGCTAAACAGCCGTCGGACGTCAGAGTAATCTCGGACTAGGTGTTGACATGAATATCAATTGTGTGGTCATTTTTATAAATTTCCTTTTTACAAAACTTTGATTTTTTTGAAAACTAAGGATATTCTTATCCCAGGCATAGATTACCTTAGCCGTATTTGGCACAACTTTTTGGAATTTTGGATCCTCAATGCTCTTCAAATATTGACCCTGAAATACTAATACAAATCAGTATAAAGAAAGATAACTCTATTCATTTTACATACCAATATCCGAAATAATCAAATATTTCCTACTGGACAACTATGTTTCTCTATGATTTTTACTTATGTCACAGGGTCATTTGGCCACATGGTTTTATTCTATTTGGGCTGATAAGTGACTAGTATAAGCTTTCCAATATTTTATTCACACTGAAAATACATTAATAAATGAATTACAATTATGTAATTAAAAGTTTCCTTATAATTTGGACCGTGAATTTGACAGGCAAAACATGCAATAAAAGGCCTTTAAAAGTGAAAATGTGCTTACCTGAAAATAGGGAAAAAGTTATAGATCCCGCAGCTCTAATGTGCTGAGTAAGTGTGAATACCCGTATTTTTACGGGTAGACAGTATATATAGTACAGACAATTTGTGGCGGGATTACCGTGATGCATTAAATTATCGTGCAGAAAGTATAGTGAAAGTCTATTGTCATAGTCTGTCAATGAATGAATGAATGAATGAATGAATGAATGAATGCGTAAATGATAGTAGATCATAGTAAATCGAAATCAGTATAGTATTTCTCTTTCTTTATTCAGCTGATAATTTGTTACGGTGACACTTATAAAACTAATTAAACAGGAAAGTTGAAATTGAATTTGGAAGGTCATGAAGTATAAACATAGAGAAATCCGTATCATCCTGTGACACCAATATCAGGGGGGAGGGTTTGACACCAGTAAATATATTTACCCTGCCTGTCCCAAGTTAGGAGTATTCAATTCAGTGATTGTGATTTGTTGATGTATATCATACTTGTTTTTCATTATATTTTTGTTCATAAATCAGACCTTTAGTTTTTTTTGTTTGATTTGTTGTTCATATCATTTCAGGGTCTTTGATAGCTGACAATGGGATATGAATGTCATTATTCTCTGGTGGAAAGTTGTCTCATTGACAATGATACCACATCTTCTTTTATTTACATTTGATCTCATGTTTATAAGGTTTGTTGACAGTGTGTTTTTGTGTATTTCTGTGAGCCCAGACTTAACCCTTTCCCAAAATATTGCATTAATATCAGAGACATAAAATACAAGAGATTGGCAACTTGGCGAAATCCCGTAATATCACGCGGCTAGATTTAAACCTTGCGAGATCTCTTTGGGTAATAGAGTCTTCATCAAAGTATTAAATGTACTTGAAGAAAGGGTGAATGTTGAAGCATAAATTAACTGTTTCAGTGTTAAATTTAACATAATTAATTGAATAATTTGAGTTCATACATAATTCTTTATTTCAATGTCATTTTAATTTTGATTTGTATTATTTGTACTATTGAAAAGAGACATAATTTGATATTGAATTAAAACAAGAGGCTCTCAAGAGCCTGAATCGCTCACCTTAATTTTTTTGGTTAAATCTCTCATCAATGATTATTTTGGCTTTTCAACTTATTTAAATGTTCTTTGAATCGTCCTATTTTCTTCAAAAGCAAAACAAAATTCATTTTCTCCTATGTTCTATTTTAGACATAGGAGCTATGTTTCTTGACATACAAGGAAATGAAATATATAATTTATACTAGATACTCTGAAACTCATTTAGCCTAAGCAGTTTCAAAGGAGAAGATTTTTTAAAGTTAGCAAATATGATGAACAAATTGTGAAAAAAGTCTTTAAAGGGCAATAACCCCTTAAGGGGTCAATTGACAATTTTGGTCATTTTTAACTTATTTGTAGATCTTACTTTGCTGATCATTTTTGCTGTTTACAGTTTATCTTTATCTATAATAATATTCAAGATAATGACCAAAAACTGCAAAATTTCCTTAAAATTATCAATTAAGTGGAAGCAACCCAACAATGGTTTGTTTGATTTATCTGAAAATTTCAGGGCTGATAGATCTTGACCTAATGAACATTTTTACCTCATGTCAGATTGCTCTAAATGTTTTCGTTTTTGAGATATAAGCCAAAAACTGCATTTGAGCCCTATGTTCTATTTTAAGTAACTGCGGCCATGTTTTTTGACGGATCAAAAATCGAAGCACACACTTTGTGCAGGATAACCTAAGGAACAATCATGCTAAGTTTCATTCAAATCCATTCAGTAGTTTCAGAGGAGAAGATGTTTGAAAAATTGTTAACAACGACGACGGACGCCAAGTGATGAGAAAAACAATATTAAATAATTTTAACACCTAATAAATTGTATTATATGTCTCTGTTAATATCAATGACCTTTTTTTTCTATTATGTATGAGTGCATACATCACACTCATAAGGTTTACTGCCAGTCTGATCTCAGATGTTCCAATGAGCTTATCCTCTTGCTCAATCCTTTTCTACCTTGTTATTAGTGACTGTTGAGTTCTAGTGTGTATGTGTACCAGATCTAACTCTAACAGAATAACTTTCCAAACACTTTTAAACTTTATTATATTATAATTACTGCAGACAAGCACATGACTCTTGGAAAAAAATAAACCCTGATGAACTTGGGATCAAGATAGAGATTTCTGCTTGATACTGGGTTTATACTATCATGAGCAACAGGATATTTTGAGCAGGATCTGCTAACCCTTCAATATCACCTCCAGTCTTTGGTAAGGTTCCTGTTGCTCAGTATTTAGTTTTCTATGTTGTGTTTTGTGTACTTTTGTTTGTCTGTTTCTTTTTCATTTTTAGCCATGGCGTTGTCAGTTTATTTTCAATTTATAAGTTTGACTGTCCCTTTGGTATCTTTCACCCCTCTTTTCTGACAGAAAAGTTTAGTGTTCACCCATAAATAAACAATAATAATACCACCTAATAATTGTGACTTCCTGAATATGGTTGATTGGTTATTTTTTCATTCATCCAACACCATAATGATTGTGTACCTTGAGCGCATAATCCACAGTCGCCTCATCATACAATTGTAATATCACAAATTTATAAAAAAAAAAACTAAAGGGAGATTATTTGTATAAATATAAACCAGTCATCAAAGTTTCCTGAAAACTGCTCAAGGCACTTTTTGAGTTATTATCCTAAATCTAAAAAAAAATCCTTTTTTTATGAATACAAGATCTCAAAGCTAGAAAACATATATTAAATTTATAAATAAATAAAAGGGAGCTTTTGTAAATTGTAACAAACAATTCACCAAAGTTTCTTGTAAATTGGCTTAAGTGTTTTTGAGTAATGATTTGACATGTTGACGATAGACAGATGGACAGACTTCATATAAACAAAACAAAAACATTATAAAATGTAATGAAATTTAATGCGAACTTGAACATTATGAAGATAAAATCATATATTCATCAACAAATATTAAACAAATATAATGTAAATATAAAATTCTACTAAATATAAATAAATATATTAAAATATAACTGTACTCTAACTGAAAGTTTACACAATGACAAATACCTTTTAGTTAAAGGGGCATTAGCTGTCAAATTTATCATCACCGATTTGAATCAAACTCACGTATTTGATTTATAACATACTGAAACGTATATATCCAAGTAACCAAAATTAAAAATGAACAATTAACAATGCATGAATTCAATAATAATATTTAAAATACTAGACAGAACCTTTAAGCTAAAAGGGGCATTAGCTGTTAAATTCATCATCAACGATTTGACTCAAACTTGCATAAACTCCAATATTTGATTTATAACATACTAAAACATATGTCCAAGGAATAAAAAAGTATCAAATAAACAATTAACAAATAGACTCAATAATAATATCAATACTTGAAATAAAAAGAACTGTATTCTATTTTTTTGTCATACTGTGGATTCATTAATATTCGTTGGATACCAATTTTCATGGATTTCGTTGGAACAGGGGATCCACGAATTTAAATGTTCAACGGAATACAAATTTTCTATAGGAAAGTAAGCAAACTTTGCCGAAACCATGAATTTAAATATCCAGGAATATGCAAGTTTTCCTCAATCCACGAAAAATAGTACCCACGAAAATAAATGAATCCACAGTAATCGAAGCTTATGCCCAATTAAGCTTTCAAAATAGTACCCGACATTTCATTTAAAAATGGTATGACAAAAAATTAAAATTGGTAAATTCATGATTTATAATCATTATATTAAGAGAGGGCTAAACATACACTATAAGAACAAATAAGTAACTCTTTAAAAGTTTGTGAGGTCAGTTAAACTTACATTATCAAAGGGTGAAATTGCAGTACTGTAGCATAAGACTAATGATAGATATATGCAGTAGTTATCTGATCTCCCAGAGGGGCAGATTCAGCGGGGAAATGACGGCCATGCACCCCCCTAAAATTTGCAAAGCATAGATTGTCCTCAGCATAATAAAAAATATTTCACTATTCTGCCACAAAATTTTTGTCACCTCACTACGCTCAGCAACAATTTAAGTTTGCATCCCCCTAACCTAAATTCCTGGATCTGCCCCTGCCCCAATCCTTACAATTTTAAATCAATAAACCCTTAAAAAAGGTCAATTAATCATGTCAGAATTACTGTTAATAGACAAATTATAATTGATTCATTAACTATTGAGTCAGTAGTATAATTAATCACGAAACAACACCCATGTCGAGTCAGCAGTACAACTTTGTAGAAAAGTCATCAGCACTATAAAGATTGGACAATATTGCGTAAGAACCTTTGATACTGTTATAATGACTAGCCATTAGAACCGTAAAGATTCCCCCATGTAAGAAGTTCATCAATTGAATTGTCATAGGTACAACCAATGTAAATGCATGATGATGGTAATGGAAAAAATACAATTAAAGAACAGGTTTATCCTTATAGCACCAAAGCTGTGTGCATATATCAGCAAAAGTTACTGTGGATTCATTTATTTTCGTGGGTATCAATTTTCGTGGATAGAGAAAAAAAGACGTTTCGTGGTATACGTAAATTCGTGGATCGCTGATTACAAACGAAAAAAAAAAATCAGATGCGTAATTTTGTGGATTTCTTTTTGATTTAGGAGATCATATAACCTCCTTGGTTTGATCAATAATAAAACAAATAAAAAAGAAGGAATTCATTGAAAAAGTTTTGAATTGTCAAAATCCTCGCTTGGTCATTTTAGGTCAAAGTGTTCATTGAAAACTTCTATTACAATAATGAACAAAGACAACTAGTTATTTGTTTGTTTTACAATTTATAATGCTTGTCGGGATTCAGATTCTATAAGACAATCAAAACTTTATGATTGAAAGCTCATTTCCCTAATCACGATATAATAAACAATCAAATAAGTAAAAGGTGTGAAAATAAATGTTCCTGTCATAAACATTATTACCTATATCCCCGTACTAAATCCTATTGATTTTTAATCACTAGTAAACCAAACTATGACACGGTAATTAACAACTTGCAGTTATTTTCCATAAACAGTTTTAATCAATTTTAAAAAGTAAATTATCACTGATATTCAATATATTTATTATTGATTTGATTAAAATACTTGTATCTTCTTTTAATAAAAAAAACATGTTTTATGTAACAATGTTTATCGCTAGTCAACACTATACTAAAACTGCATACCAAAACCGGAAATAAACACATTTATCGGGATTATTCTTCGTTTAATTCTTAAATTCGTGGTTTGCTGTGACCCACGAAACCCACAAAATTGGTATACCACGAATAAAAATGAATCCACAGTATATGTTATGCAGAACTTGTCTTTCGTGTAAGTATTAGAGTAAAACTAATAGAAAATATTAAGGCATATTTATGATAAATAGGTAAGGTGTCTGGGGTCCTCTGGTCCCCTTGGTTCCAAACAAGCCCAATTATGGACAAGTGTGGCAAATAATAATTAGCAGATGTGTTATTATTTTGTCGGTGAGTCATAGAGTTATACTTTGAACATAAGACTATTTTTTACTTTGAGCAAAGTATTGGGACTAATTCAAAGATTGGACAGTATTGCGTAAGGATCAGTTACTATTTTAAATTAATGACTAGTAATTAGCACCATAAGGATTGCAAAATTATTCAGTCACTGAGTGTAAGCATTTCATCAACTTTCATAGGTACTAGCAATGTAAAAGCATGAGGATGGTAATGGTATACACAATAAATGGAGAACATGTCCATGGTACACAGATGAAACAAACACTGGCAAAAAATGTTATAAAGGGACATAACTTATAAAATTGTAAAAGGGATATAACTTAGAAAACTGTGAAAGGGACATAACTTAGAAAACTGTAAAAGGGACATAACTTAGAAAACTGTAAAAGGGACATAACTTAGAAAACTGTAAAAGGGAAATAACTTAGAAAACTGTGAAAGGGACATAACTTAGAAAACTGTAAAAGGGACATAACTTAGAAAACTGTAAAAGGGACATAACTTAGAAAACTGTAAAAGGGACATAACTTAGAAAACTGTGAAAGGAACATTACTGAAATTCAAACTTTATCTTTCTTTTATGGTAATAAGCATTGTTCACAAGTTTCAAAACATAAAGGAGCCATAGTTTGAGAAAAGTAAAAGTGAAGCCACTTGTTAGCCTTAAAGTTCTTGATTTGTAAAATAACAAAAAATAAATTCATATTGTATAGACAAATTACTGATAATATTCAGCCAAATTTATTCTGCCATTAAAAGTTCTGAGTTCATGCTGAAGATTTATTATCACATTCATTTGAAGAAATTGCGTTGTAAGCAGACACAGGAGTTTGCAACTATTCTGTAGTTTGACAGACTTAAGCTCATTTCTTGCCAGCCTAAAAAACATTTAAATCATTTATTTTTTTGTAAGTGGGGGTGACAATACAGCTTCACAGACTTCACAGGCTACAGAAATTGTATTGAAACCATGAAAAATAGATCTGAAGATACATGTGTGATGTTTGTAAATGAAACCTTAAAGGATAGAAGATCCATGCACATCACGGTATAATTTTTTTATCATGATCAGTCAAGTGAACTTATTAGGGGGATCACATTAAATGTACATACAACCTACAGATAAATAAATAATATGGCAAGAAAAGCAATTGAAAATTGCACATCATTATACATAGGTTTCCGATGTTTGAGTTGAGTTACTTCCCTTGGCTGCCATTTTTAAATGGTTGATATTCTTATTTTCTAACCAAGAATTTAATGCATTCTTGGTAATATTTTCAAAAGCTTACACCATAACATTGGTTTAAAACGTTCTAAATAATGGAAATTCAACCAATGATGTAACATTACTTTTATTTTAGTGTGATGAACAATGAGATTACCCAAAATCCTTTAGATTCTGAAAAATGTCTGACTAGTGATTCTTTCTAGGTTCTAGTGATGAATAAAGTGAAGCTTGAAGAAAAAAATGTTCAGAAAAGACCTTTTTCTTAAGTCTAGTATTTGAATATTACCGATTTATAAAGACTTCACACACTTCGACATCCATCAAAAGGGAAGTAATTTTTGCTCTATTTGTGTCAATTGAAACCTATCTATTACATATCAACATTCTTATTACATAATAATTGTACATTTACTTATACACATCTTACAATTTTTCAGACAGTTCATATGAGTAATCTAACTTTTGATTTCAATTTTAGTTAAGAATTGCACATATTTTGAGTGAAGATTAGAGGACAACAATGTAGATTAAATTTTAGATTATATTGCACATATTATGGGACAAAAATATGGATTAAACGATTTGTTAAGATTCTGGGACAATAATATGGATTACATTTCAGTTAGAATTGTTCTGATTGAGGGACAGCAATAAGGATTACATTTTAGTTTAGAAATGTACAGATTATAGGACAACAATATAGTAAAAATTTAGTTAAGAACTCAAATAATATGGGACAATAATATAGATTAAATTTTAGTTAAGAATTGTAATAATATGGGACAATAATATAGATTAAATTTTAGTTAAGAATTGTAATAATATGGGACAATAATATAGATTAAATTTTAGTTTCCAATTGTAAGTTTTCCATGTTTACTACATGTGTTGCTGTTATGAAATTTGAACTCCATTCATCAAATTTTTCTTTGCTTGAGTAATAGTAACTGCTGCATTGGCAAACTCAATGATGGCTCTGTCTAACCAGGTTATTGTGTCAGGGGTGATATATCCTCCTTCAAAAAATCCAAGATGGCCGCCATGCTTAGTTATCATCAGTATACAATTTTCATGAGACTCTGAAATACAGGATAAATTTAAAAGTTTCAATCTCCAATCAAAGTTTTATAATTTCATATTATTTTCCATATGTAGAATGTACAGAATTAATTCTATTAGGGAGGTCTGATTTGAGTGTCTGATTCCGGATCCCACTTCCTGTTAAGTGATCATCCCTTACTGCTTATCTTTGCCATAATAGAGCATGTAATTTCCCGAATTCTGCCAGACATTTCTCATTTTCATTTATAATTATTCGACTTTCACATGTCACGCTTATGAATGAAAGAAATCAGCCAATCCTGTGTCACACTTAGACCCCAATGAGACCCTCTATTAGCATGTGATAAGCATAGAACTTAACTTAACCAGTAAAATAGTAAAAAATATGTGTACACATTGAAAGCTCTAGCTTGGTTCTTAATAATAAGTGATAATTGAAAAGAGTCTATAGATTGAAGAAAGTCTTGTCATTTTCCAAATAAAAACATCATAAGAAAGTACCATGTTTATGAAAGGACATCGTTTGGCAGATGTTCGCCTGGATGCCTGTCCGCTGTACATTCCCATATCATTCCCATATCAATAGCAGATAATTCCTTCAGAAATCTGATTAAAAATTTCATTTACCTCTTTGTTCATGGCTGAGTAGTTCAGAGGTAAAAGTTAAAAGACAACAACAGAAGAGGGACCCTTTAGACCATGCATCGTTGACAATGTGATGGAATTTGATGTGACTGTCATACAAGTGAGAGGTTTAGCTAGCTATAAAACCAGGTTCAATCCACCATTTTCTACATTAGAAAATGTCTGTACCAAGTCAGGAATATGACAGTTGTTATCCATTCGTTTGATGTGTTTGGACTTTTGATTTTGCCTTTTGATTTTTGATTTTCCTTTTTGAATTTTCCTCGGAGTTCAGTACTTTTGTGTTTTTACTTTTTTATAATATACCTGCATATTGTGTGGCACACTTCAGTAACGGTTGAGGTACCAACGGGTCATCTCTAGCATTCAACAAAAACATTGGTATTGTTATCTGAAAATAGACAATGACAATCTCTATATTGAATAAAAAATGAAAATATGTAATAAAACAATAACACCCCTTTTCCTTAAAAAGCTACAACTTATAAATTACTAAACTTAAAAGCCCTTGTTAACCCTTTTTATAACAGAAACCCTAAAAGTATGCTGTACTTTAATAGAAATAAAAAAAAAATTACCTTAAGATTTAAACAGCCTAAATAATGATGAACAAATGGACTAATTTTTTCCAATATGATTGTCACGTACTGTAGAAACATTAATTTTCGTGGGGTTAAAATTACATGGTTTTCTGTCTCTATAAGATTGCATGGTGATTTAATTTTGTGGTTTCCTTAAATGTAAGTGATATTATTTGGAGGTTAAATTTTCATGGGGTTTTAATTTAGTGGATATATTCTTTCCATGAAATAAACAAAATTAAATCTTCCACTAAAATTTCTGCTTGTACAGTATATATTCCTAATTAATCCAAGTATTGGGTTTATTTTCCTGTATAGAGGGCATGTATACATTCTGGTTTTAGTCTTCATACCTGCCAACTGTCACTATTTGCGGGGGATTTCCCCCATGGAGGCTCCCAAATTGAAATTTTGAAAGAGCAATTTTGTCCACAATTTAAACAAAACAATTAATTTTACAATGACTTTCAGCTTATGAAAGTACGTAGAAGCCAAAAAACAACATTAAAATGTATTTGCATGCCCCCTTGAAGGATTTTTAGGACTATGACAGTCATCTTGCACGCAAAACCCCCATGGGCATTTGGAAAAGTTGGCAGGTATGAGTCTTTGTATGATTGCCAATTAGACAACTCTCCACCAGAGACCAAATGTCACAGAAATTAACAACTATAGGTCAACATACATCCTTCAACAATGAATAAAACCTATAAAGCATAGCCTTGAAATGACAATATATGCATTAATTGGGACCAATTCAATTGATGAATACCCTATGAGTAAAGAAGAGAATCTAAATGAATATTTACATTGTTTATATAATTACAGCTACTACACGCTTTGTAATACTCGTCTAAACTCTTGTATCCCCAACGTTTTCTGAAAATAAACATAAATATGTTATTAAAATCAAAAAGTTTATTAGAACTGAAAGTAGAGATTGAATTACTTTTTCAGTGAGAATTTTAAAATTAAACATTGCATTGTAGTAGGCATAGTGACTTTGAGAAGAAGAACAGCAATTGAAGCATTTAAAGCACTGTTCCTTTGCTATTTGTGTATTTCTTGGCTGTGCATGTTCTGATTTTATTTCAAGGATGAATATCCCTAACCCTTGTTTTTTGCCCCATTTATGGACATTATGTTTCTGGTCTGTGCATCCGTCTGTCTGTCGGTTCGTTATTCCCACTTCAGGTTAAAGTTTTGGTTAAAGTTTTTGGTCCAGGTCGTTTTTGATGAAGTTGAAGTCCAATCAACTTAAAACCTACTTAGTACACATGATCTTTCTAATTTTAATGCCACATTAGAGATTTTCACCCATTTTCATGGTCCACTGAACATAACGATAGTGCGGATACATTCTTGTTTTTTTCTATTATAGGAAGGCAATACTAAAGAATTAGGTATTTATTTGTAATTATTTCAACTGCAATAATGTATAAAGGAAGATAACTCCAATTTTAAACATATCCTCAACAATGAGATATTGTAGCGAAATGAAAATTATGGTAAAAAGGTGCTAAAATTTACAAATATACAACAGGTATTCATTCAAATGTCAACTTCTTTTAAATTTTAAGTGATTCTAAAATGTATAGGGGTAGAAAAATATATATTTATGTAATGTGCTATATAAATATAATGTATATTATGGAGAAGACGGAACTAAGTTGGAAAACTTGTGTCTAATCCATTTGTTTTGAACAATAAAATATGCTTAAACTATAGCGGTAACAGAAATCTTACATAGTATAAGACTGATCTAATTCTGCCAAAGATGTGGAAGCAAATATCTTGTCTTCCTCAAGCTTGTGTTTACTTTTAACATCCTCAGACAGTACTGTGTGGTAATGGTGGCGCAGTAAAAACTTCTGATACGATGTCATAAAATAGACATACATTCTCCTCAGATGACTCCATTCTAACAGCAATGGAAAGGCCCTGAAAAAAAGTTTTATGGAAATATTAAAATAAATAATTATTTTTATTTGAAGAGGATAATCCAATTAGTTAAAACTAATCTAATAATAAAGACAAAATCCATGAGGGTAAACACAAACCAACTTAACAAAACCAAAGTGAGAGATGCTGAAATTGAAGATGTTCATGAATTCACATATCTTGGAAGTGTAATCAGTACATCAGGTGGGACAGATGAAGATCCAATCAAGAAAAAGAAAAGCTCAACAAGCCTTTGCTATCCTAAAACCAGTCTGGAGGAGCAAAGCGCTCAGATCGAACACCAAAATCAGGATCTTCAACTCAAACGTAAAATCTATTCTTCTCTATGGGTCAGAAACTTGGAGACTGACAGCTGCATCAACAAAAACATTACAAGTTTTCATGAACAGGTGCCTTAGAAACATCATTGGAATTAAGTGGCCAAACACAATCAGCAACAAAGAGTTATGGAAAAGGACATGACAAGAACCAATAGAAAGAACGATAACAACAAGAAGATGGAAATGGATTGGACACACTGTCAACGTATATTTGTTCCACCTGACAGAAGTTCCAGTGGAAACTTTATTATAAACAATGTCATAATACCTGTACCTGTTGGAACAACTATTCTATACTATTTATTCCGTTAGGAACATCTACTGTAATATTTATTCCTGTGGAAATAATATTCCAGAATAGTTTTTCCATTTGGAACTTATATTATGAAGGAACTTCTATTCCGTGACACTACTTTACGTAAGAGCAACACAAATGTAACAGGACAGGCACTAGATTAGAATCCCTAAGGGCATCATAAAAAGAGGGCGACCAAAATCCATCTGGCGCAGAGATTTAACATCTGATCTCCAGAAAATTGGGAAAACATGGGGTGAAGCAAAGAAACTAGCCAAGGACAGGAAAAGATGGAAAGCTACTGTGGTCTCCCTATGTCCCCCATGGGACGAAGTGGATTAAGTCAGTTAAGTCAATCTAATAATAATGTATTCATAAAGTACATACAATATCATAGTGATATATAATGGAATTCAATTGTATTATCTGTAAAATAAAAGTTAAAATTCTTTTCATCTACATATATGTATTCCTAATATTAACTAGAAATATCTTAATCCTGGTTTTTGGTTGGGGATTGTGTAGCTGTCTTTAGTTTTCTATGTTGTTTTTTTTTTTCTTGTTTGCCATGTTTTTTTCTAAAATCAATTTTGATTGTACCTTTCAAGCCTCTTTTACATAGTTTTATTGATAAAAATAAGAAAATGTACAATTATAACAACAAAAACAAGAGGCTTCCAAATACCTATATCACTCATCTGGCAATGTCTGGTAAAAAATATTCCATTTAAAAAAAAATTATATTATCTTATTGGAACTGGTTACTTTTGCTTATTTTTCCTCAGAGTTCTGTATTTTTGTGATTTTACTTTTTGTTTACTGTAAATTCAGAAATTATTGCAAAAAATGTGACAGGTTTATATTGGAAGTAATTTGAACTCCCAT
This sequence comes from Mytilus trossulus, assembly GCF_036588685.1. Classification (NCBI taxonomy): domain Eukaryota; kingdom Metazoa; phylum Mollusca; class Bivalvia; order Mytilida; family Mytilidae; genus Mytilus; species Mytilus trossulus. The sequence continues at coordinate 86,311,928 of NC_086377.1, read as the reverse complement.
TTTAAAATATGTATATATGATTTGAATAAGAATTTTTCTAAACACCACAAAAATTTAAATAGCAATTTAGACTCAAATGACAAAATCACAATATAAATATTTGCAATCGATATTTTCTTAATTTACAGTATTTAGTGCCATATTTGTTAGTCTTGTATTAGTGATAATTTTGACTTATTCCACTTTATAAGAAATCAGTCAAAACTATCACCCTTTAATGAGGTTGGATCTTAACCCTTTCCTCCAAAATGATGTTTTTTGATGGCACCCCCTTTCCTCCATAATGATGCCTTTTGACACCTGTGAAGTGCCTCAGTTGAAATGTCTTAACTGCGAAAAAATCTTTATCAGACCTAATAAAATTTGTATCTCATATAAAAAGGATATTCAAGAAAAACTATGAATGGAGTTTGATTGATGAAATATTCCTTTTTGCAATGCATTATTCCTTTAAACCCGATGATTTTTTTTTATTGAAAAAATCCTATGTGAATTAAGCATGTTAAAAAAGTATCACTGGAGGAAACACCCTCTTGTCTAAAAAAACAAAACAAAAATCTATAAACACCACAGCCTACTACTCACTTTTGAATATCATATCCCTGACATATTGACATCCCACATATAAACTTATGTTGGTGACCATTGTCCTCTCCGAGATATTTAGTGACTATATTACCCCCCATACTGAACCCCACAGCTAGGAACTGACTATCGGGATATAGTTTCTCTATGTCTTCAACGATAATCTTTAACTCATCTGTATGCCCTGTAATAAGAAATATTTTTCATTGTACTAATGAACTCAAAATCGTTAACTTTTTTTTGTCACTTTTTTTTAATTCCAGCATTTACACAGAGATCTACTTCCTTCTTCCTGTCTCGTTGTCATAAAACTTTGAGTAGTCTAGTAAAATATAGGAACTCAATGAATACAATACTAATTTCATTTTCAATAATTCTTTGTCTTAATATGAATAAACATTACCTGACGATCGTGTTCCTTTGATTACTTTGAATATGATGTCATAACTTAAATAACGTCACAAGAATAAATCCCTAACAACAGAACCAAAATCGGAAACGTTACGGTATTTCCGTTTCTTTTTTAACAGGTTTTGGATTTACCAAAAAAATAATTCATACAGGTATGCCTGCCCCATATTAAGAAATTATAATCTCTGTCAAGTGTATAGGTACTCCATAAAGGAGTTGGTTCACTCACTCATAGTTTTTGCCCTAAAAACCTGAATATTTGTTTTAACTGCAATGATGTTGTTATAATTATATGAAAACATGTCTTAACATGTCCAATTATTAAAGTTATAAAAGATTTCTCACTGATCATGTCATTTGCTATGTTTTTGTGACGCCTTAAATGTAGGTGAATTTGTGAACGACTGACTTTTGGCATAATTTTGTGAAATTCATGTCAATTTTCTGAAAAATTAATTTAACAGTGGCGCCCCCTCACCCACAAATACTTTTGTTGAAGTTTTTATATATACAAGGTTTAACCCAAAACTTTCTTCTGAAAATGTCTAAGTAAGGAATATGGCAGTTGTTTGACTCTCCTTCCATTGATTGATAGCATTTGATTTGTCAGTTTTATCTTTTCTTCTGATATAAATAACTCCACTATCCTACTACCTGTCGATACATTTATTTTTGGCATTGCACAAGTCATGTCTTCTTTGACTATCAATGACGTTAAAATACTAAATCCCTGGGATGTGTTTTAGTTGATTTTAGTCTCTGATGCATGATTTTTTATTATTAATATTAATTGGTTTTGGCTTTTAACTAGCTGTCAGTAACTGCGAGTACTCTCAAATCGTATTTTCTTGTTAATTCGACCTGTTGATACTGTTTATAACGCTTTTTTGTTATTTTTTATTTATATGGATCTTGTCTGTACACCAGCTTTGATTATTTGTAATATCACTTATTCTTACTACATATGTATAAACTTCAAGATTGTAATTCTTTTTTTAAAACCGTTTTTTTTTTTAAAGTGAATATTGATCAATATTTTTGAAGGGTTAAATATTTCTCAGTGGTGTCCTGCTATGGCTTTGTTTGAATTTGGTTGTTAGATGTTTGGTCATGAATGTTTGTCTCTAATATTTAATTAACTGTGCATTTGTATTCAGATATAGCAGATCAAATTTATATGTTCATTCATGTGTAATCATACGTTTTTTGATTGAGTTAAGTCTGCCAATTGATATTTTATCGTGTGTTTTTCTATGTTGTGATGTTATGCTATTGTTTCAGAAAAAAGGAGAAGGTTTGGATCCATTAAAACGTTTAATCCCGCTGCAAGTAGTTGCACCTGTCCTAAGTCAGGAATCTGATGTACAGTAGTTGTCGTTTGTTTATGTAATATATACGTGTTTCTCGTTTCTCGTTTTGTTTATATAGATTAGACCGTAACGTTGGTTTTCCCGTTTGAAGGTCTCTTGTGAAGACTCATCATTTTTTTGTCATTGGCAATCATACCTTCATCTTCTTTTTTATATCTACTAGAACACACCTGTGACATCGCGGGTCCGTGACTGAATTAAAGTATATAACTGTGCGCAAGCCTTACTTTAGTATTGGTATTGTCATCTGATAAAATCATGCCGATTATAAGATACACAGTTTTCTCTGCTTTCAAATCTTTCTGTTTGAACCCGTCGAACTGGAACTTATCAATTATTGGTCATGATAAATACTAATTATTTGGAAAAGTGTATATAGCATTTTAATCCTGTATACACTGTTTGGTGGTGCCCCTGTCAGATGCGGAACGTACAGATAAGGTAATAAGTAACAGGTGATTATACTATTGGTATCGGTATCGGACTCTACCCGGAACCTCTTTATTATTGGCAATATTAATTACGTGGAAAACAAAAGGACCTGGAGTGGTGTAATTTTTAATCTACACCTTTGTACTATATAAGTTGTATATAAAGTTGAATGTTTTGATTCGTCGTTTTCAAGTGATGACGGCTGACAAATTGGACCTCGTAATTTTAGTATTATAGATATTATATATATATATATATTGTTTTATTAAAGTGCAGCCTGATATAACATTATATTACAATTATGAAACATAGTTTATGTCAGCCAGCCTTCATAGGCTTATGATGCACTGTAACTATAAAATTCCCATATAATGAGAAGTACTGTATGTGAACATTCTAGACAAGTTTAATTGTGTAACAAAAACATACCGTAGGTGAACATTCTAGATGATGTTAGTTCTATACTGAGAACTGCTCCTAGATGGTTCTGTACCACTACTCTGTAACCATTGTCTTGAGCATAATGTACAAATGTACAGATATAGGCCGTCTCACTACTGTTAGCTATACCTGGGCTGATCACTATAGTATAATCTCCTAAAAATGCATAAAAGAGGAAAATGAAGTCACGTAAAAATTGTATTTGTATCACTTATTTCATGTCATAAATTTATGAATGGAATAAATGTTAATAATGCCTTTTATAGCCGACTATGCAGTATGGGCTTTGCTCATTGTTGAAGACTGTACAGTGACCTATAGTTGTTAATGTTTGTGTCATTTTGGTCTTTTGTGGATAGTTGTCTCATTGGCAATCATACTACATCTTCTTTTTTATATAATTTCCTGCCTGTGTCTTTTCGTTTTAATTCTCATATTTTAAATTGATCTTTATAGTTTGTTCTGATGTTGTGTTGTTACACCACTGTCCCAGGTTAAAGCAGGGTTAATAGCTCACAAACAGACTTAATAGACTTAAAAGTTTTGGTTGCAATTAAGTGCTTACAAGTTACATCCACTTCATTTAAACTTTGCTGGATAGTTGTCTCATTGGCAGGCATAATACATATGTCCTTATTTTTCAATAAGATATCTTGTAATGATATTGCTATATCATCTGGTCAATGTTTACGTTTATAGAGACTCCGCCTATCTTATCTTGATTGACATTATAACAGTTACACGTGCTTAAAGTTCATTGACTTTATCTAGATATATATGAGGCGCCGTTTTACTATTTAATACTTATTTTCTGATATCAAAAAATGATTTTCTGATATCAAAAAATTCTATTTTTTGATATCAGGAGTTCGATTTCTTGATATCAAGAAATAAAGCATATTTTCTGATATCAAAAATTCGAATTCCTGATATCAAAAATTCATTTCTTGATATCAGGAAATCGATTTTTTGATATCAGGAATTCGAATTTTTGATATCAGAAAATATAAATTATTTTTTGATATCAAGAAATAGATTTTCTGATATCAAAAATTGATTTTGTGATATCAAAAAATCGAATTCCTGATATCAATAAATCATTTTCTGATATCAGAAAATAAGAAATAAATGAATAAATAAAGGCTCCCTGTGCGTCAATAAAAGCATTCAAACTCACCCATGAGCCCAAACATCAGGAAATATGTGAAATGATGTTTCCGGGTATACCTATTATTATGTGCAATGTACCGCTACGCGATATTTGTCATTTTATTTATCGTAAAGGGTCCATTGTTACAAAAAAACAAAATGCTTATACATTTCAAGTTTTATACACATGATTTAGACTTTAAAGTCTCTAGAAAACTTAACAATATTTTAAACTGAGTACAGAATTCGACTCCGATGTCACAACAAGACAATATATTGAAGTTTTTTTTTAAATTATTATAAAATATAACACAGTATTTACTTTTGCCTCGAACAATCCCAATCGAAGGAATAAGTCGACCTAAGAATTAACTAAATACTGGAAAATGTTTAACAAAACTTGACTTATCGAAAATAAATATTGATGTGTTCAAGATTAAGATACAATGGCTTGATGATAATATTCAGGTTCAACTGACGTAATACACAATCTTTTCGCCTTATATATCTAATGCCATGCATGTACCTACCTAAATTGAACATACTAATATTCTCAAAACGAATTGTGACTTTCTTGACTGTCGTGTAATACAAATTTGAAAGACAAACGCTTTCAAAATAAAGGTATTTTAGAAATGAAAACGTACATCAAGCCTTCATATTTTTTTTCAAAACTTCACAGAAAAGGCTCATATAAAATAAATGTAATTTAAATGATATATAATTGCATTGCATGTATGTTTCATTATGATTTGCTATTCTGATTGGCTGATAGCAATCTCATGTCCTTCTGAAATTAACTTTCATTACACAATGAAATGTAACATTCGTGATGACCCGAGCTCCCACAATAAAGTGCACAAAAAAGTCATTAAATTAAAGAAAAACTTGACCGAAATCGTGTTTTCATTATCCTAGCTAAAATGTAATTATAAGTATCGAATGCTTCTTTTTGTAATTCGTAAGGTTGTAAAAGCTTTGAACGTGTGCACATTTTTAGAAGGAAGGGCTTCCACACTGCATACACAATGTACTTCGGTAAACGCTTTTATACCCTAATGAATTTATAAAAAGGGGCATCCAATTCTTAAATGGCCATAGGCAGATCTAGAGGGCCTGGTCACACATATCATGGCAAACATTTGGTTGATTATATAGTAAATCATTGAAGCATTACTGTAGTGGGTCCTTTTAATGGCAGTCAGTGGTTCCTCTATTTTAAAACGTTCTCAATCCGCCACTGAAGGTGCAGTATAATAGATGCTACTAGTCTTTAAAAAAAATGTCACATATATAGACGAATTATTTAAAAAAAAAAACAAGAATTTTTTGTTGCTATTGGCTATGAACTATTTGTAAGTAACTGAGAATGCTTTCACATCTGTATTTTCCTTCTTCTTATAACTGTTATACTGCCACGTCCGGTCTGTTTTTTTGTTCTTTGTATCGATCTGATGAATAAAGACCATTTCAACTGATTTTTATATATACAAAAGAAGATGTGGTAGGATTGCCGAAGACAACTCTCCACAAGAGATCAAATAACACAGCAATTTTAAACAACTATATACTGCTATACCACTGTCCCAGGTTAGGGGGAGGGTTGGGATCCCGCTAACATGTTTAACCCCGCCACATTATTTAAGTATGTGCCTGACCCAAGTCAGGAGCCTGTGATTCAGTGGTTGTTGTTTGTTTATGTGTTACATTTTTTTTTTCGTTCATTTTTTTTCGTTCATTTTTTTTTATGTAAATAAGGCCGTTAGTTTTCTCATTTGAATTGTTTTACATTGTCTTATCTAGGCCTTTTATAGCTGACTATGCGGTATGGGCTTTGCTCATTGTTGAAGGCCGTACGGTGACCTATAGTTGTTAATGTCTGTGTCATTTTGGTCTCTGGTGGACAGTTAAATCTCATTGACAAGCATGCCACATCTTCTTTTTATATATATATAGGTCACTGTACAGCCTTCAACAATGAGCAAGGCCCATTCTGCATATGCAGTTTTAAAAGGCCCCGAAAAGACAATGTAAAACAATTTAAACGAGAAAACTAACGGCCTAATTTATGTATAAAAAATGAACGAAAAACAAATACATATACACAAACGACAGCCACTGAATTACAAACTCCTGCCTTAGGACAGGCACATACATACAGAATGGTGGTGGTGTTGAATATGTTAGTGGGATCCCAACCCTCCCCTAACCTAGGACAGGGGTGTAACAGTACAACATAACATCAACCTATAAAAAAGTTGAAAAAGGCTTAACTCATCAGATGAATACAACTACAAATACTACACAGAGTGAACGTGACCGGATACTTCTATATCCAATCAACAAAAAGACAATATTATTCATACTTTTCAGTTTGCTTTGAATTTACTGATAATAAAATCAATATCAATACCAATATATAAAAACATATATTTTTTGCTCTTACAGTATGTTGTGACAAAACACTACTGTCCCAGGCCGCAACATTCTTTAGGTGTCTGTCCCACGTAACAATAAAATTGAGAATGGAAAGCCTGTAAGGATGTATAATTGTTGTTGGTTCGTGTCTGCATACCTGCCAACTTTTCAAAATGCCCATGGGGGTTGTGTGTGCAAGATGGTTGACATAGTCCTAAAAAAAAACCTTCAAGGGGGCATGCAAATTCATTTTAATGTGGTTTTTTTTAGCTTCTTTATACTTTTATAAGCCTACAATCGTTGTAAAATTAATTGTTTAATTTAAATTGTGGACAACATTGCTCTTTCAAAACTTCAATTTGGGAGCCTCCATGGGGGAAATCCCGCGCAAATATTGACAGTTGGCAGGTATGTGGACTGTCATATTTGTTTTTCGTAATATTTTTTTTGGTTATAAATTAATAAGCCGTTTGCTTTCTAAATAAATCTTTTTTTCGGGACCTTTTATAGCCGACTTTACGGTATTGGGTTTCTCATTATTGAAGTCCGATCGATTGCCTATAATTTTTATATCCACTTCATTTGAACCGGCTTTTGTGGATAGTTGTCTCAATGGCAATAATACCACATCTCCTGATTTTTATATACTTAACAGAACTTATTGACTTACTAAATTCGCAACATCATCAACTTGAAAAAACTTAAAAAACAATATTACCAAATACTTGGGCTTAAATTCACAAAAACCTAGTTGAACAAATCTGTTTAAGAGGAAACCAAATAATTGCTTATAATTACATTAGATGTAAGTTTCATTATAATACGTTATTCTGATTGGCTAACATGTTATTCCTTGGACAATTGCATCAGGCAATAACATTTATCATGCATGATGACACGAGGTCCCACAAAAAAGTGCACAGGTGAATTAAATAAAACTGGATAAAAATCGTGTTTTCATGATTTAAGCTAAAAAAATGTAATTATAAGTATTGAATACTTCTTTTTGAAACTTTATAGGGTTGTAAAAGCGTTGACCGTGCGTACATTTTTAGAATGAAGCGCTTCCGCGCTTCATACAAAATGTACTTCGGTCAACGCTTTTACGCCCTAATGAATTTACAAAAAGAAGCATTCAATTCTTAAATATAAGAAACCGGAACGTATAATTGCTTTTCAATAAAGAAATATGATTGTTGACTATAAACCTAAAAATGATTAATATGTGAGATACACAAACATACAAAACTTCTTATGTTAGTGCTCATGGGTGAGCTTCGAAGCTTTTATTGACCCACAGGGGGCAATCATTGATATTTTTCTTATTTTCTGATATCAAAAAATCATTTCTTGATATCAGGAATTCAAATTTTTGATATCAAAAAATCATTTTCTGATATCAGAAAATGTATTTCTTGATATCAAATAATCGTCAGTATTATTTGATATCAGAACATCTATTTCTTGATATCAGAAAATGGATTTCTTGATATCAAAAAATGATTTTCTGATATCAAAAAATCGAATTATTGATATCAAGAAATAAAGAATATTTTCTGATATCAAGAAATCGAATTCCTGATATCAAAAAATAGATTTTTTGATATCAGGAAATTGAATTCCTGATATCAAGAAATATTTTTTGATATCAAAAAATATTTTCTGATATCAGAAATTCAATTTTTTGATATCAGAAATTCAATTTTTTGATATCAAGAAATATTTTTTGATATCAGAAAATAAGGAATAAATAGTGAAACGGCGCCTCATAGATATAACACACTGGGGTTTTATAACATGTGCAGTTCTATATCATGTAGTCTTATAATAAACATGTATTAATTATATGGATTAACTCAATTGGCCTCTGACAATGGTAACATAACATATCTATATAAAAAAAAAAGCATCATTTTATAGACTTTGTTTTTTTTATTAGATATATTATCTAAAAATACTTTAATTTATATTATGACCATTTTATGTACAATTGTTTATGATTGTAATAGATGTGCCTTGATTTGCCAAGGTTAATTCCCCTTAATTTGGACAGATTAATTATTTAGTATTTAAATGTTTATTTTAAGTTTAATTTTATTTAAACACAGTAAGATAAAAGTAAGGATTATTAATTTAACTGTTTTAGTATTTAACTTTCGATGTTTTGATAATGTTTTATGAATATTTATTTATTCAACTTTTCTTCAGTACCGTTTCAGTTAAAGTTACCCGGTTTAATGACAAGTTTAGAATATCATTTGATTTTCATACCGACCGTGTAAGGGCTGTATAGCCAGTCAAGGTCGTTAAAAACTTCCATTTGTTGTTGATTTTCAGTCGGAGTAGGCCTCTCACAGGCCTCCAAATACTCGCCGGACTGTATCAGTCCACTGGAGTTTAGAGTTAGTCACCCCTTTATGGTGCAACTTTCACTACTTTAAAACACAATGCAAAGCAAATTTACTTTACTTTTAAGACTATCTCTGGAACACTCTAATTTTCATTTTACATTTGAAATTACTTTATTTTTGAACTGCAGTTGAGAAAGTTTTCCGACTCCTGTTTATATCCGACTTTGTTTAATACATGCAATTATTGTACATTTGTGAATAAAATATAGTTTCTTTTGATTCATTGTCTGTTGTTCAGCCATAATCTGATATCAGGTATCCCAATGGTCGAATAGGGGCGAAGTACTGGCCACTACACGTCCCGGGAGGTGTCGTCACCGACCCCCTACGTTACAAATGGTGCCGTGACCAGGATACCTGATCCCTCAGTTACAATGATTAAAACTCCAAAATATAATTTGTATATAGTCTACCATACATGTATATATTATACAAACCTCTAAGATGAGGGGATATAGGTTCAAATACATCATATGTCAACGTAGCTCCATCTTCCAGTTTGATAAAATGTCGCTTCCCCTTTGGAAATGGAGATTTAATTCTACCTAATTTCCCATACACAATTGTTTGCAAATGTCCACTTTTCCCCCAAACTTTTGTAGGTATATAACTAAAATAAATTAGATGATTAATTATGATAAAAGATTTCAATAGCAGGATACATACATGTACATATATAACGTCACAGTACCCAAATTGCACTGAGTACCCAAACTGCACCTATTGACTATTCAACATAAACAGCTGAGAAATCGTAAAAGTTTTCTTTGAGACTAAACAATTTGTATTTTGATTATTTGACATTTACACAGCTTATAAATTAGGTCAATACATGTATATTCAAATATACACTAAACATTCACAGTTTATATCAAGAGATGAAGCTTTCACTGGAAAAGTAAAATGAACGAAAACACGGCCATGCAACATTCACAAAAAAGTCATCTTTTTAAACAAAAAAATATTTTTCAAGCATCAATTTAAAAAAAATATTTAGTGAGCATGTACTTATGTCTAATTGTTGTAAATATTTGAAACAAGAATGAGTCCCTATTACACGGATGCCCTTCCGCACTATCTTTTTCTATGTGCAGTTATTAAACTGTGAAAATGGGACGCAAAAAAACTGTAATTTGGCAATAAAATTAGAAAAATCATATCATAGGGAATATGTGTACTAAGTTTCAACTTCATCAAAAACTAACTTGACCAAAAATGTTAACCTGAATCAGGACAGACCAACAAATGGACAAAGGAAAGAACGAATGAATGAACGGATGGACGCACAGACCAGAAAACATAATCATGATAATGCCCATAAAATCTCTGTTATTTTATGTTTAATGATGTGAATTTAAGTCCTGATGTAATTTTGGTACTCCTCATTACGGAATCATGGATAGTTGGAAATCAAATTAAACCCATTTTTCTGACTCATATGGATTAAAAATCAAATTGGTGTATTCCTATAATAAAGATTCTTAGATACAAAATAAACACAGAATGGATTTTTTTTCTTTATAATAAAAAAAATGTAGGGGAAAAAACTATCTAAATAGGTACAATATGGATACCGTCACGTTAACATGTATAATGAAGAGCTGAGCCCATCATACAAATGTCAACGTATATTTGTTCCACCTAACAGAAGTTCCAGTGGAAACTTTGTTATAAACAATGTCAAAATACCTGTACCTGATGGAACAAATATTTTATACTATTTATTCCGTTAAGAACATCTACTGTAATATTTATTCCTGTGGAAAAAATATTCCAGAATATTTGTTCCATTTGGAACTTCTGTTCCGTGACATTGACTCAGCACATGATACGTGCAAAGCTTTTTGAAAGAATAAAGTTCCAGTACATCTCAATATCATACCCCCCCTTTTTTTATGATCAATGCATTTAAATGTGAAAATATGGTTGGAACCCCCAATTTATCCCATGGAATACCCCCACCTGGAAAAGGTATATGTTTTACATGAAATATTTACTAGAAACTTAGAGGCAAATCCAAGGATTTGATTGGGCAAGAAGTTTTAAGAATGTGCTAAATGTATATTTCTATATATATTTACCTGTTTTTTAAATGCTTTATCCCACATCTATTTATTTTTATTTTGATAATGTGATTATTATTGATAGAAAGACCCTTTAATGGCTTTAATTTCAAAAATTACAGAAATTCTGTCTTTAAATATAATTGCCAAATTGGAGTGTTTTTGTGACAATTCAACCAAAAATTATATATTCTTTTTCATATTTTTTGGCTTTCCTTTAGGTCGCACCTTAAATAGGGCAGTGGTACATGTATACTAAATTGTCCATACCTATAACACGCAGTAAAGTTTAAACCGGTGCGCAATAACCCGAATTTGTGTATGGCCTGAACTTTTGAGTTATTTAGTTGCACATAATCATTTAAATGTAACATTAAGTTATCATACTTACGGTTTTGAGAGTATAGAACACATTTTAAGAATTTGACTGGCAAAAAACGAGCCATCTTTGTATTTCAGTTCTGGTGCAGATGACGAACTGGCCAAATGAAGCAGACGAATTGTTCCGTAAATTACAACTCCCGCCACACACGCAAGAAGAAAACTCATTCTGACACTATTAACGCGTTTTAATTATGTGTAAATTGTGTGGATTGCAATACACTAACTGACCTAGTTTATAAGTTCTGCATCCTGAGAAAAAATGTTTCTGGAACTGCGATCATGCGATCATACGATGATAAATAGTAAATTTGGAGTTGCGTCCCTTGTAAAGTCGAAACGGAATGGGGACACAAGACAACTTCCGGACTGTCATATTTCCTTGATTGATATATGATCTGATATTGTCAACGTATATTTGTTCCGGATAATATTTGTTCCTTTGGGAAAGAATATTATAATAATATATGTTCTGTGGAAATTGTTTCATGGAATATTTTTTCCAACTGTATTATATTTGTTCCACTATTATCAGGAACTTATCTTATAGTTGATGAACATGATGAGTATAACAAATGTTCCTGTTATAATGATTTTTACACCTGATTGATTTATACAGGTTTTTAATGCTGATTACTGTTTAAATCACAACAAGTTTTAAATGTTTATATTCTAAATCAAAACAGGTTTTAAATGCTTATTATTTGACTATTATGTAATTTGAAAAGTGTTCATGAGTTAGATATATAAATGTCTACACAACACCTGAATGTATTATACTGAAACATGGCGGCTGGCGAGTACGAAAAAATATTTATGTTTCTGAATGATGGAACTTATGTTGAAGGTAAGTTATTATGTTA